>NC_138770.1:471547080-472227705 GCF_965119305.1 Pelophylax lessonae | reverse complement strand
CGGCCGTTCTGGTGTTGGCCAACAAAAATTTTAATGCCTGCACGACAGATTCTGTTCGGCCGAAAATGCGCTGTCGGCTGTCGGAAGCATCATACTAACAAGCCTACAATCGGCCGATCGGTCGTCGGCTGAATATTTACGGCCGAAGATCGGTACGTGTGTACGAGGCATTATAGTGTGTATGGCCCATTAAGCTGGCCATACATGTTCAACTTTTGTTGTACAATTTTCTGGTAGATCTACCACAAACCACATAATGTGAGGTCAAAGCTAAAAAAACACATTCACTTGTATCTAATTAGGCAGGCCTTTGTACTACATACTTGAAGGTAAATTTCAAGAAAATTGGACAGAAAATTGTAAGAAAATTGGAACATGTATGGCCAGCCTTAAGCCTCGTACACACGTACCGATTGTCGGCCGTAAATATTCGGCCGACGACCGATCGGCCGATTGTAGGCTTGTTAGTATGATGCTTCCGACAGCCGACATCGCATTTTCGGCCGAACAGAATCTGTCGTGCAGGCATTAAAATTTTTGTTGGCCAACACCAGAACGGCCGATTGTTCGCCAGTCAGTACAGAATTCGGCCGACAATCAGCAGATTTGCAAGACTGAGCATGCTCAGAAAAGAAAAAACACACGGAAAGTTAACCATCACATGACATCACTTCTGCAGTCGTCTGTTGTTGGCCGACAAAATTCGTGTGCAGTCTTTTGCAGTTTTCAACAGACAGGACAGCCCTGGACAAAAGACGGCCGATCGGTCGGCCGACGATCAGTACGCGTGTACGAGGCATTAGTCTAAATGAAAAAGCCACTTTGTGCTCATGCTGAGATTATTGAAAGCATTTCTTATGTGTGTTGACTTGTAAGAAACTTTGATCATGGATGGCCAGCCAAACACTCATTCATTAGTGAACTGGTGATTTTGGTTTAGGAACCAACAGACCCAATTAATTACTTTGCTGGGCGTTTCCTATACTGGGTGGGTGTAGTTTAACCAAGGTTATATAAAGGGATGTATGAGATCATATCATTTGGCCTGTGGAAGGGCCACAGGTCTTTATGTCCGAATTTGCTTTTGGGGTGGGGGTTTGCTGGCATGCCTAAAGATCCATATTGCAGTAAGTGTATTCTGTTGGATGAATACTTTTCATGCTCTAACTGTTTGGTATAGTTTTTGCAAAGTGTGTCTTTATGTACTCTATACATGTTTTTTTTTTTATTTTCATGCCTCTGTGTAGCTGTATGTTCTACTGATTTGATGGTATTTAAATGAAAAGGCAGGCTCATGCAAACAATTAACATAAAAGTATGTTGGGTATGTTTTATGCTTAATACTAAGGTGTCTACAACTTATTTTGCTTGACTTTTGGATATTGTAAGCTCTATCTATCCATCATATGTTGTATCTTTGCACTGTAATTTGAATAAAAATTACTTGATTTGGGGGTTTTGGGGGGGGGGGGGGGCATTGCACATTTCACATTTCACATTTCACATTTCACATGCTTGCTTGAGTGATTACTGATGTTTTATACATGTTCAATAAAGCTTATTCATTTGTACACAGCTCCTGGTTTTTTGTTTTCTTTTCTTCATATTTGTCTAGATGTAATTCAGATATCTTTTGTGTCTGTTGAATGTAATCCATTTCTTTCTATTTTTTGTGTGTGTGCAATGGCAGTACAGTATGAACTTGGGTAGGGTTTCTCCATTTACTCCAGCGAAGTGTGTGTGTGTGTGTGTGTGTGTGTGTGTGTGTGTGTGTGTGTGGGGGGGGGGGGGGGGTGTGTGTGTGTGTGTGTGTGTGTGGGGGGGGGGTGGTGTGTGTGTGTGTGTGTGTGTGTGTGTGTGTGTGTGTGGGGGGGGGGTGGTGTGTGTGTGTGTGTGGGGGGGGTGGTGTGTGTGTGGGGGGGGGTGGTGTGTGTGTGTGTGTGTGTGTGGGGGGGGGGGTGGTGTGTGTGTGTGTGGGGGGGGGGGTGGTGTGTGTGTGTGTGGGGGGGGGGTGGTGTGTGTGTGTGTGTGTGTGGGGGGGGGTGGTGTGTGTGTGTGTGTGTGTGTGTGTGGGGGGGGGGGTTGGTGTGTGTGTGTGTGTGTGGGGGGGGGGGGGGGGGTGGTGTGTGTGTGTGTGTGTGGGGGGGGGGGGGTGGTGGTGTGTGTGGGGGGGGGTGGTGTGTGTGTGTGGGGGGGGGGGTGGTGTGTGTGTGTGGGGGGGGGGTGGTGTGTGTGGGGGGGTGTGTGTGTGTGTGTGTGGGGATGTGTGTGTGTGTGGGGGGGGGGGTGGTGTGTGTGTGGGGATGTGTGTGTGTGTGGGGGGGGGGGTGGTGTGTGTGTGTGTGTGTGTGTGTGTGTGTGGGGGGGGGGGGGTGTGTGTGTGTGTGTGTGGGGGGGGTGTGTGTGTGTGTGGGGGGGGTGTGTGTGTGTGTGGGGGGGGGTGTGTGTGTGTGTGGGGGGGGGGGGGGGTTGTGTGTGTGGGCTAAATCGTAAGAAAAAATTAAAGTGTTTATGTATATATATAGCTAAAAATATATAAATTAAGGAATAATACAAAATTTCCATTCAGTCGCCGTGGATGAATGTAACCAAAACATTTAATAAAAAAATCACTAAAAATGATTACTAAATAAAAGATTGCTACAGCGCTCACTCACCTTTTTAGTTGGCTTAGGTCAGTGATGAACCTTGGCAACACAGGTGTTTTGTAACATTTCCCATGATGCTCACCTACACTGCAGAGTACATGAGCATTTTGGGAAATGTAGGGCAAAAACATCTTGGGGGGGGGGTTAAGGGTTACCATCACTGGCCTAGGTAAAACATTTCCAATACATTTTAGTTGTCTGTGTGCGCCATTTTTAAAATAAAGCAAAATCTCTTTACAATAAATTGCAAATGGCACATTGGCGTTCGCCCTGGACCAGAAATGACACCAAATTGGCTTGCACACATTCCAGCAAGTGGTCACAATCAACTGGCTAATCATGGTGAGGGCCACTTTCAGCTGTGAAGAAATGGCATTCATATGCAAAGTAAGTGTGTGTGTGTGTGTGGGGGGGGGGGTCTGTGCTTGTAATCAGAGCATTGATTACCAGTGCAGACCCTTGGGGGATGCCACTAGAGCCACCAGGGATGCCCACCCATGCCACCATTGATGCCAATCAGTGCTCAGGGAACCTGTTAGTGCCCTCCTCATCAGTGCTGCCCATCATTACCATCTTTCAGTGCTGCCCACCAGTGCCAATCATTGCCCATCAGTGCCACCTATCAATGCCCATCAATTCTGCATATCAGTGCCACCTATCTATCTATCTATCAGTGCTGCATATTAGTGTCTCATCAGTGCCTGCCAGCGCAGCCTCATCAATGCTCGTCAGTGCAACAAAAAACATATTGATTTACCAAATTTTATTACATAAACAAAAACACATTATTTTAGGGGTCAAACATTTAGGTCTTCTTTTTGCCAATAGAAAAAAAACCTTGCAGTGATCAAATACCACCAAAAGAAAGCACTATTTTTTATGAAAATACTGTCATACATTTGTGTTAGGTACAGGGTTGCATGACCGCACAATTGTCATTCAAAATGCAACAGTATAAAAAGCTGAAAATTGGCCTGGGCAGGAAGGGGTGTAACTGCCCTGTAAGGAAGTGGTTAACTATTGAAACATGGGAATAAATATTCCAGGGGTAATCATGCTCAGCTCAATGGTTTAGTGGTTAGTGTTCCTGGCTATGAACAATGAGAGCATGAGTTCAAATCCCAAGTGTGCCATCACCTTCTTAAATTTTAGACAGCTATAAATAAATACTGAAACTTGGCAAATGCATAATTGCACCCTGCACATATGCATGTTTGTTTCTTGAATATACAAGGCCATTGACATGCAATTTTAGGTGATGTAGCCAATGTATTACTATGTGGCCAAAAAAAAATTATGGCACACAGGGTGTTATCATGGTTGGGCCTTGAACTCATGACCTAGCAATCTTTAGCTGTGAGCTTAGCCCACTACACCAAAGTGCTGAATACAATCAGATATGCCTGAAAGTTTCAGATGAATAAAGAATGAAGACTGCTAATTAGACAGCTGTGTAGTCTGCTATTAGAAAATCTAAAGGTTAAAACACATAAGATACATAACTATACCTTAAAATTAAAATAAACCATAATAAATGACATTGCTGTGTAATAGTGATTCAGAATAGACAAATTTCCTTTTATGAAAAACACAAAGGGAATTTGGCTAACTCCAAACTCAAATTCAGCCTAAGTTAACTCCAAACCCGAATTCAGTCTAAGTTAACTCCAACTCCGAATTCATTAAAGCATCTAGTTGATGGTTTAACTCCAGCCACTTACCTAATTAGGATGCAATGAGTTTAGGCTGGAGTTATTTCTGGAGAAGTGAGCAGCTCTACTCCAAATTTATACTGAATTAGGCCCACAGTCTAGATATTGTTAATGTGGTAAATTACTATTCTAGCTGGAAACGGCTTATTTTTAATGGAATATTTACATAGGTGCACAGGGGCCCATTTCCAGCAACCATCACTCCTGTGTTTTAATGGTTCATTGAGTTAGCTAATCTTGTTAAAAGGCTAATTGATGATTACTAAACCATTGTGCAATTATGTTAGCACAGCTGAAAACTGTTTTGCTGATTAGAGGAGCTATTCAACTGGCCTTCCTTTGAGCTGGTTGAGTATCTGGAGCATCAGCATTTGTGGGATCGATTATACTTTCAAAATGGCCAGAAAAAGAAAACTTTCTTCTGAAACTCGTCAGTTTTTTCTGAGAAATTAAGGCTATTCAATGCGAGAAATTGACAAGACACTGAAGATTTCCTACAACGGTGTGTACTACTCCCTACAGAGAACAGCACAAACTGGCTTTAACCAGAATAGAAAGAGAAGTGGGAGGCCCCAGTGCACAGCTAAGCAAGAGGACAAGCACATTAGAGTCTCTAGTTTGAGAAATAGACACCTCACAAGTCCTCAACTGGCAGCTTCATTAAATGGTACCCGCAAAACGCCAATCTCAACGTCCACAGTGAAGAGGCGACTCCAGGATGCTGGCCTTCTAGGCAGAGTGGCAAAGAAAATGCCATATCTGAGACTGGCCAATAAAAGGAAAATATTAAAATGGGCAAAATAACACATACATTGGACAGAGGAAGATTGGAAAAAAGTGTCATGGACAGACAAATCTAAGTTTGAGGTGTTTGGATCACACAGAAGAACATTTCTGAGACGCAGAACAAGTGAACAGATGCTGGAGGAGTGCCTGGCGCCATCTGTCAAGCATGGTGGAGGTAATGTGATGGTCTGGGGCTGCTTTGGTGCTGGTAAAGTTGGAGATTTGTACAAGGTAAAAGGGATTTTGAATAAGGAAGGCTATCACTCCATTTTGCAACGCCATGCCATACCCTGTGGACAGCGCTTGGTTGGAGCCAATTTCCTCCTACAACAGGATAATGACCCAAAGCTCACCTCCAAGCTATGCAAGAACTATGTAGGGAAGAAGCAGTCAGCTGGTATTCTGTCTGTAATGGAGTGGTCAGCGCAGTCACCAGATCTCAACCCTATGGAGCTGTTGTGTGAGCAGCTTGACCGTATGGTATGTAAGAAGTGCCTATTAAGCCAATCCAACTTGTGGGAGGTGCTTCAGGAAGCGTGGGGTGAAATTTCTTCAGATTACCTCAACAAATTGACAGCTAGAATGCCAAAGGTCTGCAAGGCTGCAATTGCTGTAAATGGGGAATTATTTGATAAAAACAAAGTTTGAAGGACAAAATTATTATTTTAAATAAAAATCAATATTTCTAACCTCGTCAATGTCTTGACTATATTTTCTATTCATTTTGCAACTCATTTGATGAATAAAAGTGTGAATTTTCATGGAAAACGTGAAATTGTCTGGGTGACCCCAAACTTTTGAACGGTAGTGTGTATATGTATGTGTGTGTGTGTATATATATATATATATATATATATATATATATATATACACACACACAAATAGAGCTTTCTTTTGGTGGTATTTGATCACCTGTGTGATTTTTATTTTTTGCGCTATAAACAAAAAAAAACCCGACAATTCTGAAAATATTTTTCACATTCTGCTATATAACATTCTCAAAAAATCAAATTTTTCTAACATTTTAGGCCAATTTGTTTTCTGCTACATATGTTTGGTAAATAAAATTGCAATTGGGATTTTTTTTACCAAAAATAGCAATAGTACCAACTACGGGAAAGATTTTTATTGTTTTTTTTGTTTTGTTTTTTTACTAGTAATGGTGGCCATCTGCGATTTTTAGCAGGACTGCGACATTGCGGCAGACAGATCGGACCCCTAACTGACATTTTTGACACTTTTGGGGGGACCAGTGACATTACTACATTAATCAGTGCTAAAAATTTGCAGTGTTACTGTAATGATGACACTGGCAGGGAAGGGGAACATTGTGGGTGTTCAAGGGGTTAAATGTGAGCCTAGGGGAGTGATTCTAACTGTGGGGGGCGTGGCTTGGGAAATGATCATAGAGACCTGTGATCCTATATAGAAGGATCACAGGGGCTCTATGATCATTCCAGGGAGAAGAACAGTCAGCTGTGTTTCTCTCTCAGTGGTGAACGATCACGGGTGTCAGGCGGCAATCGGAGCCACCTGACCCATGCATCGGCTTCCTCGCTGCCGAGTGGGGGTGGGAGCACGGCGGTGGCAGTGCGCTCTCACCCCATAGCTGCTGTTTGATAACACTCTGCCAGGGCCAAAACCTTTATTTCATTATCGCAAAATGCGACTCCCGGTGGTATTAATTAGTGCTGAGCATGTTACTTAAAAAAAGTAATTAGTTATAGTTACTAGTTACTTCTCACAAAAAAGTAACTGAGTTAGTAACCGAGTTACATCATTAAAAAAGTAACTGAGTTACATCATTACCTACTTCAAAACAGTGCACTTTCAACCCCATCCTGCCCAGGCCAATTTTCAGCTTTCAGCACTGTCACACTTTGAATGACAATTGCGCGGTCATGCTACACTGTACCGATATGACATTTTTTGCATTTTTTCACACAAATAGAGCTTTCTTTTGGTGGTATTTAATCACTGCTGGGTTTTTTATTTCTTACAAAAAAAAAAAAAATTCTTTTTTGTCAGTAAATTTTGAAAATAAGTAATTTTTCTCCATTCACTAATGTGCACTGATGAGGCGGCACTGATGGGCACTGATATACTGCACTGATGGGCACTGATGAGGTGGCACTGATGAGGTACTAATATGTCGCACTGATAGGTGGCACTGATGAGCACTGAAAGGCGGCACTGAAAGGCAGCACTGATGGACACTGAGAGGTGGCACTGATGGGCACTGATAGGCGGCACTGACAAGCACTGACAGGCGGCACTGATGCTCACTGATGGACGGCACTGATGGGCAGGCACTGACTGGCAACACTATGGGCACTGATTATGGGCACTGTGGGCACTGATGGTGGGAACTGTGGGCACTGTTTTTGAGTTTTTCTAGTAATTACTGTAATCAAGGCACTGATGATCACTGCCCTCATTTGACGGCGGGCGGGAAGTGGTTAAAAAAGTAACTAATTACCAGGGAAAGTAACTATTGCGATACTTTAAAAAAAAATCAAATATGTCAAAGAACTTGAATGCCCCCAATATTAAATATGTTAAATGAATGAAATGGAGACTAAATAAAATCAATTCTTATTTTATAACATTGTACACTAATCTACACTATTTTAATGTTGCACTACTCTGCCTCTGGTTGGTTGGCAAACAATGGTAATGTACCCTAATCCAATCATCATCAGGTGTGGTTGTCTACCACCCCCAACACACACACACACACCAATCATCATCAGTTATGTGTCCTGTCCCACCCCACCCACCACCGAAGCAACAGTGCACAATGGGAGTTATTTCCCGGGGTGACACTTCCTGTGTGTAGTTATGACAAGTCTACAGCGCTGGCACACTAATCCATGTCCTCCCTAGGATGAAAGCAAAGATACTCACATTTCCAAAAGTCCCTCTGGTGCTGGCATAAGCTCCTCTGTGGCAGTTTTCAGGCCTCTTCAGTGGTCAGTTTGGAATCACTTCACTACTGCGCATGCGTGGGAGTTAATCATCCCGACACACAAGATCAGGCCAGCCGCTGTAGACTTGCGCAGCTCAGCTTAAATTTTTGGGATTGCTTTGATAAGATGTCATTTATTGCAGAAGACACATTGCATGTCTTTTCTGCAATAAATGCCTGCCTGCTCACACTGACAGGTACAGAAGGAGGGGGCAGCACCTTGGAGAGACAAGTCTGATAGCATTTTGACGCCCATGACAACACCTGACAGGTGTCCTAATCCAGATAGAGCGTATCTTTTTGCAACCACGGAAGACCAAGAATGATGGGACTGGAAGACTTAGGAAGGATCCTAGGAAGGAGATCTCCCCATGATGTAGAACACAGATGTGCATAACTACGGAGATGGTTCGGAACCGCAGGGGGTCTAAAGGTCAAGGTAGAGCTATCAACTACTGATACAGAGAAGAGCATTGCCAAGGGAATGAGAGGAATGCCCAATTCAGCAACCAAGGACTGTTAGAAAAAAATTCCTGACTGCCTCAGGGTCCACATATGTAGATATGAGTTCAGGGCCCAATGAATGGAGACAGATATGAGGAATCAAGGAAAGGTGGCGGAATTCAAGTTCAGGTAAAGATCACCTCCCTCTGAGCAACCTAGAACTGAGAATTTTCCTGGGTGAACAGAGCAGGCATTACATTCAGTGGAGCACAGGGGAACATCTAAGGTCTTTTAGACCCTAGCTGTCTCATTAAAGAAAACCTGTCACCACAAAAATCATCATATATATATATATATATATATATATATATATATATATATATATATAAAGTTTTATTAAACTGTAAAAAAGTCACACCCAAGCACATAAAATCCCCCCCCAAATGTTTTTTAGACCCCCCCCCACCCACATATACGCATGTCTGAACCTAAACACACGCATCGGGGGCACTTACACATGAAATCATTGATTGGGATACACATGTTACATATAACCCATGGGTTTGAACTGGATGGACTTGTGTCTTTTTTCAACCTCACTAACTATGTAACTATGTAACCCTGCATCCCTTTGTGAGAGTAATATTTTGAGCACCAGACCACCTCTGTAATGCTAAACTGATGACCTATAGGGGGCTTTTAACGCGTGTCTGTAGAAAACATAGGGTACTGAAATTGTCGCCATTTCAGGGGCACACACAAATTTAAGGTTTGACATGTTGGGTATCTATTTACTTGATGCAAAATTATCTTTTATATTTTACCAAAAAATTGGGTAATTTTATTGTATTTGAGTGCCCTAAAATTAACTAGGGTATTTTACTGAAATTTTGCATGTACCAGACCTTTGCAAAATCGTGTCCCATAAAATAATGGAACTACTGCTATTTTATTCTTTAGGGTGTCTGCTTTCAGAAAATATATAATGTTTTGGGGGTTTTATGCAATCTTTAGGCCTAAAATGACTTTTTAAACATTGCAAAAATCTCAAAAATGGCTCTGGCAGCGAAAGGGTTAATATGTCATCATTTACCCACAATATAAGGCATAGCTCAAGTTTCAGACTACGAGATCACTCTTGTTGCATGAGCCATGTTTGCCTAATTGCATGGGTTCTTCTGATGCCGGCATAGTTGCAGAGATGGGTTGTTGAAGAGCTTTGTATAGGTGCTAAACAACCTACTGGGGGGTTATCTCCAGATCTCAGTCCCTGAAGCAGACATCGATTTGGATTTGGATGCTAAGGGCAATCAAATCATTCAGGGTGGAGGGTATGGTTCTACCAGCTAGTTTGTACTTAATACAATCTGCTAAGCCCTGGCAAAACGTTGTAGTAAGAGCCTCATTATTCCATGCTAATTCTGAGGCCAAAGTCCAAAACTGAACCGTGTATTGATCAACAGTCATGCTTTCTTGACGGAGCCGAAGAAGTGCTCCAGCAGCAGATGAGGACCTGCCTGACATATAGAAGGTCTGACGCAAAGCTCCCAAGGTGATAATATTAATAAACAAGCTGCGCTAAGTAAATAAAACATATGTGATCAATCATAAATCACTAATGATAAAGTGAATGTGATCATACTGACATAAATCGCAACTAATATTAGACAAAAATTGTGATCAAATAATCAAATATGTGATCAGAAAATGTGCACAATTGATAAATAATCTAAAGTCCAAAATAATAAAGAAAAAATACATAGTGTACTGAATAAATAAGTGCAATAAATGAATAAAGTCTCTGCTAGAGTCCAAGAGCGCAGTAAAGGATGTGATATGGAATGAAATTCGAATATGAAATCCACCACAGGTGTCAAACCTCCACCGATATAAAAGCTGCTTACCAGAACCTGGTAAAATGACGGCTGTAAAATCCGACAGGAGACACTCAAAGGCTTCACACAGACACTGAGGGATGGCCAGTTGTCCCAATAATATCACCCTGGGACCTGCTCTATGCCGCTAATACGCCAGATGCGCCACCATCATGCAACACAAAATAAGAGCTCCATAGCGTAAAACTATTAAGTAAATTTATTAGTAAAAAAGTATTACACTCACATAAATATGCAGAGTAATGCGCTGTGAACAAACAAGACGCCGGCCGGTTGGCTATTCCGCCTATCCTTCCTGGAATGTAGGGGTGACGTCAGCACGCTGCGATTCGATGCGTTTCGTCAGAGCTGACGTTATCAAAGCTCATAGATTGAGCAAACTGTCAGGTTTCTATGGTAGTGACCCCTTGTAAAAGCCAACTTGGGGTTCCCCAGGGTGCAGAGTCTAAGCCCCAGCCTGCTCCTTTACCAGGGCCCTTGATGATGGGGATGGACCTGCAGCAAATTTAAACCAGGTTTTTGACCCTCAGGTATGCCCAGCTGACAATACAGAGACCACTCATGTATGCAGAGTACAGATGGCAGGAGACAGAGGATCCTGGAAATAAGTTGGGGGGTAGGTGGCAGGCGAGCAAAAATGGTAGACAAAGCCGGGGTCGGTACACGGGGAATTAGACACTGAAAAATACTAGGCAAACAGGAGTTTAGAAAACTAGAAAAATGCTCAGGCTATGTGGGCTGCACTGAGCATGTCTTATTTAGGGAAGCAAACTCGGAGGGGGCCCAGGAAGGGAAAGAAATGTAAATCCACATTGGAGAAAGCGACTCCCGTAGGTGAAGCCAGCAGCACATATGAATGGAATCAAAGATCTTCAAAGAACCACTGCAGGCTAAACCGTGACATATAGTTCAGTAAATAAGGATCACTCTGGGACAGGAAGTTTTTTGGCAGACTCACTGGGCCAAAATATAGAAGAAAAGTCCAAATAAAAAAGGAAATTTCTCTTACGTCCTCCGACAGTCGCCGCCCACTCACAAGTCTTCACCAATGGGTATTGACCTTTGCTCCGCAGGAGTAGCTAGGCACAAGATTTGTTAATAACAAAAGCTTTTAGCATAGACACACCCCTAGCGGCTGTCCCCTTAGTCAATACCTCCCTGCACTAGCATTCCCAACCCAGTTTGATCTTGAAAAGCTTAGGAGTAGCAGGCTTTCCTGTGCTGGGGCTTCAGTCTCAGCCTTCTACCCTTTTTTTCTTTTTTCTTTTCTTTACTAGCTGTTATTTTGTCAGCTTTAGTTAGGGATCTTCGGATGAAGATGATCATGCGGAGCTGGGTCTCGGACTGGCCGCCCTGGATCCCAGGGCTGAGGGCCAGATGGATCCCCAGCCTGCAATCGAGCGTTCAGCTACGGTTCGCCCTGGCGCGATGAACGACCCATCCCTGTTCGCTGCAGGGATGCTGCCTGTGAGGTGGCTACCTCACTGGACGCCATTCTGTGGTCTCGTGCTGCAGTCCACAGCGTCCTGGCTGCGGCACTCCCTGTCATCCTGATAGCGGTTTGTCGCTGGAGACGGCTCCCCACGCCATTCGGTACGGTAAGCACCTTCTGTGTGGGGACCATCTGTGTGGGTGTCAGTCTGTGGCTGTGTGTAACCCCATGTCTGTGTGAAATGCGGGCTCCCTGTCAGATCCCTGTATGGGTTTGCATGCCTTTGTGGGCTGCGAGGGGGGGGGCCCTCCCGCTCTGCTGTGAGTTCTGTCTGGGGCAGAGATGGGTGCAGACATGCTTGAGGGGCGGCCGCTGTTGCGGCCCGCCATTTTTTTGCCAAAATGCTATGGACGGCCCTGTCCCTGTACAGGGCTGTGTTTTGGCGCCACTCACCGCCATTTTGGCGGGCCACGCTCGTTCGAGCACATGTCGGTGCCATTTTCTTGTAGCCTCTATCCCTCAGCCGAGCGGCCATTTTTGCGGAGCCTTCATAGGCTATATAAGTCAGCCGGTTATTGCATCACTTCCTCTTTCTCTGGAACAGCGATCGGTGGCAGCAGCCTGTTTGTGCTCTCTCCAGGTTTTTCCTTCATTGTCCTGTCATTCCTTGCTCAGTGTTCTCTATCCCTGCGGGATCGGTGCATACAGTAGTGTACGGTGGGCTGCGCTCGCCGTGGTGTTAAAGGGCAAGTACCTTTTTTCCTTTCATTGCTGTGGACATGGATTCTCAGGATAGCAAGTTTCCCCCCGCCCTGGTGGGGGACCAGGGGGCTGCTGCACCCCCCGAGGGGGCTGATCTGGCCACGGTAGTGGCGTCATTAGTTTCTCAGATGCATGTGCTGATGGCTGAACGATCCGCAAAAAGGGCCAGGTTATCCATTTCCTCTGATTCAGAGGGCGATGTGGCTGCTGTGGCTGGCGTGCCCTTCTCAGGGTCTCGCTCATCTCTGGACCTTATGGGGTCTGAGGGGGAGGCGGAGGTGGAAGGGGTTGATGTTTCTCCCCCTGGCTCGCCTGAAGAGCTTGCACTCATGGATGAGCTGATTGCCTCCATTAAGGATACGTTGCACCTGGAGGATAAGCCCACTCCTCCTGCTTGGGTGTCCTCTTTTGGGACGCAAAGAACCTGCAAATCAGCGCAGGTTTTTCCCTGCCCTGCAGAATTTCATCATACTGTTAATGAGCAGTGGCGCAATTTAAAGAAGCCCTTTACAGTGCCGAATAAGTTTAAACTGCTTTATCCATTTGCGCCCTCCACCGACGAGCGTTGGTGTGTGGCGCCTCAGGTGGATCACGCGGTAGCCGTTTTAAACAAAGCTACTGCGGTTCCTTCTGAGGATACCCCGGTCTCCCGGGACCCTACGGACAGGAGGTTAGAGTCTCTTGCCCGTCATGCCTATATGGTTGCTGGTTCTATGCTAAAACCTATTTCTCTTACGTCCTCCGACAGTCGCCGCCCACTTCATATTCATCACCAATGGGGTTATGTCCTTTATTCCGTAGGAGTAGCTAGGCAATAGAATATGTTAGTACAAAGACTTTTAACATATCCCACCCCCAGGGGGTGGTCCCCTCAGTACATAACCCTCCACTTCCTGTATCCAACTCAGTTTCATTTGTCTAGCTGTCAGGAGTAGCTGGAAGTTTCTGTGCTGGGGCACCTTGTCTCAGCTCTCTTTCCTTTCTTTGGATTTTATTTGAGTTTTTTTCTCTCTTTCTTGTTAGCTGTTACTTTACCAGCGTTAGTTAGTTCTTCGGAAGAAGAGGATCATGCGGGCTGCGTCTCGGGCTGACCCCCCTGGTAGCAGGCTGTGGGTCAGTGGCTTCTCAGCCCGCCATCGAGCGTTCAGTCAGGTATCGCTCCTGAGTTATCTGAACGACCCATCCCTGTGCCGTGCAGGGATGCTAGGTGAGGTGGCTACCTCACCGGACGCTGTGCGGTTTCTCAACCCACCTTCTGATGCGTCCTGGATGCGACTCTCCCTGCCTCATGTGCAGCGGTTTGTTCGCCTGTGCGGGTCCCCCACGCCATGTAAGAGGTAAGTGCATTTATGTGGGGACCTGTCTGTCTGGGGGGTGTCAGTCTGGGACTGTGTACCTTGCCCTGTGTTCACACTATTACGTTTTCCCTATCTCTCACATTGCATGCTGTGGGCTGCAGGAGGGGGGGCTGGCTGCACTCTGTGTCAGTTTTCTGTCTGTGTGAACGGCTGTGTGCTGTGGGGCTTGAGTTTCTCATGCTTGGGGCACATTACAGCGCCGCTGCGGCGGTTTACCATGTTCCCTTTTTGGGCAGATGGTGTGTTTTACTTCACCCTCATGGGGTGTGGGAGCGGCGGTTTCGGCGCCAAAACGGCGCCATTTTGGCTGCGATCGCTCCGGCCGCATGTTTTACATGCATGGCGGCCATTTTCTTGTAGCCTCCATAGGCTTTAATGGAGCGCCCTGTATGCCAGCACTTCCTTTCCTTCAGGAGCACCGCAGGCAGCAGCAGCAGCACACTCTACAGGTTCATTTCTCTCTATTCCCTGTATCCTACCTTGGTATACTTGTCCCTGTGGGGGTCCCTTGTGTGGGGTGCTTAGTGTGAGTGGGCTACGATCGCAGCGCTCTCTTAAAGGGGCGGTCACCCATTTATTTTTGCTACTACAGGGGCATGGATTCTCAGGAATGCTAGTTTCCTGCCAATTTGGTGGGAAGCCGGGGGACTGCGGTTTCCCCCCCCCCGGGGGGGATTTGGCTGCGATTGTGGCTAGCCTTGCGACTCAGGTGCAAATGCTGGTGGCTGCTCAATCCTCTAAAAGGCCCAGAGTTTCAATTTCCTCTGATTCAGAGGGTGATGGTACTGGGGCTGCTGTGGCAGAGATCTCCTTATCGGGGTCTCGTTCCTCCCTGGACCTTATAGGGTCAGAAATGGAGGCTGAGGTAGAGGGGGTTGATAATTCTCCCCCTGGCTCGTCTGAAGAGCTTGCATTCAAATTGGTTGCTTCTATCAAGCAAACTCTGCGTTTGGAGGAGGACGCATGTCCTCCAGCTGCCTTGGCGGCTTATGGGACGCAGAAAAGGCGCAAATCATCGCAGATGTTTCCATGCACTGATGATTTTCAGCGCGCTGTGAAAGAACGATGGCGTAATATCCGCAAACCTTTTGCTGTACCAAGTAGGTTTAAGCTGCGCTATCCTTTTACGCCCGCTACTGATGGGCGTTGGTGTGTCCCCCATCCGGTGGACCATGCGTTAGCAGTTTTGAACAAGTCCACTGCGATTCCTGCTGAAGACACCCCGGTGTTCCGGGATGCCACGGACAAGAGGATGGAGTCCCTTGCCCGTCGTTCCTGTTCTATTATGGGTTCTATGTTGAAAGCTTTATTTGCTTCACTTATGGCGGCCCAGGCGGTCGCGAGCTGGACGCAGGTGCTTAGGCGTGTCCTGGTGGCTGATTCTGCCCCCCCAGGCGACTTTGGATATGGTGGATCAAATCCACCAGGGTGTCATGTATTTGTGTGATGCGGACC
This sequence comes from Pelophylax lessonae, assembly GCF_965119305.1. NCBI lineage: Eukaryota > Metazoa > Chordata > Amphibia > Anura > Ranidae > Pelophylax > Pelophylax lessonae. The sequence goes on along the minus strand of NC_138770.1, from coordinate 472,212,245 downwards.
TGGATATGGTTCCGTTGGCTGCACGTGTACACAGTGTGGCGGTGTTATCTCGCCGCCCGGTTTGGTTGAAGTGTTGGTCTGTGGATCAATCTTCACGTAAGACCTTGGCCAGTCTGCCTTTTGATGGTTCTCGCCTTTTTGGCGAATCCCTGGATGCCCTAATTAAAGGGGTCACGGGGGGTAAGAGCACGCTCTTACCTCAATCCCACGAGACTAAGACGGCTCCTGGAAAAAAGAATGCCTTCTTTCGGCCCCCTCAGGGGTCCTTTCGTGCCTTTCGGTCACACTTTGGGGCAGCCGTCCATGGGTCAAGGCTCCCGCCAGAAGCCGTGGGCAGGTAAGCAAAAGTCCGGCCAATCCGGTTCTGCGGCCCACAACAGTGCGGCCTGAAGGGGCGCCCTCACCCAATTCACAGGAAATCGTTCGATCTGGCTACTAGATCGAGTTTCTCTCTCGGCCGGAGAGCAGATTTTTTCCCTCAAGTCTTCTGTTATCCCCGGAGCATTTGCGGGACCTGCATCTAGCGGTGCAGGTCCTGAAAGCTCAGGGAATGGTGGTCCCGGTGCCTCATCGGGACAGATTTCGAGGGTTCTATTCCAATCTGCTCACCGTGCCCAGGAAGGAGGGCAAGGTGCGTCCGATTCTGGACTTGAAGGCGCTGAACCGCTTTGTGCGGGTGCGCAAGTTCCGCATGGAATCCCTGCGGTCGGTGGTGGCTGCCCTGGTTCCGGGGGAGTTCATGGCTTCCATCGACTTGAAGGATGCGTATCTTCACATCCCGATTTTCGAGGGTCACCAGAGGTGCCTTCGATTCGCCATAGCGGAAGATCATTACCAATTTGTGGCGTTGCCTTTTGGTCTCGCCTCGGCTCAGAGGGTGTTCACCAAAGTGCTGGCACCGGTTCTGGCTTTGTTGAGGGCCCAGGGCATTTCGGTTCTGGGGTATCTGGACGATATTCTGGTTCGGTCTGCGACCAGCCAGAGTCTGGAGAAGGATCTGTCCATCACGTTGCAGACTCTGCAGGAGTTTGGTTGGACGATCAACTTTCCAAAGTCGACATTGTGCCCATAGGTTCGGATTTCTTACCTGGGTATGATTCTGGACTCTGTCCAGGCGAAGGTCTTCCTGCCGGAAGAAAAACTCGCAGCTCTTCAGGAGGCAGTCAGGTCCCTCAGGGACGTTCCATCTCCGTCCATTCGGACGTGCATGCGGTGTCTGGGATTGATGGTCTCGGCTTTCGAGGCGATTCCCTTCGCCCAGTTTCACACACGGGATCTCCAAGCGGAGATATTGTCCAAGTGGGACGGGCGTCCGCAGTCTCTGGATCTCCAGATGTCATTGAGTTCTCACACCAGAAGGGATCTTCTGTGGTGGCTTCAATCCCCCTCAGTATCGGGGGGCAAGTCTTTTCGTCCCCTTTCATGGTCGGTGATCACCACGGACGCCAGCCTGTCTGGCTGGGGTGGTGTTCTGGGCGTTCTGTCCGCCCAGGGTGTTTGGTCGACGGAGGAATCCTCCCTTCCGATCAACGTTCTGGAACTGCGAGCGATACTCCTCTGTCTTCGTCGTTGGACGGACAATCTTCACGGCTACCCGGTTCGGGTGCAGACGGACAATGCCACGGCGGTGGCTTACATCAATCACCAAGGGGGCACCAGGAGTGCCCGGGCGGCTCGTGAAGTGGCCGCGATTCTGTCTTGGGCCGAGACGCATGTCCCGGCAATATCGGCAGTTCACATTCCGGGGGTGGAAATTTGGCAGGCGGTTTATCTGAGCCGCCGGACCCTGGACCAGGGGGAATGGTCCCTTCACCCGGCTGTCTTCCAGATGTTGTGCGCGAGGTGGGGTCTTCCGGAGGTAGACCTGCTCGCGTCTCGTCTGAACAACACAGTACCACGGTTCATGGCAAGGACGCGCGATCCTCGGGCAGACGCGTCGGACGCGTTGGTTGCCCCGTGGCTTCAGTACCAACTGATGTATGCGTTCCCACCGATTCAATTGCTGTCCGGGTTCCTTCGCGGAACCGACCACGGTGATTCTTGTGGCACCGGACTGGCCTCGCCGGTCCTGGTACGCAGACCTCGTAAATCTGGCAATCGACGCCCCGTGGCGTCTGCCTCTTCGAGAAGATCTTCTGTCGCAAGGACCGATCTTCCATCCTGCTTTACAGTCGCTGGCTTTGACGGCCTGGCTGTTGAAACCGAGGTCCTGAAGAACAGGGGTCTTTCCCCTGAGGTCATTCACACCTTAATAAATGCGAGGAAGTCTTCCTCGGGGAAGGTTTATTACCGTACTTGGAAGGCGTATTTTGCCTGGTGCGAATCCAGAGGTTTCTCTCCTGACACTTATTCGGTGTCTAGGGTGTTGCCCTTCCTTCAGACGTGACCAGCGTCTGGCGCTGGCCACGATCAAGGGTCAGGTGTCTGCTTTGGCCGTTCTTTTTCAACGGCCTGTGGCATCTGATTCTTTGGTTAGCACTTTTGTGCAGGGGGTACGTCATCTGATCCCTCCTAGGGGGACCCTCTTCCCCCTTGGGACTTGAATCTAGTTCTATCAGTATTGCAGCATGCTCCTTTTGAAAGGATCAGGGAGATCTCGCTGTCTTTGTTATCCAAGAAGGTCGCCTTTTTGGTGGCTATCACCTCGGCTCGTCGAGTGTCGGGGCTGGCAGCCTTGTCCTGCAAGTCTCTGTATCTGGTTGTGCATTTGGACAAGGTGGTCTTGCGACCTAACCCTTCTTTTCTTCCAAAAAGGGTTTCGGACTTTCATCTCAATGTGGACATTGTCCTACCTTCGCTTTGCGCGAAGCCGAAGCATCCAACGGAGGTGTTGCTTCACTCCTTGGATGTTGTCCGGGCGATTAGAGTCTATCTCAAATCGACTGAGTCTTTTCGCAAGTCGGATGCCTTGTTTGTCCTTCCGGAAGGTCCTCGGAAGGGCATGGCGGCGTCGGCTTCTACAATCGCCAAATGGATCAGACAGACCATTGATCAGGCCTATGTTTTGAAGGGGAAAGTTCCCCCTGTACCTGTGAAGGCGCACTCTACCAGATCTCTGAGTACGTCTTGGGCCTGTCGTCATGGGGCCTCTGTGGCCCAGGTGTGTAAGGCGGCGACTTGGTCGACCGTACACACTTTCACGATATTCTACAGAGTAGATGTTCAGGCATCGGCTGATGCTTCCTTTGGCCGCAAGGTTCTTAGTGCGGCAGTTCCCTAGAACCCTTGTTACGGGTTCTTTGGCTTTTTGGGATATTTGTTTTTTCCCTGGGTTTTCTTGCTCCTGTTGAGCGAGTGTTTTGTTCTTATGCCCAACTGGTTTCCTTCCTTTGGTAAGGTTCCTTTCTCTGATGGGGAGACGGCGTTGCCTTGGGCGCGGCTGCGTTCTTCCCACCCCTCATGTTTACACTGCTTTGGGACATCCCCATTGGTGATGAATATGAAGTGGGCGGCGACTGTCGGAGGACGTAAGAGAAAACGGAATTTTTGTAAAATCTTACCTGTAAAATTCCTTTCTCTGAGTCCTCCGACAGTCGCCGCCCCCGCCCCTCTTTTGGGGTTTTGATGTACTCTCTACTGCTATTCCACTGAAACTGAGTTGGATACAGGAAGTGGAGGGTTATGTACTGAGGGGACCACCCCCTGGGGGTGGGATATGTTAAAAGTCTTTGTACTAACATATTCTATTGCCTAGCTACTCCTACGGAATAAAGGACATAACCCCATTGGTGATGAATATGAAGTGGGCGGCGACTGTCGGAGGACTCAGAGAAAGGAATTTTACAGGTAAGATTTTACAAAAATTCCGTTTTTTGCTTCGGTTATGGCGGCCCAGGCGGTTGCCGATTGGACGAAGGTGCTCAGGCGCACCCTGGTGGCTGATTCGGCTCCGCCTACCACGTTGGCTATGGTGGATCAAATCCATCAAGGAGTCATATACTTGTGTGATGCGGACTTGAATTTAGCTCCTTTGGCTGCACGCCTGTCTAGTGTGGCAGTGCTTAACCGTCGCCTGATATGGCTGAAAAGTTGGTCGGTCGACCAATCTTCTCGCAAGACGTTGGCGGATTTTCCCTACGTGGGATCTCGCCTTTTTGGCGAGGCTTTGGATACTCTGATTAAAGGAGTTACGGGGGGCAAGAGTACTCTCTTACCCCAGAATCCCAAGCAAAAATCTTTCCGTGGCAAACAGAATTCCTCGTTTAGGCCCTCTCAGGGGTCCTTTCGTTCCTTTCGGTCGCAATCCAAGGGCAAGCCCTTCAAAGGCCAAGGCTCCCAGAAGAAGCCGTGGGCGGGTAAGCAAAAATCCGGCCAGTCCGGTTCGACAACCCACGCCACTTCCGCCTGAAGGGGCGCCCTCACCCGTTTCTGGGGTGGGGGCACGTCTGCGCGGTTTCCTCCAACCTTGGCTGATCCGCATTCAGGACAGATGGGTTCAGGAAATCGTTCGATCTGGTTACAAGATCGAATTTCTCTCTCGGCCGGCGGGCAGATTTTTTCCCTCAAATCTTCAGCTGTCTCCGAAGCGCTTGCAGGATCTGCACCTGGCGGTGCGGGACCTGCGGGCCCAAGGAGTGGTGGTTCCGGTGCCTCATCGGGACAGATTTCGGGGGTTTTACTCCAATCTGTTCACTGTGCCCAGAAAGGAGGGCAAGGTGCGTCCGATTCTAGATTTGAAAGCTCTGAACCGCTTTGTGCGGGTTCGCAAGTTCCGCATGGAATCCCTGCGCTCAGTGGTGGCTGCCCTGAGTCCGGGGGAGTTCATGGCCTCCATCGATCTAAAGGATGCGTACCTACACATCCCTATCTTTGAGGGTCATCAAAGGTACCTTCGATTCACCATTGCGGAGGACCACTACCAATTCGTGGCGTTACCTTTCGGTCTCGCTTCGGCTCCGCGGGTTTTTACCAAGGTGCTGGCGCCGGTCCTGGCCCTGTTACGGGCACAGGGCATTGCCGTCTTGGGGTATCTAGACGATCGCCTTATAAGGTCAAATGCCAGCCAGAGCCTGCTGACCGACCTGTCCACCACGGTGCAGACGCATTCCGAAGTCGACTCTGTGTCCTTCGGTTCGCCTTCCCTATTTGCGGATGGTTCTGGACTCTGTTCAGGCGAAGGTTTTCCTACCGGAGGACAAGCTCCGGACGCTTCAGGACGAGGTCAGGGCCCTCAGGGACAACCTAAGCTCGTCCCTACGGTCATGCATGAGATGTCTGGGGTTGATGGTCTCGGCCTTCGAGGCGATCCCCTTTGCCCAGTTTCACACGCGGGGTCTCCAGGCGGAGATTCTTGCCAAGTGGGACGGGCGTCCGCAGTCCTTGGATCTGCGGATCTCGTTGAGTCACCGCACCAGAAGGAGTCTTCTGTGGTGGCTCCAGTCCCCGACGGTGTCGGGGGCAAGTCTTTCCGTCCGTTATTGTGGACCGGAGTCACCACAGATGCCAGCCTGTCGGGCTGGGGTGGTGTCCTGGGCGTTCTGTCCGCCCAGGGAACTTGGTCGGTGGAGGAGTCCTCCCTTCCGATCAACATTCTGGAATTGCGAGCGATAAAGCTTTGCCTTCTGCATTGGTCGGAACGGCTTCAGGGCCGTCCGGTTCGGGTTCAGACGGACAATGCCACCGCGGTGGCCTACATCAACCATCAAGGGGGCACCAGGAGTGCCCGAGCGGCTCGGGAAGTGGCCGACATTCTGTCTTGGGCCGAGACGCACGTCCCGGCGATAACGGCAGTTCACATTCTGGGGGTGGAGAACTGGCAGGCGGATTATCTGAGTCGCCAGACCCTGGACCAGGGAGAATGGTCCCTTCACCCGGATGTCTTCCAGATGTAATGCGCGAAGTGGGGTTCCCCAGATGTGGACCTGTTCGCGTCTCGTCTAAACAACAAGGTGGAAAGGTTCGTGGCAAGGACGCGCGATCCTCAGGCGGACGCCTTGGACGCGTTAGTGGCGCCCTGGCATCAGTATCGTCTGATGTATGCCTTTCCACCGATTCAGCTGCTGTCCAGGCTCCTTCGCAGGTTAGCCTCAGAACCGCATACGGTGATTCTGGTGGCACCAGACTGGCCTCGCCGGTCTTGGTACGCAGACCTCGTCAATCTGGCAGTCGACGCTCCGTGGCGCCTGCCGCTTCGGAAAGACCTTCTGTCTCGAGGGCCGATATTCCATCCTGCTTTACAGTCGCTGGCTTTAACGGCCTGGCTGTTGAAAGCCAGGTCCTGAAGGATAGGGGTCTCTCCCCTGAGGTCATTCCCACTTTGATCAAGGCTAGAAAAGCCTCTTCAGGGAAGATTTACTACCGTACTTGGAAAGCATACTTTGCCTGGTGTGAGTCCAGGGGGTATTCCCCTCGCTCATACTCGGTGTCAAGAGTGTTGGCTTTCCTCCAAACTGGTGTGGACCAGCATTTGGCGCTGGCCACGATAAAGGGCCAGATTTCTGCGCTGGCTGTTCTTTTTCAGCGCCCTGTGGCGTCAAATTCCTTGATTCGCACCTTTGTTCAGGGGGTGCGACATTTGGCCCCTCCTAGGAGGGGAACCTTTGCCTCCATGGGACTTGAACCTAGTTCTGTCCGTGTTACAACATGCTCCCTTTGAGAAGATCAGGGAGACCTCGTTGCCTCTGTTGTCCAAAAAGGTGGCTTTTTTGGTGGCGATCACTTCGGCTCGCAGGGTGTCGGAGCTGGCGGCTTTGTCCTGCAGCTCTCCCTACCTGGTGATTCACAAGGATAAGGTGGTCTTGCGACCTGTTCCGTCCTTTCTTCCGAAAGTGGTCTTGGATTTTCACCTCAATGAAGACATTGTCTTGCCTTCGCTCTGCGCGAAACCAAAACATCCGAAGGAGGTTGCCTTGCATTCCTTGGATGTTGTCCGGGCGATCAGGGTTTACCTGTCGTCCACTAAGTCTTTTCGCAAGTCGGACTCCCTCTTTGTCCTTCCTGAGGGTCCTCGGAAGGGCATGGCGGCGACGCCTGCGACCATCGCCAAATGGATCAGACAGACCATTGTGCAAGCCTATGCCTTGAAGGAGAGGGTTCCACCCTTCCCGGTGAAAGCGCACTCTACCAGGTCTTTGAGTAAGTCTTGGGCTTTCCGGCATCAGGCTTCTGTGGCCCAGGTGTGTAAGGCGGCCACTTGGTCGTCCGTTCACACCTTCTCGAAGTTTTATAAGGTGGATGTTCAGGCATCGGCCGATGCCTCCTTTGGCCGTAAAGTTCTCAGTGCGGCAGTGCCTTAGAGACCCTTGTTTTTGGGTCCTTGGCTGTTGGGGTGTTTTACCCCTGGGTTACTTGTTTTCCTGGGTTGTTGCTCCTGTTGAGCACGTTTTCCTGTTGCCCAGTTGGTTCTCTTACTATGGTAAGGTTCCTTTCTCTGATGTGGGTACTGCGTTGCTTGATATGCGGCTGCGTCTCCCACCCCTCATGTCTACACTGCTTTGGGACATCCCATTGGTGAAGACTTGTGAGTGGGCGGCGACTGTCGGAGGACGTAAGAGAAAACAGAATTTTTGTAAAATCTTACCGTAAAATTCCTTTCTCTGAGTCCTCTAACAGTCGCCGCCCCCCGCCCCTCTTTTGGGGTTTTTGTGTACTCTTACTGCTATGCTACCAAACTGAGTTGGGAATGCTGGTGCAGGGAGGTGTTGACTAAGGGGACAGCCACTAGGGGTGTGTCTATGCTAAAAGCTTTTGTTATTAACAAATCTTGTGCCTAGCTACTCCTGCGGAGCAAAGGTCAATACCCATTGGTGAAGACTTGTGAGTGGGCGGCGACTGTCGGAGGACTCAGAGAAAGGAATTTTACGGTAAGATTTTACAAAAATTCCGTTTTGTAGAGTCACCACATCTGAGGACTGGTGAGCTGCAATATATACATTTTTATTTTTGGGTTTGAATACACTTTAATGTACAGATCCCTTTTTTTTATTTGCATGTTTTGTTATTTGTTCATGTTTATTATGCATTATTGGTTTAAGATAAATGCACATTACTTTATTTCATGTTCATTTTACATTATTTTTTAATTAAATATATCCTTTACAACTGCGTATTGATCTTACAGCGGACCTTGAAAATTTGACTGCTGTAGAACGCATCACATTTCTTCAGGAGAAGCTTCAAGAACTTCGCAAACACTACCTTTCATTGAAATCTGAAGTAGCCTCTATTGACAGAAGAAGAAAGCATTCTAAAAAGAAGGAAAGGGAAGGTATGTTTGTCTTCAGAATATTATGACCCAGATTCAGTATTATTGCACAATATGGTAGTCTTGTGCAGAATTGCTTATTTCCCATGATTAGCTGCTATAGTGATAAGCATGAACAGTAGTTACAAACCTTTATGCATCTACATAAATACCTTCATTTGGTGAATTTATACAACCTGAGTATTCGTTGACTTGTTAGATTACTAACTTACTCTTGGTTTTAGGTATTATGGCACCCAAGCCAAGCACACGGATTTTTGCCTTCTAACAAGGCGCCATGTGGAGAGCCAGTATTTATTATAAAAACACCTGAAATGGTGTGTATATACAGTATATTGTCACAGGACAGTCTTTTCAGAACTGACCTGTGCTGGTGTCTGCACCTGTCCTTGCTTCAAATATATCTCTGCATTATCAATCTGTTTCTCATCTGGCTTCATACCTGCTGTGGCTTTCTCTTCCCTGTGTAAGGAACTCCTTTCCTTGAAACTTCTGTTGTTTCCACCTGCCGGAGTGCTTAGGCGCTGCTGTGCTCCATTTACTCTTTTATAATGAGTAGTGCAGCTGTGCACTACTTTATGATGTAATGTCTGTAAAAACTATTTAAACCTGCTCAGTACAATTTGAAAGTGTAATTTGAAATTGCCTAAGCAAAGACTTCTCTCTGTGACTTTATTCCGAGGTGCCAGTACCCATGACCTTCCTGTTGTTTTCCAGTTTCTGATTTCTGTTGTAAAGAAAGTTTTTTTTAACTTTATGCATTAAGATAAAAAAAACCACCTGTGTGCCGCAGCACCCCCTCGGCCTCCCGAATGCTTACCTGAGGTCCCTCTCTGGTCAGCGATGTCCCCTAGTATCTAAGCCATCCGAGATGCTCCCTCCTAATTGGCTGAGACACAGCAGTGGCGTCATTGGGTGCCACGGCTGTCAATCAGAGTCAGCTAGCCAATCAGGAAAGAGCGGGTGCGGGGCGGAGCTCCATGTCTGAATGGACACAGGGAGCTGTGACTCTGCTCGGGTGCCCCTATAGCAAGCTGCTTGCTGTGGGGGCACTGAACAGGAGGGAGGGGCCAGGATCACAGAAGAGGGACCCAAGAAGAGGAAGATCCAGGCTGCTCTGTGCAAATCCATTGCAACAGAGCAGATAATTATAACATGTTAACCACTTAAGCGCCGGAAGATTTTACCCCCTTCCTGACCAGACCCCTTTTTTCAACTTGGCACTTCATGACTTTAACTGACAATTGCGCGGTCATGCAATGCTGTACCCAAACAAAATTTATGTCCTTTTTTTCCCACAAACAGAGCTTTCTTTTGGTGGTATTTGATCACCTCTGCGCTTTTTATTTTTTGCGATATTAATAAAAGAGCGAAAATTTTGAGGAAAAAATTACATTTTTATAGTTACATAGTAGGTGAGGTTGAATAAAGACAATAGTCCATCCAGTTCAACCTGTGTAGGTGTGTGTGGCTGTAATCATCTCACATAGCCCTTAATGTCCTGATCCTTGAGATGTAAGTCTAAGAGTCTTTTGAAAGCCACCATACTACCCGCAGAAACCACCTCTTGTGGTAGAGAATTCCACAATCTTGTAGCCCTAACAGTAAAGAACCCTCCTCGTTGCCTGAGGTTAAAATGCTTCTCCTCTAATCGCATTGTATGTCCTCGAGTCCTCATGCAATTCCTTCGAATGAACATTTTTTTTTCTAAGCTGAGATCCCCATTAAGATATTTATAAATTGCTATCATGTCCCCCCGCAGACGTCTCTTCTCCAGGGAGAATAAATCGAGCGATTGCAGCCGCTCTTCATAGTTAAGGTCCTCCAACCCCCTAATCAGTTTAGTTGCCCTTCTCTGGACTCTCTCCAGCTCCAACACATCCCTCCTGAGGACTGGCGACCAGAACTAGACAGAATACTCCAGATGCGGTCGGACCAGAGTTTTATAAAGTGGAAGGATTATAGTCTTATCTCTGGAATACATCCCTTTCTTTATGCATGCTAATATTCTGCTGGCTTTGGCAGCTGCCGCTTGACATTGCATGCTGTTGCCTAATCTATTATCAACCAAGACTCCCAGATCTTTCTCCATTTTTGATTCCCCCAAGGGTTCCCCTCCTAATGTGTATTGTGTTTTTATGTTTTTAGTCCCCAAGTGCAAAACCTTACACTTCTCCACGTTAAACCTCATTTGCCATGTCGTTGCCCACTCCGTTATTTTGTCCAGGTCATTCTGTAGGATATCTGCTTCATGCTGTGTAGTTATTGCCCTGGCCAATTTTGTGTCATCTGCAAAAACTGATAACGAACTACTGATCCCGTCCTCAATGCTGTTTATGAATAAATTGAACAAGGTTGGTTCCAGGACTGAGCCCTGGGGCACCCCGCTTACTACCTCAGACCAGTCTGAGTAAGCGCTGTTTATTACCACCCTTTGAACACGCCCTTTTAGCCAGTTCCGTATCCAAGAGCAAATCCTGCTGTCGATACCTGCAGACCTTATATTATAAATTAAGCGCTTGTGGGGAACTGTATCAAACGCCTTAGCGAAATCCAAGTACACCACATCCACTGATCTGCCCCTATCTAGCTCACAGCTCACCTCCTCGTAGAATGTTAAGAGATTGGTTTGACAAGAACGCCCATTTGTAAACCCGTGCTGATTACTACTGATGATGTTGTTGTCTTTAGCATACTCTACGATATAGTCCCTTATCATCCCCTCCAGAAGTTTACATATTATTGATGTCAAACTGACAGGCCTATAATTTCCCGGGACATGCCTTGCCCCTTTTTGAATATCAGAATCATGTTAGCCTTCCTCCAATCCCCTGGTACATCTCCTGTCCTAATACTGTCAGCAAAGATCAGGAACAGTGGTCTAGATATAACCTTACTGAGTTCCTTGAGTACTCTCGGATGTACGCCATCCGGGCCTGGTGATTTGTTTGTGTTAAGTTTATCCAGCCTTTCCCTGATTTCACCCTCTGTTAGCCATAGTGGCAAGTCCTGTGTATTACTACTAACCATACAGTCATGGTCAGTGTACCCCTCCTTTTCCTGTGTAAAGATTGACGAGAAAAAAGCATTCAGCACAGTTGCTTTTTCAGTGTCCTCTGTAACCATCCTCCCATCATCGTTAATTATGTGTGCAATATGCTCTGCTCTAGTTTTTTTGCTGTTGATATATTTAAAGAATTTCTTTGGGTTTTTTTTACTATCCTCCGCTATTTGTCTCTCAAAGTTGATTTTAGCCATCTTGATTTCTTGTTTACTTTTCTTATTTGCCTCCTTGTATTGCTCGAAAGCCGATACTGTGCCCTCTGATTTATATTTCTTGAAGGCCAATTTTTTTCCCCTAATAAGTTTTTTAACGCTACGGTTTAGCCAGCCAGGTTTGGCTTTGTCTCTTCTAAATTTATTTCCCATAGGAATGCACTGCAAGATGCATTTGCTTAATATGTTCCTAAAGCATTCCCATTTTTCCTCTGTGGTCAGTGATCCCAGGGTTTGGTCCCAGTTTACCCTTTCCATCAATGAGTACAATTTTGGAAAGTTTGCCCTTCTGAAGTTTAGGGTTCTTATGTTCCCTACTTGCCGTGTTATATTGTTATTTACACTAAATGTGATCATCCTGTGATCGCTAGAGCCCAGGTTGTCCTGGACTCCTACCTCCGAGATTATGTCTGGGTCATTAGTGATCAATAGATCCAGGACTGCGTTTTCTCTAGTCGGAGAGTCCACCAACTGTGACATGTAGTTGTCCTGTAACGTTTCCATGAATAGACGGGCCTTCTGTGAGTGTGCAGTTCCCTCATCCCAGTCAATGTCGGGATAATTGAAGTCCCCCAATATGATGACTGATCCCAATCTTGCCACTTTACCCAAAAGTGGTAAAAATTCCAGCTCTACCTCCTTTTCAACTTTGTCTTTTAAAAAATATCCAATATACTCAATTTATGTCATATTTTTTGGCCAAAATGTATTTAGCTACATGTCTTTGACAAAAAAAATTTAAATGAGCGTATTTTTATTGGTTTGCGCAAAAGTTATAGCGTCTACAAAGTATGGTGTAAATACTGAAATTTACGCAGCTTTAATTTATGACTGCCTGTCTCATTTCATTAAGTGCTAAAATGGCAGGGCAGTACAACCCCCCCCCCCCCAAACTACCACTTTTTGGAAAGTAGATATCCTAAGGAATGTCCTGAGAGGCATGTTGAGCTCATTGAATTTTTTTTTTTTTTGTCACAGGTGTTTGAAAAATTACAAAAATATATATATATTTTTTTTTACACAAAGTTTTTATTGAAATGATATATTGCTCACACATGCCATGGGTATATGTGTAATTACACCCCAAAATATATTCTGCTGCTACTCCTGAGTGGATTCCACATATGTGAGACTTTTTGGGAGCCTAGTAGTGTACGGGAGCCCGAAAACCAATCCCCACCATCAGAATTTCAAAGGGCATACATTTTTCATTGCATTTTCTCACTACCTATAACGGTTTAGGAGGCCCTGAAATGTCAAGATACCACAACCCCCCCCCCCCAAATGACCCCATTTTGGAAAGTAGACACCCCAAGCTGTTTGCTGAGAGGCATGGTGAGTCCATGGAATATTTTATATTTTGCCACAAGTTTTGGGAAAATTACAATTTTTATTTTTTATTTTTTTTAACACAAAGTTGTCACTAAAAGATAAATTTCTCACACGTGACATGGGTATATGTGGAATGACACCCCAAAATACATTCTGCCGCTTCTCCTGAGTATGGGGATACCCCTTGTGTGAGACTTTTTGGGAGCCTAGCTGTGTACGGGACCCCGAAAATCAATCACCATCTTCAGCTTTTCTAATGGCGTAAATTTTTGATTTTACTCCTGACTACCCATCACAGGTTCGGAGGCCCTGAAATTTCAAGATAGCACAACCCCCCCCCCCCCAAATGACCCCATTTTGGAAAGTAGACACCCCAAGCTATTTTCAGAGAGGCATGGTGAGTCCATGGAATATTTTATATTTTCCCACAAGTTTCTGGAAAATTACATTTTTTTTTTTTTTTTAACACAAAGTTGTCACTAAATTAAAAATTGCTCACACATGCCATGGGTATATGTGGAATGACACCCCAAAATACATTCTACTGCTTCCCCTGAGTACAGGGATACCACATCTGTGAGACCCTAGCTGTGTACAGGACCGCAAAACCCAATCACCACTTTTAGGTTTTCTAATGGCGTAAATTGTGCATTTCACCTCTGCACTATCTGTCACAGTTTCGGAGGCCCTAAAGTTCCAAGATAGCACAAAACCACCCCAAATGACCCCATTTTGGAAAGTAGACACCCCAAGCTATTTGCTGAGGGCCACGGTGAGTCCATGGAATATTTTATATTTTGCCACAAGTTACGGGAAATATATATATATATATATATTTTTTTTTTTTTACACAAAGTTGTCACTAAATGATATATTGCTCACACATATGGGAGAGATAGAGCTGCTCAGGTGTGTCAGTCTGACCTGGTGCTGGTAAGACCCGTCATCCGGATGAAGTGCAAAGAAGTAGTAGAACCGCACTCAGGTAGATGAAAGTAAAAAGAATACTTTTTTATTCTTCAAATCATAGATAAACAGACAGTGCAGGGGAACAGGCAATCCAAGGTTAACGCGTTTCACGGCACATACAGCCGCTTACTCATAACCGGTTATGAGTAAGCGGCTGTATGTGCCGTGAAACGCGTTAACCTTGGATTGCCTGTTCCCCTGCACTGTCTGTTTATCTATGATTTGAAGAATAAAAAAGTATTCTTTTTACTTTCATCTACCTGAGTGCGGTTCTACTACTTCTTTGCATATTGCTCACACATGCCATGGGTATATATGAAATGACACCCCAAAATACATTCTGCTGCTTCTCCTGAGTATAGGGATACCCCATGTGTGAGACTTTTTTGCAGTCTAGCCGAGTACAGGACCCCGAAAACCAATCCCCACTTTCAGGCTTTCCAAGGTCATAAATTGTTGATTTCACTCCTGACTACCTATCACAGTTTCGGAGGCCATGAAATGCCAAGACAGCACAAACCCCCCCCCCCCCCAAATGACCCCTTTTCGGAAAGTAGACACCCTAAGCTATTTGCAGAGAGGCATGTTGAGTGTTTTGCAGATCTCACTTTTTGTCACAAAGTTTTGGAAATTGAAAAAAAAGGAAAAAAATGCATTTTCCTGTTTTTTCTTCATTTCCCCAAAAAATGAGAGCTGCAAAATACTCACCATGCCTCTCAGCAAATAGATTGGAGTGTCTACTTTGAAAAATGGGGTCATTTTGGGGGGGGGGGGGTTGTGCCATCTTGGCATTTCATGGCCTTCAAAAGTGTGATAGGTAGTAAGGAGTGATATCAACAATTTACGCCCTTAGAAAGCCAGAAGGTGCGGATTGTTTTTCCGGGTCCTGTACGCGGCTAGACTGCCAAAAAGTCTCACACATGGGGTATCCCTGTACTCAGGAGAAGCAGCAGAATGTATTTTGGGGTGTCATTTCACATATACCATGGCATGTGTGAGCATTATATCATTTACTGACAACTTTGTGTTAAAAAAGAAATAATAATTTTCCCGAAACTTGTGGCAAAATAAAAATATTCCATGGACTCACCATGCCTCTCAGCAAATAGCTTAGAGTGTCTACTTTGCAAAATGGGGTCATTTGGGTGGGTTTTGTGCTATCTTGAAATTTCAGGGCCTCTGAAACTGTGACAGGTAGTGCAGAGGTAAAATAAGCAATTTACGCCATTAGAAAACTTGAAGATGGGGATTGGATTTCGGGGTCCCGTACACAGCTAGGCTCCCAAAAAGTCTTACACATGTGGTATCCCTGTACTCAGGAGAAGCTACAGAATGTATTTTGGGGTGTCATTTCACATATACCCATGGCATGCGTGAGCAATATATCATTTAGTGAAAACTTTCTGTAAAAAAAAAAAACAAATTGTCATCTTTCCGAAACTTAGGGCAAAATATAAAATACTCCATGGACTCAATATGCCTCTCAGCAAATAGCTTTGGGTGTCTACTTTTCAAAAAGCGGTCATTTGGGGGGTGTTTGAACTATCCCGGCATTTTATGCTCAATCTTAGCCACACATCACCCACTCTTCTAATCACTTGAAAACCAAGCCTTTTCTGGGACTTTTTGTTTACATGAAAAAATATTTTTTTTTTACTAGAAAATTACTTTGAACCCCCAAACATTATATATTTCTTTAAAGCAGAGGCCCTATAGAACAAAATGGTGGATGTTGCAATTTTTTTTTTGCGCACAGATTTTCCAAACGCAATTTCTGCGAAAAAAATATTTTTTTTTAATTTATTGCACAAATACACTATATAATTCCAAATTATTTGGTAAAATTTAAAAGATGATCTTATGCCGAGTACATAGATACCAAACATGACATGCTTTAAAAATTGTGCACGCCTGTGCGGCGGCAACAAACTACGTACATTTTTAAAAGCCTTTAAAAGTCTTTACAGGTTACCACTTTAGACTTACAGAGGAGGTCTACTGCAAGAATTACTGCACTCGACCTGGCATTCGCGGCGATACCTCACATGCATTCTGCAATTGTGGTTTACATATGACACTAGACCAACGCCTGCATGCACTATTGCGCGCAAGCACGGGGGGAAGGGTAGGCTTGATTTTTTTTTTTGCTTTTTTATGTTATTTTGACACCTTTCATTTTTTTTTTTTTTATCATTTTTATTGTTATCACAGTGAATTTAAATATCCCCTATGATAGCAATGTGTAGTAACAGGTACTCTTTTTTAAAAAAAATTGGGGTCTTTTACACTCTAGATCTCTCCTCTGACCTTAACGCATCTGACCACACCAAAATTGGTGTGATAAAATACTTTCCCAATTTCCCAATGGCGCTGTTTATATCTAGCGAAACAGAAGTCATGAAATGCTCGTAGCTTCCGGTATCTTAGGCCATAGAGATGATTGGAGCCATTCTCATTACCTATTTGCTCTATGGTTAGATAATTGAACCACCGGCTGCACTCTCGGGTTAACCGGTGGGACAGGAGAGCCCAAGAAAAACCACGGAAGGTGGCATTGGTGGGGGGGGGGGGTCCCCTCCCACTGCATGTAAAAGCAGTCTAGCGGCCAATTATCCGCTAGGATTGCTTTTACATGTAAGCCGACTGCTGGCTGTAAAAAACGATACCAAGATGATGCCTAAATCTGCAGGCATCATCCTGGTATATATTAAAAAAGAATAGCGCGCAAATGCAAAAGAAATTACTTGCTGGTCCTTGTTTGGCATATAGTGTAGTTTTTTTGTTTTTTTTTCATGCAGCCTGTGGGCTGAAAGAAAAAAAAGAGAACCTAACAGAAATCAGCACAGGAATATTGTGTAGTATTACTCA
Organism: Pelophylax lessonae; assembly: GCF_965119305.1. Classification (NCBI taxonomy): domain Eukaryota; kingdom Metazoa; phylum Chordata; class Amphibia; order Anura; family Ranidae; genus Pelophylax; species Pelophylax lessonae. The sequence continues at coordinate 472,195,597 of NC_138770.1, read as the reverse complement.
TCATTAACCGCGCAATCAACCACCCACTGAATTTAATGATGGGTATACATGACAATATTCCACGTATACCTAAAAGGTATTTCTCTTACGTCCTCCGACAGTCGCCGCCCACTCATACAGTCTTCACCAATGGGGTATTGACTTCATCTCCACAGGAGTAACTATGCATAAGACTTGTTAAAAAACAAAGCATTTACATAGACACACCCATGGGGGCTGTCCCACTGGTCCAATACCCCCCTGCAATCAGCCATCCCAACTCAGTTTGTCTTCTGCCTAGTTAAGGAGTAAGATAGGCTTCCCTGTGCTGGGGCTACAGTCTCAGCCTTCTTCTTCTATTTTATGATTTTTATTTGCTGCAAATGTAATTTTTTCTTTGCATTACTAGCTGTTTATTTTGTCAGCGTTAGTTAGTTGGAACTTCGGATGAATACGGCGTTTGCGGAGCTGGGAGTCAGACTGGTCGTCCTGGTTCTCCAGGACAGAGGGTCAGATGGAATCCCAGCCTGCCATCGAGCGTTTAGCAGGCTATGTGTTCGCCCTGGCCTCACAAACGACCCATCCCTGTCCTCAGGGATGAAGCCTGTGAGGTGGCTACCTCACCCGGACGCCTCATCCATGGTTATCCGGGCACTATTTGGCGTCCTGCGTTTTTGGCTGACGGCACCCCTGCCATCTGAGGGTGGACTGTTTCCCGTCGATGAGAGGCACCCCACGCCATCGGGTACAGGTAAGTACATTCTGTGTGGGGCCTCTGTCTGGGGCTGGCAGTCCTGTGTGTCTGTGTTATCCCCTCTGTGTCTGTGCATTTTTGGGCTCCCTGATCCCGATCCCTGCGGGGGTTTTCTGTCACAGTCAGTGCGCTGTGTGGTTTTCTGGGGTCCCTCTCCTGTGTCACTTTAGGGTGCTTTGGAGGTACAGACACGTGTGGCGACCGCTGCGGGGTTAAACACTGCCGGTCCGCCATTTTAGGTGTGGGCAGCATGTCTGGCTTCACTATGGGCGCTTATACAGCATGTATATGGTGTGTTTTTGGCACCATGCGGCGCCATCTTGTGTGTGGCAAAACGTTCGTTCCGAGCACATGTCGGCGGCCATTTTACCGAAGCCTCCCATTACTTTCTATTAGCAACCATTTTTCCTTAGCCTAAAGTCTCAGTTCAGTCTATTGCGGTGACATCACTTCCTCCTTTCTCTCAGAAGAACTCGGCTTCGGTGGTAACACTCCTGTGGGGTCTGTCTGCTGTCCTTTTTTCCTTGTGCAATTTTGGCTATCAGTTTATCCTGCTTGGGGGTCTGTGTTCACAGTTAGTGTAGCGGTGCGCTGTGGGGGTCCGCGGCGCGCTTAAAGGGCCAGTACTTTTTTAAAAAAAACTTTTTCTTTTCACATGGAATCTCAGGACATCAAATTCCCTCCACCTTTGGTGGGTGATCCAGGTTCCTCTGAATCTTCTACCCTGACTACTTTGTCTGCTGGAGTCTTTGGTGTCAAAGGTGGATATTCTGATGACTGAACGAGACGATAGAAAAAGGCCTAGGATTTCCTATTCTTCTGATTCTGAATCTGACTTGGTTGCCGTGGGTGGTGTGCCCCTTTCAGGGTCTCGCTCTTCTCTGTCTGAGGGGGAGGCGGACGTTGCAGGGGTGGATAATTCCCCCCCTGGGATGCCCGAGGAACGCGCAGCTATAGATTCGCTGATTTCTGCCATTATAGAAACACTCCATTTAGAGGATGAGCCCAATCCTCCGGGCATTGTGTCCTCTTTTGATACACACAGGACCCGCAAGGCGGCGCAGGTCTTCCCTTGCCCCGCTGAGTTCCATGCTACAGTGAATGAGCAATGGTGCAGTTTAAAATGCACTTTTGTGGTGCCAAAGAGGTTACAACTTCTTTACCCTTTCGCGTCTCCTACAGATTCGCGCTGGTGTGTGACTCCTCAAGTGGATCACACTGTGGCCAGATTGAACAAGGCTACTCTGGTTCCCACCGAAGATCACCCGGTATTTAGGGATCCTACGGATAGGAGGATGGAATCACTTGCCCGCCATGCTTACATGGTGGCCGGTTCCATGCTGAAACCTATTTTCGCCTCTGTCATGGCAGCTCAGGCTGTGGCAGATTGGACGAAGATACTTAGACGCACTCTCGTGGCTGATTCTGCCACCCCTGCTATCGTGGAGATGGTGGACCAGATTTATCAGGGGGTCATGTATTTGTGCGATGCGGCCTTGAAAGAGGCCCCATTAGCTGCGCGCCTGTCTAGTATCGCGGTGCTTAACCTGATATGGTTGAAAAGCTGGTCGGCTGACCAGACTTCAAGGAAAACGGTGGCTGACATCCCCTATGCCCCTATGACATCCCCTATCCCCTATGTCTCGCCTTTTTGGTGACTCCCTGGATGAATTGGTGAAAGGGGTCACTGGGGGCAAGAGCACTCTGTTGCCCCAGAACCCTAAGGGTAAGTTTTTCTGCAGTAAGCGGGGCCCTTCCTTTAAACCAAATCAGGGGTCCTTTCGTGCCTTCAAGACACAGAACAAGGGGAAACCTTTCAAGGGCCAAAGTGGCCAGAGAAAGCCATGGGCGGGCAAACCAAAATCCGGCCACGCCGGTGCGGCGGCTCAGTCCGTCTCTGCCTGAAGGGACCCCCTCACCCATTTCAGGGGTGGGGGGACGTTTGCGCGGTTTCCTCCAACCTTGGCTGCTCCGAATTCCGGACAGGTGGGTTCAGGATATCATTTGATCGGGGTACAAGATTGAATTCCTTTCACGGCCGGCGGACAGATTCTTTCCCTCAAATCTTCTTTGACCCCAGGTCGGTTACAAGACCTGCATCTTCTCGCCCAGGCGGTAATCGTCCCGGTGCCTCACCGGGACAGGTTTCGTGGGTTTTACTCAGATCTGTTCACTGTGCCCAGAAAGGAGGGCAAGGTGCGTCCGATTCTGGACTTAAAAGCTCTGAACCGCTTCGTGCGCGTTCGAAAGTGCCGCATGGAATCGCTTCGCTCGGTGGTGACCTCCCTGTGTCCAGGAGAATTCCTGGCCTCTATCGATCTGAAGGATGCGTATTTACACATCCCTATTTTCGAGGGTCATCAGAGGTACCTCCGATTCGCTATCGCGGAGGAACAATGTCAGGAACGCTCCCTGTGCACACTGAAGTACTGTCATGAATCTGCAACCTAAGGGTTAACCTAGCTCAGACTAATTTCATTAATTGGCAACAGGCTACCTTATTTAAGCACCTCAGAAGCACAGTGTCTTTGCTGTCTGATCTGCAGCTCTTCCTGTGTTCCTGAACCTGAAACCTGATGTATCCAGTTTGATTCCTGTTGACCTCCTGGCTTGTCCCTCACCTCGCTTGTCTGCTGCCCGCCCTGACCTCGGCTTGTTTGTGACCACTCTTTTGTCTTACCCCTGTCTGTGTATCTGCCACCGGATCCGGACCTGTTCACCTCCTGGCAGGGCAACCCCAAGGACCGCGACCTGGTGCTATACACACAGCAAAATCCATCCTCACCACCAGAGGCTCTGGTGAAGACCGGTTGGCACTTAGATTCCGCACCTCGGGTTAGCCTGCGTCTACTGCCTAGGTGACTCGTCTGTGCTCCATCCCTCGGTGAGCTAGAGGCTACCCTCTGCACGTCAGGCTCACCTCCAGAGTCCTGTCAGTATCAGACAGCCATGTCACAGCCTGCAAGAGGGGCCTCACCATTTGATGAGATCTGCCAGCATCTCGCAACTTTGCTGATGACGCTAACCTATGGCGAAACCGGTCGGGTGACCCAGACGTGACGAGACCACGCCCCCAACAAGCCGGCTACCTAGATACTAACAGCGAGGGAGATGTTCGTTCGTTTCCAGCGTACCTGTAACCTTTAGATGCCTTGAATTCACATCGCAAATGTGAGTGTTTTTATCTGCTTTTTATTGCTAATAAATGCCTTATATACGGAGTTACACTATGTCCCTGTCATAATTTGTTTCCCACTATGTGGACATCGCCATTGAGAGTTTAAAGGAGACATCCTGTGGCCATCCTTGGCATTACACTTAAGCTTTCTGTGGTCTACTCATTAGTTTGAGAGACCTACCCGTTCTGGTAAGCAGCCATCTGATTTCCCTGGGTGATTTGCACATCGGTGTCTATTATATTTTCACAAGGAATTGTGTGGATGCACTCTTTGGGATCTTGTGGCACACCTTCTTGGATTTTCTTCTAATTTTTGTATGGACTTTATTGGGATTTAATTTAATTATTACCCTTATTTTTCACTTTATTATAATTTACACTGGATGATTTATGATTTATATGATTATTGATTTACATTGGTGATATTCACATTTTTAAGGAATACTGATTAACTTCTGGTTACCTTACCCTCACACACATATAGAGTGATATATATCATTTTTGTATTATATATTTTTTGTATTTTTTTTGGTGATTTCATTATTCACTATATTCTAGCGCAGCACATTTTCGTTCAATATTCACTTTGGGTTTTTTCTGTGATTCCTTTGTGCAGCAGCTCACCCTACAATACTAATTTTTTACCAAAATAATTATATTAGCGCAGAAATATCCACTTTTATATAGCCTGCGTCTACTGCCTAGGTGACTCGTCTGTGCTCCATCCCTCGGTGAGCTAGAGGCTACCCTCTGCACGTCAGGCTCACCTCCAGAGTCCTGTCAGTATCAGACAGCCATGTCACAGCCTGCAAGAGGGGCCTCACCATTTGATGAGATAGCCAGCATCTCGCAACTTTATCTCAAGCCGTGAAGACCATTCAGGAAGGCTACATACATCTGGAGGAACGGATGCGTTCTGCACCTGGGAACCCCCCTGTGACAACAGCTTCTTCTTCCTCAGTACCAGCAGAACCTACTCCAGGTACCATGGTAGTGATGTTGCCATCCGAACCCCGGGTCCCTACACCCGAAAAGTTCTCAGGGGACCGAGGCAAGTTCAGGGCGTTTCGCAACGCATGTGAATTATATTTCTCTCTGCAACCTCTGACTTTTTCCTTGGAGGCTACCAAAGTGGGCTTTGTCATCTCCCTGCTCCTGGATGGACCACAGTCTTGGGCTCATCGGCTTATTGAAGAGCGCAGTCCTCATCTGGAGTCCTTATTGTCTTTCTTCAGTGCCATGGCCCAGCTGTATGACGACCCTCAGCGAACCTCCACAGCTGAGACTACTCTGCACGCGCTTCAGCAGGGTCAAAGAGCTGTGGAAGCCTACGTAACAGACTTTAGGCGTTGGAGTTCTGACACCCAGTGGAATGACGCTGCATTACGGCATCAGTTCCGTTTAGGTCTGTCTGAAGAGCTGAAGGACGAGCTAGCCCGGGTTGGGGTTCCTGACACCCTAGAGACTCTAATAAATCTGGCTATCCAGATAGACCGCCGGCTCCGGGAACGCCGTGCAGAACGTTCCACCCAGCAGCCTCGTCCGACCTGGACGATGCCGCGGTTCGCGGCCCCGGTACACGTCCCTTCTTTTAATCTGTTTCCTACTAGCTCTTCTCCTGCTAACCTCGCTACGGATGTCCCAGAACCCATGCAGCTTGGTGTTAGGAGACCTGCCCTGTCTACTGAAGAAAGGCACCGCCGGCGACAGAACAATCTCTGCCTGTACTGGGAGAAGCCGGTCACTACGTGCGCTCCTGCCCTGCGAAGCTACGTAAGTGCCTTTCCATCTCCCCATCCAGTGGTCCAGCATCCGCTTCCAGTGCTTCTCACCTAGCCTTCCCTGTCTCGTTTCAGCTTCCAGGAGGTACCATACCAGTAACCGCGATTATTGACTCCGGAGCATGTAGTTGCTTTATCGACCTGTCATTCGCTGTTCAACAGGGTATTCCACTTCAACCCAAGACCCAAGGACTTACCATCTTCCTGGCTGATGGTTCCCACATCAGTTCTGGACCTGTGACCCAGGAGACTCCTCCTCTCCTCATGATCTCCTCTTGTGACCATAAGGAACTAATAAGCCTAGACGCTATCACGTCCCCCTTGTTTCCAGTCATCTTGGGGTTACCTTGGTTGAAGGCACACAACCCCCAAATCGACTGGACCTCTGGAGTCATCAAGTTCCCGTCTACCTACTGCTTGAATTCCTGCCTGCCTGACTGTCTTAGCTCCTCCAGGCCTCCAGGCCTTGCTGTGCCTAGAATCTGATCCAGATTTATGCTCTGTTGTGCCTGAGGCTTATCATAATTTTCTGGATGTTTTCAGCAAACGCGGGGCTGAGACCCTTCCCCCTCATCGTCCTCATGACTGCCTTATAGAGCTGCTTCCAGGGGCCGAGATTCCGTTTGGTCGTATCTACCCATTATCCAAACGGGAGTTGTCCAAACGGGAGTTGGAGGTTCTTAAGGAATACGTGGACGAGAGCTTAAAGAAGGGTTTCATCCGCCCATCTACTTCACCAGCAGGAGCAGGAATCTTTTTTATAGAAAAAAAGGATCACTCTCTCCGTCCTTGTGTGGGTTACCGAGAGTTGAATAAAGTCACTGTTAAAAACCGCTATCCTCTCCCCTTGGTTCCAGAACTCTTTCAGAGATTAAGGTCTGCTGTCTTGTCTACCAAATTAGACTTACGTAGGGCCTACAATTTGATTCGTATCCGCGAAGGGGACGAGTGGAAAACGGCGTTCCGTACCAGGTTTGGGCATTTCGAGTACCTGGTGATGCCCTTCGGCCTCTGCAATGCCCCGGCTACATTCCAGCATTTTGTAAATGACATCTTCAGAGACTGGCTTGACACCTTCGTAATTGTCTATTTAGATGATATTTTAATCTTTTCTGAGTCTCTGGACCAGCATTGGGAGCACATCAGTAACGTTCTCGGCCGCCTCCGCCAACATGGACTCTATGCTAAGGCTGAGAAATGTGAATTTGAACAGAAAAGCATCCAGTTCTTGGGCCTGATCATATCCACCGAAGGAGTTAGGATGGATCCTCAAAAAGTTTCAGCTATCCTGGATTGGCCGGCTCCATCTGACAAAAAGGGGGTGCAGCGCTTTGTGGGATTTGCAAATTTCTACAGGAGATTCATTAAGGGGTTCTCTACCATCATCTCCCCTATCACACAGCTTACCAAGCAGAACATTTGTTTCCATTGGTCCCCTGAAGCCCAGACCGCCTTCTCAGTCCTGAAAAAGCTGTTTACTACTGCTCCTATCCTGAGACACCCTGATCCACCTTACCTTACCTCCTTGAGGTGGATGCCTCAGAAGTGGCTGTAGGGGCTGTTATCTCCCAAAGACAGGGAGTTAAAGACTTGGTACACCCTGTAGCCTTCTTTTCCCGCAAACTCTCTCCAGCGGAGAGAAACTATGATGTGGGCGATCGTGAATTTTTAGCCATCAAGGCGGTACTCGAGGAGTGGCGATATTTACTCGAAGGGGCAGCACATCCTATCCTTATCTTCAAGCCAGGCATGGTGAGCTCTGTTCTTTTCGAGGTTCGCCTTTCATATTACTTACCGACCTGGTTCCAAGAACGTCAAACCGGACGCACTCTCCCGCATGTTCGATGACCCTAAGGAAATTCCTGTACCTGACACCATCCTGTCTCAAGGTAACTTTCTTCTTCTATTAACTAATCTGATGGCTCATATTAAACAGGCTTCTGTGAGTATTCCCTGTCTTCCAGAAATTTCTCTGGTACCCAAGGACGGTTTGCTATGGTTTGGGGACAAGATCTTCGTTCCAGAAGATGTCCGAATGTCGGTCCTGGGTTCTTGTCATGACCATCCCTTGGCAGGTCACTTTGGAGTCTGTAAGACCCTTGACTTGCTGCAGCGTACATTCTGGTGGCCCAACCTGGAAAAAAGTTGTAGGGACTACGTGTCTTCCTGTGCTGTGTGTTCCCGAAGCAAGCCCATGAGAAGTAAGTCATGGGGCCTCCTTAGACCACTTCCAGTTCCTGACAGACCTTGGAGGATGATCGCCATGGATTTTATTGTGGAACTTTCTCCTTCTAAGGGATGCTCTGCCATTTTTGTTGTTGTGGACCAATTGTCTAAAATGGCCCATTTGTTGCCCCTCAGGGGTACTCCCTCCGCCAAGGAAACTGCAGAAGTCTTCATAAAAGAGATTGTTAGGCTTCACGGGGTACCTGCAAATATTGTCTCTGACAGAGGGGTGCAGTTCACCTCCCGCTTCTGGAAAGCATTATGCAGTCTTTTGAAGATCGAATTATCCTTGTCTTCTGCTTACCACCCACAGACTAATGGGCAGACCGAGAGGACCAACCAGACCTTGGAACAGTACATTCAGTGTTTTACCACCTTTGTTCAAGACGATTGGGTGGCCTTGCTGCCATTTGCCGAGTTTGCCTATAATAATGCTAAACATTCCGTTACTGGACAATCTCCATTCTTCTCAAACTACGGCTTCCATCCATCCTTCTTGCCCGATATTCCTTCTGACTCTGGAGTCCCCGCAGTACAGGACACTACTGATTTATTTGCTCGCAACAGCAAATTACTGCAAGAAGCCATACTTAAGGCACAAACGGCATCTAAGAAGATCTTTGATAGAAGAAGAAGGGGAGAATTGATTCTTCAACCAGGTGACCAGGTTTGGTTGTCTACAACTAACCTCCGTTTAGCCTGTCCATCTAAGAAATTGGCTCCCAGGTTTATTGGACCCTTTCCGGTCAAGAGGAAACTTAATGAAGTTTCCTATGAATTATCTTTACCCAATTCACTCCGCATTCACCCAGTATTTCACGTCTCCTTGTTAAAGCCTGCAGTTCCCAATACCTTCCCTGGTTGGAGTTCAGAGCCACCCAAACCTGTAATCATTGATGGAGATGTGGAATATGAAGTAGAAGCTATTGTGGACTGCCGGAAGAGAGGAAACCTGTTACAGTACCTTGTCAAATGGAAGGGTTATGGTCCAGAAGAAAACTCTTGGGAGCCTGAACAAAATGTCCATGCTATGGAACTTATCCAGGCTTTCTTTCGCAGTCACCCACAAAAGAGAAACCTATTGAGCACCAGGAGGTTGCCCTTAAGGGGGGCAATGTCAGGAACGCTCCCTGTGCACACTGAATTACTGTCATGAATCTGCAACCTAAGGGTTAACCTAGCTCAGACTAATTTCATTAATTGGCAACAGCCTGCCTTATTTAAGCACCTCAGCAGCACAGTGTCTTTGCTGTCTGATCTGCAGCTCCTCCTGTTTTCCTGAACCTGGAAACCTGTTGTATCCAGTTTGATTCCTGTTGACCTCCTGGCTTGTCCCTCACCTCGCTTGTCTGCTGCCCGCCCTGACCTCGGCTTGTTTGTGACCACTCTTTTGTCTTACCCCTGTCTGTTTATCTGCCACCGGATCCGGACCTGTTCACCTCCTGGCAGGGCAACCCGAGGACCGCGACCTGGTGCTATACACGCAGCAAAATCCATCCTCACCACCAGAGGCTCTGGTGTAGACCAGTTGGCACTTAGATTCCGCACCTCGGGTTAGCCTGCATCTACTGCCTAGGTGACTCGTCTGTGCTCCATCCCTCGGTGAGCTAGAGGCTACCCTCTGCACGTCAGGCTCACCTCTCGAGTCCTGACAAACATTATCAGTTTTTGGCGTTACCTTTCGGTCTAGCTTCGGCTCCAATGGTGTTTACCAAAGTGCTGGCTCCTGTTCTGGGCCTGTTACGGGCACAGGGCATTGCGGTCTTGGGATATCTGGACGATCTCCTGGTAAGGTCGAGTGCCAGTCAGAGCCTGCAGGGCGATCTGTCCACTACAGTTCAGACGCTCCAGGAGTTCGGATGGACCATCAACTTTCAGAAGTCGACCTTGTCTCCTTCGGTTCGCCTCCCATATTTGGGAATGGTTCTGGACTCTGCTCAGGCAAAGGTGTTTCTGCCGGAGGACAAGCTCCGGACCCTGCAGAACGAGGTCAGGTCCCTCAGGGACAACGAATCCTCGTCACTCAGGACCTGTATGTGGTCCCTGGGATGGTGTCTACCTTCGAGGCGATACCATTTGCACAGTTTCACACGCGGTCTCAGACAGAGATCCTGGCCAGATGGGACAGGCTGCCTCAGTCCTTGGACCTGAGAGTGTCTCTGAGTCGCCAAACAAGATTGGATCTGTTGTGGTGGCTCCTGTCCCCGGCGGTGGCGGAGGGGAAATCCTTCCGGCCGTTGCTGTGGACAGTCATTACCACGGATGCCTGCCTTTCAGGCTGGGGTGGCGTCCTGGGCAACCTGTCTGCCCAGGGCACTTGGTCGGTGGAGGAATCTTCCCTCCCCATAAACATACTGGAATTGAGAACGATCAGGCTGTGGTGATCCTGGTGGCACCGGACTGGCCACGCCGGTCCTGGTACGCGGACATCGTTCACCTAGCAGTCGAACCTCCATGGCGGCTGCCAATGCGAGAAGGTCTACTGTCTCAGGGACCGATCTTCCATTCTGCTTTACAGTCGCTGGCTTTAACGGCATGGCTGTTTAAAGCCAGGTCCTGAAGGACAGGGGTCTCTCTTCAGAGGTAATTCCTACCTTGATCAAGGCTAGAAAAGCCTCGTCTGGTAAAGTTTATTACCGTACATGGAAAGCTTATTTTGCCTGGTGTGAGTCCAGGGGTTTCTCTCCTCGTTCTTACTCGGTGGCGAGAGTGTTGGCTTTCCTTCAGTCTGGTGTGGACCAGCGCCTTGCGTTGGCCACAATTAAGGGCCAGGTATCTGCCCTGGCTGTTCTTTTCCAGCGCCCTGTGGCGTCTAATTCCTTGATTCGCACCTTCATTCAAGGTCATTTGGCCCCTCCTCGGAGAGAGCCTTTACCTCCATGGGACTTGAACTTGGTTCTGTCCATGTTACAACGTTCCCCATTTGAGAATATCAGGGAAATATCGTTGACTCTGCTGTCTAAAAAGGTTGCCTTTCTTGTGGCGATCACTTCTGCTCGCAGAGTGTCAGGGTTGGTGGCTTTGTCTTGCCGCTCCCCTTACCTGGTGGTTCATAGGGATAAGGTGGTCTTGCGACCTAACCCATCCTTTCTCCCTAAGGTGGTTTCTGAATTTCACCTTAATGAGGACATTGTTTTGCCTTCGCTCTGTGTGAAGCGTAAACATCCTAAGGAGGTTGCTTTGCATTCCTTGGATGTTGTCAGGGCGATCAGGGTTTACCTGTCGTCGACTGAATCCTTTCGAAAATCGGATTCTCTTTTCGTCCTTTCTGAGGGACCTTGGAAGGGTATGGCTGCATCTGCGGCGACCATTTCAAAATGGATCAGACAGACAATTGTACAGGCCTATTCTATTAGGGAACGGGTTCCGCCATTCCCTGTCAAGGCGCACTCTACCAGAGCGGTGAGTGCGTCCTGGGCCTTCCGGCATCAGGCTTCGGTGGCCCAGGTGTGCAAGGCTGCGACTTGGTCGTCAGTGCACACCTTTTCAAAATTTGACAAAATTGATGTTCTGGCATCAGCTGATGCCTCCTTTGGCCGCAGAGTTCTCTGTGCGGCAGTACCGTAAAGGGACCCAGGTTTTCATGCAGGTCCTTGGCTGTTGGGGTTGTTTATCCCCTTGGTTATTTGCTTTCCTGGGTTGTTGCTCCTGTTGAGCCTTTTTTGTTACCCAGAGGATCACCTTGTGGTTCTCGTAAGGTTCTTTTCTCTGTTGTGGGTACTGCGTTGCCTTTCTGATGGTTGCGTTTCCCACCCCTTATGTCTACACTGCTTTGGGACATCCCCATTGGTGAAGACTGTATGAGTGGGCGGCGACTGTCGGAGGACGTAAGAGAAAACTGAATTTTTGTAAAATCTTACCGTAAAATTCCTTTCTCGGAGTCCTCCAACAGTCGCCGCCCCCGCCCCTCTTTTGGGGTTCTTATACACTCAACTGCTTGCTACCAAACTGAGTTGGGATGGCTGATTGCAGGGGTGTATTGGAACAGTGGGACAGTCCCCATGGGTGTGTCTATGTAAATGCTTTGTTTTTTAACAAGTCTTATGCCTAGTTACTCCTGTGGGGATGAAGTCAATATTTTGGTGAAGACTGTATGAGTGGGCGGCGACTGTCGGAGGACTCAGAGAAAGGAATTTTAAGGTAAGATTTTACAAAAATTCAGTTTTAACTGCAGTGCTGAAATCAGCCTATCACCACAGCTGCTGCCAGCAAAGGTATCCATATATGCTGGTCGCAAACACTGTTTGTGTCAGAATATATAAAATCAATGTGGAAGCCGACGAGTACCTGCAAGAGAAACAGGTTAACAAAAGAATGAAAAACAAACAAAGTACAGTAAAAGTACAGTAGGAAGAGTAGAAGAACATATAAAATGACTGACACGACAACTGTTTTTGGATTTTTTTTTTCTAACTGTTTTTTCTGTGAACTGCGATTTTCCAGCTTGGGTCTCTCAAAATGTCGATAGCCATCGAACATCTTTCGAGACCCAGTGTTTGTGTGCCCTACACTGTGTCATGCTGTACCCTACACTAAAACTCCACTAGTGTATGGTAGCGCTTGAAACTTTCCCCGATGCAGAGACCAGGTTGGTCAGGACATCTAGGACAATAATAGCGGGTGTCACGCCTAAATCCGCGCCTGCTACAGACACGACATCTTCTTTGGGGTCGTCTTTGGGTAGGGGTACTTGGGAGGACATGTGGAAAATGTCTCTCATGTAGCCGGCTCACTGCATCTGGAAGGGAAAGTTGGGCAGGCATACCTCCTGGGTACAGGTAGGCAAGGATGATCGCTTCCTGGAATTCCCGGAAGGATCCAGTTCGTCCTGATGCCCTGTATAGGACAAAGGCGTTCAGCATAGTCAATTGGAATAAATAAACAGACACTTTTTTGTACCAGCGTCTGGCTTTACGGGCAACTAAATACGGCGCCAAAAGCTGGTCGTTAAGGTCCACCCCTCCCATATTAAGGTTATATTCGTGGACACAGAGGGGTTTCTCCATAACGCCAGTTGCCATAGGAATTTGGATCGTCGTGTCTGCGTGAGGACAGAACAAAAACATCCCGTGTATCCCTCGACTTCACTGCAAGCAATTTGTCCGTTTTCAATCAGGCTCTCGCCCCCCGACTAAGACGGGAATTTACAAGCCATTGGGGGAAGCCCCGGCGATTAGGTTGCACGGTGTCATGGTCTTACCTCCTTGCTGTTCTCCTTCGTTTGACATGTGCTGGCGGCCATCTTGGTTTCTGGGTTTCTTGTAGCCTCCCACCCTGCGGCTCCTCCTTCCCACTGGGAGGAGCTGGATGCCTAGCTCATATATATAGGAGGTCTGTGGCTCAGTTCCCTGCTTGGTCCTCCTGTGTTCACATGCTACTAAGACTGCTGCTACTTCTGGTTCCTGTTCCTGGCTTCGTCTGACTACCCTGTTGGTTCCTGATCCTGGCTTCGTCTGACTACCCTGTTGGTTCCTGATCCTGGCTTCGTCTGACTACCCTGTTGGTTCCTGATCCTGGCTTCGTCTGACTACCCTGCTGGTTCCAGACCCCTGGCTTCGCAAAGACTCTGCATCGGTTTCGCCATCCGTTTGGACGTTTGCTTTATAGCTTGTTTTTCAATAAAGCTGTCTTATTTTCACTTATCTGTTGTTGTACGTCTGGTTCATGGTTCCGTGACATTAGGACCAAGCCATGAATTCTGACGGTACAGGGCCATCCTCGCTACCCACGCTGGTTGCCAGACTTGATCAGCAGGATCACCTGTTGGGTCGGGTCGCCGTGGCGTTGCAAACCCTGCTTGAACGCACGGTACCACAGGCCATGAATTCTGACGGTACAGGGCCATCCTCACTACCCACGTTGGTTGCCAGACTTGATCAGCAGGATCACCTGTTGGGTCAGTTCGCCGTGGCGTTGCAATCCCTGCTTGAACGCACGGCTCATTTCGCTCCCGTTGCCGATGGTTCGGTTGTCGCTCCTGGGTCCGCTCCGGTTGTTGCGCCAGAGTCTACCCCGACACCTGTTGTTGCGCCTGCGGTGTTTCGGGGTATGTCCGGTTCTGCCCCCCTTCCACAGCGCTTTGGGGGAGAGCCAACTCAGTGCCGAGGTTTCCTTAACCAGGTGGGCATTTATTTCGAGTTGCTGCCACATGCCTTTCCTACTGAGAGATCAAAGGTGGGCTTCCTGATCTCGCTGCTCTCGGACAAGGCCTTGGCCTGGGCCAGCCCTTTATGGGAGAACAACAATCCGGTGGTTGCCGAGTTTTCCGGTTTTGTTGCTTCTCTTCGGAAGGTATTCGATGTGCCGGCTCGTGCTGCCTCTGCTGCGAAGCTCCTTATGTCCATCAGACAGGGTTCACGATCCGTAGCTGAATACGCCATTGAGTTTCGTACCCTGGCAGCAGAGGTGGGCTGGAATAATGAGGCTCTGGTCGCTGCTTTCTCTCATGGTCTCTCGGATGCCTTGAAGGATGAGGTTGCAGCTAAGGACCTACCAGTGGAGCTCGAGTCCCTTATTTCTTTCCTGATTTTGATTGACACCAGACTCAGGGAGAGACCTTCCTTTAAGGAGAGTCTGCGGAGGCCTCCTAACAGATTGGCGCCTACGTTTGCTGTCCCACCCGTGCCTCCCTCTCCTCCCACGCCTCCTGGGGATGACTTGTCTGGGGGTGAACCCATGCAGCTGGGGTTTGCTCGCCTGTCCGAGGGGGAGAGGGTACTCCGGAGACGCGAGGGCCGATGCATGTACTGTGGTCTCGGTGGGCATTTTCGGTTGGCATGTCCGAACCGTCCGGGAAAACGCTCGCACCTGAGATCCTGTCAGGGGCAGATCTTGGGTGGAGTCTCCTCGTCCCCGGTTTCCCGTGTTGACAAACCACTGATCACTGTTGTCCTCTCCTGGGTCGGGGGCTCGGTGACGACCCAGGCGTTGGTGGACTCTGGTGCTGGTGGTTTGTTCATTGATAGTGTGTTCGCTGCCACCAATTCCATTCCTCTGCAGGCCCGGGGTTCACCTCTGGCTCTTGAGGCGATAGACGGCAGACCCCTTCTGCCGCCACACGTGACTCATGAGACCCTTCCAGTGGGGTTAGCCATTGGTGCCGTTCACAGAGAGTCGGTCTGCTTCCAGGTTATTTCGTCTCCACACTACTCGGTGGTCTTGGGGTACCCCTGGCTCCAGAAGCATAATCCGATTTTCGATTGGAGATCGGCCGAGATCCTCTCGTGGTCACCGCAGTGTGGGGCTAGTTGCATCCATGGGCCTGTCAAGTTGCTGTGTACTTCCTCGGACTCTCTGTTGCCCCCTGAATACGAGGAGTACCGGGATGTATTCGATAAGGTGCGCGCGGTTGCCCTACCTCCGCACCGCCCATACGATTGTGCCATCGAGTTACAATCTGGTGCCGTTCCTCCTCGTGGCAAAGTCTATCCACTGTCGGTAGCAGAGAATGAGGCCATGGAGGAGTACGTGAGGGAGGCGCTTTCACGCGGTCACATTCGCAAATCCTCGTCCCCGGCAGGGGCTGGATTTTTCTTTGTGAAAAAGAAGGGCGGTGAGTTGAGGCCTTGCATCGATTACAGGGGTCTCAATCGCATCACGATCAAGAACGCTTACCCGATACCCTTGATTTCCGAGCTGTTCGACCGTCTTAAAGGGGCTACGGTCTTTACCAAACTCGACCTGAGGGCGGCATATAACCTCGTAAGGATCAAGGCGGGCGATGAGTGGAAGACCGCGTTTAACACCAGGACCGGTCATTTTGAATCCTTGGTTATGCCCTTTGGGCTGTGCAATGCGCCCGCAGTCTTTCAGGAATTCATCAACGATGTTTTCCGTGACCTGTTGCAGCAGTGTGTGGTGGTCTATTTGGATGACATCCTGGTATATTCTGAGTCCATGGAGACCCACATTCTGGATGTCAGACGAGTGTTGCAACGGTTACGAGAGAACAAGCTGTTCGGTAAGCTTGAGAAATGCGAATTTCACCGATCCCAGGTAACCTTCTTAGGTTACATCATTTCCGCTGAAGGGTTCTCCATGGATCCTGAGAAGGTTTCGGCTGTCTTACAGTGGCCCCAGCCCAGTGGTCTTCGTTCCCTGCAGCGCTTTTTGGGCTTCGCCAATTATTATCGGAAGTTCATCGGGGACTTTTCCATGCTAGCCAAACCTCTCACGGATCTGACCAGGAAGGGCAGTAATTCCCAGGTCTGGCCGCCCGAGGCCATCCGAGCTTTTGAGGCTCTAAAGTCCGCCTTTGTGTCGGCTCCGATTCTGTCGCATCCCAACCCTGGGTTGCCCTTTGTCCTCGAGGTGGACGCGTCCGAGACGGGAGTAGGCGCCCTTCTGTCTCAGCGTAGAACACCAGAGGGTCCTCTGCTTCCTTGTGGGTTTTACTCCCGGAAACTGTCTTCTGCTGAGTGCAACTACCAGATTGGTGACAGGGAGTTATTGGCCATCGTGCAGGCTCTTAAAGAATGGAGGCACTTGCTCGAGGGTTCGGTGGTTCCGGTCCTCATCCTGACGGACCACAAGAATCTGACCTACCTTTCTGAGGCCAAGAGATTGACACCACGTCAGGCCAGATGGGCTCTGTTCTTGTCACGTTTTAATTACGTGGTCTCCTACCTACCCGGTTCCAAGAACATCAGGGCAGATGCCTTATCACGGCAGTACTCCGACCTGTCCAGGGAGGAGTCGATTCCGACTTCGGTCATACCTCCGAATCAGATCCTGGCCGCCATTCGCACCAGCCTGACCTCTCCCCTGGGTGAGCAGATTTTGGCGGCTCAAGCCGGTGCTCCCTCTGGGAGACCCAACGGCAGATGTTTTGTGCCTGAGGTGTTGCGCACTCGGTTGTTGCGAACCTACCATAACTCCAAGACCGCGGGGCATCCTGGAAAGAATCAGCTGTCCTGGGCTGTTTCACGTCTGTTCTGGTGGCCTTCCCTACGTTCCGACATCGCCGCGTATGTAGCGGCATGCTCCGTTTGTGCCCAGAGTAAGTCCCCTCGGCACCTTCCGGTGGGTCTTCTGCAACCCTTAGCCACCGGGGAGCGCCCATGGTCACACCTGGGGATGGATTTCATTGTGGACCTCCCTGCATCCCGAGGCCATACGGTCATTCTCATGATTGTGGATCGGTTTTCCAAAATGTGCCACTGTGTTCCTCTCAAGAAGTTACCCTCTGCACAGGAGTTGGCCACGATTTTTGCCAGGGAGGTCTTCCGGTTGCACGGTTTGCCCAAGGAGATTGTGTCGGATCGGGGGAGTCAGTTTGTGTCCAGGTTCTGGCGCGCCTTTTGCTCCCAGTTGGGGATTCATCTCTCCTTCTCCTCGGCCTACCACCCTCAGTCCAATGGGGCCGCAGAACGATCCAATCAGGCCTTGGAGCAATTCCTTCGTTGCTATGTCTCCGATCACCAAGACAATTGGGTTGACCTCCTGCCTTGGGCTGAGTTTGCCAGGAACACGGCGGTGAACTCTTCCTCTGGGACGTCTCCCTTCTTGGCCAACTATGGGTTCCAACCTGCCGTGTTACCGGAGGTATTCTCTCCCCAGGATATTCCGGCTGTGGAGGATCACCTTTCCGTTCTACGTGCTTCTTGGGTACAGATCCAGAAGTCCCTTGAGGTCTCTGCGCAGCGCCAGAGACTCCAGGCTGATCGCAGACGAGCGCCTGCTCCTTCCTACCAGGCCGGAGACCGTGTATGGTTGTCCACCCGCAACCTCAACCTTCGAGTGCCCACTCCCAAGCTGGCGCCTCGCTTTGTTGGTCCCTTCCGAGTGCTTCGCAGGGTAAATCCGGTAGCCTATGCCCTTGCGCTTCCTCCTGGCATGCGGATCTCCAACGTGTTTCATGTCTCCCTGTTGAAGCCACTGGTGTGTAATCGTTTCACTTCCTCGGTTCCTCGGCCTCGTCCGGTCCAAGTGGGCAATCGTGAGGAGTATGAGGTGAGCAATATCCTGGACTCTCGCCTGGTCCGCGGTCGGGTGCAGTTTTTGGTTCATTGGCGTGGTTATGGTCCTGAGGAGCGTTCCTGGGTTCCCTCCGCAGATGTCCATGCTCCTGCCTTGCTCCGAGCCTTCCATGCACGCTTCCCTCAAAAACCGTTCTTTACTCCGCGGAGGAGGGGCCCTTGAGGGGGAGGTACTGTCATGGTCTTACCTCCTTGCTGTTCTCCTTCGTTTGACATGTGCTGGCGGCCATCTTGGTTTCTGGGTTTCTTGTAGCCTCCCACCCTGCGGCTCCTCCTTCCCACTGGGAGGAGCTGGATGCCTAGCTCATATATATAGGAGGTCTGTGGCTCAGTTCCCTGCTTGGTCCTCCTGTGTTCACATGCTACTAAGACTGCTGCTACTTCTGGTTCCTGTTCCTGGCTTCGTCTGACTACCCTGTTGGTTCCTGATCCTGGCTTCGTCTGACTACCCTGTTGGTTCCTGATCCTGGCTTCGTCTGACTACCCTGTTGGTTCCTGATCCTGGCTTCGTCTGACTACCCTGCTGGTTCCAGACCCCTGGCTTCGCAAAGACTCTGCATCGGTTTCGCCATCCGTTTGGACGTTTGCTTTATAGCTTGTTTTTCAATAAAGCTGTCTTATTTTCACTTATCTGTTGTTGTACGTCTGGTTCATGGTTCCGTGACACACGGTGCCACATGCGCCAATTTGTAATTCAGAAAGATGACTAAATAGTGGCACGCTTGTGTAGAAGTTGCCCAAGTACAAATTGTACCCCTTTCCGGATAAGGGTGACACCAAGTCCCAAACTATCTTGCCGCTGCTCCCTATGTAGTCTGGGCAGTTGGGGGGCTCCACAGTACTATCTTTTCCCTCATAGACCCGGAAACGAACTGTATAGCCTGTGGCCCTGTCACACAGTTTATACAGCTTGACCCCGTACTTGGCACGCTTGCTGGGGAGGTACTGTTTCATAGCAAGGCGGCCAGTAAATTTAATCAGGGACTCGTCAACGCAGACAACTTGTTCGTGGGGTAAACAAGGCTGCAAACCCCTGATTGAAGTGGTCTATGAGGGGCCGAATTTTGTGGAGCCGATCATATGCAGGGTCTCCCCGAGGACGACAGATTTCATTGTTGCTGAAATGCAAAAATCACAGAATTTGCTCGTATCTCGCCCTGGACATGGAGGCAGAGTTTATGCGCATATGGTAAGGTGGGCTAGTGGACCAATATAGCCGCAATTCACTCTGTTTGGTTATGCCCATGTTCAGGGAAAGGCCCAGAAAGATTTTAAAATCGGGAACCGTTATAGGCTTCCAGCCGAATGGTCTGGCAAGGGGCGAATTTGGGTTGGCGGTGATAAATTGTTGTGCGTATAAATTTGATTGATCCACAATAGATCCGTAAAGATCTTCCATGAAGAACAGCTCAAAAAAGTTCAGGGGCGTAAAATCAGCTGTCTCCATGTGGATTCCAGGTTGGGCAGTGAATGGGGGAAGTACTGGCGCTGTAGAATCAGTGGGTTGCCAATTGGGATATGCCAGCGCATCAGGGAGGGCACTATGGGCTCTACAGGCCTGTCTTCGAATACGCTGTGGCTGCGGGCCACTACTCGTGCTAGCCACCGCACCAGCTTCAACTGCACTTATGGGACTCGCCACGTCACCAAGTGATACTGCAGTGCTGGTTGTACTAGGTCCAGGGTGTACTAGGCTGCTGGTGCTTGCCAGGCCACCAGAAGAATGAGCGGCCGTAGTACTGACACTCTGCTCCATACGAGCACCTTGTGATTCCTGCATCTCAACAACTCCAGAATGGGGTCGGGTACGCCTGGGTCTAACAGGGACCCATTCATCGTTGGAGCTATCTGTCAGGAAGCCGCTGCCGTCATCAGGTTCGTATACTGACCCTGATTCTGCCAGTGAGGCTTCCCCATCGCTCTGATCTGACATGGTCAGTATACTATAAGCCTCTGCACTACTGTACCAACGTTTGGACATTTTGGTAACTAAATTAACCGGTACAGTAGTGTGACTACTAGGTAATAAAAGCACCTGGTTGTCAAGGACTATTTAAGCGCTACAAAAAAAAAAAACTGCTAATGCTAGCAGGGATCAGGCCTGACTCTGCTAACACAGTGGTTTTGTGTGTTGTGTTTTTTTGTAAGTGACAGTAATCTATTGATTACTACACTTGCCTGGGTGGGGTGGGCTTAGCAGAGGGGTTAAACGCAGGTCCTGGCAGGAATCAGTGCTGATCGTGCAAACACCACGTTTTGGGAACCCTAAACTATGGGAACGCTAGTATAGTTCTGATCAGATCAGATATTGATCTGTTCAAACACTATACTAGTAATGGAAGTGTATGTGTGTGTGTGTGTGGTAATCAAGGGGTTATTTCTAACTATGCGCCGGCGATCTGCGCTATTTTAGACTGACACTAACACTAGCTAATGTCACTTGTGTCACTAATAATAGTCATCAGAAAAAAAACTGTACACTATAAAAGTGACACTGTGACAGGACAATGAAGGGGTTAACTGGCGGGGATCAGAAGCGGGATCAGGGGGTTAAATCTTTATTGGGGGGGGTGGCGGGGACCCTAAACCTCCTTTGGGCCAGAAACTAACTCACTAGCGCTAACTCAAGTCACAATCACACTAATTCAAAATACAGTAAAACACTATATTACGTGTGTATTAGTGTGCAATGTGACAGGGGGGAAGGGGTTAACTGGATGTGATCAGGGGGGGATCAGGGGGTTAAATCTTTATTGGGATGGGGTGACGGGTATCCTAAGTATAAAAGGAACGGCGGCAAGCGCTAAACCTGGTCACAAGTCACACTTATACGGGTATATAGAAAATGCTATATACTGTATACAGTGTGTGTTGTGACAGGGGGTGTATGGGTGATCAGGGGGTTAAATCTTTATTGCCGGGGGGGTGGCGGGGACCCTAAACCTACTTGGGTCAGAGACTAAGTCACTAGCGCTAATTCAGGTCACAAACACACTAATAGAAAATACAGTTATAATAACACTATATTGCTTGTTTATTAGTGTGCAATGTGACAGGGGGGAAGGGGTTAACTGGGGGTGATCAGGGGTGGATCAGGAGGAATCAGGGGGTTAAATCTTTATTGGGAGGGTGTGGCGGGTATTTTAAACGTAAAAGGGGGGGCCGCAAGCGCTACACCTGGTCACAAATCGCACTTATACGGGCATATAGGAAAATGCTATATACTGTATACAGTGTGTGTTGTGACAGGGGGTGTAGGGGTGATCAGGGGGTTAAATCTTTATTGGGGGGGTGGCGGGGACCCTAAACCTACTTGGGACAGAAACTAACTCGCTAGCGCTAACTCAAGTCCCAATCGCACTAATAAAAAATACAGAAAAACAGTATATTACGTTTGTATTAGTGTGCAATGTGACAGGGGGGAAGGGGTTAACTGGGGGTGATCACGGGGGGATCAGGGGGTTAAATCTTTATTGGGGGGTTGGCGGGTATTTTAAGTGAAAAGGGGGGGCCGCAAGCGCTACACCTGGTCACAAATCACACTTATACAGGTATATAGGAAAATGCTATATGCTGTATACAGTGTGTGTTGTGACAGGGGGTGTGGGGGTTTACTGGGGGGAGCGATCGGGGGTTAAATGTGCCTATCTAAGTGTAAATGTATGTGCTTGGTGCAGTTACTTACAGTTAGATTTGCTCTCCTCTCAAGATGAATCCAAAAAGGATCATGGGAGGGGAGATCACGTCTTTTCTGAGCCTGTGTTTACATTACACAGGCTCAGCATGTAATCTGATTGGGCAGGACCGATCAACAGGTCCAGGCCAAAAATCATTGGCCTGGACCTGATGACTGATCAGTTCTGAACCCAATCAAGTCATCGGCGGGACCGCGGTAGCACGCACGCGTGCTCCAGAGGGGCAGGAAGTAATGACGTACCGATACGTCACTTTGCCTGGCCGGGGCTGACCGCCTCAGTATATGTACTTGCGGCGGTCGGCAAGTGGTTAAAACAAATGACTGGGATAAAATGATAAAACTATCAAAATTATCACAATCACCTTGCGCTTAAGAGAGATGTGCAATATGCAATCATAAATAAATCATATGAAAAAGCTGCTGCCTCATAGATATAAACAAAAAAAACAAAATTAATGTGTCAATCTCCTCATAAGCCCATCAGGACGAAAAGTCTAACACACAAGCAGCGCTATGAATAGTGTGACCCCCTCAAAGAAACCACACCAGTGAGTCCATAGAACAATCCATACAAAGAGGAAAATCCAAATCCACGAAGTGAAGGCAAGCACGGATAACTTCCACCACACCGCGTGACCCCTTAGGTATTGCTCACTCACCAGACAAATGATATAAAGAAGCCTCTAGATCAATATCCTCACTCAGTTTGGATCTCATGTAGCCTGTATAGTGGCACCACCTCAGGAACCGGTATCTCCCAAATCTGGATCTTTAGGCATAAAGCCTTATGCAGTTGCAGCACATGCGATCCTCCAGAGTGTAAAAATGAGTGTACAGGAGAGAAAAGGGCTCATAGGGTAGTAGTCAAAACAAGTATTTATTGAACAAAAGGAACCCCCAATCCCTCATAAAATACACTCACAAAGAAATTAGATGTAAAGGCACTTCAAATAAAGCGAATATCTACTGCAGATAGGCAGCCTCAACTCTCACCGTCCCTTCTCCTGCTCGTCAGCGTCCGGAAAGGAATGCGGAAGTGGGTTCGTAGCGTTGCCGGGGTGACCGCGTGCTCACGCCCTGATGTGTTTCGTCATCAAACTGACTCTACGGAGGGCGTGAGCACGCAGCACTACCTCCTCCTTTTATCTCATTCCTCTCCGACCGCTTAACCCTTTCCGCCGGCTAACCACAACTTAAAGCGGAGTTCCAGCCACAAAAAAAAAAATTCAATGAACATACCCCCGGGACAGTCAGGGCTAGTACATTCCACAATGGCTAGCCTCTGATCTGTCCCGGTTCACACTTACCTGCAATAAGAAATACTCACTTTTAAAATTTCTTCTCCAGCGTTGCCATCTCTGTTGTGGGCAGCTGAAGCCAGCGCGATCCTCTACTGCGTCCTCTTCCGTGTCTTCTTCTCCCAGAATGCGCCTGCACTGGCCCCTCTCATCACTTCCGGTGCGGCGCCGCATTCCTCCACAGCTTCTGTGCATGCCCAGAAGCTGTTTAGCAGGGAATGCGGCGTCGCACCGGAAATGTGACGAGCAAGGCCGGTGCCGTCGCATTGATTCCTGGGAGTGATGACGTTCAGCTCCCAGGAATCATTGCAAACCGGAAGTGACGGCGCGGCCCGCGGCCCGCGGCCGCTGAGAGAGGAAATGGAAGAAAGGTGAGTATTTCTTTCTAAAATAACTAGGTAAGTAAAAAAAAAAAAAAAAATCCTAACTATCCAATTCCTTTTCAGGTGAAGAAAAGCAAGCGGATGGTCACAAAATCCCTTATGTCGATTTTGTGGCTGGAACTCCGCTTTAATGTAATCCAGCACTGAGACAACAATCAGGGTCACCGGAGATCACGGATTAGGAAATATTCTCAAAACATGTTCATATTTGGAATACATTAAAAACGTATTGCAGAGCTATTATGTACAGCGTCTGCCTTATTATAAAGGTAACAGTATTATACCAAAGGGAGATAAGATAATACACAAAGGAGAAACACTGCTCTGCACTAATAACATACAGGATATAGGTCCTATCGATACCTTGAAACCTCATTGTATCCATACATATATATAATAAACAGGATTGCCTATACCTTTTCAAAATCATAAATTACTAAAATAATAAATATTAAATATTACAATCATAATAATAAAATACTAATATACTATTATTAATCCAGTAAGATGAACTTATCATTATGGGATATTACTGCATAACCTATTGGTAACATACCGCAGTAACAATATCCTCAACAACTCCAACTGGAAAATAATGGCCCCTATAGAAATGGGGAGCCGCCAAACCAATATTAATAAATGTCAGCAGCTAGTACATATGAAACAAAAGTCAATAAACTGACTAATACATAAAAATGGATATAAAATTAGCAGAACGCACTGGAATGTCAAACTTTGGCGGTATAGCATTAAACACCCACAAATGCCCTCAACATTAATAATTGCTAATGTAGCAATTCACATCTAATTCAACGTTGAGGCTATTGGTAAATAAGGAGCTGGTCAGGTATATCCAATGGGTTTCTCGTTTTGAAATTTCACTTACCAAATTGGACCCCCTCCAACACGGGTCCAACTTGTCTATACCCCAAAATTTAAGGAGTGATGGATCTCTGTTATGTTTTAGCCTAAAATGTAATGAAACACTATAATCCTTAAAACCTTTAGAGATGTTAGCAAGGTGTTCTGAAACCCTTTTGGACAGTGTCCTTTTCGTTCGACCTATATAAATAAGGCCACAGAGACACTCAAGGCAGAGCGCATCGGCATTCTGGTGCTGTCTCCCGGGCCGATGCTCTACCATAAAGTTGAATTCCTGGAGGGACAGGAACCACCTCGTCACCCTGGCATTGGTCTGCTTGTTTTGTCGCATTCCAGGTCAACGGGGCATGGTCGGACACCAGGCGAAACTTCCTACCCAGCAGGAAGTAGCGCAGAGAGTCTAGTGCCCACTTGATGGCGAGACACTCCCGCTCCACCACAGCATAGTTTCTCTCTGCCGCTGTCAGTTTCCTACTGAGAAAAACTATGGGGCGCTCTTCCCCATTGACCACTTATGACAAGACAGCACCCAGTCCAGCATTCGAGACATCCGTCTGTATTACAAACTCCCTGGAAAAATCCGGCGCTACTAGCACTGGATGCTCACACAATGCTGTTTTAAGCTTCTGAAAAGCTTCCTCGGCCTCTGCATTCCACGTTATCATCACGGACTTCCTCCCTTTTGTTAAGTCCGTCAATGGGGCCGCAATAGTAGCAAAGTTGGGGACGAACCTTTGATAGTAACCGACTATGCCCAGAAAGGCCCTGACCTATTTTTTTGTTAGGGGGCGGGGCCAGTTCTGGATGGCTTCTACCTTATTCATCTGAGGCTTTACTAGGCCCCTACCCACAATGTACCCTAGGTACTTCACTTCCTCCATCCCAACAGATGACTTCTCTGGATTTACAATAAACCCTGCTCTTTTCAAAGAGTCTAGGACAGCCTGGACCCGAGATAGAGGGGACTCCCAATCAGTGCTGAAAATGTCTAGGACAGCCTGGACCCGAGATAGATGGGACTCCCAATCAGTGCTGAAAATGACGATGTCATCCAGATATACCGAAGCGTATCGTCTATGGGGCCGTAATGTTTTGTCCATAGACCTTTGAAACGTGGCTGGGGCGGAGTGTAAACCAAACGGCATTCTTTTATATTGCCAGTGGCCTTCTGGAGTGGAAAAAGCTGTTTTTTCCCTGGCAGCCTTGGTGAGGGGAATCTGCCAATACCCTTGTGTGAGGTCTAGTGTGGTAATATACCGGGCGGGACCCAACCTCTCAATCAATTCATCTATCCGGGGCATCGTATATGCGTCAAATTTTGAGACTTCATTAGGTTTTCTGAAGTCATTGCAAAAGTGCCGTTGGGTTTTGGTACCAGAACGATAGGACTTGACTATTCACTCTGCGATTCCTCAATGACGTCAAGTTCCAACATTGGTGGTTCAAACCGTATTGGCCTGCAGTTCCCCCTGTGCAAGGATACACTTTTTTGCTGATATGAACTGAGGCCAATTGTCGTCTCTGCCTCTAAAAGGCCTCCTTCATCGAAGCGAAGAACTTCAATAACATTGTCAGACTGGATGAAAGCCTCGGTGTAGCTGCGGGCGCTGTGCAGGGTGACCAGGGTCAGGAGGAGGCTGTAAATCCCAGAACAGGCACTCCGGCGGGCACAGCATTGGCAGTGTTGGTGCTGCAGCAGGTTAGCTGTCCTGGCCATGGTAAAGTGTACAGACAGGTGAACTGCTCTCTCAGGAACACAGCATGTGAATGTACTCCGCCAGCCCGCCTCTGTCACCGCACTCCTTCAACTCAGCGTAGCTATCTTCTCAGTACCGTCTGTCAACAACTCCGGCAGCCCTTCACTCTCTTCCAACTGCTCTCACCTCAAATGGACCCTGCCACCTGGCCAAGAATTTGCTTTCTACTGTGGGTATTAACACTGCTACCCGGTCTCCTACCTGGAACTGTCTTATCCTGGCGGACCGGTTATACACACTCCTCTGGGCATCCTGTGCCTTTTGGAGGTGTTCCCTTACCAACGGCATTACTTTTGCCACCCTCTCTCTCATTTGGGAAATATGCTCCACCACAGTTTTGTGTGGTGAGGACTCACTTTCCCATGTTTCCTTCACCATATCCAGCAATCCGCGGGATCCTCGCCCATACATTAGTTCAAAGGGCGAAAAACCCGTGGAGGTCTGCGGAACCTCCCTGATGGCAAATAACAAGGCCGGGAGCAACATGTCCCAATCTTTGCCATCCCTCTGGACCACTCTTTTTAGCATGGATTTTAAGGTCTTATTAAACCTCTCAACAAGGCCATCTGTCTGCGGGTGATAGACGGACGTTCGCAACTGTTTGATCTGGAAAAGTTTGCAGAAGTCCGCCATCACTTTTGACATAAATGGGGTGCCCTGATCCGTCAGGATCTCTTTGGGCAGCCCAGTGCGTAAAAACATATGAAACAACTCTCGGGCAATAGCCTTAGAGGTTGTTTTCCGTAATGGGACTGCCTCCGGATACCTGGTTGCGTAGTCTAATACTACTAATATATATTGGTGTCCCCTCGCGGATTTTACTAAAGGCCCCACCAGGTCCATAGCAATCCGCTCAAACGGCACCTCAGTTATAGGCAAGGGAACTAAGGGGTTCCTATAGTGTGACACTGGGGCTGTTAACTGACACGTGGGGCAGGAAGCACAGTACCTCTTTACCTCTGCCTTCACGCCTGGCCAGTAAAACCGGTCAGTTATTCTGGCCTCTGTTTTCTCCGCCCCCAAGTGTCCGCCTAATGCATCATTGTGAGGTAAATCGAGGAGCCTTCGCCGATATTACTGGGGAAATAGCAACTGTTCAATAATTTCCCCTCGGCTTTCAGTCACTCGATAGAGCAAATCCCCAATGAACGCAAAGTGCGGAAACTTTTGTTCTGCCCCTGGTATTTGTGGGACTCCATTCACCACTAAGATCTGTTCTCGGGCATTGACTAAAGAGGGATCCTGTAACTGGGCGGAGCTAAATGCCCCCTTTGATATGTCCAGGTCTGGGTGCACTGGTCTGGGGGAAACCTCCCCTTCAGCCTCTCCAAGGGGAATCTGCAGTGGGGAGAGTTCCTCCTCATCATCCCCCAACATGACCTGTAACAGAGAGTCTTCCCCCCCTCAGGGGTCAACTCGGGTTTGAGACCTGAAACATGAACGTCATCAGTCATATCAACATTTTCTATTTTACCACTACCACCCTTAGGTGTTTCAAAGCTAACGGGGTGTGTTGTGGGCACTTCTGGACCGGTCCCCTGAGACTTAGCCCTTCAGGCCCCACTGTCTCTAGTTCTCTGGGCCATCCAGGTAGTCCACTCTGCACCTGGTTCCATAGTTCAAGGAATAGTGGACAATCCCGCCCCACTATGATATCATGGATTAAGCTGTTTACTACCCCTACTTCCTGTGTCACTGAGGTGCAACCATAAGAAACAGTCACAGGTACCAAGGGGTACTCCCTGGTATCCCCATGGATACATACTACCCGAAGAGTCTTACTCACAGGGCAGAGTCTCCCGATCACTCTAGCGTGGACCAGTGTCACCATACTCCCGGAGTCCAGTAATGCCTTGGCAGGAAGGTGGTTCACCCAAATCTCCGGCGGCCTCTCAGGGCTCTACAGCCTCCTCTAAAATGGCGCCGACCCGTCCTTCGGCCACGAGCTCCGCCACCATGGCATCACAGCAGCAGCTGAAAAAAGCCTCTAAGGCAAATTCTGATCGGTTGGGAGAATCATCTCCCCCCACGCAGGGTTCCCTTGCCTGGGAGCAGGCTACGGAGGAGTATGGGACTACACAGGCTCCATTAGTACACCAGCTTCTACCGGTCACAGAATGGAAGGAGTTCGTCTCCCGCATTCCAACCAAGCAAGATATTGCAGACATGGCGTCCACAATTGTGAGTAACCTGAAAGGGGAAATAGACTCAGTCAAGCAAAAAGTGGATCAGGTAGACTCCAGGGTACGGCCAGGTGGAGGAGGTACAATCCCTAACAGACTCTATAATCAATGACTTAAAAAAATCACAATTGTTATTACAGAAACAGATTATTTCACTGCATCTGAAGCAAGATGATAGTGAAAATCGAAATCGCTGGAACAATGTTAGACTTAAAGGGATACCTGAGTCTGTATTGGGCCCTGATCTCAGGGAGTGTGCGATGAAAATCATTAATGGGCTATTGAAGCGTTCACTGACTGAACCTTTTGAAATTGATAGGATTCATAGGATTGGAACCACATACAAAAAAGGCTCTGAAAACCCACGGGATGTGTTAATAAGGATACATTTTTTTGCCTTCAAGGAGGAGATCATGAGGTGTGCCTGGAAACAGGGTTCATGGGACTATGAGGGCTCGCAAATACGCTTGCTACCTGATCTCTCTTATAACACTCTAAGAATGAGAGCCATGTTAAAGCCTCTCTTGGAGGAAATTCATAGGATGAAGGCAACATATCACTGGGGACATCCTTTTCAGCTGGTGGTAACAAGAGACAAGAAGTCGTTTACTCTTAAGTGGCATGATCAGCTCCCAAAACTGTTTACATTCCTTGGGATCCCCCCAATACCCATTTTGGACTGGCTGGGGGTGTTTGGAGGGGAGGGCCCTGGTGCCCTCACATGGAACAGGCTTGACTATTTCTCTATTATAAGATGATAGCATGCGTTTTTTTTTTTTTCCTCTTTTTTTTTTTTTTTCATATATATTTTTTGCTATGGGTCTTTGCCTTAAAGGCCTATTGTCATGATAATGGAATTATAAAGGGTTAATTCCGGTATTAAGGATCTCTCCCTCTTTTATGGAGGGTGACGGAGGGTTAAAATATTCTTAGCCCTCACATGGAACAGGCTTGACTCTAGTACACAGGCCACAATACGTAGACACTCAGAAAATAGGGACAGAAGAGGATCCTGTTAGCGCACGATGTTATGAGGAGGGAAAGAGGGAAGAGAGGGTCTTTCCTTCTTTCTTTGGATCAGTGAAGATATGCGCCTAAGAAGATTTATAGGTTTATCTAATGGTTCTGTATTGCTCCAAAAGATGACTATTTTTCTATTATAAGATGATAGCATGCGTTATGTTTTTTTCTTCCTTTTTTTTTCTCTTTTTCTTTTTTTTACATATATTTTTTGCTATGGGTCTTTGTCTTAAAGGCCTATTGTCATGATAATGGTATTATGAAGGGTTAATTCCGGTATTAAGGATCCCTCCCTCTCCCTCTTGTATGGAGGGTGACGGAGGGTTAAAATATTCTTTGCCCTTACATGGAACAGGCTTGACTCTAGCACACAGGCCACAATACGTAGACACTCAGAAAATAGGGACAGAAGAGGATCCTATTCACGCATGATGTTTTGAGGAGGAAAGAGGGGAGAGAGGGCTTTTCCTTCTTTCTTTGGATCAGTGAAGATATGCGTCTAAGAAGATTTATAGGTTTATCTAATGGTTCTGTATTGCTCCAAAAGCTGACTATTTATCTATTATAAGATGATAGCATGCGTTTTTTTTTTTTTTTCTCTTTTTCTTTTTTTTTTTATATATATTTTTTGCTATGGGTCTTTGCTTTAACCACTTTACCCCAGCCCTATTTCGGACATTTTTTGTTCACAAGTTAAAACCAGTATTTTTTCCTAGAAAACTACTTAGAACCCCCAAACATTATATATATTTTTTTTAGCAAAGGAGAATAAAATGTCGGTAATGGCAAAATTTTTTGTCACGCGGTATTTGCGCAGCGGTCTTTAAAACGCCATTTTTTTGGAAAAAATTTGAAAAATCACATTTCACTGCATTTAAAAAATACTAAACAGTAAAGTTAGCCCATTTTTTTCTATATCGTGAAAGATGATGTCACGCCGAGTAAATAGATACCCAACATGTTACGGTTTAAAATTGCGCCCCCCCCGTGGGATGGCGACAAACTACGGTCAATAGAGATCTCAATCTGCAATGCTTTAAATTTATTTGACGGTTACCAGTTTAGAGTTAGAGTGTAGCTCTTTTTTTTAAATTATTGCCCACGCTCTGGCGATCGTGGCGATACCTCACATGTGTGGTTTGAACAGCGATTTCATTCGCAGCTCGACTTGCGTATACGTTTTTTTTTGTGCGCGAGCTAACGTTGACGGGGCGGCTACATTTTTTTTTTTTTTTTTCCTATTTATTTTTTCTTTTTTTTAACTTTATTACAGGTTTTTAAAAAAAAAAAAATCTGATCACTTTTATTGCTGTCACAAGCAATGTAAACATCCCTTGTGACACCAATATGTAGTGACAGGTACACTTTATGGAGGGATCGAGACCCCTCCACTACACTTCCCTGTATGCAAAACGCCGAAAACTGCATTTTTGCATACAGCCGTTTTTAAAATCTGCCGCCTTTTGCAGCAGAGTAACCCGGACGTGACGTCATGGACGCCGCCTCCGGGTTACGTCATCGGAGACCCGATCGATGCCATTTCCGGCATTCTTCCGGACTCCATCCAGCCGGCGGACGTGCCGGCTGGGTGCTCGGTGCTCCCGGTGGAACGGGAGCCCCGAGCAAAGCCACGGAAGGCGGCGGGAGGGGGGGACGTCCCCTCCCGCCCCCCCGGGTAACGATCGAGCGGCTCCCGAGCCGCATCGATCATTACCGACGGAAAGCCGACCGTCGGCTTCAAACAACGGTACCGGGATGATGCCTCTAGTTAGAGGCATCATCCCGGTATAACCACTCAAAGTCAGCCGACGTAGATCTACGTGGCTGGTCGTTAAGTGGTTAAAGGCCTATTGACATGATAATGGTATTATAAAGGGTTAATTCCAGTATTAAGGATCTCTCCCTCTCCCTCTTTTATGGAGGGTGACGGAGGGTTAAAATATTCTTTGCTGCAGGTGTGGGGTGGGGGTGGATCGGAGGACTGGGGGGGCGGGGGGGGTGGAGGGGTTGGGTCTCTGTGCCTCTTCCCCCTCCCCGGCTGCCCTCTGCGCCCCTCAGCCCTCTAGGTCTCTTTAATTTGTTTTTCCCTTTATGGGGGGGGGGGTGGGGGGGGCTGCGTCCATCCTCTCGCCCCCCCCTCCTCCCCCTCAGATCCGAGGAGGGCCCGCGACGTTCGGAGCTCTAGGCAATTAATTTTCTCATTTTTTGTTATTTTTTATTATCTGATCTGTGGGAACCTCACGGAGCTTGTCTATCACATTTTTTACCCCACTATAGGACGCGCCTGGTTGCGCGAAGGTAAATTTCTTACGCGCCTGGTTGCGCGAAGGTAGAGTTCTTTCCTTCCTTTTTTTTTTTTGTGTTTTTTTTTTGTTTTTTCTTCCCTATGTCTGAATACTTGGTTGCTGGCGGGGGGAGGGAGGGGGGAGGACACCGCATGCAACACCGAATGCAACACCGAATACCCATAAACGAGGGGAAATCGGATGTAAAGTCACAACCCTCAATGTTAGAGGGCTATCTACCCCACAGAAGCGTGCACGCCTACTGCAGGATTTGAAACGTAGCCATACACAAATAGCATTCCTGCAGGAAACATATTTCAGGAAGGAGTCTATACCCAAATTATACAATAAAGATTTTC
Source organism: Pelophylax lessonae (assembly GCF_965119305.1). Classification (NCBI taxonomy): domain Eukaryota; kingdom Metazoa; phylum Chordata; class Amphibia; order Anura; family Ranidae; genus Pelophylax; species Pelophylax lessonae. The sequence continues at coordinate 472,163,838 of NC_138770.1, read as the reverse complement.
CCTGGGTATATCATGCCCCTTCTCCTATTGCTAAGTCTAAGGGTGTCAGTATCCTTATTTCCAAAGAGAAAGTGTGGTCATATAAGGAGAGTTTAGCAGACCGCATGGGAAGATATTTGTTAGTAAAGGGGAGTATTGGACGGACAGATCTCACACTGGTGAATGTGTATCTACCCAACTCAGACCACCTAGCTTTTCTACAACAGTTGATACCGGTCATTTTGGGTTTTAGGGAAGGTCATTTGGTCTTGGGGGGGGGATTTTAATTTTGTGCCAGAACCCCTTATAGATACCTCAAAGAAATCTTCCTGTATTTCATACTCGCGTCTGCAGCGTGAACTTTCTATCTTAAATCTTGTCGACCCTTGGCGGTTAATGCACCCGAATGTAAGGGACTATACCTATTATTCTCCGATCCACAATGCCTACTCTAGAATAGACCACATCCTGGTCTCTCAGTCAGATCTTCCGTTGGTATTCTCCTCCAGCATCGACAATTTTTCTATATCAGATCATGCCCCAACTCATGTCTGCATGGGATGGGATTCTATGCCACCTAGACCTACTACATGGCGTTTGAATGAATCACTCCTGCAAAATCCAGAGACGGGGGGGAAAATTGAGGAAGCGTTGAAAAACTATTTTCTAGAAAATAAAGATGACTCTTTATCTCCTCCAATTATTTGGGAGGCCCATAAAGTTGTGGTTCGAGGGGTTATTATGCGGCTGGCTTATCAACAAAAAAAAATCCAGGAGAAAAAGGTGAACAAGCTGCTTTCTCAAATTGAAGAATTAAGTAGACTCCACAAAAGATCCCTGGCCATTGAACATCTGGCCCCTCTTACCCGGGCAAGAGAGGAATTATATAGTATCTTATTCTTAAAGATAAATAGGAGATTGATATGGCTTAAAAGATACTCCTTTGAATTTGCAAACAAACCAGGGATGATGTAAAAATAATAATTGTGCTAAAATATTGTATATATTTTAATATTGTGCCTAAATACACAAGCAGCAGCTGTAGTGGGAGTCACTAAATCAGATATATAAAGAGAGAGCTGCGCTAAACTGATATGCCTGCCGAGAAACGGGATGAACAAACCACATATACCAGAATAACCCAGTATATAGCAAATCAATCAAACATCGATGGTAGCCATTAGATTGATGCAATAATAAATACAAAATAAATACAAAAGTCCATCAAATAAAGAAAGTCCAATGAGGAATGATTAAGCAAAGAAGGTGTCCAGTGTGGAAAGGAAATCCTTCACCGCTATTAAGTGCACATATCCACAATCCGTGCCACATGCATAGGTCTCACACCAGGCTTACCAGAGCTAAATAGGAAATGAGCATGTCACACACTCCATCCACTGTGCAAACTGGCCGGTATTAGGGGACCCAATCAGCGTAGCAGGGAAGCTTCACTATGTCGCTGCCTCTACCTCCACGATACACTCGCTCCAAATGGATGCAAACAACCCACAACGATCCACGAACCCATTGAAGGAAGGGGAGCACAATAGCGTAGTACGTATAGGCAGTTTAATGAAGTAACGGTTAAAAACACTTACATGAAAGCAGAAATACAAGCGCTTGTAGTAAAATACCCGCTGCCGCCCGACTTCCGGGTTTGCGTCGTGGTGACGTCAGCACGCCTTCCCTACGCGTTTCGTGACACCTCACGTCTTCCTGGGGATGCGGGCGGCGCGCTGACGCACCACTTATATAGTAAACAGCTAAAAATAAAGGCCGCCTACCTCGGTGTCACCCGAAGCAAGTACCGCCATCTTGACTGAGGGAACTGCCAAACCATCGGGAGCTCCAACAGACAAGACAAATGGGTCATAGTTCAAAGCGGTCAAATCTCTAGGCAGGAGACACCGAGAGGAGCCACCCCGCTAAATTTACAAACCCACATGCTATAAAACAATCGTATTTAAAAACAAATAACGGATTACCCATGATGCTGCAGAAATGAGTATAAGCAAACAAGGTATCAAATACATATTAAACAGATGTATGGACACCGCACTAACAGGTGGCACCCTGGAAGCCAGTTACACCATCTTAAGTCCTGGAGGGCATATTAAAGTTCGGCAAAGAGTCCAATATGCACAATGCCGTTAGAAGTAAAAGCCACTAGATGACATAATTACTTCAATGAATGAATACAGAAACCTCATATGCAAAACATACCAAGGTGCTAATAAAAAATATATAAATGTAAAGGGCATAAAATTTATATAACAAGGGCATAAATTTAATAACCCAGAGCACCCTAGTATTAACCAGAGTACGATAAATAGAAATACCAATAATTAAAAATTAAAAACACGCAGGCATAACTACACTGCGTATATTATAAAGAACATACTAAAAATAGCCAATCTAATATAAGGCCAATAGGCCTGGCCAAAATACAGCATCATAGATAAACAATATTCATTATTCGATTAGCCCAGATACATAAATAAATGCTAAGATAATTCATCACATTGATAAAGTAAATACAGTAAAAAGGAAGAAAGCTAAAAAGCTGACCTCCTCACAATGGAATAACCTATCAGTGATGATAAAGGTATGTGCTGGATCACTACAAAACAGAGACACGGACGGGAAGCACTCATGAATTATCAATGAATGCATTCACGTCCGTGTCAATGTTGAGACCAAAAGGGGTGAAGGTCCTGATCTTGTAGATCCAAGACATCTCTAGCCTTGATAGCCCTCTCACAAAAGGCTCCCCTCTCCAATGGGGAGAGAATTTATCTATTCCAACAAAAATCGTGCCTCGGGGATCTTTATTATGCTTGATGCGATAATGGTTGGAAACAGAATGTTTCCTGAAGCCCTTCTTGATATTTGCTATGTGTTCATTACAGCGGATGAAAAATGCTCTCTTGGTCCTGCCAATATATTGCAGGCCACACGGACACTGCAACAAATATACTACACCTGTTGTTGAACAAGAGATACAAGGCTTGATGGAGAATTTAATGCCCAGACTCGTAGACAGAATTTCTCTAGTGTTCCTCTGCTTACACACATTATAAGAACACGTCTGACAGCGGTTGCATTTGTAATAACCCTTGAGTTGGTTAAAGAAAGTTGGCTTTGGCTCAGGAGGATCTAGAATATTAGGAGCCAACTTATCCCGCAACGTGGTGGCACCTCTGAAGATGACCTTAGGTTTTTCAGGCAGTACCTCTCTTAGGGTCCTATCATTTTTCACAATGTGCCAATGGCGTTCTATGATATATTTAATATTCCTGTGTTGCGTAGAGTAAGTAGTTACAAAAGGGGCAGTATAAGAAGACTGCACACTGGCCGGCCGGGTGGTGTTGGAGAGCATACTAGACCTATCCATGGCCTCAACTTTCTCAAGAGCATCGGTCAGGAAAGGCCTATCATAGCCCTTATCTAAAAAACGGTCAGTGAGGACTTGGGCCTGACGTACAAAGTCCTCATGGTGGGTGCAGTTTCTTTTGAGCCGCATGTATTGCCCCTTGGGCACCGCTTGCAACCAGGGGGAATGATGGCAGCTACCTATAGGAATGTATGCATTCCTGTCCGTAGCTTTAAAATAAGTCTTAGTAATAAATTTAACATCATCACGGGTAATCGTCTAGGAAATTAATAGCCTCCTGACTGGCTTCAAAGCTCAGTTGGATACCTCTAGTGTTACGATTTAATGCTTCCATAAACGCATCAAGCTCCACCTTAGGTCCATCCCATAGGAGGAGGACGTCATCGATGTACCTAGCCCAGAGCAGAATCTGGGGTTTGGCACTGTTGTAGATTACGTCCTCCTCCCACTGGGCCATAAAGAGGTTAGCAAGAGAGGGGGCGTATTTTGCCCCCATAGCTACGCCCCTATCTTGCCTGAAGTATTGCCCACCAAACCAAAAGTAATTTGATTTAGTAGCAAACATCAGTAGCTCCATAATCAATTTGATCTGGAGCGCTGGGACTCGAGAATCTCGTATGAGGGAATCCTCGACGACCTTTAATCCTAAATGATGTGGGATAATAGAATAAAGTGATGCCACATCAGCTGTGACCAGCCATAGGCCATCCACCGGAGTTATTGATGCTAGCACATTGATGACTTGCCGGGTGTCCTTAATATAGGATGGGGTAAGCTGTACCAAAGGCTGAAGGTACGAGTCTATATACCTCCCCACCCGGGACGTCACAGAGTCTATGCCACTGACAATGGGACGCCCCGGGGGGGAGGTGAGACTCTTACAAGGGTATTATAACCAACATAATCATAATTGGTCACCTCAGTATAGAGGAAGTGATTCCCCGATTGTAACGTTCATGCGTTTTTGTTTGTGGATGGATTTACAGCTGCAGAATTATTACACTCAGTAGCCTTGTAGAGAATCTGTTGAACAACATATCCAACTCTCAGGACTTCATCACCGTGTACAGCCTGTTATATACTATATATATCTTAATAGATGTTTAATGGAGGGATAGAGTATATGAGTATATATAGATGAGAGACAGGCTATTGTATGGTGAGCACTAGAAGTAGTATAGGAGAGTTGCAGGTGATGGTAAGCAGATAGGTTCTGATGTCAAGTATAGTGCAGATGGTAAGAGGACACAGATGGAGTATACTTTAGACAGAGTAACCTAGTGCAAGGATAGTTCAAGGTAGTCCCAAGAGCTAACAGTCTTATGCAGATGATAGTGAATAGATAGATACAGATAGTCTTGGTAATTGCAGTAGATGACAGTAGGAGATTGGTTAGTAAGAATCCCCTGCGGGGTACTTATCACTTAGATAGGTTAGGAATAACAGTGTCCATTGGAGAGGGGTGATCCCGTAGCGAGATACGGATCACCAGCGAGGTTTCCGGCTTTAGTTCAGCAAGGAAGGTATGTCAGCAGCTCCGACTTCTCAGGCGTAGGTGCGATGAACATGTGGGTTTGAACGAGCGATGAGTGAGAGCAAACCGGCGATTGAAATAGCCGCTCATAGCGGCGCTCGGCAGTGATGTCATCCGGTCTTAAAGGTGTATGCGTCCTTTGTTATACAAGATGGGACGCAAAGAGAGGAGAAATATGGGAACAAGGGTACCATAGGTACCGGAACATTACACCGATTCGCCCTCGTCACCCTGATGGCAGAGGGGGCTATGACCATCAATATGGACAAGGCAATGGCCAATACCAGCAATGGAGGCCCAGACCTAATTATAGGCCTGACGAATCCCAGGATTACCGTATGCCTCCCAGGGATGGGGGTGGAGCTGATTTTGAATATCGACCAAATGTACCAGTTCATAATCAATTTTACCCATTAAGGGACAATCAACACCCTAATGAGGGACATCCTGTATCCTCGCAGGGCCTTAGATCCACGGCCATTGAGGGCCCTGTGGAAAATAGTGGTGGTGCATTATCAATATAGCCCCCTCAGGGAGAAGTGGCCCAACAGAGTTATCCCAGTTGGGGTTTTCAGGTGGCCAAACAAGGCCTCAAAAGGCCGTTAGAAAACCAAGAGGAAAAAGAGGAGGGAGGCGGCTACAACCTAAGAGGAAAGAAAAGAACTTAGGGGGTGCCGGCATCTTTAATCTGAGCCGTAAGGCTCTCACTGATTCGGAATTGAGTATTCTTGATAAGGGGCTAAAGTTTGCTCCTCCCAGACCTTTAAATAAATTCCAAACTTATATGGACATCCACAAGTTTGTGAGAAAGATCAACATCCAAAAATACATGTTAGGAAATCCGATCAGTGATAACCGGTCTGTTTCCACACAGTACAAGCATTCCAATTTGTCTAATGCCTCTTTATTCAATCCCCCTGGAGCCTTGGCCCCTTCGCTTAAGGTTTTCAGGGATGTGGTTATCAGGGACTTGAATGATGTTCAGGTTCGCAAGAACAGACTGAGCCAAGACTTTACAAAAGGTTTGGATTCTTTGTGTCAGAACAAGGATCTTGTGATTCGCCCAGCTGATAAGGGGGGGGGGGGGGCATAGTGGTATTAGACAGGAGTGATTACTTGACCGAGATGAGACGTATCCTCAGCGATACGGATACCTATACCCCCCTACCTCGTGACCCAGTTATCCAATATAAAAAGGAATTGGATCGGATTGTGTCTAAGGGTTACTCCCAGGGTATCCTGAGCAAGAAGGAGAAGGCCTTCTTGGTGCCTAAGGCTACAAGGACGCCCATTATTTATTATCTACCGAAGTTACATAATAGTCTCAACCCCCCCCCCCCCGGGGCGTCCCATTGTCAGTGGCATAGACTCTGTGACGTCCCGGGTGGGGAGGTATATAGACTCGTACCTTCAGCCTTTGGTACAGCTTACCCCATCCTATATTAAGGACACCCGGCAAGTCATCAATATGCTAGCATCAATAACTCCGGTGGATGGCCTATGGCTGGTCACAGCTGATGTGGCATCACTTTATTCTATTATCCCACATCATTTAGGATTAAAGGCCGTCGAGGATTCCCTCATACGAGATTCTCGAGTCCCAGCGCTCCAGATCAAATTGATTATGGAGCTACTGATGTTTGCTACTAAATCAAATTACTTTTGGTTTGGTGGGCAATACTTCAGTCAAGATGGGGGTGTAGCTATGCGGGCAAAATACGCCCTCTCTCTTGCTAACCTCTTTATAGCCCAGTGGGAGGAGGACGTCATCTACAACAGTGCCAAACCCCAGATTCTGCTCTGGGCTAGGTACATCGATGACGTCCTCCTCCTATGGGATGGACCTAAGGTGGAGCTTGATGCTGTAAGGTTCTGGCACTCTCAGTGCCTCCTATCACATCATTTCCGGGTGCTTTCCATCTACCTAGATAGATGAAGCACATATAGGTGTGTTTCCCTTTAAGAGTGCTGACATCATCACTGAGCGCCGGACTGAACAGCTATTTAAATCACCAGCTCTCACTCACATGTGTTCGTTCAACCTGCTTTGTGCCTTGATGCTAACCTGTCTTGAAGCTCTCATGCTTGCAAGCATACCTCGCTGTCGGAACCACGCTGCGCTGATCCCTGTATCCCGCTACCGGATCATCCGCTCTTGCCGAACCTCTCCTCTGCTACATTGCTACTAGTGATAAGTACCCCACAGGGGAAACCTCTATAACCTTCATACTAAAGCTTACACTATCTAGCTCTGCATACTAAGGACTATTATTATATCTGCATTATCTATGATTGCTAAACTATCTGAATCCCATCTGCTACTATCTTACTTTCAAGAACATTTCCTTTCAAGTGTCTGTCATCTACCATCTCTACCCCACCTGTCTCTTCAGCCTATCATCACTGTGTTACTATATACATAAGTCACTCTAGGAACATCTTATTGAGTGTGTGTATTTACTTGCTGAATTGAGATCATCCACACATGAGTCTTGGGGAGTTGGGATTGGTGTCTCAGCGTTTCTCTACATGACTACTGAAGTGGAATATTTCTGCAGCTGTAAATCCACATCATACATAAAACGCAGGAGCATTACAGATGCATTTATGGAAGCATTAAATCGCAACACTAGAGGTATCCAACTGAGCTTTGAAGCCAGTCAGGAGGCTATTAATTTCCTAGATCTGACGATTACCCGTGATGATGTTAAATTTATCACTAAGACTTATTTTAAAGCTACGGACAGGAATGCATACATTCCTATAGGTAGCTGCCATCATTCCCCCTGGTTGCAAGCGGTGCCCAAGGGGCAATACATGCGGCTCAAAAGAAACTGCACCCACCCTGAGGACTTTGTACGTCAGGCCCAGGTCCTCACTGACCGTTTTTTAGATAAGGGCTATGATAGGCCTTTCCTGACCGATGCTCTTGAGAAAGTTGAGGCCATGGATAGGTCTAGTATGCTCTCCAACACCACCCGGCCGGCCAGTGTGCAGTCTTCTTATACTGCCCCTTTTGTAACTACTTACTCTACGCAACACAGGAATATTAAAAATATCATAGAACGCCATTGGCACATTGTGAAAAATGATAGGACCCTAAGAGAGGTACTGCCTGAAAAACCTAAGGTCATCTTCAGAGGTGCCACCACGTTGCGGGATAAGTTGGCTCCTAATATTCTAGATCCTCCTGAGCCGAAGCCAACTTTCTTTAACCAACTCAAGGGTTATTACAAATGCAACCGCTGTCAGACGTGTTCTTATAATGCATATAAGCAGAGGAACACTAGAGAAATTCTGTCTACGAGTCTGGGCATTAAATTCTCCATCAAGCCTTGTATCTCTTGTTCAACAACAGGTGTAGTATATTTGTTGCAGTGTCCGTGTGGCCTGCAATATATTGGCAGGACCAAGAGAGCATTTTTCATCCGCTGTAATGAACACATAGCAAATATCAAGAAGGGCTTCAGGAAACATTCTGTTTCCAACCATTATCGCATCAAGCATAATAAAGATCCCCGAGGCACGATTTTTGTTGGAATAGATAAATTCTCTCCCCATTGGAGAGGGGAGCCTTTTGTGAGAGGGCTATCGAGGCTAGAGATGTCTTGGATCTACAAGATCAGGACCTTCACCCCTTTTGGTCTCAACATTGACATGAACGTGAATGCATTCATTGATAATTCATGAGTGCTTCCCGTCCGTGTCTCTGTTTTGTAGTGATCCAGCACATACCTTTATCATCACTGATAGGTTATTCCATTGTGAGGAGGTCAGCTTTTTAGCTTTCTTCCTTTTTACTGTATTTACTTTATCAATGTGATGAATTATCTTAGCATTCATTTATGTATCTGGGCTAATCGAATAATGAATATTGTTTATCTATGATGCTGTATTTTGGCCAGGCCTATTGGCCTTATATTAGATTGGCTATTTTTAGTATGTTCTTTATAATATACGCAGTGTAGTTATGCCTGCGTGTTTTTAATTTTTAATTATTGGTATTTCTATTTATCGCACTCTGGTTAATACTAGGGTGCTCTGGGTTATTTAATTAATGCCCTTGTTATATAAATTTTATGCCCTTTACATTTATACATTTTTTATTAGCACCTTGGTATGTTTTGCATATGAGGTTTCTGTATTCATTCATTGAAGTAATTATGTCATCTAGTGGCTTTTACTTCTAACGGCATTGTGCATATTGGACTCTTTGCCGAACTTTAATATGCCCTCCAGGACTTAAGATGGTGTAACTGGCTTCCAGGGTGCCACCTGTTAGCGCGGTGTCCATACATCTGTTTAATATGTATTTGATACCTTATTTGCTTATACTCATTTGTGCAGCATCATGGGTAATCCGTTATTTGTTTTTAAATACGATCTGTTGTTTTATAGCATGTGGGTTCGTAAATTTAGCGGGGTGGTTCCTCTCGGTGTCTCCTGCCTAGAGATTTGACCGCTTTGAACTATGACCCATTTGTCTTGTCTGTTGGAGCTCCCGATGGTTTGGCAGTTCCCTCAGTCAAGATGGCGGTACTTGCTTCGGGTGACACCGAGGTAGGCGGCCTTTATTTTTAGCTGTTTACTATATAAGTGGTGCGTCAGCACGCCGCCCGCATCCCCAGGAAGACGTGAGGTGTCACGAAACGCTGACGTCACCACGACGCAAACCTGGAAGTCGGGCGGCAGCGGGTATTTTACTACAAGCGCTTGTATTTCTGCTTTCATGTAAGTGTTTTTAACCGTTACTTCATTAAACTGCCTATACGTACTACGCTATTGTGCTCCCCTTCCTTCACTGGGTTCGTGGATCGTTGTGGTTTGTTTGCATCCATTTGGAGCGAGGGTATCGTGGAGGTAGAGGCAGCGACATAGTGAAGCTTCCCTGCTATGCTGATTGGGTCCCCTAATACCGGCCAGTTTGCACAGTGGATGGAGTGTGTGACATGCTCATTTCCTATTGAGCTCTGGTAAGCCTGGTGTGAGACCTATGCATGTGGCACGGATTGTGGATATGTGCACTTAATAGCGGTGAAGGATTTCCTTTCCACACTGGACACCTTCTTTGCCTAATCATTCTTCATTGGACTTTCTTTATTTGATGGACTTTTGTATTTATTTTGTATTTATTATTGCATCAATCTAATGGCTACCATCGATGTTTGATTGATTTGCTATATACTGGGTTATTCTGGTATATGTGGTTTGTTCCTCCTGTTTAGCGCAGCTCTCTCTTTATATAAACCAGGGATGATGTTGGCAAGGGCCCTGAGGGGACCTAGGCAACAAACGCATATCCCCCGTATTAGGGGGGCGGCAGGTGGAGAGGTGTCCACATCATCGGCAATTTCAGGTGAATTTTGTACATTCTATCAATCCTTATATAATCAGCAGAGTGAAGGGAATGGAAAAGTAAACCAAAATAAACAGAACGGATTGAATCATACCTTCAAAACTCTGGTATGCCGGTGTTAGCTGCGGAACAAGCACTCGCAATGGAAGGAGAGATTACAGAAACAGAACTGGCCGTTGCAATATCCCAGGCTAAGACACATAAAGCTCCGGGTCCAGATGGACTCACAATGTTATATTATCAACACTTCAGGTCTCACCTGATACACCCCCTTTTGGGGCATATGAATTCTCTTCGGGACGGCTTGGCATTGCCTTTAGATTCACTGAGGGCGTATATAACGCTTATATTGAAAGAGGGGAAAGATCCCCTTCTCTGTGGCAGTTATCGCCCAATTTCTCTCCTGAATTGCGACACTAAACTTTTAGCAAAAATACTTGCAAATCGCCTCATTCCTTATATTCCACATATAATACACTATGACCAGGTGGGCTTTGTTCCGTCGCGTGAAGCAAGGGACAATACCACCCGGGTCATAGATATTATCCATGCAGCTCATGTTTCCTGTAACAAAATGGTGATGCTCTCTACTGACGCTGAAAAGGCATTTGACAGGGTGGCCTGGAGTTTCATCAAGGCCACCCTGTCATATATTGGATTGGGTCCACAGATGTTAACATTCATTCTGTCATTATATGCTAATCCATCAGCAGCTGTACGGGTGAATGAGTGGAGATCGGACTTTTTTTTAATATCGAATGGGACCAGGCAAGGTTGCCCGTTGTCCCCTCTCATTTTCATTTTAACACTTGAACCTTTTCTATGTTCAATACGTAGATCTCCCAATATATCAGGGATGTGGGTTGCTGGTGAGCAGCACAAAGTGGCTGCCTTTGCAGATGATCTCATATTTTTCGTTACTAATCCCATAGTATCTCTCCCAAATATACTGGAGGCACTCAGAGAATACGGAGTTTTAGCTAACTATAAAATTAATCTTACTAAGTCGTCGGCACTGAGCATATCTATGTCAATACAGGAGGAACTCCAATTTCGCACATCATTCCTATTCTGTTGGGCTGAGGGCTCGATAAAATATTTGGGGGTCCAGATTACAGCAGACCCCTCAGATTTATATAGGAAAAACATTCTACCTTTATTGAGGAAGATCAAGGGAGACCTGAGAAGCTGGCAACAGCTATTTTTAACTTGGTTTGGTAGGTGTAATGCACTAAAAATGAATGTTTTACCTAGGATTCTATACATAATGCAGGCCCTACCAATTGCAATTCCGTCGACTTTTTTTCAGCAGATTAAGACGATGTTCCGCTCTTTCATTTGGGCTCAAAGATCCCTGCGGATCCGGTTACAGACCCTGCACCTCCCCAAAGACCGGGGGGGGGGGGATAGGATTTCCGGATATTCGTAGGTATTATAGAGCTATTCACTTGACACGGGTAGTGGACTGGAATTGCAATGGGGCCCTTAAACGATGGGTTGGGCTTGAGGTTTGAGGTAAACGAGGCGGGCCAAATGACCCCTCCTGCACCATGGTCGATATACTCTTCTGCGGACGAGGTGTATACACATCCTACTATAGGGACGACAATACGGGAAACCAGACGTATTCAACATTTCTCTAAGATATCCCCCAGTCCATCCCCACTGATACCGATCTTAGGGAACCCTGAATTCCCTCCGGGATATAAAAGCGTAAAGGTACGAAGTTTGGCACGTGTCAGTAAAGTTCGTATATATGATATATGGAAGAAGGGGCAAATACCTACACAGGAAGAGATTGCGGAATGGCCAGATGTTGATCTGGATTATTTCAGTATTTTTCAATTAAGACACTTCCTGAGGACATATCAGAAAGGGGGGTATGTCCCTAGGAAATAAACCCCCTTCGAAGAGATATGTATCTCGAAGGCCCCGCCCAAACATTTGATATCTTTATTTTATACATGGTTGTCAGAAGAGCAAGAAGATCAACACCTCTCGTTTATACAGAGGTGGGAACATAAGCTTGAGATATCCTTAACCCCTGGGCAAGTCAACAAAATTTTGGCTACAGTTCATAAAACATCTATGGATTGTAAGATCCAGGAGATGGGCTACAAAATACTTACTAGGTGGTATAGAGTCCCTGAGGTGCTACATAAAATGGATGAGAAATACACGGACAGTTGTTGGCGTTGTGGATCGGAAGGGACTATGGTCCATATCTTCTGGTCATGTCCCCTGATAAGGGTATTTTGGATGAAAATCGCTGTAATAATTAAACAGTTGACAGAGGTAGAGATACAGGATGATCCCGCTTTATGTCTTCTGCATCTTACAAAGGGATCATCAAAAAAATATATAAAATCTCTGACACTAAAGCCCCGTACACACGTACCGATGGTCGGCATACAAATGTTCGTCTTTTCTCCCCGGGATGTCGGTGTCTGTTGAAAAGTGCAAAGACAGCACAAGGACAGCACAAGAATTTTGTCTGCAGACTTCAGCTGACTGCAGAAGTGATGTCATGTAATGGTTAACTTTCCCTGTGTTTTTAATTTTCTGAGCATGCCCAGTCTTGCAAATCTGCGGTCTGTCGGCCGAATTCTGTACTGACAGGCGAACAATCGTCCGTTCTGGTGTCCGCAGACAAAAATTTTCATGTTTGCAAGAAAGACTTTTGTCCGCGGATTGTGCGCAGACATCTGTCGGAGGCACCATACTAACACGCGTACAATCGGCAGATCTTTCGTCCGCCGACGTTTGTATGCCGACGATCGGTACGTGTGTACGGGCCTTTAGACTCTTAAATGCTGCGAAGGCATGCATACCTATTTTATGGAGACAAACTCAGACTCCCTCTCTGAAAATGTGGTTCGAAAAAGTTAAAGAGATTCATAAGATGGAGGAACTGACATCGGTGTTAAAAAATTCAGAGGAGGTGACTAGAGCTCAGTGGCTGGGGGTTTTTTTTTTTTTTTCTTTTTTTACAAGGTCTGGCTATGCCTCTAAATACACGATATTCCCATTAGGGGGAAAGACACATTTTGCACTAAATCCCAAGGAAGGGTCTTCTCAATTTATTTATTACCCCCTTTCATGGGGGGATTATTTGAACACGTGCACGTTTGTTTAGATTATTCTTTAGTGGGGTTTTTTTTTTTTTTTTGTGGGTGTGCTTGGATTTGCCACAAGTGTGATATGCTGAGTTTGGATTCACAATGAGCATAATGATCAATAAATTTTTTTTACACTTCGAGGGGGGTGGGGGGGGGTGTTGGGTTTTTTTTTTTTTTTTTGTTTTCTCTTTCTCTTTTCTTGTTGTTTATCCTGATGTATGTATTATTTTTTTTTATGGTTTAATTGGTCTGTATCTGTAAAAAATAAAACCCAATAAAAATTGTCAGATCGAGATGGGTGGTACATGCTAGTTGAGCATAGGAGACTCTCCTGCCCACCCCACATTCCATGGGCTCCTCCTGAATCAGGCACTGCGCCCGGGTATGGCCCCAGGATCGACAACGCCAACACTGTATGTCTCCCATTCGGTCTCCATGGATCTGGCGAAACTGAGGCAGGCATGCATGTTCCCGGGTCTGGTATGGCTCCCCTCATGGATGCTGCAGCTGGTCGTCCTGCCCTTGATGTGGGTTCCTGTCGCTTGGCAGGTCCGAGCAGATCCTCCACCACGGTATACCTTTCAACCAACTCCACCAACCGGTCAACTGTTGCAGGGTCTCCATGGCTTACCCAGCATTGAAGGTCATCCGGCAGAGACCGCAGGTACCTGTCCATCACCACCCGTTCCAGCATTTGTGGGCCAGACAACGTTTCTGGCTGCAGCCATTTTTTGGCCAGCTGCACCAGTTCATGCATCTGAGACCTCGGTTGGCGATCAGGTTGGTACCTCCAGCGGTGCACCCTTTGGGCCCTAACAGCTATAGTCACCCCTAGGCGGGCCAGGATCTCAGCCTTCAGCCGCTCATAGTCTTTGATGTGTTCCACTGGAAGATCAAAATAAGCCTTTTGCGGGTCACTGGTAAGGAAAGCGATGATGCCAGCCCATTGGTCACGGGGCCATCCCTCTCGCTCCGCTATCCTTTCAAAGGTAAAAAGAAAGGCTTCTACATCATCATTTGTAGTCAGTTTCTGTAAAACATGGCTGGCTCTCCTGGCTATTTGGTTGCCAGGGCCAACAGCTACTTGCTCTCGTCCTTGAGCTAGCTGTTGTACTGCCTCCTTTAAGGCCGCCACCTGCGTTTGTGTAGCCTCCTGCTGGGCTGTAAGATGCGTGACCAGCAAGCTGGTAGTCTCCTGCTGAGCTGCTATAGCCTCCTCATGGTGACGGTTCGCTTCTATGGAGGCTTGCTGCTGGGACACAGTGGCTTGCATTAGCGCCTTGACAACCTCCTCCATGTCTTTTCCTGCTGTATGCAAAGACTTCACCCAAGACATGCAAATGGGTACACTGTCTCTTTAATGTCAGTTTGCAAATTGGCTTTTTCGGTTTAAATGCACTGCCCGCATCCGAAACACCAGTTGTGATAGATATTTGGGGGTGATAGCTCCAAGGGATCACGTGCACAAGCCAGGTAAACTTAAACAAGATGTGGTTTATTTTCTTCCACAACAGAAAGAAAGCTTCCAGCAGCAAACAGTTCAGAAAACAGGTATAACTTAAAAGTCCACTTAACTCCAGCATAAATGGTAAATGATGATACGATACCGGCTTTTGGCAGGGGCTTGTACCCCAGGTATGCAGTCCCAAGCAGCCGCCAAGTCTCCAGCCACCATGCAGCAAACAAACACACTTGTTTTTAGCAGCCCAGTCTCCCAGGTGTATCTCCAGCTCCTACTCTCCCACCCCCACTGACACTACTTCCTGTCTTTAAGAGCTGTTCTCTCTGGGAGAGGGCTTAACCCTTGCCTTCCTGAGATCCCATACTTCCCTTACAGGGACCACAGTCCAAATATTGGTGCAATGTAACATCCATCCAGGATCCAACCTCCTCAATGTATTCCAAATATGAACAAGTTTTGAGAATGATATTTCCTAGTCCGTGATCTCCGGTGACCCTGATAGTTGTCCCAGTGCTGGCTTACATTAAGTTGTGGTTAGCCGGCGGAAGGGGTTAAGCGGTCGGAGAGAAGTGAGATAAAAAGAAGAGGTAGTGCTGTGTGCTCACGCCCTCCGTAGAGTCAGTTTGATGACGAAACGTGTCAGTGCGTGAGCCCAGCAACGCCACAACGCTACTCAGAGCGGCGGCTACGAACCCACTTCCGCATTCCTTTCTGGACGCTGAGGAGCAGGAGAAGGGACGGTGAGAGTTTGCGGCTGCCTATCTGCAGTAGATATTTGCTTTATTTGAAATGCCTTTACATCTAATTTCTTTGTGAGTGTATTTTATCAGGGATTGGGGGTTCCTTTTGTTCAATAAATACTTGTTTGGACTACTATCTATGAGCCCTTTTCTCTCCTGTACACTCATTTTTACACTTGCCCTGAGTGTTAAAAGTCAGCCCCTATGCCTCATTACCGTAGCCCACTAGGGCTATTGCCTATGGTTGAGATTTCTTTTGACCGAATCATCATGGATCTGATAGGGCTAGGAGTTAAATCTACTAGAGGTCATCAGTATATCCTAGTGGTTTTAGACTATGCCACTCGGTATCTGGAGGCTTTTCCCCTAAGAAACACTTACTCTAAGACGATCACCAGAGAGTTGTTCCACATGTTTACCTGCACTGGGATCCCAAAAGAAATTTTAACTGATCAAGTGACCCCCCCCCCCTTTATGTCAAAAGTAATAAAAGAGTTGTAAACATTATTCAATATT
Organism: Pelophylax lessonae; assembly: GCF_965119305.1. NCBI lineage: Eukaryota > Metazoa > Chordata > Amphibia > Anura > Ranidae > Pelophylax > Pelophylax lessonae. Next base: position 472,147,738 of record NC_138770.1, on the reverse strand, counting down.
AGGAAAACAAACTCAGAAGATGCTCACACTATTAACAGATCTATAAATAATAAGAAAAAAACTGCTTCTTAGTCACCCCTGCAGTGGGTAAAAACCAACCGCTGACTGTTGATGGGCTTACTTTAATACAAAAAAAGGGGGGGGGGAGAGGAGAGAAAAGGAACTCTCCTCAACAGGACATCGGGTATACTGGTGCAGTAGAAAAACTTTATTAGTAGGTGAAAAAATCATTGATTCCTAGATGAAACAAATACATTCCTTGTATAAAAACGTACACAATTAAAATCAATATCATAAGTCACAGGTGAATCTGCATATAACAAACTCTACATGTAAGAAACTAAACTGTACTTATTGGGTATCATTACCTATGGAGACAAACAGCTAATTAGCTAGGTATACTTAAGACTATACCTAGCTAATTAGCTGTTTGTCTCCATAGGTGATGATACCCAATAAGTACAGTTTCGTTTCTTACATGTAGAGTTTGTTATATGCAGATTCACCTGTGACTTATGATATTGATTTTAATTCTGTACGTTTTTATACAAGGAGTGTATTTGTTTCATCTAGGAATCAATGATTTTTTCACTTACTATTAAAGTTTTTCTACTGCACCAGTATACCCAATGTCCTCATTTGACTTCTGTTGAGGAGATTTCCTTTTCTCTCGTTTCTCCCCCCCCCCCCCTTTTTTTGTATTCTTCAATATTAGGCACTTGCACACTTCAGTTTACCACCCACAGACAGATGGCTTAGTAGTTTAACAAAATCTTCAAGATTATGCTAAAGAAGGTGGTAGATGAAGACGGGAGAGAGTGGGATTGTCTTCTTCCATATTTGTTGTTTGCAATTACAGAGGTCCCTCACTCTTCCATGGGGTTCTAACCCTTTGAACTTTTGTATGAAGGCGTCCCCGAGGGTTGCTAGATATTGCAAAAGAGACCTGGATCCTAGAGACCCTAGATATTGCAAAAGAGACTAAAACTACTTCCTACCGGAGTATCATAGAACATGTCTCAGCCATGCATGACAGAATTAGCTTGGTAATGCCCCTTGTCAGAGAACACATACAGCAAGCTCAGGAAGCACAGAGCTGAGTGCACAATAGATTGGAAAAGGTTTGAACTTTCCACTTGAGTTCATGTACTCATTTTAGTCCCCAAAGTGGAAAGCAAGTTCCTTCCTAAGTAGTAAGGGCACTACAAAATACTGAAAAAGGTTAGGGAAGTAATCTGTAAGGTATTCCAACCAGACAAGCAGAAATAAGAGCAGATCTATCATGTAAATTTAAATAAAGCATGGAAAGATGGGGAAGCCCCTGAAAAAGGAGGAAGGCATAAGTGAGGTTCAGATACCCGAGTCTATGTCTATATCACAACAGCAGGAGGTAAGAGAGTTTCTAGATGATGTGGTTATATGGAGCACAGACTGGAAAAGCCAGCTACCTAAAGTGCAGGCTGTAATAAATTCCATAATAAATGTAGGCTTAACAGCAAACCCAAAGAAGTGTGCCAAAGAGTTAGAAGAGGACTGTTTTCTGGAGTACACCATTGGGTGAGGCCTAATCAATCCTCAAGTCCATAAAGTAGAATCCATTAAAAACCACCAAGGAACAAGTGAGAACATTTCTAGACTTGGTTATGTAGAATCGGAGGTTCATCCCAAACTTTGCTACAATGGCAGCACCCTTAAATGACCTTACCAAGGGTAAAAGCTCCTCTGTAGTGATTAAGTGGAATCCTAAGCCTGAAGAAGCTTTCTAAAATCTGAAGGAGTGCTAGTAGGCCCAGACTTCAGCAAAGAATTTGTTGTCCAGACTGATGCTTTGAGTATAGGTCTGGGAGCTGTCTTGTCCCAAGCGGTAGGCAAAGAAGAACACCCGGTGGCCTATTTGAGTCAGAAGCTGACCCCGGCAGAAGGAAATTATGGTATTGTGGAGAGAGAGTGTTTGGCCAATAAGTTGGCCTTAGAGCGCCCACTACTTGCTGGGGTGCCACTTATGACCCATAAAAGACTGTGGTCCCTTAAAATAAATGGCCCAAGCTAAGGACCATAATGCAAGGATTACCTGCTGGTTCCTGGCTCTCCAAGATTTTTCATTTAAAGTGGAGCACAGAAATTTGATATATAGAGGCCCTAAGGCCTACACTGACCTTTCGCATCCGACCAGGAAGATGCTCAGGGTATGGATCTCTGCTAGGAGGCGCTTTCTGAAACCTGGTCAGTGGTCCTCTTATCAGCCATTATGGAGTAACCCTAACCTCGCACATTTCAAATCAATTCCCGATCCCCAACTTTGGGTGAGATATGATATCAATGTTCTGCAGGATATTATGCCCATAAGCAGGTTAGTGTCATTTAGGGACACCTCCAGTAAATTTAAGTTACCCAGATGGATGTTCCTCTTGCTATCTCCAGTTGCGGCATGCTGCCTGAGCCCAATTCTTAAAGCCCTCTATACTGGCCATGGATCCCATTGAGGAGCTCTTAGCACTGGATCCTCTGCCAAAGCCCCTTTCCTCCCTCTAACTTGCGCTTCTTAGTCTTGATTCCCCTAAAATGAAGAGGTTATGGGAGGCTTGGAAGGAGGAAATCTCCTTGGACAGGGAGGATTGGAAGGACTGCTTTTGGGACAGCTCTAAATTGGTAATTTCTTCCAGAGACCAGCTCATTTAAACGAAGTTCCTTCATAGGGTTTACTACACCCCCCAGAGATTGCCCAGACTTTATCCTCAAAGTGATTCCGCTTGTGTGCGTTGCCAGTTTGATGCAGGGACTTCTATATGTTCTGGAGCTGTCCTATGGCACAGTTCTGGACAGAAGTCTTGGAGATAATTAATACCCATTTACAACTCTCTTCCGAGGTCTCCTGAACTAGCTCTCTTGGGTATACAGGATGACGATCAGAGGCCTTGTTGTACCAAACTGTTGATATCGTACCTTCTTTATTATGTCTAAGTGGAATGCTCCTACCCTCCCCATCGGTGCTTTGATGAGAAAACATAATTAATGCTGTATTGCTGGCGTAAAGGTTGACTTATAGGAATAGGAAATGCCCTAAGAAATTTGATAGGGTTTGGAGGTCATGGACAGCATAAGGTTGTGGATTACTCCTTTTGTTTGGCTGTCCCTGTTCAACAGATAGCTGCAGGTTCTTAAACAGACTCTTATTGGTACCAGTAACTTTACCCTCTGATGTTTTTATATCTGTGTGTTTTAATACGTTCTTGACTACACTGTACCTACCTGTAAGACTGTGTTTGCTTTAATGGTTACTACCTCACACTCTGTTACTTGTGTGCCTGTACCATTCTGTTGTATTCAATAAACTACCATTTTGTTAATTAAAAATGGGAGCACAGGGCTGGTTGTAACCATGTGGAAAGCCCCTGTCAGTTGTGGATGGAGTCTATCGGCCGCATTGGATTTTGCGCTTCATAAGGTAATTTGGTGGCAGTTAGAAATGTGGAGCAGGATGCCGGCAGGTTAAGCACTGGCCGCACCAGGCTTCCCACCTGGAGTATAATTTGTTTTCCCTGGGTTAATGAGTTGTTGATGAGAACGGAGACAAACAAGCTGTGAGGTAACATGTCTTCAGGTCTGAAGCAGACCCAGTGAGGTCTATTTACTTGCCAGGAGGCTTAAAGAAAAAGTTCACTTAAAAAAAAAAAAAAAGGCCCATTTTTTTGCAGGTAAAAAAATGTGCATTTACTATTTTTTTTTTTTTTTTCTAGCAGCCTGGAAATTATTGCACCAGCGTTCAGCAGATTGCTGATGCCATGCAGGTCTTTTGCACACTGTTAGCATGATTATCGTACGGGCAGGCAGTTTCACACTGACAGACTCTATAAACTACCACAGGGCTAAATAGAACCATGGTAGTTCATTGAGAACTAAAAGCCAACATCCGCCAAGGATGTCAATACAGGACTCTGTGAATGAATGAAGCAACCGTGTGGGCGGAGGACTCTTTTCAAAAAGTGACAGCTAGTACGGGGAGAGAGTGCAGCGGGGAGCCACTGCAGTAGTGGGAGCATGTTACATGTTCCACCCTAAAAACAGGTGTAACATGTTCCCAAAGGTGAACATATCTTTTAATACCGGTTTGCTGGACTTTTGTTTTGGACTGTGGTTCGTACCCTTGCGTGTGAATCCTCTTGTTTGCTGTACATGCTGACCAATGAAGACAGACAGGAAGGAAGTCTTTAAACCTACATGTGGCTTGGATTACCTCTCTGCAAGCTTTCCATTTGAAGCTGAACCCCATAATATTTATAAACATTCATAGGTAATAACAGTAGAGATTGTTGATCCAGATAATACCCATTTGTCTTCTTGGGGATTAGGATGGAATTTATTATTTTCCAGCTGAAACAACCTGGACCAAAAAAACAGTTATTTAGCCTTCCTATAGCTCAGCTGTGAATATAAGATTCTGTATATGGAGGTTTTCTATGTATTCCATTTTTTTTTTTTCTATTGACTAAACAAGATGCACTTGAGTCTTTTTTCAACCTGACTAAAAACGATGTAATGCTAGCTTTATTTTTTATCTCCCTTCACATCTGTACTTCAGTGCTACCCCGCTTGTAGACTCATTTGCCAGCTGATATTGACAACCTAGTTCTAAGAAAGGTGGAAATTGGCTTTGCTGGATAATGTTGGATGTTTCCCTTTTAAGTAAGCTACACAGAATCACAAATTGCTTTGTAAATGGAACTCTTAGCCTCAAATACTTTATGCCCCCAACTCATTAGTAATACATAATATATGACGGCAAGAACTGTATAGGATAAAGTCCTTCAAAGGAATTTATTTAACCGATTGACGACCGCCCGCCGCATACATACTGTGGTAGGCTGGCTCGGCTGCGCGAATCGCTGTTCCTGTACGGCAGTTTGTGGGAGCTGTCCTGGGGGCGAGCGCGCGCTGTTGTAAACACAGCAGACCGTTGTTCTCTCTGAAATGATCACAGAGCGCTTGTGTTCCTCCTATTTAGGATCACAAGTCTCTGTGTTCATTTCACAAGTCCCTCCCCCAAACAGTTGAAAACACTCCCCTACCTGAACTGTATGGTGGAGGGACTCTTGTGTCCCCGTATCTGAACTGCCTTCACAATGCCTTATTTAAGTTGAAAAGAGAATACTTAAGAAGAAATATTTTTCTGTAAACTTTATGTAATAGCAATGTTTGACAACTTGTCAACTTCCTTTGTACCACCATATTTTTTTTTTTTTTCAATAAAAGTTTGCACACAAAAAAGAAAACACTCCCCTAGGCTTACACTTAACACTTTGAACACCACTGGGTTAACCCCTTCCCTGCCAGTGTCATTATTACTGTAACAGTGCATTTTTTTAGCACTGATTACTGTAGTAATGTCAGTGGTCCCCCCAAAAGTGTCAAAAATGTCAGGGGGCCGATCTGTCCGTCGCAATGTCGCAGTCCCGCTAAAAATGGCACCATTACTAGTAAAAAATAAATAAAAATGATATAAATCTTTCCACTAGTTTGTAGATGCAATAACTTTGGCACAAACCAATCAAAATATGGTTATTGCGATTTTCTTTACCAAAAATATGTAGCAGAATACAAATTGGCCTAAAAGGATGAAAAAATTAGATTTTTCATTATTTTTTTTTAACAATGTTATATAGTAGAATGTGAAAAATATTTATTTTTTTGTTTTTTTCAGAATTGTCGCTCTTTTTTTGTATATAGCGCAAAAAATAAAAATCGCACAGGTTATCAAATACCACCAAAAGAAAGCTCTATTTGTGGGAAAAAAGGATATCAATTTTATTTAAGTACAGCACTGCACGATCACACAATTGTCCATTAAAGTAATGCAGTGCCGAATCGCAAAAAATGGCATGGGCATTAAAGGGGAAAAAGTGGTTAAAAACAGCAATATATTTAGAAAAAACTATTGCAGCAACTGATGTTACAGTGTCTGAACAAATAAACTCCATTGCTCAGTCTTTCTCCCTTTTGATTCAGAAAGTAAATAAAGTTCACTCTTTATCATCACTATAAAGCTTGTTGTTAAAAGCAGTGAAATCCCTTGTTCTGCTTGCTATGTTGGGCTATGATATTGAGACCATGGATGAGAATTTTTATCTTCAGGACCTGTTACCTATGAGACCGTCCTGCTTGAATTGCACATTGAGACTGACCATCATGAGACCATTAGTTTTATATTGATCACATCCAAATGTCCTATTATCCTGGGCATTCTGTGGTTCTCGAACCATAATACCCCTGTAAGAATATTTAATAATAAATATCTCGCGCTCGTACTTAATTATATCAGAATATTTATACTGCTCTGAATATAGCAGTGTATTTATGGTTAATAAGCAAAGATCTGTGAAAAAGGAGAGTCTTCACCTATTGCCATAAATCAATGTCATGAATTCTTTTTAATAGATTAATTTCTTTTTAAAAGCATATACCAATCTTAGTGAGTACAGTCTACAGTATGGAATATATATAAAAATATTTATTCTCAAGACATGTAAACACGATATATGATCAAACAAGAAGTGACACAAAAATAACTTTACATAAAATACTAACTTCAAACAATCAATGCAATGTGATGTTAGCTCAATAATGAAAGTGAAACCGAAACAAAGGGAAAGTGAAAGCAAAACGAAAGCAAGATTACCATTTCTTCCCAGGTATAGTATAAGCCATAAATAAATGCTCTATATAAACAGACTACAATGGTCTGCGAATCACATAGCCCAAAGTCATTCCACTGCAGATGGAATGAGAATAAGCCATGCAAAACGGAAGACTTAAAATTGCAAATAATGCACTAAATCTGATATTAATAAAAATGTATAAAAACAAAAATCAGCTTTTTAGAGAAAAATCTACCATGGTTTATACGGCTGGGATTGTAATCTTATTACCCTAAATATGCAATATAAAACATATAAGGAAAGAATAAACAACTGCTGAATAAAATCAAATAACATAGCAAGGCATATTTACCACACTTAAGATGGCCGCTAGCTTCAAATGGGCGTTACCAGAGTCCTAAGATGGATGCCTTTCTTAAGATGGTGGCTTCCCTTCAAGTTTCAGATGAATGATGGACAAATGGAGTATGTCTGGATGAGTCTATCGAGTAATGTAATAGCGTGTGTGGTGTAAGTGTGAGGTGTGTTGTCAGTAGTGTAAAGTGATGTCCTATCTCTCATCTGGGTTGGTCTTTTATATGGTAAGAACAAAGAGCTATAAAAATTACCATAAGTAAAACCCAGAGGGATGAAACATTATTCCCATTGGCTGGGATATTCTATACCTAAACTGGTGAGGTCAGAGACACACCTCTTTTGATAATTAACCCAATACTTGGTATAATAAAATTAAATGATGATTTCCCTATGTGTCTATATGTAAGAGTAATCATAAAACACATATAAAACTTTGTCCAGACTCCCAGTACATACATAAATGTCCATCTGTATCTCCATCATTCACCTTGGCAAGTAATGCCATTTCAATAATTATATTATTTAACACAATATAATATTTTTATATGGGAATATCTAAAATTATCTCAAGACTGCACCTGGTATTTTGTCTACAGAGGGCAGTATCGTACCGTTCATTAGATTTTGTATTTAACATAATTAAAACATTTTGTTATCTGATGACCTATTGACCTCTAGCTAGTGAATAGCCATTACTTATTTGGATTGTGACATAACTGTCAGACATCTAGACTAGGATAGGAAGATCTATGATACCTCTGAACACTTAGACACAAACTTCTCTGAAATGAGGTAATTAGTGACGAGATACATATGTCCTTACACTTAAAAGTAATGTATTCTAAGTAAGATTATTACTATGAGAATATAAACCCAAAATGTGATATAACATTCCTAAATATATATGTATATGCCTTACATAATATAATAACATAATTATGGCTAATATCTTCACACACATATAATAATGTATCTATAAAAACATATATATATTTCTCATTTTAAAATGTCTGATGAAAAACACTGAGCCATTGTCTATTGTTAAATACTTATAGACAGACTGGCACTACCATCCCCTTAACATCTGGTCAGACTGACTAAGTCTTATCTGATAGAGATGTCCAAAAGGCCTCTTATTTATGATTTTAAAAGAAATACAAAGATCTTTGTTGAAACCATAGACCCTTTGTAAACTTGTAAGAGACATTTTACAACAAGACATATATGAACCTTCTTTCACCTTAAAAACAAGATGGATCATGTCCTGTTCAGAACCTTTTATGCATAATATGAATATACATGGCTTTTAAAATCATTTTTATTTTACCTATTATTATTTTAATCAACCCCCAATAATCCCGACACCCCCATCAACTGGGGGACACGGACTATACATTTTACATCCAACCATTGCAAGGAACATTGTAAAGAGTCTTACCAAGCAAATTGACCAGGGATGCACAAATTGTTGTGGTAACTACCAGTGTTGGGGTAGTTACTCAAAAAATTTAACTAGTTACTAGTTACTTCTGTAAATTGTAACGAGATTACTTTACTAGTTACTGCATTTGAAAAGTAACTTCACTACCTTTTACTTTACAGCCCATTCACTCTGCCGCGACAGGATTTTGTGGGGCGACCTGTGAAGTCGCGGTGCACGCCGTGCACCGCGACCTCGGCGCGACTTGCACGGACTTCATATAATTGAAGTCAATGCAAGTCGCCTCCAGGTCGCCCCAAAGTAGCACAGGACCCTTTTTCTAAGTCGGAGCGACTCGTGTCACTCCTATTAGAACGGGTCCTGTACTATTCAATGGCGAGCAACCTACCGCGACTTGTCAGGTGACCAAGTCGCCTGACAAGTCGCGCTAGTGTGAATGGACCCTTACTTTCCTCTTTCTTAATTGACCGTGTAGAAGAAGATACATGACACTCTTCCTGCATAGAGTTTATTGTATAAACACAGGCTTTGGGAAACATGAGAACAAAACCTGAAAAAACAGAATAAAACCTAAAGTGCAACAAAAAGTCATAAACTTCATCCCTCTCTATTCTTCAAAATAACGATTGTATCGCACGGTAACGCAGGAAAGCGCGTTCCTATAGCCTAGTAATGTAGTGTAGTTACCTCCTATAGCCTACTAAAGTAGTGTAGTTACCAATATTAGTATTGTAACTAGTTACGTTACTTCGTTACCAAAAAAAGTAATGTAGTTGCTGTAATCCGTTACTTTGTAACTCATTACCCCCAACACTGGTAACTACCCAGTTGTATGGCAAGCCACCTCCACAATACCAAGAGTTTCAGGATACTTGTGATAAGAAAAATGCTGATCAGTTACCTCCTCATTGCCCCTTTGACTGTCCCATCAAATTGCTTCCAGGGGTAGAAATACCCTTTTGCCTCATCCTCATCTATTCTCATCCCAGGGGCCCCTCTCTGTCCCCATCCCAGGGTCCCGCTCTGTCCTCATCCTGGGGATCCATCTCTGTTTTCATCCCAGGGGTCCCTCGCTGTACTCATCCCCTAAAAAGTAACTGTAGGGGTCCCCTAAAAAGTAACTGTAGCAGGGGGCTCAGGACAGTAAGGGCTTGTTTAAATGTGCAGTTTTGAGGGGGGGGGTAAAACTCCATAGTTGAGCCTTCTTTTCAACACCCCCAAACCGCACCCCCTTTAACTGCAGTGGCCAGGTATGTACACATGTCACAGCTGCAGCAGGAACTTTACACCCTTTCATGCTTGGCAGGTGTAGTGCCTGCCAAGCGTGACCTATTCAAGTGGGTGGAGCCACACTGCAAAGGCCCTGCAATCTTATGCAGTATAGTGATGGCCAAAGGGTAAAGCAGGCAGTGAGAAGGTGTTGTATCGCCTCCTCATCACCTGCTTTAACCCCTTAGATCCCACACTAGCATGCTGCAACTGCGTGTGTGGCACACGGATGCAAGGCATTTGCAGAGTGGCCCCATTCACTTGTGTGTGAGTCGCAATCACCAACCCAAGCGTCAGGGGGTTGAATTCCTGCCACAGCATGTGTACATCCCCAGTTGCTGCCTCTTCAGCTAAAGGGGGCAGAAACAAAACGCATGTAATGAAAGCAGTTCAATTAGTGACTGGTGCTTTGTGTGGGTGTGGCTTGAGTGTGGGTGGAGACACAGGGGCCCCATGATCTCCTGTTGCTCAGGGGCCCCATGAGTTGCCAGTCTGCCCCTGAAATCTATATTTTTCTTGATCACCGTGACCTGAAATGTTGTTCAAATCCAGTGCTGCCCCCCAGTCCCACCCTGACCAAAGGTTTGTATGTAAAAAGCAAGGCATTTTTGCTAACAAAAAAAAAAAAACAGTTGTCTTAAACAATAATGAAATGTTCAATTAAGCTGACATCAGAGGGGACTATTCACAATGGCGGCTTTTAGTGATCAGGTACTCCTGAATCCTAGGAAGCAGAGAGGGCAGGTCCCTTGCATCCACCTGCAACTTTGTGTGCATACAGGCAGCAGGGCTATATGCGGGTCAGAGGAAAAGAGCAGGGTGATCCACAGAGTGAGGGCAGGCAGAGTCTGGGGGAGGCTGCTGGGACCAGAGAAATGTGGAGGTCCAGGGTGATCTTTCTGCATGTTCAGAAAATAGCACACTATCAATGCGGACAATAGTCCTAAACATCTTCTAGTCTCCTTCCAGTGGTACCTACAGACATTAGTTCCTCTGTGTCCGTCACTGGAGAAAGCTTTAAATAGTCTGCCCCTCATTCCTTTAGCAAAGGAATGTTATCTTCTAATTTGAATTTAGCCAAGATTTCAGCCTCAGTTGTCTGTACCAAGGTGTCTGGCTCTATCCTGGTACACCATACAATAACTACTGTGCTACCTACTGAGAAGATCCTCATCTTATACCTCCTCCAAGGACACAGCAATCAGCTCACAGACTAAATTATGTAGATAAACTTTGTTACACACTACCTCTGGGTTAAAGGTTATTAGTTAAGTGTTTTGTGCACTGGTGCATAGTCATGTTGGACAAGGAAGGGGCCATGCCCAAACTGTTCCCACAAGGTTGGGAGCATGAAATTGTCCAAAATGTCTTGGTATGCTAACGCCTTAAAATTTCCCTTCACTGGAACTAAGAAGCCAAGCCCAATTCCTGAAAAACAACCCCGCACCATAATCCCCCCTCCACCAAATGATTTGGACCAGTGCACAAAGCAAGGCCCATAAAGAAATGGATGAGCAAGTTTGGGGTGGATGAACTTGACTGGCCTGCACACATTTCTGACCTCAACCCGATAGAACACCTTTGGAATGAATAAGAGCAAAGACTGCGAGCCAGGCCTTATTATCCAACATCAGTGCCTGACCTCACAAATGTGCTTCTGGAAGAATGGTCAAACATTCCCATAGACCCACTGCTAAACCATGTGGACAGCCTTCCCAGAAGAGTTGAAACTGTTATAGCTGCAAAAGGTGGGCCAACTCAATATTGAACCCTACGGACTTAGACTGGGATTCCATTAAAATTCATGTGCTTGAAAAGGCAGGCGTCCCAATGCATTTGACAATATAGTGTATGTTTGATTCAAGATTAAAACAGTATTAAACCCAAAAACAAAGATCCAAAAACACACTTCCCATCTTAAGGTGTCACCACTCTGGATGGAACAGTGACACCTTTGGGATTGCAGCATTGTCAGTCAGGGGAGAGGGTAGTGTTAGATAGACTAGCAGATTTAGATATGCTTGTCTGACAAATTAAAGCTGAATTCCAGCTAGCATGTTATAGGCATTTAAAACAACAGTATATTTTTCCTTTTGGGACAAAGGTTTTACATAAATGAATAAAAGATGACCATTGTAGGCACCCTTATCAGTGGCAAATACTTTGTCTCAGCCCTGTAACTGCTACTTTTGCTGGATAGCTTAGTCTGTTAACCTTCCTAGCGGTATTCCCGAGCGTGACTTAGGGTTAGATTTTAGAGCTAAAAGCGGTAACCCCGAGCCACACTTGGGGTAGCGCTAGGAAGATCGCTGGATCCTGGTAGAGGTTTTAATTGTAGAATAGACTACTATAAAACTTGTATCCCCAATGGTCTCCACCGGGCCATATATAAGAGAGGGAGACCTTGGCAAAGGGTGGTAACTGGATGTATATTCCACCTGGTTATATAAAGCCAAGAGGTACCAAACAATAGCTGGAACTTAATCCCAGTCCACAGTTGGCTGGGTCATCTGTATAGTAGACAGGGTGAGGTATGAATATAAGGCATATAGTTCCAAATAGGAAATTGTTAAGCCCTTAAAAAATGTGACAAAGCCTAGTAAAGTGAGGTGCTTACCCGCCAATAGTAGATTGAGAACAAGCCTGTGTGGAGATGTGGAGATTTTTGATCTTAAAGGGATGTTGGTACTATAGATTTTTTGACTCTCCAAAATACTAGTAGTCACAATAGTTTAAATATTTGCTTGAATCTCTGCAGGATAGAATTGTGTAGACCACAAAAATATGTACCCAGGGTATCAACACCATTGTGAGATTGATTCTGCACACCAAAAATATAAATATTGGTGATGGGGCAGAAGGACATTTTTTCAGACAAAATACATTGTATAAAATATAAGTGATAGTGTGAAGGCGCCTGGTTTTTTGGTATGGTGTTCACTAAAATTAGACCTGCTGCCCCTTTAAATGTGTATAAACATTTTAACTGTAAAACTATATGTGTTAAAACCCGCGCTAAGGTAAAAGATATATAAAGTATTAATTCCTGCAGCTGCTGCTCACTTAGGTAAAAACCAAGGAAGAATAGTAAAACAATCTAAAACAGCGCTATCAGGCATAAATAATCACAATTATGAGGAATAATAAAGTGTACCAGTGCTTAAATATATAAAAATATCCAATTCATACAATAGTGTCAGACAAATAAATAATTGTTGATAAAGTGTACAAATAAATTAAATTAAAGTACATTCATAATACATTCATGGTGCAAAAGTACTGGATACTGTGCAGTCCAAAATTAATAGTCCACTTGAAATTGAGCTAAAGTGCTGAAAAAAGTGCTGGAAGTGTTCCACACAAGTGCCAAGGTGTTTTCAAGGAAACCCCTTTTGGGGATGCACTCACCAGACCTAAAATGTAATCAAGCCTCAAAATGCAGTAATTTTCCACAGGGTGGCCAGTAGGGATGGATGAGTCAACACAGCCTTCAACACACCTCCAGCTTTCTCTATGCTCTCCCCTTGATCAGATGCTCATAAAGGAAGGGAAGGAGCCAAATATAGTGAAGCCCGTAAGGTATTTATTAGGTTAAAATAAACTAAAACTACTCACAAAAGTACAGCATGTATCAGCGTTTGTGTACAGCAATAATCACACTGAAACGATCCACTTCCGGGTACGCTGCCGGCGTGCATTCCACGGTGGTTTCAGGAAGTGACGTAGTGTGATGATCGTCTGCCCGGAAGTAGGTCGACGCGTTTCACCCGCCTACTATGGGCGTTATCAAAGACAATGTCTTTGATAACGCCCATAGTAGGCGGGCGAAACGCGTAGACGTACTTCTGGGCAGACGATCATCACACTACGTCACTCCCTGAAACCACTAACGCCCAGAGTACGCGGGCGAAACGCATCTACGTACTTCCGGGCAGACGATCATCACACTACGTCCCTTCCTGAAACCACCGTGGAACGCACGCCGGCAGTGTACCCGGAAGTGGATAGATTCGTGTGATTATTGCTGTACACAAACGCTGATACATGCTGTAATTTTGTGAGTAGTTTTAGTTTATTTTAACCTATTAAATACCTTTACGGGCTTCACTATATTTGGCTCCTTCCCTTCCTTCATCAGCATCTGATCAAGGGGAGAGCATATAGAAAACTGGAGGTGTGTTGAAGGCTGTGTTGACTCATCCATCCCTACTGGCCACCCTGTGGAAAATTACTGCATTTTGAGGCTTGATTACATTTTAGGTCTGGTGAGTGCATCCCCAAAAGGGGTTTTCTTGAAAGCACCTTGGCACTTGTGTGGAACACTTCAAGCACTTTTTTCAGCACTTTAGCTCAATTTCAAGTGGACTATTAATTTTGAACTGCACAGTATCCAGCACTTTTGCACCATGAATGTATTATGAATGTACTTTAATTTAATTTATTTGTGCACTTTATCAACAATTATTTATTTGTCTGACACTATTGTATGAATTTGATATTTTTATATATTTAAGCACTGGTACACTTTATTATTCATCATAATTATGATTATTTATGCCTGATAGCTCTGTTTTAGATCATTTTACTAAACATTTTAACTGAATAGACAAAATGAAAGGTGGCACTGGTACAAGTGGAACAATAATAAATAAACAGTTGGTGCTTTTAAATAGTGCTCATATAGTGCTATAATTAAATTAAATCACAGTGGAGTGCACAGATGTGATATAACATAAGAGACAATAAAGGGTATTCCTGAATAAGGAGCAAATAATGTGAAAATATGTGACTAAATAAAAATAATCAATAATTGTAAATAGTGAGTACAATGCAGTGATTCCAAGTGTTAACAAAAGTCCATGTGGTATTTCCAAACCAAAATGTGCCAACGGAGCAAAAATCCACCTCGTGAGTAGTGATCTAAATATGCGCTCACCAGAAATGAGCAGGTCACACAGACCTATACTGCTCTGTCAGCCTCCAAATCAGTAGGAAGGACACTTCACTCCTCCTCTCTCCTCCTCTCTCCTCCTGAGATGGTCCACTGGATCACTCATTCACATATGGTATATATGGGAAACACAAGAAGCCACCAATAGTGTAATCCTGCTTTATTAAAATTCTTAGAGCAAAGAAAATAAAATGGGTGCTTACATATAAAGTGCCCACCTGGCACAGGAAGAGACGCCAAAATTGCTAGTTAGGAACCGCCAGCTGTGCAGAGTATTGCTCCCTCTGATAATCTAGTAGTGTGGCAGCGGTCGGCATGCGTTCCACCGCTGATGAGGAAGTGTAAATCGGAGGATGCAGATTACCCTGGCGATGCTTAGACCACAATGCATTTCGCGGATTGCGTCATCAGGAGACTTGGTCTCATCAGACCACAGGACATGGTTCCAGTAATCCATGTCCTTAGTCTGCTTGTCTTCAGCAAACTGCAGGCTTTCCTGTGCATCATCTTTAGAAGAGGCTTCCTTCTGGGATGACAGCCATGCAGACCAATTTGATGCAGTGTGCAGCGTAAGGTCTGAGCACTAACAGGCTGACCCCCCCCCCCCCACCCCTTCAACCTCTGCAGCAATGCTGGCAGCACTCATCTATTTCCCAAAGTCAACCTCTGGATATGATGCTGAGCATGTGCACTCAACTTCTTTGGTCGACCATGGCGAGGCCTGTTCTGAGTGGAACCTGTCCTGTTGGTCTTGGTCACCGTGCTGCAGCTCAGTTTCAGGGTCTTGGCAATCTTCTTGCAGCTCAGTTTCAGGGTCTTGGCAATCTTCTTATAGCAGACCTTCTTTATCTAGAGCAACAAATCTTTTTCAGATCCACAGAGAGTGCTTTGCCATGAGGTGCCTTGTTAAACTTCCAGTGACCAGTATGAGAGAGTGGAGCGATAACACCAAATTTAACATACCTGTTCCCCATTCACACCTGAGACCCTGTAACACTAACAAGTCACATGACACCGGGGAGGGAAAATGGCTAATTGGGCCCAATTTGGACATTTTCACTTAGGGGTGTACTCACTTTTGTTGCCAGCGGTTTAGACAGTAATGGCTGTGTGTTGAATTATTTTGAGGGGAAAGCAAATTTCCACTGTTATACAAGCTGTACACTCACTACTTTCCATTATAGCAAAGTGTCATTTCTTCATTTCTTCAGTGTTGTTACATGAAAAGATATAATAAAATATTTACAAAAATGTGAGGGGTGTACTCACTTTTGTGAGATACTGTATATGTTCACTCAGAGGCTTCTCGGCTTCCTGCTGAAGGTAATATAGTTGAATAATAATAATTTAAAAAAAAGTGTTAATATAAATGTAAACTTAAAAAATACAACATTCAATATACACACAAAACACATCTAAATAGTCATAATGCACACTCAATACATTTACGCATAACTATGATGAACAAGTATACATCAGACCCTTATTACACTGGACATATTGGGTATCCCCTCACACATTGCAATAATTTTGGGATCTTATTTTTAGGAGTCAAATTAAAGTATTAAAGGAGTTGTAAAGGCAGAAGTTTTTTTTCATCTGCATTAGGATAAAAAGCCTTCTGTGTATAGAAGCCCCCCTTTGCCCCCCTAACACTTACCTGAGGTCCCTCTAGCTCCAGCTATGTTGTAGGAGTGTCCCAGCAGTACGAGACTCCCCTCCTCATTGACAAAGACAGCAGCGCTGCGCCATTGGCTCCTGCTGCTGTCAATCAAAGTCAGTCAGCCAAAGAGAATAGAAAGGGAGTGGGGCCAGGCTGCAGTTCTGTGTCTGAATGGACACACAGAGCTGTGACTCTGCTCGGGTGCCCCCATACCCAGCTGCTTGCTGTGGGGGCACCCAACAGGAGGGGAGGGGTCAGGAGAGCCGAAGAGGGACCTGAGAAGAAGAGGATCCCAGCTGCTCTGTGCAAATCCACTGCCACAGAGTAGGTAAGTATTATATGATTGTTATTTTTAATTTGAAAAAAAATTAGACTTTACAATTGCTTTAAGGTTTTACAAGATTCTGAGGGTACATTGAATCAAGATCATTTACAGAAGACACCCTAAAAAAGACAACCTAACATTGCAAAATCTCTAAGATACAGTACAATGTGTGACCTGTTCTTGCCGTGTCAAAGTTGCTTAGAGAATAAACAATAAATGCATTAGCACCTCAACAACACCTGCGTGGTTGTATTCTTTCAGTGCATTCATGTACCATTCACAGCAAAATACAAATTTCTTGTGTTTCTTCATCATTTCATGTGTTTGGTCTCTTGTGCCTCCAATTGATAAAAAAAAAACTTTGAGGAGAAATCTGGGAATGCCATGGTGTAATGAACCTCAGGAGGACAAAAAAAGACCAATAAAGGTTTAGGTGATCCATAACAAAGAAATGAAAGAAGAGAGCCAAGAAAGGCAGGGTGGAAGAAAAAGAAAAATGAGAGGAAGGTTTCCTGCTGAGGACAATAGAATATTCCACAATGTAGCATAGATTTTTAGTGATGGGCCTCACAAATGGGTCTAAAGCTTACTGGAAGTAGAAAATGTGTTCCACATGTACTATATGAATATGAACTTTGTGTCCTTCTTGAAGGCTAGTTGTTCCTCCATTCTCATTATGTATTGCTCCATTCTGTGTACTGTGGGGAAATCATACATTTTATTCTGCTGCTTGTTCTCTTTACTGCAGCATTAAAATTATATTTTTAGTACAAAGCATGTTAAAGTTATTTACAAAGGAAGGAATTTTTTTTTGTTACACATACAGTATTTCATTTTTCTTATAATGCATCAGTAAAATTAAAAGTTCTTACTGATTTAAAATAAAACAGATATACGCTAAACCACATATTTTTTAACAGTAAATCCAACAAATTTTCTAACAAATAATTTAAAATAGAAACATGGGACATGAGATAAAACTGTTAAATAGTGCTTATACGGGTTGAAATGAATGGGTTAAGTAGTAAAATAAGAGCATGTCCTGGTTAATTAAGAGTTGTTTGACAGGGAACTGGGGAGATAAGACAGCTTAGTGTGTTACTTTCGTTTTGGTTTACAAATATTACCCTGAATGCTCACTGTGATTGGCTGTCAGAGTGATCATTCATTCAATGAGGAAGGCTTCTGACTGGCTCCCAGTCATAGGGTTGGAGTTCCTTTTTCTTCAGACACCAGGTCTCACGGGAGAAACATGGAGAATAGTGTACACATACAAAAAAAGGGGTTACTTTCAAATCTAACAAGGCTACTTAAAACACCTGCTCTTAAAAAGTCAATGCAAGGTCTCATGGGCTGTGCATGGCAGGGAACAGGGGAGATAAGAAACTGCAGAACGTACAGGAGATGCCTTGTGTACAAAGGAGGGGGTTTTTGGATGTGTGTAAGATGCTGAATGTAGGCAACTGGTAATAATCAACATTGTGTCAGCAGCCAACGATGGTCCATTTTTGGCACAAGGAGAGTTGAGTTGAGTTGAAAGAGGGTTTTTAGCAACACACAGATTCTGTGTTCTATTTCATGTGCTTCATCTTTCAATAATTCATTTTTATGTATGTTAGAGCAAAGTATGTATAAATGGAAAATATAGTCTATGCTTGAAAATTTACAATGTTAAACAATTTTTTCTGTCCCATTTATTAAAAAAGTAAATGAAAACGGTAGACCTTGTGACTGGCTTGCATTTAAGATTGAGATGATGGCTGTCAAAGTTAGCCTTTTCTGCATTAGTATAGTTTTAGGACATACACTATATTGACAAAAGTATTGGGACACCTGCATTACACACACACATGAAATTTAAAGGCATCCCTATCTTAGTTCATAGGGTTCATTATTGAGTTGGCCCACCCTTTGCAGATATAACAGCTGCAACTCTTCTAGGAAGGTCCATAAAGACATTGATGAGCTAGTTTGGGGTGGAGGAACTTGACTGGCCTGCACAGACTCCTGACCTCAACCCGATAGAACACCTTTGGAATGAATTAGAGCGAAGACTGTGAACCAGGCCTTATCAGCCAACATCAGTGCCTGACCTCACAAATGTGCTTCGGGAAGAATGGTCAAACATTCCCATAGACAAACTCCTAAACCTTGTGAAGAGTTGAATCTCAATATTGAACCCTACATACTAAAACTGGGATTCCATTAAAGTTCATGTGCCTGTAAAGGCAGGCGTCCCAATACTTTTAAGAATAAGCTTAAAATCGGTTATAAAGACTTTTTAAAAAGAAAAAAAGCTGCACCCTGCAAGTTAATGTCATAATGTGATAGTATACACCGCATACTAGCACATTATGACAGACTAACCTGTAGAAGGGATCCCTGCTGACAGGGCTTCCATCTTCACCTGATCTTTCTAATGGGTTCGTGGGCTCCGGACGTTTGAATGACAGAGCCACGATGATCTTATTCCCGTGCATGTGCACAGGAGTCACGGCCGTGGCACAGTGCTCTGGAATAATGGTGAATATGCATTTAGTATGCCTCAATAAAGCTTGTTGTATAAAAGTACACAGATGGATCAAAGAACTTTCTGTGTTCATTACTTCTACATCAAAATCAATGGCACAACTGTCAGTTCCTCACCTCAGGCCAGAGTACTAGATTGAATTCTTGACTCTCCTTTCAGCCCCACATCCAATCACTATTCAAATCTTGTCTAATCTTGCTTAACTGCTTCAGTTTTCTTTTCTACTCAGTCTATTAACAAAAAGATATAAAACTTTTTTCTTCTTTGAGCACTGGTACTTTTAACTGTAGAATTTTTGTTGTATACCCACTTCAGCTCCAAAAGCTTTTACCCCCCTTCATGACCAGGCCATTTTTTGTGATACGGATCACTTTAACTGAAAGTTACGCTGTTGTGCGGCACTGTACCCAATTAAAATTTATATCCTTTTTTTCTTTCTTTTGGTGGTATTTGATCCCCTCTGCGGTTTTAATTTTTTGCGCTATAAAAAAAAAGACCGAACATTTTGAAAAAAAAAACAACATTTTTTTTTTACTTTTTTGCTATAAACACATCCGATAAAAAAAAAAAAAAAAATCAAGTTTCTTTATTATTTAGGCCAATATATTATCTGCTACATTGGTAAAAAAAAAAATCCCAGTTAGCGTATATTGATTGGTTTGCGCAAAAGTTATTGCGTCTACAAACTGATAGATTTATGGAATTTTTATTTTTTGTTTTTTTTTAGTAGTTATGGCGGTGATCAGCGATTTTTAGTTGGACTGCGACATTGTGGGGGACAAATCTGACACTAAATTACACTTTTTGGGGACCACTGACAATAATACAGTGATCAGTGCTAAAAAAATGCACAGTCACTGTACTAATGACATTGGCAGGGAAGGGGTTAACATCAGGGGCGATCAAAGGGTTAAATGTGTTCTCTGGGAGTGCTTTCTAACTAGAGGGGAGGCTGCTTTGACTGGGGAAAAACAGAGAACACAAGATATCTATCTTCCCCTCTCACAGAACGGCAGTCTGCCTTGTTTATATAGGCAGACCATCTTTCTGCCTCTCTCACGAACAATCACAGGTTACCGCCAAACACCAGGTCCGCCGGACCCGCTGATTTGTATCCAATCACAGCGGGAGCAGAATGCCAGCGGCTTGCGTGCGCACCCCAGACCCAGCGCCCCTGAGGAGCCTCTGCTCTCGTGCACATCACTGGATCGAGATCACAAGGCTTCTAATTCACACCCTGGTTATCTCTCACCTTGACTACTGCAACTCCCTCCTCATTGGCCTACCTGTAGCAAAACATAAAGGGTTGTCTGGACTTTAAATGAGGCACCTGATATAGAACCAAGAACCTCCATCCCTATTCTGAGTAAAAGAGAGGGGGGAATTTGAGACTTTAAATAAAAGGTGTGACACGGCAAATTAAAATGTGAAGCATGTTTATTGTAATGACAAGAACATCGCATATGACAGAAATAGAGAAAAATATATTGAATAACAGACATTATAGATATGAGCTGAAATGCGTTAATAAAGTTGCACAATTGCGCAAACAGTTGTATAGTATGGCTGTCGATACATATTACTGAATTGCACCAGAGTAGGCCCGACGCGTTTCTGTGGACTGTGTTCCACTTCATCAGGGGCAAGTAAGGATGTATATCTGCAAAAGATATATGTATGTATAACAAGGAATGCCAAAATAATGTTGTATTGAAAAGGAGAAGAAAAACCAAACCTAGTCAACTTACAATTCAGCTCATATCTACTGGTACATGCTGATATAAATTGCTTGGTATGGATGGAAGTGCAACTCTCCCAGGAGCTCTGGGGGCACTAAATGTGCGGACAAGCAGGGCACGAAAAATGGCAAAAACTAGGAAAAGGTGTGAAAATGAATGTATAAAATAAAAATAAAATTATTGTAAAATGAAAATCAATGGTGAAAGACTTATAGCCACCGGCAGTGGCGGCCGGTGCGTTGGGGGCGCCGCCCCCCCCCCATCCATGCGTCCGGCCCCCTAATCTGCATGCGGGGCGCCGGACGCATGGAGTTCAATGGTTTTTTTTTTTCTTCTGAAGCACGTGATTAGAGCCAAAGGCTCTAATAGGCTTCAGAAAAGGGTGGACCCGGGCGCAGAGCAGTTCGCCCCAGGCCCAACCATTGTATGACAATATTCGCTATTGTCACAGGGATCCTCCTTCTGGCCAATCAGTAAGCAGGCCCGAGACCCGTTTCCTGATTGGCCAAGGAGGAGGAGGAGGACTCGGGAGACGCGGAGGACTGAAGAGAAGCCGCCGCTGCATCAGGTAAGTGCACTGGTCTCTGCACGCTTTGCTAACTCTGCATTGAATGGAGGCACGTTATGCTAACTCTGCATTGAATGGGGGCACGCTGTGCTAACTCTGCAATAAATGGGGGCACGCTGTGCACACTCTACATTGAATGGGGGCATGCTGTGCTAACTCTACATTGAATGGGGGCACGCTGTGCTAACTCTGCATTTAATGGGGGCACGCTGGGCTAACTCTGCATTGAATGGGGGCACGCTGTGCTAACTCTGCATTGAATAGGGGCACGCTGTGCTAACTCTGCATTGAATGGGGGCACGCTGTGCTAACTCTGCATTGAATGTGGGCACGCTGTGCTAACTCTGCATTGAATGGGGGCACGCTGTGCTAACTCTGCATTGAATGGGGGCGCGCTGTGAGCATGCTACATTGAATGGGGGCATGCTGTGCTAACTCTGCATTGAATTAGGACACGCTGTGCTAACTCTGCATTGAATGGGGGCACGCTGTGCTAACTCAGCATTGAATGGGGGCACGCTGTAGTAACTCTGCATTGAATGGGGGCATGCTGTGGTCACTCTGCATTGAAGGGGGCACACTATACTTTGATTACTGAAGGTCCCTTTCACACTTTTGTGACCTCAAAGTCATGCAATTTTTTGCAGCGTTTTTTGCCGCAAAGCAATGCCTATTCGATTTTTCTGTTTGCGCCCCCCCAAAAAAATTTTGAGCACCAGCCGCCACTGGCCACCGGGTTAGTCTAGTAGAGGAGTACATGAATATATGCACATAACAGTGTGTTGTGCTATAAATATACGTAGCGTGATGTCTGGATAAAGGCAGGTTCCAAAAAGAAGCGTGCAAAGAGTGTTGAAGTAAAATGGTGCTGGGACATAGCAAGTAAGGATAGAACCCGAATAAATAAATAGGTGCTAAATGAAGGAAAAGATTGAAGAAAAAGGTCCCAAAAGAAACAAAGTAAAAAAGGATATAGATGGATTAGGCAGAGTGACTTACAAGTGCAGGGAATCCAAGTGAAAGAGTAAAAATCCGCTGCTTAGAAGAAAAGGTGCCATATCTGTGTCCAAAGTAGATCCACACTGTACCCCCAACGCCACGCTGCATGTGCTAAGACCTGCAGTCCTGAATGGCCTGTGGCAAACCGCTTCCGAAGGGATGCCCTTGAGCACACCGGGTTGGAAGGTGCAGCCAATGCGTCAGCGCCATACTGATGTCATGGCGCGGGTGTGGCGCCGATGCTCAGCGGGAAAACACCCGCCCACACACCTGCGCCGGAGCAGAGAAGGGGGGTGGGAGGCGTCCCGGTGAGCATCGTAGCTCCCGGGAAGAGGAAATAACCAGGCAACCCAGCAGTACAGATACATAAACAACAATACTTTGCATAGAAACAATACAGCATATATGATATGCATAAATGGACATATATTCTGATATAGAAGTAAGATGTGTCAGACACCACCTATTTGAAGGGGGTCTGTAACACAGGTGATGGCCATAAAGGTAGGACAATCAAAAAATTACTAGGCAGTAATAAAAATTGGTCATGGTCATACATCTTCATCTCTAAATGCATAGCAAAACAAAAAGGATTATCGGGACTTTAACCACTTGCCGTCTGCTCACATTGCTGCTACTGCAGCAATGTGGCTCGTTATCGTCCAGTGACGTAGACCTACGTCGCTGGACTCCTCCCCTTGTGGGCGGCGCGCGCGCCGCCGGAGGCTCGTCGCCGCCGGAGGCTCGCTCCCGTTGTGTTCAGTCACAGCGGGAGTCGGGCCAGGGGAGGGGAATCGAGTGTGGAGATCCGCCCACTTGTGTAAACAAAGCGGACGGATCTCCTAAGTGACAGGCAGTGACAGATTGCAGGGTTCAGCATAGCTGAACCTGCGATCTGTCCCTGTGTCACTCAGTCACCTCCCCCCCACACATGTCAGTAAGCACCAGGCATACATTAACCCCTCCCTCTCCAATAAAATTAACCCCTTCCCTGCCAGTGTCATTTTTACAGTAACAGTGCATATTTATAGCACTGATTACTGTAGTAATGTCACTGGTAACCCCAAAAGTGTCAAAAATGTCAGTCAAGGGTACGATCTGTCCGCCGAAATGTCGCAGTCCTGAAAAAAAGTCGCAGATCGCCGCCATTACTCGTTAAAAAAAAAAAACACCAAAAATGACAGAAATCTTTCCCTTAGTAAACGCAATAACTTTTGCGCAAACCAATCAAAATACACTTATTGCGATTTTTTTTACCAAAAATATGTAGCAGAAAACAAATTGGCCAAAAATTTAAAAAAAATTTGATTTTTACATTTTTTGGGGGGGGGGGGGGGAATTTCATATAAAAAAACGTGAAAAATATTGTTATTTTTTCAAAATTTACGCTCTTTTTTTGTTAATAGCGCAAAAAGTAAAAATCGCACAGGTGATCAAATACCACTAAAAGAAAGCTGTTTGTGGGAAAAAAAGGACGTAAATTTTGTTTGGGTACGGCGTCGCACGACCGCACAATTGTCAGTTAAAGTCGCACAGTGCCGAATCGCAAAAAGTGGCCTGGACGTAAGACAGCAAAATCCTCCGGTGGTAAAGTGGTTAAATGGTTAAAAGCTGATATAGAACCAAGCCCCTCCGTCCCTATTCTGAGTAAAAGAGAGAGGAGAGTTTGAGACTTTAACCACTTAAGCCCCGGAAGATTTTACCCCCTTCCTGACCAGGGGGTTTTTTGCGATTTTTTACTGCGTGACTTTAACGGACAATTGCGCGGTCCTGCGACGCTGTACCTAAACGAATTTCACGTCCTTTTTTTCCCACAAACAGAGCTTTCTTTTGGTGGTATTTGGTTGTTATATAAACAAAAAAAGAGCGTAAATTTGGCAAAAATAACAATATTTTTCACTTTTTTTTATATGAAATTCCCCCCAAAAAAATGTAAAAATCAAAAATTTTTTAACATTTTCGGACAATTTGTTTTATGCTACATATGTTTGTTAAAAAAATTGCAAAAAGTGTATTTTGATTGGTTTGCGCAAAAGTTATCGCGTTTACTAACAAAGGTTTTTGTCATTTTTGGTGTTTTTTTTTTTTGCGGCACTGCGACATTGCGGTGGACAGATCGGACCCTTGACTGACATTTTTTACACTTTTGGGGGTACCAGTGACATTACTGCAGTAATCAGTGCTATACATATGCACTGTTACTGTAAAAATGACACTGGCAGGGAAGGGGTTAACTGTATTGGAGAGGGAGGGGTTAAGTGTGTCCTAGGGGCGTGTTTCTAACTGTGATGGGACATGTCTCCTATTCTAAAAACAGAGATCAACGGTTCTACATAGAACCGTCTGATCTCCATTTTTACACAGGGGAGAATGACAGGCGGCTTGTTTACATAAGCCGCCCGCCTTTCTCCCGCTCTACCGACGATCGTAGTGTGACCGGCGGACATCGGGGCCGCCGGTCACACACTCGCATTCCTCTGTGAACGAGCCGAGGCGGGCGTGCACCTCAGCGGGCACGCGCTCGCCCGCTATTGGCTCAAAACCCGGTGACAGGCTATCGACGTAGATCTACGTCACTCTGCCTGGCCGGGGCTGACTGCCGCAGTAAATATACTGTGCGCAGTCGGCAAGCGGTTAAATGTGATGTGTGACACGCCCAATTAAAATGTGAAACATGTTTATTGTAATGACAAGAACATCGCATATGACAGAAATAGAGAAAAATATGTTGCATAACAGACATTGTCGATATGAGCTGAAATGTGTTTATAAGGTCGCACAATTGCGCAAACAGTTGTATAGTATGGCTGTCAATACATATTACTGAATTGCACCAGAGTAGTTTCTGTGGACTGTGTTCCACTTTATCAGGGGCAAGTAGGGATGTATATCTGCAAAAGATATATGTATGTATAACAAGGAATGCCAAAATAATGTAGTATTGAAAAGGAGAAGAAAAACCAAACCTTGTCAACTTACAATGCAGCTCAGATCTACTGGTACATGCTGATATAAATTGCTGGGTATGGCTGGAAGTGCAACTCTCCCAGGAGCTGTGGGGGCACAAAATGTGCGGACAAGCAGGGCCTATCATGAATGCTGTTGCTAAACTCATCCACCCAACCAGCCATTCATTCTCAACCATCCCTCTCTGTCAGTCTTTCCACTAGCTTCCGCTCACCCAACAAATAAAATTCAGAATGATAACAACAACATACAAAGCCATTCACAACTCTGCCCTAAGCTACATTACCAGTCTTATCTTAAAATATCATGAAAACCATCCTCTCCGCTGTTCTCAACATCATGCTTTTGAATTTCCTCATCACCACTATACTTTCTCCATCAGATCATCCTTTACAGTTAATGTGTTTTGTATCACTTGCCCATCCCTTTAGATTATAATCCCTCATAAACACCTCCAGTATTGAATTGTATTATAACTGATGGACTGATGTCTTTTTTCAACCTCACTAACTATGAAACTATGTACCATCTGCATTTATTTTTAGAGCACTGCACTAACTGTTGGCACTGTTATTTATTTTCCTTTAGGGTTGCTAATATGTGTTTTTTTTTTTGTGTTTTTTTAACAGGTGCAGTCCTTTCCACAATGTCTTCATCACCATCTTCAAATTCTGTTACTGCAGCTGTTATGTTGACCTTAGCAGAACCATCACTTTCAACCTCATCACAGAATGCAGTGGTAGTTGAATGCAGGTGACAGAGGGACTTGTCAGAACACTTTGCACTTATTGTAGTTCAACTTCTTGAGGTCATGAACTTATTTTTATACTGCACAGTAACACAAGAACAGATGGGCACTATTTTGTATCGCATTTTGATGTGTTGTCCATGCACTTAAGTGTGCTTTTTATGAAGTACAATTAAACTGCTTTTCTTTAAGCAATAATCATTTACTACTAAACTAAGTTGTGCTTTAGCTTCTGATACTTTCCACTGTGGAAGCAGAAGGTTTTATTGTTTGTATTGTGAAAATTATGTATTATGAGGATACTTTAGAAAGTGCTTCACATGCAAATTACATTTTTTTTTTTTTTTTGCTATAAATGTGCATCAATTTTGCCACTGATTTTGCTTGCATGCAGAGCAGTTGCACGGTGACAATAAAAAAGGAGGTCTGATTTGTATAATTGGTGACAGCGAGGATAGTCCTTCTACATAAAAGTCTGATACAAAGTAAGAATACTCCTTTCTACTGCATATAACAGGTTATTAGGACAAATTAATTTCAGATATTAGTTACAGTGGAATTCCCAATGATGGTGTCATTTATTTTAGTTAGTTTGTGCAGTACAAAATATATACTGATGCCTTTATTTCTTTAGGTTTCCCTAAAATAATTAGATCAACTTGACTAAGATATTTGGAAGCCGAAAGTAGAGCCCTTTTGTAGCACTATAAATGCCAGTTAGTCATAAATGTCTTTGTCTATGTCATAGGCAGATACATGCTTCTAGACACATCTATATGTTTACTCACTAATTAAATGTCCTTAATTGTGTTGTGCTTACTTTTTCCAGTGATATTATTGCATACCAGAATTTTTTTGGTTGGAAAGCGTTAATATTTCCACATAAAAAGAAACATGCTTTCACGTTTACAGATTTGTTTCAACTTGCTCTCTTTAATGCCCCGTACACACGTGCAGATTATCTGAAGACTTTTGTCTTCAGATTTACCTTTTCTATGTAGTGCAAGGGCCTGCCGGATTGCATACAAATTGAAAGTGTTTAGGTTTGACCTCATATTATATGGTTTTGGTAAGTCTGCAGACAAAAGTCTTCAGATAATCTGCACGTGTGTACGGGGCATAACTCCTTTGAGCCGACGCTTCCTGACCCCTTTAAAGGGCTTAGAATGCCAGGGGGCAGGGCTTATGGTCATGTTACTGCCATCATTGGCTGTCATGGCGATCACATGATCGGGAGCTTTCCATTAGCCGCCAGTAACTGTCTCAGGAGCATGCAGGGGGTGCGCTCTTGGCAAGGCTCTATCAGTGCGATTGTACGCTAATATATGGCTGCTTGGCGCCAAGGCATGCCGGTTGAGAGGACTGATATTTGCGTGCACTCGGCGCCTAGGGATTAAAGTGAACACAGCTTTCCAAGTCCTGACATTGTGACACTTTGGTAAAAAGTTGTGCTTATACATTGTGTGAATCAAATTTTATTTTAAATGATAATTTTATGGATTTGATTTTCTTACTGTGCCATGAGTAGCACATACTTAGAATACAGTATATAGCATGACCAAATTATACCTTTCATTAAGCATCCATTTGCTCTATATAAGAAATGGCTTACTAAAAACAACTAAGATGGATAGGAGCAAACTTCTGTTAATATCATCCAGTCAGCTTCAACCAGCATCATAACTTGTGTTAATTGCCA
This sequence comes from Pelophylax lessonae, assembly GCF_965119305.1. Taxonomy (NCBI): domain Eukaryota; kingdom Metazoa; phylum Chordata; class Amphibia; order Anura; family Ranidae; genus Pelophylax; species Pelophylax lessonae. The sequence continues at coordinate 472,119,829 of NC_138770.1, read as the reverse complement.
ACTGAAAGAATATTCTGGTGATTTTAAATATGTAACTGGTCATTTTTGAGAAATTTAATGGGAAACAAAATTGTACAAGGCCTGTATTTTAGTCTAGTTTCATGATCTGTCTCTTATAAAAATATTTTTAAACTTTTTTGCTGCCTTTGAATCTAAAAAAAAAAACAAAGGCAAACTTTGGTTTATTACTAAAAACAACTAAGATGGATAGGAGCAAACTTCTGTTAATATCATCCAGTCAGCTTCAACCAGCATCATAACTTGTGTTAATTGCCAACTGAAAGAATATTCTGGTGATTTTAAATATGTAACTGGTCATTTTTGAGAAATTTAATGGGAAACAAAATTGTACAAGGCCTGTATTTTAGTCTAGTTTCATGATCTGTCTCTTATAAAAATATTTTTAAACTTTTTTGCTGCCTTTGAATCTAAAAAAAAAAACAAAGGCAAACTTTGGTTTATTACCACAAAAAGAAGCCAGTAAAATATTTATAAAGTAAAATAGTTCTGGTAATCTTTAAATAGAATAATTTATATATGCCATAATCCATTACCCCACTGTAAATACACGACTTTGGTATTTGTGCAGTAATTGCTGGAAATATAATCAAAGCTATTCATTGCATTCATACAAAATTTCCACTAGTTTATTTTATGTCTCTATTTTTTAGCTATTATTAACTTGTTCCAAATGAAGTTGATTTGTTTATTTTCTTTTAAAATCGTAAATGTTAAATTGTGTATTTGTTTTTGTACCTATTTTGCCGTTATATTTACATCTTTTTCTGTTATATAACACTTATTTTAGCACAATTGTTTTCCTGGACCATCAGATTTTGTAAAGTTAGAAAAATGCCTTGTACCTTTATAGCAAGGCTTACAATATTTAAAAGTCATATAGGTGGCAATCATGTACTATACTGTAAAAATGTAATAATAAGTCTGTCAAATAAAATGCCATAATTTGATCATCGCTTCTTTTTTTTTAACATTCATTATAATTGATAACAGAGGGCCTCTCTAGAAAAAATGAATTGCACCACGTCTGCCTGACCCTGCCGTCCTAACAATTTATAATTTCTCTAGCTTTCTCTAGCTTTCTGGTGAGAGCTACTTTTTAGCCATCAAGATGCACTCCCTGAAAAGTGATTGTGGAGGGTGGGCCTCATCTCTATATGGGCTCTTTCACACAGCCCGTCCGTTGGACGGACTTCGTTTATCTCAGGGGGGGATAGATCTGCTGATTCCCCGCTGAGCAGGATGATGACAGCTGTTCTCCGCACTGTGTGCGGAGACACAGCTGTCAGTTCCCCATACATCTCTATGGGGGAATCGGAATGGAACAGACCGTCGGTCCGTTCTCATACGATCCGATCCCCTGGACGGATGGAAAATAGGGTTTCCATCTGTCCAGATTTGAAGGATCGGATGTCAGCGGCCATGTCTCCGCTGACATCCGATGCCCCATAGGGATGCATGGGGGAACTGTTCAGATCCGCCAAAAAAACAGATGGATCTGAACGGTCCGCCTTTGTGTTTGTCTTAACCACTTCAGCTTTTGCACCTGTATACTCAATATCAGTGGTTCGTCCTTAAGAATTACATGCAAAATAATGGTACCGCTTTCAGCACCTAAAATCTGAAACAATCATACCGCCAGGGAGGTTAATGATAATGAAACAAACAAAACAAAATGGAGGTTAATGATAATGTCTTGCTAACTTTTTTTTTTTTTCTACACAGTCTATTAACAAAAAGATATAAAACTTTTTTTATACTTTAAAGCACTGGTACTTTTTACTGTAGAATTTTTGTTGTATAACCACTTAGCTCCGGAAGCTTTTACCCCCTTATAACCAGGCCATTTTTTGTGATACTGCACTGCGTTACTTTAACTGACAATTGCTTGGGCATACAACGATCTACTCAGAAAAAAAAATTTTTTTTTCTTTTGTTTATTGACAGACACAGCTCCTGATATTCTTAACCATTAGGTGCCTGCCTGGTTCCTGATATGGTGAGTAGCTGCCCCCCCTCTCCCCCTGGAGGGTTTTGGGGTGGGACGGTCAGACCCCCGGGTTCCCCTCTTTCCCGTTAGGCACCCCTCATTTCCTGTGTCCCCTATCCTACCCCCCTCCACATATGCTGGGGCTGTTTGGGTGGTCTGGTCCACCTCCTGGGGTGGGGGCAGGGCGCTAGCTGGCAATGGGGGCTGGAAGGGTGCTCTACCAGAGACCAGACGATCGACTAGTGGGGGGGGGTTGTACCTGGGGGGCTCCTTCCAGGGCCCCCATCCTGTCTGGATCTGTCCTTGAGGCCTGGGTTCCCTCCTGGGTCCCTGTAAGTCTTGTGGTGCCGCACGGGGCTGCCATTTTGTTGTAGCCTGTGTGTTTCTTTACAGGGCAGCCATGTTTGTGTAGTGCGGCCCATTTGCTGTGGTTTGCCATTGAAAATAGCGGTGGGCATGACAGTGGTGCCCTGTGGACGGCGATTTCAGTGGTGGAAGCCCCTCCTCATCCTCTGGTGTTGACTCCTGGATCTTTTTACTTCCTGATCACCGCGCATGCAGTGAAGATTATCCTGGTGTCTGCAGGTGCCTGTTTCTGCTTGGTGGGGAGTCTGGTAGGGTCCTCTCCCTCTCTGCTGAGGATCGCTTAGTGCAGGGGTGTCAAACTCAATTTAATCGCGGGCCACATCAGCATTATAACTGCCCTCAAAAGGGCCAGTTGTATCTGTAAAACTAAATGTCCACAGCATCCCCTACTCTTACGTAAGATGTCAAGAGCCTCTTCACCATCAGAAGTTAAGTCCCCGAACCTCCAGTACATCACAGTGAACCCCCTTTAACTTGTGCTGCTGCTGGGAAGAAGCTGGAGGCATTGCTGGAAAGCAGAAAGTACGGGGTCTGGAGGAGAATCAGAGGAGGGCTGGAGCTCTCCTGCAGCTGCAGGAGAGGTGCGAGGGCCACATAAAATGGACTGGAGGGCCGCATTCGGTTTGACACATGTGGCTTAGTGCTTGTGCCTTGCAACCTGGTGGTGCTGCTAGCGTGGTGGGGGTTGTCCCTTAGCAGTGTTTTACACCTTTTGTGGGGTTCCCTTGGTGACTCATGGAGTCTTTGGAGCACATTTCCCCACCTGATCCCCTCTCTGAGGCTGCGGGGGCCCTCTGGGTCCCAACCATCCATCAATGCACTAACGGCGGTCCTGGAGTTCTGTGTGTCACAGGTGGAGTTGGTTTTCGTGCGACGGGCTAGTAAAAAGAACCCCCCTCGCCTTCCCCTGCCTCATCTGTCTCATCAGATCCTGAATCTGATTTGGTCACCCTGCTGGGTCTGCAACCTCGCTCCTGGAATCCTCTGTGAGGATGATTCCTCCACGTCTGTACCCACGCACGAAAAGGTGCTGGTGGAGGCACTTATTGGATCTGTGTGTGAGACCCTGAAGAGGGAGGATGTAGCTGCGACAGAGGCGCAGGTTCCTTTTGGCACTCGCAAGCTATCCAGAGCGGCTTTCCTTTCCCTGCCTATTTTTACAGATATGCCGGTTAAGAGTGGGGACAACCAATGCATCCCTGTGGGGTCCCTAAGCGCTTTACTAGGTGTTACCCCTATGAGGGGGTCTCTTCTTAAAAAGTGGACTGTGCCTCCGGTTTCCAGATTAAACAAGGCAACCATGATTCCCATTGAAGAGTCCCGGTCTTTAAGGATCCAGCTGACCAGAAGGCGGAGGCTGTGGTCCACAATATGTACACTCTGGCTGGTTCGGCAATGAGGCCAGCATTCACCATTGCCCTGGTGTCGCAAACTCTGATCATGTGGGCTAAGCACCTATGTTGTGACCTGGAGGGAGAACAGCTCTCCCCTGCGTTTGCCGAGCTTACAGACCAGTTGGCCCAGGGGCTGCGGTTTATCTGTGAAGCTTCTTTAGCTTCTAGTGGCGTGGCTCTTTGTTTTGGCAGTGGTCCTTTAGCATGTCATTTGGCTCAAGTGCTGGTCTGCGGACCAGACTTCTAAAAAGTCGGTGGAGTACCTTTTTAACGTGTTCTCGGTGCTGGGCCAGGGAGGAAGAGAATACCAAGATATCGTCCCGGTAGACAATTACAAAGATGTCCAGATAGTCTCTGAAGATGTCGTTGACGAAGTGCTGGAAGGTGGCCGGGGCATTGCAGAGCCCGAAAGGCATCACCAAATATTCATAATGCCCGAATCGGGTGCGGAATGCTGTCTTCCATTCGCCTCCCCTTCCTAATACGGACCAAATTGTAGACTCCCCGCAGGTCCAGTTTGGTGAATACAGAGGCGGTTCTTAGTCTCTGGAAGAGTTCAGGAATCAAGAGTAGGGGGTACCGGTTTTTGACCGTAATTTTATTTAACTCACGGTAGTCCACACATGGCCGAAGTGAATGGTCTTTTTTCTCCACAAAAAAGATCCCAGCTCCTGCCGGAGAAGTAGAGGGTCGGATGAATCCCTTCTCTAGATTCTCCGTCACATAGTCTTTAAGGGTACCTAATTCTCGTTCCAATAAAGGAAAGATATGTCCGAAAGGGATCTCGGCCCCCCGGAAGCAATTCAATTGGACAATCATAGGGGCGGTGGGGGGGTAAGGTCTCGGCCCTCTGTTTACTGAAGACATCCAAGTATTCGTGATAAGATACTGGGACAGAGGAACGTATCTCCTTTTCAGCGTCCATAAAGAGTAGGGTGCTAGGAGCACTATGGCGTATTGGCAGGCAATGATTCTGGCAGTAAGGGGACTGGAACTTGACGTCTCCAGAAGTCCAATTAATTTGCGGGTTGTGCGCCTGCAACCAGGGTAACCCCAGAATAAGGGGAAACAAGGGAGAAGAGATGGCATCCAGGCACAACAACTCCTTGTGCCCTTCGAGAGTGGCCACAGGCAATGGAGGTGTTTCTTGGGTTACTGGCCCAGACTTGATGTGGGACCCATCCGCTAGGAAGATGGAGAGTCCCTGCGACTTGGGTCAAAGTGGGATGCGTTGATGAGCAGCAAAGGTAAGGTCAATGAAGCAGCTGCATGCCCCAGAATCAATAATAACGGTGGCCGGGATCGGGCCTTCTGGGAGCTGGAATGAGATAGAGAGAGCCAGGTGAGTGGTATTGTTGACAGAAACTGGATAACTTGAGGGGGATATAGAAAGACACTTACGCATCTTTGCTGGGCATGAGCGTACAAAGTGTCCGGCCTCTCCGCAGTACAGACACAGGTTGTTTTGACGTTGTCGTGAGCGTTCTTCTGTTGATAAGGAAGGACGCATAAGACCAAGTTGCATCGGCTCTGACGTATCTGATTCAGGAGTAACCGGAGCAGTGTTGCTGGAACGGGCACCGGAGGAGAAAGTGTGGATGGGATAAGGAACCCTTGGCAACATCCAGACTGGGCGGGTCTGCTGCGTGGACCTCTCTGCTCTACGCTCACGGAGCCGGCGGTCTATCTGTATGGCCAGGGTGATTAATGCCTCCAAGGTCTCGGGTATACCCACTCGGGCCAGTTCATCTTTCAAGTTTTCTGAAAGACCCAGGCAGAACTGATGTCGCAAGGCTGCGTCGTTCCAGTGAGTGTCCGTACTCCAACGCCTGAAGTCAGTGACGTAATCCTCTACAGCTCTACGGCCCTGTTGAAGTGAAGTGAGCGCGGTTTCTGCGGTAGCAGTGCGCTGCGGGTCTTCGTATAACTGCGCCATTGCTTTAAAGAAAGCCGACATGGAGTCCAGCTGGTTACTGTGTTCTTCTAGCAGGCGGTGAGCCCAGGACTGAGGTTCACCTTGAAGCAGGGATATGATGAACCCCACTTTGGTTGCTTCCAAGGAGAAGGTTCGGCGTTGCAGGGAGAAGTACAGATCGCAGGCATTGCGGAAGGCTCTAAACTTGCTCCGATCCCCAGAAAACCTTTCCGGCGTAGGGACCCTTGGCTCAGGAGGCAGCATCACCACCGTCGGACCGGAGGGATTCCTGGAGGGAGCCATGGAAGCAGCAGAAACTGTAGGGTCCGTGGAGGGGGTTAGGGACTGAACACGCCCCCCAGCTGGGTATAGCCCTCTTGCAGGGACTTAACGGCTCTAGCAGGCTCAGTTATGGCTGTGTTGTACTGTCACGGGGTAGCATGGCAGAGCCTGACGTAAGAGGAGTGGCTTACAGGGTAACTGGCGTGGCACAGGTTCACCAGAGGCGCGGAGTCCAAGGGTTTTCACCAGGGCCCCAGATGGCGGGTGTGGACTTGGCTGCTTGCTAACACCAGGTCTCGGCCCCCCGGATTCCCTGGGAGAGCCAGGAACAGGTCCAGGACCAATAGCCGGTAGCAGGTAAACAGATCAGGATGAGAAAGGAGGATAGTCAGGACAAGCCAAGGTCAGGGCGGGCAGCAGGTAATCAGAATCCAAAGACAAGCCAGGTCAGGTAAACAGGAACAATCAGAATCCAAAGACAAGCCGGGTCAGGTAAACAGGAACAGCGAATATAACAGGCACAGGATACAGGAGAGCTGAAGACAACACAGCAATCACCTAGAGTGACAGCTGTGTTTAAATAGGCCGTTTTGGCGCCAATTTGGTAGCCTCAAACTACACTGAGGTAGCCTCGAACTCTATTGAGGTAGCCTTGCACTCTACCGAGGTAGCCTCGAACTCTATCAAGGTAGCCCTGAACTCTACCAAAGTAGCCTTGAACTCTACAAAGGTAGCCTCGAACTCTACCAAGGTAGCCTCAGCGCATGCGTATAGGCGTTCGCCGGTTAGCGACGCCAGTGCGCCTGCGCAGGGTATTGAGTGCCAATGCATCAGCTGCCTTTAAATAGGCCTTCTTTGGCGCCAAAAGGTCTGGGTCAGTGCATACAAACGTGAGAACGCATGACGTGCGCATTGGCTAATTCGCGCATGCGCGTTAGCCAAATAGCGGTTGCTAACGGGAGCTAATTTGCGCATGCATATTAGCCAATCAGCAGTTTCTAACAAATGGTTTCTAACATTGCCCCCCCCCCTTAAGGGCAACCTCTGGGTGCCCAACAAGCTCCTTTTTTTGTGGATGAGCACGAAAAAATGCTTAGATTAGGTCCGCAGCATGGACGTTCCGTTCAGGCTCCCAGGAGTTCTCTTCCGGATCATAACCCTTCCATTTGATGAGAAACTGTAGCTGGTTGCCTCTCTTTCAACAGTGCACCACAGCCTCAACCTCATACTCCACATCTCCATCCACGATCACAGGTTCTGGGGTACCGGAACTTCTACCGGGGAAGTTATCGGGGATCACAGGCTTCAGTAAGGAAACATGAAATACGGGATGGATCCAAAGGGTATCGGGTAGGGATAGTTCATAGGACACATCATTGAGTTTCCTTTTCACTGGAAATGGACCAATAAATCTGAGAGCCAGCTTCTTGGACGGGCAGGCAAGACGGAGATTAGCCGTGTAAAGCCAGACCCGGTCGTCAGGTTGAAGAACCAACTCTCCCTTCTTTCTCTTGTCGAAGATCTTACATACATCTTTTTGCAGGCAGTTTGGGCCTTGGCCTCCCGCAGAAGGTTATTATTTCGGGAAAAGAAGTTGATGGTGTCCTGGACTGCAGGAACTCCGGATTCACATGGAATATCTGGTATGAAGGAGGGATGAAATTCGTAATTAGCGAAGAAGGGAGATTGGCCAGTAACAGAGTGCTTGGAATTGTTGTAGAATTCTGAAAATGGTAACAGGGCTACCCAGTCGTCCTGAACAAAGGTGGTAAAGCACCACAGGTACTTCTCCAGGGTTTGGTTTGTCCTCTCAGTTTGTCCGTTGGTCTGAGGGTGGTAGGCTGAGGACATAGACAACTCGATCTTTAACAGTTTACATAAAGCCTTCCAGAAGCGGGACGTAAATTGTACCCCTCTGTCAGAGATGATGTTCCTGGGAACCCCATGGAGTCTTATTATCTCCCTAATGAAGATCTCTGCGGTTTCCCTAGCAGAGGGAGTACCCTTGAGGGGCAAAAAATGGGCCATTTTAGAGAGTCGATCTACCACCACAAAAATGGCAGAGCACCCTGCAGAAGGTGGAAGTTCCACAATGAAATCCCTGGCAATTGTTTGCCAGGGCCGATCAGGGATGGGAAGATGTCTGAGAAGGCCCCTCGCCTTACTTCTGGCGGTTTTACACTGGGAACAGGTGGTACAGGAGAGTACATAACTCCTGCAGCTCTCTTCCATGTCAGACCACCAGAAAGAGCGCTGCAGGAGGTCAAGGGTTCTATGGATGCCAAAATGACCGGCCAGAGGGTGATCATGACAGGCAGCTAGAATTGTTGTTCTGACCTCCTCCGGGACGAAGATCTTGTCTTTAACCCATAACAAGCCATTCTTGTGCACCAGGGGTATTCCGGGTGGACCAGGAATGTGGGCAGAGGCTTGCTCAAGATGAGCTTTCAGATTTGTAAATAAAAGTAGGAAGTTCTTTTCGGATAGGATGGGTACTGAAGTTTCCTTCGGGCTATCAAACATCCGGGACAGGGCATCCGGTTTAACATTTTTAGACCCAGGCCGATAGGTGATATGAAATGAATATGAAACGGGTGCCCACCGTGGCTGACGGGGTCTCAGATGTTTTGCAGCTCTCAGATACTCAAGGTTTTTGTGATCCGTAAAAATAAGAATAGGGTGTACAGCCCCCTCAAGCAAATACCGCCACTCTTCAAGTGCGGCTTTGATCGCTAGAAGTCCCCGCTCCCCAACATCATAATTCCTCTCCGCAGAGGAGAGTTTCCGGGAAAAGAAGGCTATCGGGTGTATCAAGTCCTTGGTTCCCTGTCTTTGGGAGATGACTGCCCCAACAGCAATGTCAGAAGCGTCAACCTCGAGGAGGGTAGGGTAAGGTGGGATCCGGGTGACTCAACACAGGGGCTGACGTGAAGAGCTTCTTAAGGACCAAGAAGGCAGACTTGGCTTTGGGGGTCCAATGAAAGCGAACACTCTTCTTGGTGAGCTGAGTAATGGGAGTGATGATATGAGAAAAACCCTTAATGAACTTTCTATAGAAGTTGGCGAAGCCAACGAATCGCTGCACTCCCTTTTTGTCAGATGGAGGTGGCCAATCCAGGATGGCACAGACCTTCTGGGGATCCATCTCTATCCCCTCTGTAGAAATTATTAACCCCAGAAAGGGGATGCTGCTCTGCTCAAATTCACACTTCTCGGCCTTAACATAGAGACCATACTGACGAAGGCGGCCGAGGACATTTCGAACATGCTCGCGATGTTGCTCCAGGGATGTAGAGAAGATTAGGATGTCATCTAGGTAAACGATGACAAAGATATCCAGCCAATCCCGGAAAATATTGTTCACAAAAAGTTGGAACGTAGCTGGAGCGTTGCAGAGGCCAAAAGGCATCACAAGATATTTGAAATGCCCGAACCTGGTACGAAAAGCTGTCTTCCACTCATCGCCTTCTCGGATACAGACTAAGTTGTAGGCCCCGCGGAGATCCAACTGGTGAACAGGACAGAAGATCTGAGCCGCTGAAAGAGCTCGGGAACCAGAGGGAGAGGGTAGCGGTTCTTAATGGTAACTTTATTCAAGTCCCTGTAATCGATACAAGGTTGAAGGGATTGATCTTTCTTTTCTACAAAAAAGATACCTGCCCCTGCCGGAGAGGTGGAAGGACGGATAAATCCCTTCTTCAGACTTTCGTCCACATAGTCCTTTAAAACGTCCAGCTCACATTCAGATAGCGGGTAAATTCGGCCAAATGGGATCTCGGCTCCCAGGAGCAAGTCGATGGGGCAATCATATGAACAGTGAGGCGGTAAGGTCTCAGCTCCCTGCTTACTGAAAACATCCAGGAAGTCGTGATAGGCCTTGGGTACAACAGCACGTAAATCAGGCTCAGATTGGAGACAGAACAGGGTTTGTGGGGCCTTGGATGGAGCGGGTAGACAGGAGTTCCTGCAGTAAGGAGACGGGAACTGGACGGCTCCTGTGATCCAGTTGATTTGTGGGTTGTGTGCCTGCAACCATGGCAATCCCAGGATAATGGGAAATAAGGGAGATGCGATGACATCCAAACTTATCAATTCCTTATGGCCAGATGGAGAGACCATTGGAAGAGGAAGGGTTTCTTGGGTTGCGGGTCCAGACTTGATGTGGGAGCCATCGGCCAGGAAGATAGTGAGGTCCTGGGGCTTGGTCCGGAGAGGTATGCCTTGCTGCCCCGCAAAGGAACGGTCAATGAAACAACTGCAGGCTCCCGAGTCAATGATTGCTGTAACCTAGATGGGTCCTTCTGGGAGCTGCAAAGACACAGGAAAGACTAAGTGGGAGGTAGAGGTAACTGATGCCACACAACTGGAGGGCGAGACTGGCAAAGACTTATGGTGTTTCGCTGGGCAGGAGCGAACATAATGGCCAGCTTCTCCGCAATACAGGCAAAGATTACCCAGCTGGCAGTGACGTCTCTCCTCCGGAGACAAGGTAGGCCAGCATGACCCCAAGTTGCATGGGTTCAGGTGCATCAGGCATGGCTCCGGCGGGAGCAGGGCTGGGAGAGACTGCCCCAGCGGGAGAGAAGTGTACAGGAGGTGCTACTCGTGGCAACATCCAGGCTGGCCGAAACTGCTGCATTGATCGTTGAACGCTGCCCGGTGTTCTCGGAGCCGACGGTCGATTTGAATGGCCCGGGAGATCAAATCCTCCAGTGCGTCGGGGACACCCTCCTGGGCCAATTCATCCTTCAGTGCTTCGGACAAGCCAAGACGGAACTGGTATCGGAGTGCGGCTTCGTTCCTGGAAGTGTCGGAACTCAAGCGACAGAAGTACATGACATAGTCCTCTACGGGTTTGCGCCCCTGCTGGAGAACGTGTAGCGCAGCTTCTGCGGTGGAAGATCGCTGTGGATCATCATAGAGTTGGGCCATAGCCTCAAAAAATGACAATAGAGAGTTCAAATGGGGGCTACCCTCTTCAAGCAGCCGATGGATCCAGGACTGGGGTTCGCCTAGTAGCAATGAAATAATAAACCCCACCTTGGTGGCCTCCAGGGAGAAGGTCCGGGTTGCAAGGAGAAGTATAGCTGGCAGGCATTGCGAAATGCTCGGAATTTACCCCGATCTCCGGAATATTTTTCAGGGGTAGGGACCCGAGGTATCGGTGGCAGCATCACTACTGTGGGGCTGGAGGCTGGTCCTGCGGTAGCGGAGGAGGGAGTAGATGGCGCAGTGGAATATGCCGGGAGGGTTACAGAGCGCAATCGTCCCTCTGTGTATAACCATCCTGAAGCGTCCTCACGGCTTGAGACAGGGCTGCTAGGTGTTGGCAGATCTCCTCTAATGGTCAGGCCTCTCTTGCAGGTTCCGACATGGCTGTCTTGTACTGTTAGGGTGCTGGTGGTAACCTGACGGCAGAGATAGGCCCCGATGTTCGCTAGAGGGCGGAGCTTGGACGGGAACCCCCAAGGTAAGTGACACAGGCTAGCCTGAGGTGCGGAATCTAAGTTTCCTAGGTTTTCGCCAGAGCCTCTGGTGGTGAGGATGGACTTCGCTGTGTGTGCATACCAGTCGCGGTCCTCAGGGTCGCCCTACTAAGGGAGAACCGGTCAAGGTCTGAAGGCAGGTAAACAGACAAGGGAGATCCGAGAGAATGGTCAAACAAGCTGGGGTCAGGACGGGCAGCAGACGAGCGGAGTCAGGAACAAGCCAAAAGGTCAACAGGAAATCAGCAGGAAACAGGTCACAGGTTCAGGAACAATGGCAAGAGCTGAAGACAAGACAGCAAAGTTCCAATGCATCAGCTGCCTTTAAATAGGCCTTCTTTGGCACCAAAACGTTTGGGTCAGTGCGTGAGAACGCATGATGTGCGCATTGGCTAATTCGCGCATGCGCGTTAGCCAAATAGCGGTTGCTAACGGGAGCTAATTCGCGCATGCGTATTAGTCAATTAGCAGTTTCTAACAAACAGTTTCTAACACCTACCTTCACATTCCAATATGTGCCAGTCACCAGCGTTTTTCAACCGCTTTACTGTGGGAGAGGAGCATTATCAGTTTGTGGCATTACCCTTTGGTCTCGCCTCTGCTCCTCGGGTCTTCACGAAAGTGTTAGCCCCGGTGGTAGTCTTGTTACGTCAATGGGGGATCGTGGTACTGGGTAGGGATAAGCTTCGAGTTTGAGTCGAACGTAGGTTCGACTCGAACATTGGCTATTCGCTCGTTCGTCGAATGACAAACAAATGTGCTTCTTCGCGGGAAATTCGAGCACCCGCATCCACAATGCACTGCTCGCTTATGGTGATTATGTGATTGGCCAAAGCATGCACCCTGACCTCCATGTTTTGGCCAATCAAATCATCTTTGCCAGTGGCAAAGGCAAATTATTTTGGCAGGCTGCCTTTAGTCAATCATGGCTCAGGGGCTAAGTACACGCCCCACACTATATAAAGGCTGCTCACACAGCAGCGGCTATATATATATATATATATATATATATATATATATATATATATATACTGTATATATAGCTATCTATGGTCTATACTGAAATGACCGATAGATACTCAATTGCCCTATATAGATTTATTTATATAGATTTATTTATATATATATATATATATATATATATATATATATATATATAAATCTATATAGGGTGATTGAGTATCTATCAGTCAGTTCAGTATAGACCATACATTGATATCTACAACCCAATTCCAAAAAAGTTGGGACACTGTACAAATTGAGTATAAAAGGAATGGACTAATTTACAAATCTCAGGGCGTGGCTAAGATGGCGGCGTGATCAGACGTCTTCTCCGGAGCTCTGCTGGGATACCGGCTCACTTATCCGTTTTCGGGTGGCTGATCTCTCCCTGGGCTGATTCATTCTGTTGCGGATGCTGACCAGATCATCGGGGAGGTCGAGGGGCGGGAAGAAACTTCGCTTTCCCCCGGTTATTCCGATTCTTTCCCCCACTGCAGACTCTGGTGGTGTGCGGCCCTCGCCTCGATCGAGCATGGCGTCCCCCAAGGAGGGGGTGGTGACCTTGCCGGCTCAGTCCCCTGGGATTTCGGAGTTGATGGCGGCGTTGACGGCCTGTCAGACTGCCCTGACGAACAAGATAGAGGCTGTGCAACTGGATGTTAGCCTTATTCGGCAGGACAGGATCCGCTCCCGCCTCACTTCTGTGGAGGAGCGCGTGGGGCAGGGGGAGGATACTGTGGCGGACCATTCAGTGGCCATTCGCACCCTTCAAACAAAGGTGAGGACCCTGGAATACAGAGCCAAGGATGCAGAAAACCGTTGCAGACGCAACAACATTCGCATCATTGGCCTGGCTGAGGGTGTGGAAGGTAAGGACGCTGCTACGTTTGTGGAGGAACTGTTTCGAGGCCTTCTCCCTGCTGCCCGCCTGTCCCCCCATTTTACTGTGGAACGGGCTCATAGGGTCCCTCCTCAGCCGGGCCCTCCTGGGTCACCCCCACGCACCCTAATCCTCAGATTGTTGAACTTTCGGGATAGAGTTGAAATTCTCCGTGCTGCACGGGCTGTGGGGGAGCTCCACCACCAGAATACCCGCCTGATGCTTTTCCCGGACTACTCCATTGAAAAAAGAAAAGGAATTGGCAGCACTCCAGGTTGAGTCAAAATCCAGATTTATTGACTGGACATCCAAATATGACAATCGTGACAAGGTAGACGCTTTTCACACACTGACTGTGTGCTTAATCATTACCATTGTTTTCACGGAGGCGAGCCGGGGCATGCACCTGTGTGAGTCATCAGGCAATTACCCCACCTTGAGCAGTGAGTCCTTGTCTCTTCAACTGCAATACTCCATTGAAACGCAAAAGTTACGTAAGCCCTATGACTCTGTTAAGGCCTCCCTGCGATCCCGGGGGATCAAGTACAGTGTTTTGTTCCCTGCTAAACTCAGGGTGGTGGACGGCGAGTCTGTCCGCTTTTTCAATTCACCTAAAGATGCTGCAGCTTGGTTGGAGACCCTTCCCCCCCAGGATAGAGGATGATGACCGTGCTGGGGATGGGTGTTTGTGTTCCCCCTTCATCTCTGCCGCCGGAGCGGTGGGGGGTGCCTTCCTTTCCTTCCACGCCATGGGATCCTGAACTGTCCCGATGTTCTGGATGTGCAGATGTACCGCACCTGGCCTTCTCACCTGTTGTGAACTGTTGGATGTTTTTTGCTGACCTGGATGTGGTTGAGGGACAGCGCCTGATACTGTAATGAAGTTCTCCTTTTTTTTCTTTTTTTGTAATACTGTGCCCCTGGCTCTGCTGGGTGTTGTTTTTTCTCCCGATTTGAAACTTTGTCATTTATTGCCGGATTCCGCATCTCCTTGTGAGATAGACTGCCTTAAGAACTCCGGACCGTCAGTTCCACCTGGGTTCCCGGGGCTCCGGGTCCCTTTGGACGGTCCGGTTAGCCATGTGCCCCCTTTTTTTCTGCCCTCTGGCTTTTGGTTTGGGAATAGAGCGACCCCAAGTTCGGGGGGGGGGGGGGGTTCGCGGGGTGGGGGGAAGGGGCTGTTGGCTACTGTTGGCCGGACTGGGGTCTAAGTGGACTTCCCTGTGGTTTATAGTTTTTTTCTATGTTTTATTTGTTTTTCTTACAGGTCCATAAATGCACTGATTATGACACATGTACGGTGGTTGCTGCTGATGTTGGGGGTCTTGGGTTCAGGGGGAGGGTGGGGGATGAGATCTCTCCTGCCTTGTCTCCTCCTGGCCTGCTGTTACTCCCTGCCTGCCCATTGTCTGTCCTCCACCTTGTTTTTCTTTCTGCACTATTCTGATGCCTGACATTGATGTTCTCTCCTGGAATGTCAGGGGACTGGGTACGGCGGTCAAGCGCTCCTTGGTCCTGAACTACCTACGTCAACAGTCCCCTCACATCTGTATACTACAGGAGACGCACCTTTTAGGATCTAGAGTTTTGGGTCTGAGGCGTGCATGGGTGGGCGCTCACTATCACTCAGTGTATTCTAGTTATGCTCGTGGGGTCAGTGTCTTGATCCATCGTTCGCTATCCTTTACTCTATTGGATTTCCACACTGACCTGGAGGGTCGCTATGTGATCATTCATGCCCTGGTGGGGGGGTCCCCTCTGGTTGTGGTGGGTTTGTATCTCCCGCCCCCTGCTGAGCTCCCCTTCTGAATAAAATCATGGAGGTGGTTCTCGGCTATGGGGTGGCTGATTTCCTTATATTGGGTGATTTCAACATGGTAATGTGCCCGGAGCGTGACAGGCTTCACTCCTCTGCTGGGGGGCCCTCCCGACTTGCTCAGTGGGCGGAGATCTTTGCCCTGACTGATGTTTTGCGCCACTTTCACCCCACCACTCGGGCGTACACCTGTCATTCGGCTTCTCATCGATCCCTGTCCCGGATAGACATGGCGTTTGCTTCCCACTCTGCTCTACGCAGGGTCTCGGAGGTGTCTATCCTGGCCAGGGGTATTTCTGATCATGCGCCACTACAGGTGTCATTGCGGGGGGGGGCCTGTGGAGGCTCTCCAGGTTCTGGGCCTTGCACCAGGGAGTCCAGGAGCGCGTTCAGGAGGGGATTGAGCAATTTTGGCAGGTTAATGCAGAGACTGCGGAGCCGCCCATCCTTTGGGATTCGTTTAAGGCTTGGCTTCGGGGTGAATATGGGCAACGTATTGCGGGGGAACGTGAGGAGGAGGCTCGAGTGCGGGAGGCGGCATATGTTGCTGACCCCTCCTATGGTTTGTGGCAATGTGCTTTCCGAGAAGTCCAACTGTTACGTACTGAGATGACTCGTACACCTATGCTGTCCTCGGCTCAGAGGGTTTATGAGTTTGGCAACAAAAATGGTAAACTCCTGGCCTGGTTAGCGAAGGGTGTTGCTCCTCCGGTTACTATTAGTGGAATTAGGGCTCTGGATGGGGAGCTTCTTCGCTCTCCGGAGGCTATCACTGCTAGATTTCAGTCCTTCTATGAAAGGTTATATTCTTCTCCGGTGGATTACACTGAGGGTGCCCTGGGTTCCTATTTAGATCGGGTGGATTTCCCTGTCTTGGAGGAGGAGGTCCGGCAGTCCTTGGATGCGTAATAAACAAGCAAAAAATTGGGGGAGCAGACCCTGAACATGTATATCTAAAGCCGGTGCAGCTATGGACCAAGCAACATGTATATTAAAAAAGAATTGTTTATTATGTATTCGGTCTGACCAGACTTATGGGGTTGAGCATCCCATCCCCCACACACACCTGTACTCTATTGGTGTCCTCTATCAAGTAGATATAGGAGGAGTCCCCTGCAGTGCATTAGCACACCTTCCCAGCAAGGAGCGTTGTCTCCAAGGGTAAGAGAGGCTGGATTCACCCCTTTTTTATGGATAGTGTAGGACCCACCGATAATGGGGTACTTTGACGCAGTGGTGGGCTTGAGCACGATATGGCCATATGGTGGAACTAAATCCCCATTTTTATTTAGGGATGGTCTCCATATTTGATAGTCATTTCTTTTGCATGGTTGCGCTATTCTTTTTTAATATAGTCCTTGGATGCGGACATCACCTTGGAGGAGGTGCAGGAGGCCCTTGCCCTCCTGCAGTCGGGCAAGACCCCTGGGGTGGATGGAATTCCTACGGAGGTATATACGGTGTATCGGGATTGTTTGGCCCCCCGTTTGGTCTCCCTGTTTGAGCACAGTTTCTCCCATGGCTCTCTCCCGGCCTCTATGATGGAGGCGGTCATTGTCCTGGTACCCAAACCTGGGAAGGACCCAGAGGACTGTGCCTCTTACAGGCCGATATCATTGATTAATGTTGATGCCAAGATTCTGGCCAAGGTGTTGGCACGCAGACTTGCGGGGGTACTTGATGTGCTAGTGCAGGCAGACCAAACGGGTTTTATGCCGGGAAAAGGGACTGACATTAATCTGCGATGGCTCTTTCTAAATCTAGTGGCGGACCATGTTAATTGTGGCCAGCGAGTTATAGCCTCTCTCGACGCCGAGAAGGCCTTTGACTCTGTTGAGTGGGGATTTTTGTGGGCTGTGTTACGGCGCTTTGGATTTGGTCCTAATTTCCTGACTTGGCTGCAGATGTTATATCACTCACCCAAGGTGAGGGTCCGCACTTCTGGGGGAATTTACGGATCCTTCCCACTGCAGCGGAGTACTCGTCAGGGCTGTCCCCTCTCGCCCTCCTTATTTGCGTTAGCCCTTGAACCTCTGGCCATCCTGATCAGGAGCTCGCCTTCCGTTGTGGGTCTGCGGGTGGGCCCCCTGGAGGAGAAAATTTCTTTGTATGCGGATGATGCTCTCTTGTACCTGCATGATGCTGACTCCTCCTTGCGGGCTGCCCTCGAGATCTTTGACGAGTTTGGCCGATTCTCTGGTATTAGGATAAACTTGTCCAAGTCGGTTCTGTTCCCCTTGGACGCGGGGACCAGGGCTGGTGCGGCTGCGACCCCTCAGCGGTGGGTGGATCAATTCCGCTATCTAGGTGTGGAGGTGCGTAGGGACCCGGCCTCCTTTAGAGCCCTGAATCTCGACCCCCTTGTCGCCCATCTCCGAGCTCGCTGTCCACTCTGGGCCTCCCTACCACTTAATCTCATGGGTAGTATTAACTTACTCAAAATTATTTTTTTGCCTAAGTTTCTATATTTTTTCAGGAATTGTCCGATCTGGTTGCCTCTGTCCTTTTTTAAGCCCGTTGATGGAATTGTGGGCTCCTTTATCTGGGCTGGGAAGTCTCCCCGGTTGGCGAAGTCTACCCTGTGCCTTCCCACTAGCTGTGGTGGATTGGCCATGCCTGACTATAGGATTTACTACTGGGTGGCGGTGCTGGTTACCGTTGGCTGGTGGTATGCTCAGTCAAGGGGGAATGCAGCTGTATGTTTGGAGGCGGCTTTGGTGGGGTCCCTGCAGGGCCTTAGTAATTTGGGGTACAGGCGGCTGCGGGCTTGTCCGCCGGCTCTCCTGCCCACTAGAGTCACCTTGCGGGTGTGGGTGGCGGCGCGGCGGCGGTTTTTGCAGCCTACCAACTGGTCCCCAGTGTGCCCCCTGTGGGGAAACCCTACCCTGCAGCATTTATGGTCTATGCAGGACCCCCAGATTTGGGCTAGGTATGGCGTGAGGACTTTCCAGGATGTGTGTCTGGCGGGCTTCGTCCTCCCATTCTCTGATCTTCAAAGTGCACGGGGTCTAACGAGATGGATGTACTTTCGGTACCTCCAGCTGCGACATGCTCTCCGGGCCCAGATCCCTGGGGGTTTAACCCTGGTGATGGACCCGGTGGAAGAGTTATTGGCTCATGAGGTGTTGGCCAAGCCGCTCTCCTCACTTTATCTTACCCTGCAATGAACTCTTTCTCCCCGTATGGACAAACTGTGGGATTCCTGGAAAGGGGATATTCCTGACCTGGACAGAGAGGACTGGGAGGATTGTTTTGAGACCGGTACTAAATTGATGATTTCTGTCAGAGATCGCTTGATTCAGACCAAGTTTTTACACAGGGCCTATTACACCCCTCAGAGATTACATAGGATCTTCCCCCAGAGATCTCCGCTTTGCCCGCGCTGCCTGACATTGGAGGGGTCGTTCTTTCATATGTTTTGGGACTGCCCTAAGATAGCACAGTTTTGGCTGCAAGTCTTTGATGTTATTAATCACAGATTGGGAATGGCTCTTCCGGTCTCGCCTGCTCTGGCCCTCTTGGGTATTTCGGACAATGATCAGAGACCTAGACCCAAGAAACTGCTCATCAATTATCTGTTGTACTATGCTAAGAGAGAAATAATTCTGAAATGGATTGCCCCTTCCCCCCCCCTCGGTGCTCTCCTGGGAACACTCCATAGATGCTGTTCTGCCACTATACAAATTGACCTACCTGTTGCGCAATTGTCCTAAAAAATTTGACAGGGTCTGGCAGCCTTGGCTGGCACCTATGAGCTAGGTGCAGGTGCTGGCCCTGCTATGGATGTGGTGTTCCCCGGGGGAGGTGCGGAGGGAGGGCTAGGAACTGTACTTCTCTGTGATTGTATTGTTTTGCAGCAGTACTTTTGGTTTACTACTGTATCCTCTGTTATACTGTTATGGTATTGTTATCTTGTAAATGTGTCTTTCCACTTTAATTCAATAAAGGAACCGTTTGAATTGTAAAAAAAAAAAATTACAAATCTCATATTTTTTCACAATATAATATAGATAACATATCAAATGGTGAAAGAGAGACATTTTGATATTTCATGCCAAATATTGGCTCATTTTGGATTTCATGAGAGCTACACATTCCACATAAGTTGGGACAGGTTGTCAATAAGAGGCCAGAAAAGTAAATGTACATATAAGGAACAGCTGGAGGACCAATTTGCAACTTATTAGATCAATTGGCAACATGATTGGGTATAAAAAGAGCCTCTCAGAGTGGCAATGTCTCTCAGAAGTCAAGATGGGCAGAGGATCACCAATTCCTCCAATGCTGCGGCGAAAAATATTGGAGCAATATCAGAAAGGAGTTTCTCACAGAAAAATTGCAAAGAGTTTGAAGTTATCATCATCTACAGTGCATAATATCATCCAAAGATTCAGAGAATCTGGAACAATCTCTGTTGTGCGTAAGGGTCAAGGCCAGAAAACCATACTGGATGCCCGTGATCTTTGGGCCCTTAGACGGCACTGCATCACATACAGGAATGCTACTGTAATGGAAATCACAACATGGGCTCAAGAATACTTCCAGAAAACATTGTCGGTGAACACAGTCCACTGTGCCATTTGCCATTGCCGGCCAAAACTCTATAGGCCAAAAAAGAAGTCATATCTAAACATGATCCAGAAGCGCAGGTGTTTTTTCTGGACCAAGGCTCATTTAAAATGGACTGTGGCAAAGTGGAAAACTGTTCTGTGGTCAGGCGAATCTGGGTACTGAAATGGCCAGCCTGCAGTCCAGATCTTTCACCCATAGAAAACATTTGGCGCACCATAAAGAGTAAATAAGACCTAAGTCAGTTGAGCAACTAGAAGCCTGTATTGGACAAGAATGGGACAACTTGAGCAACTTGTCTCAGTCCCCAGACGTTTGCAGACTGTTATAAAAAGAAGAGGGGATGCCACACAGTGGTAAATATGGCCTTGTCCCAACTTTTTTGAGATGTGTTGATGCCATAAAATTTAAAATCAACTTATTTTTCCCTTAAATTATACATTTTCTCCGTTTAAACATTTGATATGTCATCTATGTTGTATTCTGAATAAAATATTGAAATTGGAAACTTCCACATTACTGCATTCTGTTTTAAGTCACAATTTGTACAGTGTCCCAACTATTTTGGAATCGGTTTTGTACAGATATATATATATATATATATATATATATATATATATATATATATATATATATATATATATATATTTATAGGGCAATTGATTATCTATTGGTCAGTTTAGTATAGACCATACTTAGATACGCAATTTCCCTATATATATATATATATATATATATATATATATATATATATATATATATACAGTCAGGTCCATAAATATTGGGACATCGACACAATTCTAATCTTTTTGGCTCTATACACCACCACATGAAACAAACAAGACATGCTTTAACTGCAGACTTTCAGCTTTAATTTGAGGGTATTTACATCCAAATCAAGTGAAAGGTGTAGGAATTACAACAGTTTTTATATGTGCCTCCCACTTTTTAAGGGACCAAAAGTAATGGGACAATTGGCTGCTCAGTTGTTCCATGGCCAGGTGTGTGTTATTCCCTCATTATCCTATTTACAAGGATGTAAAGCTCCTGCGTTTTACGTATGATGTGGATTTTCAGCTGCAGAAATATTCCACTTCAGTAGTCATGTAGAGAAACGCTGAGACACCAATCCCAACTCTCAATGACTCATCATGTGTGGATGATCTCAATTCAGCAAGTAAATACACACACTCAATAAGATGTTTCCTAGAGTGACTTATGTATATAGTAACACAGTGATGATAGCCTGAAGAGACAGGTTGGGTAGAGATGGTAGATGACAGATACTTGAAAGGAAATGTTCTTGAAAGTAAGATAGTAGCAGATGGGATGCAGATAGGTTTAGCAATCATGTATGGTAGCAGATGACAGAGTAGCAGGTGGACATACAAGAGAGATCAACCCAGTGCAAGAACAGGTGGTAGTAGGCTCAAGATCTAGCAATCTTAGATAATGCAGATGTAGTAATAGTCCTTAGTATGCAGAGCTAGATAGTGTAAGCTTTAGTATAAAGGTTATAGAGGTTTCCCCTGTGGGGTACTTATCACTAATAGCAATGTAGCAGAGGAGAGGTTCGGCAAGAGCGGATGATCCGGTAGCGGGATACAGGGATCAGCGCAGCGTGGTTCCGACAGCGAGGTATGCTTGCAAGCATGAGAGCTTCAAGACAGGTTAGCATCAAGGCACAAAGCAGTTTGAACGAACACATGTGAGTGAGAGCCGGCGATCTAAATAGCCATCCAGTCCGGCGCTCAGTGATGACAGCATCAGTCTTAAAGGTGTATGCGCACCTTACCAAAAGAGAATGGTGGGGCGCATACACTTATGAAAGAGTAATTAGGGTACCCAAAGGTACCAGAACATTACAGTACCCCCCCCTTAAGGCCGGCTCCTGAAGGCCTCTGGAGCTGGTTTGTCTGGGTACTTCGCATGAAAATTGCGGATTAATCTAGAGGCATGTATGCCAGAGGTGTTTAGCCAGGTGTCGTCTTGGGGCCCATAGTTCTTCCATCAAACCAAGTACTGAAGTCTTCCTCTGTGGATACGAGAATCCAGAATCTCTTTTATCTCATATTCTTCTCCACCTTCAACTTGTACAGGAGGAGGAGGTGGGATAGTAGGCCTTATTCCTTGGTCAGGAACATGGGGCTTCAGTAGCGACACATGGAAAATGGGATGTATTTTGAGGTCTATTGGCAATGTAAGCTGTACTGCAGCTTTTCCAATAAGTTTCTTGATTGGGAAAGGTCCCAAGAACAGAGGACCAAGCTTTTTGCTAGGGATTTTCAGTCTTACATTTTTTGTTGAGAGCCAAACGAGGTCCCCGATAGCGTACTGAGGAGAAGGTCTTCTGCGAAGATCATAGTACTTCTTTTGTTGACTATGAGCGTGTGCAATGGTAGTATTAAGCAAACCCAGAGAGTCCTTTATTTGGGTAAGATAGTCTGAAGCTACTGGGTTATTTGAAGGAAGAATGCATGGTGGAAGAATAGAGGGATGAAACCCATAGTTCAAGTAGAACGGACTCTGCTTGGTCGTACTGTGGGTTGCGTTGTTGTAGGCAAATTCTGCCAGAGGGAGAAGATCCACCCAATCATCCTGTTGGTAAGAAGTGTAACAACGTAAATATTGCTCGATGCATTGGTTGACTCTTTCAGTCTGTCCGTTGGTCTGCGGATGGTAAGGAGAAGTGAGCTTCCGCTCGATCCGTAGTATGTGACATAGTTCTTGCCAGAACTTGGAAATAAATTGTGATCCACGGTCAGACAGAAGAGTTTTTGGGATACCATGTAACTTAAAGACATGTTTCATCAGGAGTTCTGCCGTTTGTTTGGACGAAGGTAGTCTGCGAATAGCAATGAAATGTGCCATTTTTGGCAGATGGTCCACTGACACTAAGATGGTATTAAATCCTTTGGAAGGAGGCAATTCAACTATAAAGTCCAAGGACACAACTTCCCATGGAGTTTGGGGTATTGGTAGACTGCATAGTAGACCGGATGGTCTCGTAGTGTCAATTTTGGACCTGGCACAGACATTGCATGAAGAGACGAATTTTTGTATAGATGTTTTCATGTCAGGCCACCAGAATTGCCTGGTAATCAGATTAAGAATCTTTGTCATACCCATATGTCCTGCCATAGGCACATCATGCGATAATTCCAAGATCTTGGTGCGTATGGTAGGTGGTATGTAAAGTTTGTCGTTGTAGTAGAGGAAGCCTTCTGCATCAGTATTTAGTTGTGGTGGGGGTGAATCCAAACGTATACCATGCAAAACCTCTTCCTTCAAGGAACGGACAACTCCAATAATGCGTTTGTGAGGTATTATAGGAACGGAAGGGATTTCGAAGTAGTTTTCTTCAGTTAGTCGTGATAGTGCATCCGCCTTTTTGTTCTTATCTGCAGGTGTGTAGGTCACTAGGAAGTTAAACCTTAGAAAGAATAGTGACCATGGTACCTGTCGGTGCGAGAGAGTTTTGTTAGTCTGAAGATATTGGAGATTTTTATGGTCCGTGTATATAAGTATTGGTAATTGGGTGCCTTCGAGTAGATGTCGCCAATTCTCCAGAGCCAATTTTATAGCAAGCAGTTCCTTTTCAACCACGGGGTAATTTATCTCTGGACTGCTTAGGGATTTAGAAAAAAAGGCGACTGGATGAAGTGGTGAAGTGTAAGTTGGTCGTTGGGAGAGTATTGCTCCTACTGCCATGTTTGACGCATCTACTTCCAGAATGTATTGGAGGGATGGGTCTGGATGGCGTAGTATGGGAGCAGAAGTAAACCTTGTCTTTAACAGGTGAAAAGCTTTATTTGCTTCATCTGAGCATTTGAATGGTTTTATAATGCTAGTGAGCTGTGTGAGGGGTCTCACAATGGCAGAGAAGTTTCTAATGAACTTCCTGTAGAAATTCGAAAATCCAAGGAATCGCTGTAGCGCCTTGCGTGTGGTTGGTGTAGGCCAATCCTGAATGCAGGATATCTTACTCATGTCCATCTCGATTCCTGTTTTGGATATGATGTAGCCTAGAAACAGTACCTCTTCTTTATGAAACAAGCATTTTTTCCGTTTCACATAAAGGTTGTGTGCAAGCAATCTCGATAATACTAGTCTTACATGTCTTATGTGTTCAGACAGGGATCGTGAATATATAAGTATATCGTCCAGATATACCACAACACAGACATCTAGTAAGTCTCTGAAAATATCGTTTATAAATCGTTGAAAAACTGCAGGGGCGTTGCATAGCCCGAATGGCATTACAAGATATTCGAACAATCCGTATCTGGTTCTGAATGCAGTCTTCCACTCGTGTCCATCACGAATTCGAATGAGATTGTATGCTCCTTTCAGGTCCAATTTTGAAAAATGGGTAGCTCCACGCACCTGCTCAATGAGCTCAGGGATAAGCGGTAGAGGATAGCGATCTTTTATTGTAATAGCATTCAATTGCCTATAGTCGATGATAGGCCTGAGACTTGAGTCCTTATTGCGGATAAAAAAGAGTCCTGCTGCTGTGGAAGAAGTGGAAGGTCTAATAAAACCTTTTTCCAAATTCTCATCCAAATAGTCTTTGAGATGGGAAAGTTCATCCTGTGAAAGAGGATAAACATGACCGAACGGCAATTTGCTATTTGGGAGTAGATCAATGCTACAATCATAGTCTCGATGGGGAGGTAGTGCTTGAGCATTTTTCTCAAGAAAAACCTCAGAGAGATCCTGATAACATAGTGGTGCAATCTCATCTGTCACCACAGACAGGATCTTCCCGAAAGACGGGAGGTTACACGTACCCTCGCAATAGCAAGAGAGGAAGGTCAGGGTCCGTTCCTTCCAATCTATGGTTGGTTGATGTGTGTGCAACCAGGGAAGTCCCAAAACAATGGGAAAGTGGGGTGAAGGTATTAGATCGAAGGTAGTGGTCTCCATATGAGACCCGTTAGTAGTGACTAGGAGTGCCTGTGTCTGATCAGTGATCGGACCAGAGGATAAAGGAACACCGTTAATAAGACTCACTGAGACAGGTTTAAGTTTAGAAATAATAGGAACTTTATTTAAAGCAGCAAAACGTATGTCAATATAATTTCCACAAGATCCTGTGTCAATCATGGCCTTAGTAGTAATCCTGTTCTGGTCCCACTGTAATGTTAAGCAAACAGAAAGGTAAGGGTTAGTGATTGAAGTTGTCAATCCCCCTAGGAGGACATGTGAACACTCACCCTTCTTTTTGTAGACTAGGGGACAGACGTTTATCTTGTGATCCGGGGATGCACATTACAAGCAGAGATTACCAGATCGTCTTCTGGCTCTTTCCATAGTTGATAGAGGTGGGCGTATGGTTCCTACCTCCATAGGAACGGGGTCAACGGCCGAAATCCGAGAAGAACTGGATAATGGCAGTCCCATTTTCTCAGCCTTTCTTTCTCGTAGTCTTCTATCTATGGTGATACTGAGTTGTATCAATGCATCCAGGGTTTTTGGCAGATCCGCTCGGGCGAGCTCGTCTTTAACGGCCTCTGATAGGCCAAGCCTAAATTGGGATTTCAGAGATGCATCATTCCATTCTGAATCAAGGGTCCATCTCTTGAATTCTGCGACAAAGTCTTCTACAGGTCTCCCACCTTGTTTCAAGGATCTTAATTGAAGATCGGCAGTACTCTGCCTATTGGGATCATCATATAGGCTAGTGAGTTCTGCTAGGAACAAGGCATAGGAGTTGAGAAGCTGGTCGCTTTTCTCAAAAAGAGAGTCTGCCCAGGCCCGAGGATCGCCTGTTAGGTAAGAAATAATAGTACAAACCTTAATGTGATCAGTAAGGTAGGTACGGGGTTTTAGCAAGAAAAGTAACTCACATGCGTTTTTAAATTCGCAAATTTTTTTGCGATCGCCTGTAAATACCAAAGGACTGAGCAGTGGTAAGTTGTGTCAGTCTAATTACCTGCTGCGACAGAGCCTGATTGTCTTCTTTTAATTCAGCAAGTGCGTGTATTAACGCAGGTACTTGCTGTTTTAATTGTGTCATCTGAGTGGTTATTTCTGCTGAATCCATTTGTGGTTCGTTCAATCTGTAACGCTCCTGCGTTTTATGTATGATGTGGATTTTCAGCTGCAGAAATATTCCACTTCAGTAGTCATGTAGAGAAACGCTGAGACACCAATCCCAACTCTCAATGACTCATCATGTGTGGATGATCTCAATTCAGCAAGTAAATACACACACTCAATAAGATGTTTCCTAGAGTGACTTATGTATATAGTAACACAGTGATGATAGGCTGAAGAGACAGGTTGGGTAGAGATGGTAGATGACAGATACTTGAAAGGAAATGTTCTTGAAAGTAAGATAGTAGCAGATGGGATGCAGATAGGTTTAGCAATCATGTATGGTAGCAGATGACAGAGTAGCAGGTGGACATACAAGAGAGATCAACCCAGTGCAAGAACAGGTGGTAGTAGGCTCAAGAGCTAGCAATCTTAGATAATGCAGATGTAGTAATAGTCCTTAGTATGCAGAGCTAGATAGTGTAAGCTTTAGTATAAAGGTTATAGAGGTTTCCCCTGTGGGGTACTTATCACTAATAGCAATGTAGCAGAGGAGAGGTTCGGCAAGAGCGGATGATCCGGTAGCGGGATACAGGGATCAGCGCAGCGTGGTTCCGACAGCGAGGTATGCTTGCAAGCATGAGAGCTTCAAGACAGGTTAGCATCAAGGCACAAAGCAGTTTGAACGAACACATGTGAGTGAGAGCCGGCGATCTAAATAGCCATCCAGTCCGGCGCTCAGTGATGACAGCATCAGTCTTAAAGGTGTATGCGCACCTTACCAAAAGAGAATGGTGGGGCGCATACACTTATGAAAGAGTAATTAGGGTACCCAAAGGTACCAGAACATTACAAAGGAGCAGATAAAAGGTCCAGAGTTAATTTCAAGTGTGCTATTTGCATTTGGAATCTGTTGCTGTCAACTCTCAATATGAGATCCAAAGAGCTGTCACTATCAGTGAAGCAAGCCATCATGAAAAACAAAACAAACCCATCAGACAGATAGCAAAAACATTAGGTGTGGCCAAATCAACTGTTTAGAACATCTTTAAAAAGAAAGAACGCACCGGTGAGCTCGCAAACACCAAAAGACCCGGAAGACCACTGAAAACAACTGTGGTGGATGACCGAAGAATTATTTCCCTGGTGATGAAAACACCCTTCACAACAGTTGGCCAGATCAAGAACACTCTCCAGGAGGTAGGTGTATGTGTTTTAAAGTCAACAATCATAAGAAGACTTCACCAGAGTGAATACAGAGGGTTCACCACAAGATGTAAACCATTGGTGAGCCACAAAAACAGGAAGGCCAGGTTAGAGTTTGCCAAACCACATCTAAAAAAGCCTTCACCGTTCTGGAACATATGGACAGATGAGACCAAGATCAACTTGTACCAGAGTGATGGGAAAAGAAGAGTATGGAGAAGGAAAGGAACTGCTCATGATCGAAAGCATACCACCTCATCAGTGAAACATGGTGGTGGTAGTGTCATGGCGTGGGCATGTATGGCTGCCAATGGAACTGGTTCTCTTGTATTTATTGATGATGTGACTGCTGACAAAAGCAGCAAGATGAAATCTGAAGTGTTTCGGGCAATATTATCTGCTCATATTTAGCCAAATGCTTCAGAACTCATTGTACGGCGCTTCACAGTGCAGATGGGCAATGACTTCAATCATACTGCGAAAGCAAAGAGTTTTTTAAGGGAAAGAAGTGGAATGGCATGCAATGGTCAAGTCAATCACCTGACCTGAATCTGATTGAGCATGCATTTCACTTGCTGAAGACAAAACTGAAGGGAAAATGCCCCAAGAACAAGCAGGAACTGAAGACAGTTGCAGTAGAGGCCTGGCAGAGCATCATCAGGGATGAAACCCAGCGTCTGGTGATGTCTATGCGTTCCAGACTTCAGGTTGTAATTGACTGCAAAGGATTTGCAACCAAGTATTAAAAAGTGAAAGTTTGATTTATGATTGTTAATCTGTCCCATTATTTTTGGTCCCGTAAAAAGTGGGAGGCACATATACAAACTGTTGTAATTCTTACACCATTCACCTGATTTGGATGTAAATACCCTCAAATTAAAGCTGAAAGTCTGTAGTTAAAGCATGCCTTATTTATTTTTATTATTATTTATTTCAGGTTCTTATATAGCGCTGTCAATTTACGCAGCGCTTTACATATACATTGCACATTCACATCAGTCCCTGCCCTCAAGGAGCTTACAATCTAAGGTCCCTAACTCACATACATACATAGTAGGGCCAATTTTTTTTTTTTTATACAGGATCCAATTAACCTACCAGCATGTCTTTGGAGTGTGGGAGGAAACCGGAGTACCCGGAGGAAACCCACGCAGGCACAGGGAGAACATGCAAACTCCAGGCAGGTAGTGTCATAGTTGGGATTCAAACCAGTGACCCTCTTGCTGCTAGGTGAAAGTGCTAACCACTACACCACTGTGCCGCGATTTATTTAATTTCAAATCTATTGTGGTTGTGTATAGAGCAAAAAAGATTAGAATTGTGTCGATGTCCCAATATTTATGGACCTGACTGTATAAAGATATCAATCGGTCAGTTCAGTATAGAGCATACATAGATACTCAATTGCCCTATATACAGTACAGCATATGTAGATATCAATGTATGGTCTATACTGAACTAACCGATAGATACTCAATTGCTATATATATATATAGATGTGTGTGTGTGTATATATATATATATATATATATATATATATATATAGATATCAATCGGTCAGTTCAGTATAGACCATACTTAGTCAATTGCCATATAGATATATATAGATATCAAAGTATGATCTATACTGAACTGACCGATACTCAATTGCCCTATATATGTATGTAGATATTAATGTATGGTCTATACTGAACTGACTGATAGATACTCAAATGCCCTATATATGGATATAAATTAGTCAGTTCAGTATATAGAGCATACATTGATATCTACACACATATATATATATATATATATATATATATATATATATATATATATATATATATATATATATATATATATAGGCAGTGGCGTATTTAGGTTTGGTGCTGCACTAGGCCTGACTAAACTTGTGCACCCCCTAATTTAAATATGACCCACCCCTTCCTGTAAAGGCCACACCCCTTCCTGTTCATGACCTGCCCTGTCATCTGTAAACCACAGACCACAACCACAGTCTATTAGTGCAGCCTCATCAGTTCCTATAAGTTCAGCCTCATCAGTGCAGCATATCAGTGCCCATCAGTGCAGCATATCAGTGCTGCCTTATCAGTGCAGCCTCATGAGTGCCCATTAGTGCAGTTTATCAGTACCCACCATTGCTGCCTAATCAGTGGCCATCAGTGCAGCATATAAGTGCTGCCACCACCATGCTTCACTGCTGGGACTGTATTGGACAGGTGATGAGCAGTGCCTGGTTTTCTCCACACATACCGCTTAGAATTAAGGCCAAAAAGTTCTATTTTGGTCTCATCAGACCAGAGAATCTTATTTCTCACCATCTTGGAGTCCTTCAGGTGTTTTTTAGCAAACTCCATGCGGGCTTTCATGTGTCTTACACTGAGGAGAGGCTTCCGTCGGGCCACTCTGCCATAAAGCCCCGACTGGTGGAGGGCTGCAGTGATGGTTTACTTTCTACAACTTTCTACCATCTCCTGACTGCATCTCTGGAGCTCAGCCACAGTGATCTTTGGGTTCTTCTTTACCTCTCTCGCCAAGGCTCTTCTCCCCCGATAGCTCAGTTTGGCCGGACGGCCAGCTCTAGGAAGGGTTCTGGTCGTCCCAAACGTCTTCCATTTGAGGATTATGGAGGCCACTGTGCTCTTAGGAACCTTAAGTGCAGCAGAAATCTTTTTGTAACCTTGGCCAGATCTGTGCCTTGCCACAATTCTGTCTCTGAGCTCTTCAGGCAGTTCCTTTGACCTCATGATTCTCATTTGCTCTGACATGCATTGTGATCTGGAAGGTCTTATATAGACAGGTGTGTGGCTTTCCTAATCAAGTCCAATCAGTATAATCAAACACAGCTGGACTCAAATGAAGGTGTAGAACCATCTCAAGGATGATCAGAAGAAATGGAAAGCACCTGAGTTAAATATATGAGTGTCACAGCAAAGGGTCTGAATACTTAGGACCATGTGATATTTCAGTTTTTCTTTTTTAATAAATCTGCAACAATGTCAACAATTCTGTGTTTTTCTGTCAGTATGGGGTGCTATGTGTACATTCATGAGGAAGAAGAATGAACTTAAATGATTTTAGCAAATGGCTGCAATATAACAAAGAGTGAAAAATTTAAGGGGGTCTGAATACTTTCCGTACCCACTGTATGTAGGTATCGGTCAGTTCAGTATAGACCATGCATTGATATCTACACACACATATATATATATATATATATATATATATATATATATATAGGGCAATTGAGTATCTATCGGTCAGTTCAGTATAGACCATACTTAGATACTCAATGGCCCTATATATATGAATATATCAATGTATGGTCTATACTGAACTGACCGATAGATACTCAATTACCCTATATATATGTACAGATCAGTCAGTTCAGTATAGACCATACATTGATATCTACACACACACACATATCTATATATACAGTATATATATTGTGACAGGAAGTCAGGTAAATCTGGGAATGTAGTCACAGGCAGGAGATAAGTTTCCACCTGATTTAGAAAGTTCACCAATTACTATAGGGTGTTGGCTACAGAGCTAGCCAGCAGGAAGTTGAACAGACTTCAGCTGTTCAGAATGAGGAAATGAAGGCCTCTATAATTTGTCTAAAGGAAGTCCTATTGATTGCTGCCTCCTGTCGCCGTGTGGGCTGGGATAGGAGGACAGACAGATGAGTGCCTCCCGACAAGCTGGTGAGCATGGGAGAAGACCCCCTGAAGTGATGTGCGCTAAGGAGGGTAACCAGTTGTGAAGACTTCTCAAGGTAAATAAACAAACTATTTCTATGTGGAAGAAATAAAGGAATGTTTGCCATGTGAAGAGAAAAACAAAGGGACAGCTTAAATGAACATGTGCTGTGGTGGAGAGATAAAACATGGACTATTGAGAGTCTGCTGTATGACCAGCCAAGTCTGCCCAACAGTAGGTTGGGGACAGACTTCATTAGATAGGTTCCAGTGTGTGAGAAGGTAGCCGCCCACAGTGGCAAGGTTTTTTTTTGTTTTATTTTATTTTGGCTGTTTTGAGGCTTGCAATTGTGTGAAGTAAATTGCATGAATAAATCAGTGTTGTTTGCAACTACTGCTTGGCTATCTCTCTGTGAAAACGCACCCCCAAAGGGGTCATCCACGCCTACCACCGAGCTAATCCCTTACATATGGTGGAGGTATGCAGTGGGCAGAAGCAGAGATCCCTGCAAAGAAGTGCATATGTTTGATGAACTTTGTCTGGTGCACGAGATTGCACAATCTATGTGTGCAGGAGAGAAGAATCTGAAAGAGAAAAAAACGTATTTTAAAGAGACAGCGGTCTAAACATTTTTGATGAACTGTGTCTGGTGCAAGGGACTGCACAAACTGTGTGTACAGGAAAGGAGATCCTGCAAGAGAGAGAAAAAACTACTAAGTTTTGAAGAGACAGTGGTCTTAAAAGTTTTGCTGGACTTTGAAACAATTTTTTGTGGAGTGACTAAAGATGGGGCGATCAAAACGCCTGAAAGATGCAAGGATCGCTGAAATGAGAGACCAGATTCTATGGATGGAGGGGATGCTACCGTTTGAACCAGCCCCATCCATGCCTGAACGGAATCGTCTAAAGAGAAAAGCTGTTGTCCCTAGCAACGCTGGTGTAAATGACACAGTTATGGAGACACAGTGTTCTCAGATGGAAAGTAAGCCCAAAATGGAGGAGATGTTGAAACAACTGATTATATCAAATGCAGCTCAACAGCAGGCAAATGTGGATTTTCAGCGGAGCTTTGCAGCTCAACAAAAGGCTCATCAAGAGAGCATGGCAGGCTGGAAACAGAGACGCCAGCAGCAAATGGAGGCCATCGGTATGGAGGAAACTGAGCATGTGTGCAGGGCTGAGCTGGCTGCCGTACAACGGAAAATGGAAGAAAAGGAACAACCCCTGGGGGTACAGTTACAATGGGAAGAAACCACTGCTCTTCTTTTTTCCGAGTTGAAAAACCCTAGAAAGCCTATAATGTAGAAAGATACCATCCTCATGGAAAAGGAAATTGAAATTCAGACTTTGCAGAAGCAAAGTATGTGTGAAAGGTTGGAGTTGCGTAATCAGCTGGAAAAAAGTCTTCAGTGTTTGGAAGCTACAAAAATAGACCTGCAGGGGGCGCAGGAACAGAATGTCGCTCTGAAAACGACATTGTCTCTCAGCGACAACGAGAAAAGTGAAAGAGAGGCTAAATTACTGAGTACTGTGTATGAGCTCACTACTTTGAGCAATGTGGTAGATGAATTGCGTGCGGACTGTGAAAGTTGGAAAGGGGAAGCCCAACGTGTCCAGCAGCAGTTAAAGGAGAAAGAAGCCTGTGTGGCAGAATTACATTGTTATTCCCAGATGCTGGCCAGTGAGGTGAAGGCTCTTATTCAGGGAAAAGGAGATTCTGAACACAAGAGAAAAAAAGTAGAGGCACAGCTGCAGGAATCGCAAGTCAAGGTGTCAGAAGGTGACCGATTGTGTGCTAAGCTGTCAGAGAAGGCAAACCGACTGCAGGTTGAGCTGGACAATGTTACAAATCGGCTTTCTCAAGCAGACAGAAAATCTAGAAAAATTGCCAAGGATTTTTCTATCTTGGAATCGCAGCTGCAAGACACGCAGGAACTCTTACAGGAAGAGAGGTGTCAAAGGCTGAGTTTTAGCACAAAGCTCGAACAAATGGAAGATGAGAAAAATGGCTTCCTGGAACAATTTAAAGAGGAGGAGGAAGCAAAGAAAAACCTATCAGAGCAAGTCGCAACATTGCAAGCTCAGATAGCGGTTATGAAAAAACGCATGGAAGAAAGCATTTGTTCATTAGAGAGTGTTGAAGTTGTGAAAAAGAAACTGCAGAAAGACCTTGAAGTTGCTAATCAACGCTATGAGAAAAAAACAGCTGCTTATGACAAGCTTGAGAAGACCAAGACAAGACTTCAGCAGGAATTGGATGAACTGAGTGTGAATCTGGATCACCAGAATCAGATTGTGTCCAACCTGGAGAAGAAGCAAAAGAAGTTTGATCAGATGCTTGGTGAGGAGAAGTCTGTGTCTGCAAAATATGCAGTAGAACGCGACCATGCAAAAACGGAGGCGCGTGATAACAAGAGCAAAGCCCTGTTCTTGGCTCGCTCCTTGGAGGAAGCTCTAGAGTGTAAGGTTGAACTAGAAAGAGTTAACCAACAGCTGTGTGCAGAAATGGAAGATTTGGTCAGCTCCAAGGATGATGTTGTGAAAAGCGTTCGGGAGCTAGAAAGGTCTAGGCGAGCCTTAGAACAGCAAATAGAAGAGATGAAGATTCCGTTGCAGGAACTGGAAGAGGAATTACAGGCAACAGAGGATCTGTCCCAAAGAGGGGATAGTGTGCCTGATGCAGTTTTTAAAAGGATCAGAGTTTTGGGGTCTGTCCTGAGTGAGCCTCAGAAATGTGATGACATGTGGCTTGAATCACCCCTTTGGAGTAAACCGTTCCTTCAAAAACTTCAAGCATTGGAAAATGTATCATTAGAACTTCAGCAAACAAAGGAGCTGTGTAAGAAATGTGATGATTTCTCAGTTCAGGCTGAAAACCTAGTGGAGAAAACTAAAGCGGAGAAAACTAAAGCAAGTGATATAAATCTGGGAGAAAAAAGCAAACTTCACCTAGTGGAGAAAACTAAGGCTGTTGATGAAAACGTGAAGCAAATGAATTTCAAGTGCCTTTGAGGGAATATTTCCAAAATGGAACTGGTGAAAGACAGGTGGCGGAAGTTTGATCGTGATCTTGAGATACATTCCATGTGGAATTCAGATAGAGAAAAGGAACTAGGTGACCTTGAGCGGTCAAATAGTTCAGCAGAAAGTGCATTGAAGAAACCTGTAAAAGAATGTGTTGCAGTTCCATGCTTCTTCACTGATGCAGAGAGGAGGTCTATAATGGATACCACCCAGATCGCTGGGTTCAACTGTGTTGTTGCCTTCGACCCATATGTCGGTGGAAGGAAAGTTGATGATGTCTCTGGAAAAATGAACAGGGGTCACTTTGAAGAAATGTGTGACAGCCTGTTGTGGCAAATGGAAGGCCCTCTGCACAGCATCTTAGAGCAAGCTAAGCTCAAGAAACAAAGAGTCAATGATTGTGTACAGCTGTATGGAGAGGCAACTCAAGTCACAGAGGGACGTCAAGAGTCCCTACTTGGAACAAAGCTTAGTGAAGCAGAGATTCTCAAAGTTTTGTGGAAAACATTTATGGATTGCAGAGAGAGGCGGCTCAAGAATGTTGAAGACATTAAGACTAGCACAATTGAGTTGCCTATGGATCACGGTCCTCCATGGCGGATAGGACAAACTTGTATGCAAGACAAACTTGAGAAGGAGCGAAATGATGCCAAAAATGCAGTTGAGGAATGTGTATATGAGATGAGAGACAAACTGTGTGACATTTATGAGAAATCTGTCAATGAAGATGACAGAAACAGTTTCATTCCGAAGCTTGAGGATAATAGGAGGCTTATCAGTGAGTCAGCAGCAGTGGCGGCTGGTGAAGTTTTAAGATGGGGGGGCGCAAGACCCCACCCTTCCATTTTGACCCCTCCCATTTCTCAGAAGCCCCACCCCTTATAGACTCCACCCATTTTGTCCCCTGTATTTTGCTTGCGTGAACCAATTCTCCCAATATATCACATATTAAGGGGTCCATCAGTGCTAGTATATCCCATAATAGGGAACAGGGGCCCTATTATGGGATATACTGTGAGAGACATCCTATTATGGGATACATGGACTGAGAGTGGCACAAACCCCACAGTACAAACCCCTCAAGCACAAACAACTCAAGCACAAACCCCACAGTACAGGCCCTCTAGCATAAACCCCACAGTACAGGCCCTCTAGCACAAACCCCACAGTACAGGCCCTCTAGCACAAACCCCACAGTACATGCCCTCTAGCACAAACCCCATAGTACAGGCCCTCTAGCACAAACCCCACAGTACAGGCCCTCTAGCACAAACCCCACAGTACAGGCCCTCTAGCACAAACCCCACAGTACAGGCCCTCTAGCACAAACCCCACAGTACAGGCCCTCTAGCACAAACCCCACAGTACAGGCCCTCTAGCACAAACCCCACAGTACAGGTCCTCTAGCACAAACCCCACAGTACAGGCCCTCTAGCACAAACCCCACATTACAGGCCCTCTAGCACAAACCCCACAGTACAGGCCCTCTAGCACAAACCCCACAGTACAGGCCCTCTAGCACAAACCCCACAGTACATGCCCCCTTCAATATAGTGACCAGTATAAATGCCCCCTTTCAATGTAGTGACCAGCATACATGTCCCCAATGCAGTGACCAGTATACATGTCCCCAATGCAGAGCTATGCGTGCGTGCCTCCAGTGACCACCAGTATACATGTCCCCTAATGCAGAGCTATGCGTGCGTGCCTCCAGTGACCACCAGTATACATGTACCCCAATGCAGAGCTATGCGTGCGTGCCTCCAGTGACCACTAGTATACATGTACCCCAATGCAGAGCTATGCGTGCGTGCCTCCAGTGACCACTAGTATACATGTACCCCAATGCAGAGCTATGCGTGCGTGCCTCCAGTGACCACCAGTATACATGTACCCCAATGCAGAGCTATGCGTGCGTGCGTGCCTCCAGTGGCAAATATCCAAGGGTATTCAGTGTACCGGAAGGACAGGATAGGAAAAAGAGGGGGAGGGGTATGTCTCTACATCAAGAATAATGTAAAGGTGATTGAGAGGAGTGACATCACGGATGGGATAAGCATGGAGTTAGAATCCATATGGGTAGAACTCCATAGGGAAGGAGAAAAGGGAAAAGTAATTGTGGGGGTTTGCTATAGGCCACCTAAACAAGGGGAGGAGGTAGAACAGGAATTTTTAGCACTTTTGGGTAAAGTGGCAAAGCTAGGATCAGTCATCATATTGGGGGACTTCAATTATCCCGACATTGACTGGGAAGAGGGGACTACACACTCACAGAAGGCCCGGCTATTCACGGAAACCTTACAGGATAATTACATGTCACAGTTGGTGGACTCTCCTACTAGAGAAAACGCAATCCTGGATCTATTGATCACTAATGACCCAGACCTAATCTCGGAGGTAGGGGTCCAGGACAACCTGGGCTCTAGCGATCACAGGATGATCACATTTAGCATAAATAACAATATAGCAAGGCAAGTGGGGAACATAAGAACCCTTAACTTCAGAAGGGCAGACTTTCCAAAATTGTACTCGTTGATGGAAAGGGTAAACTGGGACCGAACCCTGGGATCCCTGACCACAGAGGAAAAATGGGAATGCTTTAGGAATATATTAAGCAAAGGCATCTTGCAGTGCATTCCTATGGGAAAAAAATTTAGAAGAGACAAAGCCAAACCTGGCTGGCTAAACCATAGCGTTAAAAATCTTATTAGGGGAAAAAAATTGGCCTTCAGGAAATATAAATCAGAAGGCACAGTATTGGCTTTCGACCAATACAAGGAGGCAAATAAGAAGTGTAAACACGAAATCAAGATGGCTAGAATAGACTTTGAGAGACAAATAGCGGAGGATAGTAAAAAAAACCCAAAGAAATTCTATAAGTATATCAACAGCAAAAAAACTAGGGCAGAGCATATTGCACACATAATTAACGATGATGGGAGGATGTTTACAGAGAACACTGAAAAAGCAACCGTGCTGAATGCTTTTTTCTTGTCAGTCTTTACACAGGAAAAGGAGGGGTACACTGACCATGACTGTATGGTTAGTAGTAATACACAGGACTTGCCACTATGGCTAACAGAGGGTGAAATCAGGGAAAGGCTGGATAAACTTAACACAAACAAATCACCAGGCCCGGATGGCGTACATCCGAGAGTACTCAAGGAACTCAGTAAGGTTATATCCAGACCACTGTTCCTGATCTTTGCGGACAGTATTAGGACAGGAGATGTACCAGGGGAGTGGAGGAAAGCTAACGTGATTCCGATATTCAAAAAGGGTCAGAGGCATATCCTGGGAAATTATAGGCCTGTCAGTCTGACATCAGTAGTATGTAAACTT
The DNA here is from genome assembly GCF_965119305.1 of Pelophylax lessonae. Classification (NCBI taxonomy): domain Eukaryota; kingdom Metazoa; phylum Chordata; class Amphibia; order Anura; family Ranidae; genus Pelophylax; species Pelophylax lessonae. The sequence goes on along the minus strand of NC_138770.1, from coordinate 472,082,789 downwards.
CTGGAGGGGATGATAAGGGACTATATCGTAGAGTTTGCTAAGGACAACAGCATCATCAGTAGTAACCAGCACGGGTTTACAAATGGGCGTTCTTGTCAAACCAATCTCTTAACATTCTACGAGGAGGTGAGCTGTGAGCTAGATAGGGGCAGACCAGTGGATGTGGTGTACTTGGATTTCGCTAAGGCATTCGATACAGTTCCCCATAAGCGCTTAATTTATAAAATAAGGTCTGCAGGTATCGACAGCAGGGTTTGCTCTTGGATACGGAACTGGCTAAAAGGGCGTGTCCAAAGGGTGGTAATAAACAGCGCATACTCAGACTGGTCTGAGGTTGTAAGCGGGGTCCCCCAAGGCTCAGTCCTAGGACCAACCTTGTTCAATTTATTCATAAACAGCATTGAGGACGGGATCTGTAGTTCAATATCAGTTTTTGCAGATGACACAAAATTAGGCAGGGCAATAACAGCACAGCATGAAGCAGATATCCTACAGTATGACCTGGACAAAATAACGGAGTGGGCAACGACTTGGCAAATGAGGTTTAACGTGGAGAAGAGTAAGGTTTTGCACTTGGGGACTAGCAACATAAAAGCACAATACACGTTAGGAGGGGAACCCCTGGGAGAATCAAAAATGGAGAAGGATCTGGGAGTATTGGTGGATGATAGACTAGGCAACAGCATGCAATGTCAAGCGGCAGCTGCCAAAGCCAGCAGAATATTAGCATGCATAAAGAAAGGGATGTATTCCAGAGATAAGACTATAATCCTTCCACTTTATAAAACTCTGGTCCGACCGCATCTGGAGTATGCTGTCCAGTTCTGGTCACCAGTCCTCAGAAGGGATGTGTTGGAGCTGGAGAGGGTCCAGAGAAGGGCAACTAAACTAATTAGGGGATTGGAGGACCTTGATTATGAGGAGCGTCTGCAATCGCTTGATTTATTCTCCCTGGAGAAGAGATGCCTGAGGGGGGACATGATAGCAATTTTTAAATATCTCAATGGGGATCTAGGCTTAGAAGAAAAGCTGTTCAGTCGTAGGGATTGCATGAGGACTCGGGGGCATACAATGCGATTAGAGGAGAAGCGTTTTAACCTCAGGCAACGTGGGGGGTTCTTTACTGTTAGGGCTACAAGATTGTGGAATTCTCTACCACAAGAGGTGGTTTCTGCAGGTAATATGGTGGCTTTCAAAAGACTTCTAGACGTACATCTCAAGGATCAGAACATTCAGGGGTATGCGAGATGATTACAGCCACACACACCTACACAGGTTGAACTGGATGGACTATTGTCTTTATTCAACCTCACCTACTATGTAACTATATGTAACTATGTAAGTGACCACCAGTATACATGTACCCCAATGCAGAGCTATGCGTGCATGCCTCCAGTGACCACCAGTATACATGTACCGCAATGCAGAGCTATGCGTGCGTGCCTCCAGTGACCACCAGTAATGTACCCCAATACAGAGCTATGCGTGCGTGCCTCCAGTGACCACCAGTAATGTACCCCAATGTAGAGCTATGCATGCGTGCCTCCAGTGACCACCAGTAATGTACCCCAATGCAGAGCTATGCGTGCGTGCCTCCAGTGACCACCAGTAATGTACCCCAATGCAGAGCTCTGCGTGCGTACCTCCAGTGACCACCAGTAATGTACCCCAATGCAGAGCTATGCGTGCGTGCCTCCAGTGACCACCAGTAATGTACCCCAATACAGAGCTATGCGTGCCTCCAGTGACCACCAGTAATGTACCCCAATGCAGAGCTATGCGTGCGTGCCTCCAGTGACCACCAGTAATGTACCCCAATGCAGAGCTATGCGTGCGTGCCCGACTGAGAGTGCACTTACCTGTGAGTCACGGCAGCTTCTCCCTCTCCTCTTCTTCGTTCAGCGGCGGGAAGGTGAGCGGCTCTTCTCCCTCTCGGCCTCTTCTGCGGTGGGTGACCGGCGCCGGCTTCTTCTCAGGACTGGACTCCTCTTCAGCGGCGAGAAGCTGACCGGGCGGTGACGGTGAGTGACTGATGCACGCACCGGCACCGCCCCCAACGAGGTCAGCATGGATGTCCTTAATCATGATTGGTCCAGGCTGGAGTCTGGACCAATCATGATCCAAGACATCACAAAAGGGGGGTGGTGTAGCGCCGTGCTCTGCGCTACAGTTACGCCCCAGAAGGCTGCCATTTGGCGCCTCTGCGGGTGGAAAACCCCACCCCCCCATAGGCACCAATGGAGCGGGCTCCAAAAGGGGCGTGGGTGTAGCGCAGTGCTCTGCGCTACAGTTACGCCCCAAAAGGCCGCCTCTCTGCGCCTCTGCAGGTGGAAAACCCCACCCCCCATAGGCACCAATGAGGCGGGCGCCCCTTGTGGGCAAAAAAATGTTTTTTTTTTTTTAATCTTTTTTTTTTCTTTTTCTTTTTTTGGGGGGGGGGGGCCGGCCTATGGGCCGGCCACCACTGGTCAGCAGTGCTTGACACATGCGTGCCTGGAAATCTGTGTCCCAACCCTAGGGTTGAAACAAGAGGGGGGGTATGTGACAGGAAGTCAGGTAAATCTGGGAATGTAGTCACAGGCAGGAGATACATTTCCACCTGATTTAGAAAGTTCACCAATTACTATAGGGTGTTGGCTATTGAGTATCTATCGGTCAGTTCAGTATAGACCATACTTAGATACTCAATGGCCCTATATATATGAATATATCAAAGTATGGTCTATACCAGTGGTTCTTAACCTGGGTTCGATCAAACCCCAGGGGTTCGGTGAGTCAGTCTCAGGGGTTCGGCAGGGGGGCAACAGGGCAATTGCCCCCCCCCCCTGAGAAAATATTACTGATTGTGAGGCCAACCCCCCCCCCCTGGGAAATCAGAGCTGCGGTCGGGACGACTCACAGCCATTACACATAGGCACTTGACGCTCTGCCCCCTGTATCTCCCCCAGCAGGTTTCCAGCCTATCTCCTGCAGGCTGCTTGCTGCTTGAGTGGGCGGGATGGGGATGTACCTGACCACGGAGATCGTGCCCGCCTGGAAGAGGAAGTGTGAGCAGCTGAGCAGAGGGAGCCGAGTTAATGTTCCTGGAGGTAGGCTCAGCTAGCTGTACATGGTGGATTAGTTTGCAAGCACCTCTATGCTAAGTCTGCTGAGTTACTGCAGCTTAGCATAGAGGTGCTGTTAGCTGACAAATGGAAATGCATGTCCTTTACATTTAGCTCAATAAGCATTGTGAATGCCCCCTGGTGTGTTCCCTCCTGATACCCCATGGTATGCCCTCCCAACACCTCCCCCCCAGTGTGTTCCCTCTTGACACCCCATGGTATGTCCTCCCAACCCCCCCAGTGTGTGCCCTCCTGATACCCCATGGTATGCCCTCCCAACACCTCCCCCCAGTGTGTGCCCTCCTGACACCCCATGGTATGCCCTCCCAACCCCACCCCAGTGTGCCCTCCTGACACCCCATGGTATGCCCTCCCACCCCCCCCCCACCAGTGTGTGCCCTCCTGATACCCCATGGTATGCCTTCCCAAACCGCCCCCCCCCCCAGTGTGTGCCCTCCCAACCACTGATGTGTGCCCTCCTGACACCCAGTGTGTGGCCTCCTGACTCTCCACTGGTGTGTGCCCTCACTACCCTCCCCCACAGTGTGTCTCCTCCTGACCCTCCCCCCAGTGTATGCCCTTCTAACCCCCTGGTGTGTGCCCTCATAACCCCCCGGGGTGTGCCCTCCTGACCCCCCCCCCCAGTGTGTGCCCTCCTGACCCTCCCCTGGTGTGTGCCCTCCCAGCCCCCTGGTGTGTGGCTTTACTGATCCCTGTACACTGTCCTATCCTCTGTCCTGTCCTCTGCCCTATTCTCTGTACACCGTCCTACAGCCTACTGACCACTCTATCCTTCCCTACAATCAACTGACCCGTATACACTGCCCTACATGCTACTGGCCTCTGTACACTGCCCTACATCCTACTGACCTTTCTACACCGCCCTAAAAACTACTGATCCCTATACACTGCCCTACATGCTACTGACCTAGCTACACTGCCCTACAAACTACTGAGCACTGTACACTACCCTACAAACTACTGAGCACTGTACACTACCGTACAAACTACTGACTACTGACCACTGCACACTGCCCTACAAACTACTCACTACTGCACACTGCCCTACAGCCTACTGGCCTCTGTACGCTGCCCTACAGCCTACTGACCTCTGTACGCTGCCCTACAGCCTACTGACCTCTGTACGCTGCCCTACATACTACTGACCTCTGTACATTTTACTTTGTATGATACGTTTAATTCAGTTCTGTAAACAACACTTTATTTTCTCGCAGTTCCCCTCCCGAGACTAGACTCATAAAATCATATTTTACTTTTCCAATTAAGAAGGGTTCAGTGAATGCGCATATGAAGCTGGTGGGGTTCAGTACCTCCAACAAGGTTAAGAACCACTGGTCTATACTGAACTGACCGATAGATACTCAATTACCCTATATATATGTAGAGATCAGGTCAGTTCAGTATAGACCATACATTGATATCTACACACACACACACACATATATATATATAGATATAGGGCAATTGAGTATCTAGCGGTCAGTTCAGTATAGACCATGCTTTGATATATATATATATATATATATATATATATATAGGGCAATTGAGTATCTATCGGTCAGTTCAGTAGAGACCATACATTGATATCTATATATATATATGTAAGGCAATTGAGTATCTATCGGTCAGTTCAGTATAGACCATACATTGATATCTACATATATATATGTAAGGCAATTGAGTATCTATCGGTCAGTTCAGTATGAACCATACTTAAATACTCAATTGCCCTATATATTTATAGATATCATAGTTACATAGTTTGTGAGGTTGAAAAAAGACATCAGTCCATCCAGTTCAACCTATGATGTGTGTGTGTGTGTTTGCTGTTAACCGTTCATTGTATACCCCTGTATGTTGTGGTCTTTAAGGTGCCCATCTAATAGTTTTTTGAAACTATCGATGCTCCCTGCTGATACGACTGTTTGCGGAAGAGAATTCCACATCCTTACTGCTCTGACAGTGAAGAACCCCTTATGTATTTTAAGGTTAAACCGCCTTTCCTCTAGTTTTGAGTGGCCACGTGTCTTATTGTATTCCCTTTCTCTGAATAGTTTGTTCCTTATGCTAGGGTCGCCAGTACAGCATTTGTACATTGATATCATATCCCCCCTCAATCGTCTCTTCTCCAGAGGGAATAAGTTCAGTGCTTGTAGTCTTTCCTCATAGCTGATGTCCTCCATTCCCCTAATTATTTTTGTTGCCTTTCTCTGGACTCTCCCCAGTTCCAGCTCATCCTTCCTGAGGACCGTTGCCCAGAACTGGACAGCATACTCCAGATGTGACCGGACCAGACTCTTGTAGAGAGGGAGAATAATCTCTTTATTTCTGGAGTGAATCCCCTTTTCTGTACATCCCAATATTCTGTTGGCTTTGCTTGCAGCGGCTTGGCATTGCATGCCACTGTCAAGCCTGTTGTCTACCAGTACCCCCAGGTCCTTTTCAATCCTAGACTCACCCAGAGGTTCCCCCCCCCCTTGTGAGTAGCTTGCTTTCTGGTTTTTGGCACCCAAGTGCATTGCTTTACATTTTTCAACATTAAACCTTATCTGCCAAGTAGTTGCCCACCCCATTATTTTGTTCAGGTCCGCTTGTAAGGTTTCCACATCCTGCATAAAAGATATAAGCATGCTTAGTTTAGTATCATCCGCAAATACTGACATTGTACTAGATATCCCCTCCTCTAGATCATTTATGAATAAATTAAACAGCATTGGCCCAAAGACAGAACCTTGGGGGACCCCACTTTCCACACCCGCCCAATCCGAGTACTCCCCATTAATCATCACCCTTTGCACTCTCCCCTGGAGCCAGTTCTCTATCCAGGTACTCACCTTATGGTCCATACCTACCTTCCTTAGTTTGAACAGTAAGCGTTTGTGGGGAACGGTGTCAAAGGCCTTTCCATAGTCCAGATACACCACATTCCCAGGCTTACCTTTATCTAGGTGGCCGCTCACTTCATCATAGAAGGTTAATAGATTGGTTTGGCAAGAACGATTTTTCATGAATCCATGCTGATTACTACTACAGTAATAATACCATTTTCATTACTAAAGTATTGTATGTGGTCCCTTAACATCCCCTCCAAAATCTTGCAGACTACTGATGTTAGGCTGACCGGCCTATAGTTACTCGGGATATATCTCAGCCCTTTTTTAAATATTGGTACCACGTTGGCTTTTTTCCAATCAGCTGGCACCATACCCGTCTGTAAACTATCCTTAAAGATCAAGGATAATGGTTTGGCAATCACCTGGCTGAGCTTTTTAAGAACACTCGGGTGCAAGCCATCCGGTCCCAGTGATTTATTTATGTTATGTTTCTCTAGTTTAGTTCTAAGTCTATCTTCTGTTAGCCATGGCGGCACTTCCTGAGGTGTATTATTTAGTTTGGCCTTACTATCCTTTTACTCTCCTCCGCTATATGTCTCTCTTGTTCTATTTTAGCCGCCTTGATTTCGTCTTTACATTTCTTATTACACTCTTTGTAATGCTTGAATACTGCCAATGACCCCTCAGTCTTGTATTTTTTGAAGGCCTTTTCTTTAGCATTTATATGCATTTTTATGTTGGAGTTTAGCCACCCAGGGTTTAGTTTTGCTCTTTTAAATGTATTTCCCTTTTATGCACTGGCCAATCCCTTTGTTAAGTATGCTCTTGAAGCACTCCCATTTTTCCTCCGTGTTCTTTGTTCTCAGGGTTCTATCCCATTTGATATTTTCTAGCAGCGAGCGCAGTTTTGGGAAATTGGCTCTTTTGAAATTCAGTGTTCTTATATTACCCTTGTGTTTCCTATTACTATAATTAATACTGAAACGAATTGACCTATGGTCACTGTTTCCTAAGTTGCCCCGTATTTCTATATCCGTGAGCAGGTCTGTATTGTTGGTAATCATTAGTTTAAGTACTGCATGGTTTCTTGTCGGTGCATTCACCATCTGACCCATGAAATTGTCCTGCAAAACATTTAGGAACTACCGAGCCTTGGCTGAATGCGCAGTTCCTTCTGCCCAGTCTATATCTGGATAATTAAAGTCCCCCATTATAATGACATTTCCCATCCTTGCTTCCCATCCTTGCTGCCAATCCTATCTGTGAAAGGAGGTCCGCCTCCCCCTCCTCCCTCTGGTTGGGGGGCCTATAGCATATGCCCAATATTATCTTCCTCACAGTGCCTTCCCTTTGAAGTTCTACCAATAGGGATTCTACCTCGTCCATAGCTACATTATTAATATCATCCCTCATATTTACCTGTACACTGTTCTTAATATACAGACATACCCCTCTCCCTTTCTTACCTTCTCTATCTCTGCGATAAAGGGAATACCCCTGAATGGTCGCCATCCAGTCATGAGAGCTGTCGAACCACGTCTGTGTTATCCCCACAAAATCTAAGTCCTCCTCAAACATCAGCAGCTCCAGTTCTCCCATCTTGTTGGCCAGGCTTCTGGCATTGGTATACAAACCTTGTAATTTTGACCGGTTGCATATCAAAGTATGGTCTATACTGGACTGACCGATAGATACTCAATTGTCTATACCGAACAGAAAAACTGTTTTTGACGAAGCTATGATCACGTAGCGAAACATACGTAGAGAGTATCACAGCCTGGCCCATGATTAGCTGTGAGAGGTGCATGGGAGTCTGAGGAGTGTGAAGGAGGGAGCTGCTCTGAGTCATTATTCAGGAAAAGCTGATGACCATTCACGTTGGTTGCCTTACATTTAGAAGCCTGCAGGACGGGGTATCTATAGAGCAGGGGTGAGTGGCCAATTCGGGATTTGGAAAGGAGAGGAGACAGCTGTTGTGGCTAGAAATTTGAAGTATTTCTCCTATCCGGATGGCGCGTACTACCACTGCAGCACCTTGTATTTTAACCACTTTAGGACTGCTCACGTTGCTGCTACTGCAGCAAGGTGGCAGCCCGTAGACCTACGTCGCTGGATTCCCTACTGTCTCAGTGGCGAGCGTGCGCCACCAGAGGCTTGCTCCCGTTGTGTTTAGACAGGGTCTAGGGGAGAAGAGACGGCGATCACTGTCTCTCTTCCCCAATCGTCGGGGCAAGACTGAGAAAATCCGCTCGCTTGTGTAAACAAAGCGGGCGGATGTTCTCTGTGACAGACAGGGACAGATGACAGGATTCAGCATAGCTGAACCTACGATCTGTGTCTGTGTCACACAACCCCCTCCCCCCACACATGTCAGTAAGCATGAGGCACACATTTAACCCCTTGATCACCAACTGTGTTAACCCCTTCCCTGCCAGTGTCATTATTACAATAACAGTGCATATTTTTAGCACTGATTACTGTAGTAATGTCACTGGTCCCCCCAAAAGTGTCAAAAATATCAGTTAGGGTCCGATCTGTCCGCCGCAATGTCAAAGTCCCGCATAAAATCGCAGATCGCCGCCATTACTGGTAAAAAAAACCAATAAAAATGGCAAATCTTTCCAGTAGTTAGTAACTTTTGCGTAAACCAATCAAAATACGCTTATCGTGTTTTTTTTTTTTTTTACCAAAAATATGTAGCAGAAAACAAATTGGCCTAAAATGTTAAAAAATTTTGATTTGTAAATTTTTTTGGGGAATGTTATATATCAGAATGTGAAAAATCTTGTTTTTTTTTAAAAATTGTCGCTCTTTTTTTCAAAAATTTTAAATCGCACAGGTGATCAAATACCACCAAAAGAAAGCTCTATTTGTGGGGGAAAAAAGGACATCATTTTCATTTGGGTACAGTGTCCCACGACCGCGCAATAGTCTGTTAAAATAACGCAGTGCCAAATCGTAAAATATGGCCTGGTCAGGAAGGGGGTAAAATCTTCCGGTCTTAAAGTGGTTAAAAATACGCTCATTGAGAATTTTTTTGTCAAAGACATGTAGCTAAATACATTTTGGCCTAAATATATGACAACAATTGAATATATTGGATATTTTTTAACTGTCAAATTAGAAAATGTTAATTTTACGTGACATTTTTGCTATTTTTTATTAATATTGCAAAAAATAAAAAGCACAGAGGTGATCAAATACAATCAAAAGAAAGCTCTGTTTGTGGGGAAAAAAAGGACGTACATTTTGTTTGGGTACAGCATTGCATGACCGCGCAATTGTCTGTTAAATTCGCGCAGTGCCAAATTGAAAAAAGTGCCTGGTCATTAAGCAGGAAAATCCTCCGGGGCTAAAGTGGGTAAGCCAGTAGGATCCACAGCATTCATTGCTGCTTTTACCGGAGACAAGTGACAGGCAAGTGGACAGCACAGGAATCTGCACTGGAGGACTCTGCGTGCCAATTGACTGGGATCCCCAGCGCTCATCCCTGCTGATACCAGAGATGAGTAACAGACAAGTGGAGATTGCTGGTCTTACTGTGGACTATCGGGTATTGCTGCAAAAGTGCGAGTACCCATAACATTCAATCCTCCCTATGATAGAACTTTTGTGGATCTTCGGTGCTCTCATTTATATCAGAAATTATTACTCAAGCACTGTGCAGTTCAATATGAGCTCCTTCCCCCTAACTCTCCCCCCCTCTCTTTTTGCTCAAGGATTGCAATAACACTTTTACTGTGGACTTGGAGAAAAGTTAATTTGTATGAATCTGCACTTGATTGACTGCAGCTATGGAGGTTCATCCTGAGAGAAACGTATACATTGTATACACACATCAATAATGGAGGATTTGGCAATAGTTATGGGCCTTTTTTGCAAAAAATCATATCTTAAGGAAGCTGATTTGAATCTTATTTCATATGTACCGAATAAAGCCTTGACTGGACTAAGCCATTCCCCGTTATATTCATCAATTATACACTGACTGCTGGATGTATAGCCCCATTCACTACCTAATGTGAATTCTGAGATCTGTTCTATTTATTGTGAACTTTGGGAATTTTTTCTTCATTCAGTCCATTAGCCCACAATTGTGTTTCTAATTCTAGTATTGCAGGAATGGATATATCAGCCAATCCAGAGCCACACATGGCATGTGTTTTTTAAATGTTTAGGTGAGGATATGGGTCACCACGCTTATATGGCACTAAGTTTATTACTGTATTTGTAATTGCACTATTTCTATTTCATTAAATAATTCTATACCATCAGCAAGTCTCAGTTTTTGCTCATTAACCGCTTGTGTGTCTGAGTTACGACCTCAGTCCCAGTCCCACTCTCTTTTGTATGTCTATATTGAACTGACTGATAGATACTCAATTGCCCTATACCGTGGGGATCGAAAGTTTGGGCACCCCAGGTAAAAAATTGTATTAATGTGCATAAATAAGCCAAGGAAAGATGGAAAAATCTCCAAAAGGCATCAAATTACAGATTAGACATTCTTATAATATGTCAGCAAAATTTAGATTTTATTTCCATCATTGACACTTTCATAATTACAGAAAACTAAAAAATGGTGTCTGCAAAAGTTTGGGCACCCTGCAGAATTTATAGCATGCACTGCCCCCTTTGCAAGGCTGAGACCTGCCAGTGTCATGGATTGTTCTCAATCATCGTCTGGGAAGACCAGGTGATGTCAATCTCAAAGGTTTTAAATGCCCAGACTCATCTGACCATGCCTCAACATTCAGCACCATGGGATCTTCTAAGCAGTTGTCTAGAAAACTGAAACTGAAAATAGTTGACGCTCACAAAGCTGGAGAAGGCTATAAGAAGATAGCAAAGCATTTTCAGATGTCAATATCCTCTGTTCGGAATGTAATTAAGAAATGGTAGTCATCAGGAACAGTGGAAGTTAAAGCAAGATCTGGAAGACCAAGAAAAATATCAGACAGAACAGCTCGCAGGATTGTGAGAGAAACAATTCAAAACCTACGTTTGACTGCACAATCCCTCAAGAAAGATCTTGCAGATACTGGAGTTGTGGTACACTATTCCACTATAAAGAGATACTTGTACAAATATGGTCTTCATGGAAGGGTCATCAGAAGAAAACCTCTTCTACGTCCTCACCACAAAAATCAGCGTTTGAACTTTGCAAATAAACATATAGACAAGCCTGATGCATTTTGGAAACAAGTTCTGTGGACCGATGAGGTTAAAATTGAACTTTTTGGCCAGAATGAGCAAAGGTACGTTTGGAGAAGAAGGGGCACAGAATTTAATGAAAAGAACCTCTGTCCAACTGTTTAGCATGGGGGTGGATCAATCATGCTTTGGGGTTGAAAGAGTGTATCAACGTGCCTTACTAAAATATATATTTCATAATATATATTTCAGCTCATGCCCACTTTCCAATGGAATGTGGTCCCTTGCAATTACATATTAACGAGCCAGACTAACACTCATTCATACACCCTGGACATCAGACAGCTGTATTTTGCATATAGATGACAAGACGTTGACATGTTAAACACCTTTCCATTCATTCATTTGGACACTTGACAGTTGGATATTTTGCATATAGACGGCAAGACGTTGACATGTTAAACACCTTTCCATTCATCCATTTGGACACTTGACAAGTTGAGGCTTCACATAGAGATTAATGACACCACCCATAAACAATTGACAATTGCTTAAATTAACACATCAGACAAGCTGAGTAGAGACGGAACGGCCCTTGTCCACAAACACAATCTCAGACACACGACACCCCACACTTACAGAGATGTATAGGGAAAACAAAAGCCTTTCATGTATTGTTTCTGTGAGATATGATCTATTGTTAAATTGACTCATGAATTGTAACCAGTTTAAAGCAGTTTTTGCCGCTCAAAACTTCCCTTAAATATGAGCGAAACTTGCAATAAAATCAGATGTGTCTACACCTTGCTAAAGTGCGCTGTGTCCTCGCATCTCCCGGCTGGAGAGAGGGAATTCACTATTCAGGGGGGTTAGCAACTGAAGGGCCGTATATCATCTTGAAAATTGCCTCCTGACAAGATTGAGCTAACAGTTTGGTGTCAGAAAAGTGGGATCTGCCATAACACAGTATTGGGTGAGTAATTTTATTTTTTATTTATTGCCACCCTATACTGTCAGAGCAGATTAACGGTTCCCAGTTAACCACTATTTTTAGCGCCTCCCAGGAATCTGATATTCCTAAAGAAGGGGGTCTGATACCCCAGGGTCTGAAGCCCCAAAGATAAGATGTGGTCTGATATCCCAGGGTCTGAAACCCGGTTACAAAGCAGTACTGTGTGTGATAGTGAATTCTCCCTCTAAACATTGTATATTGCTGTATAGACACTTAAGTGTATTTTTAGTCGTTATATATAAGATTGCATGCCATTGTATAGATGTATGTGGAAAATTGTATGTGATATTAAGCTGAGCTTGAAGGTATAAACTTGCCCACCAAGGATAGTTAACAAGCAAACCATAAATTGGGTGTATATAAATCTGATTATAAAGACGCAGGAAACCACATAAGTTGGGAAACTAGGTTTTCCAATAAAGTCTAAATACTGACCTCACCATCCCTATATATATATATATATATATATATATAAACCTTCAAACTCAGCCAATCTCACTTTGTATTCTGAGCTTAAGATAATGGGAACATCTCAAGGTAAGGAGAATCCCAAGGAAAAATGAAATTTACATTTAGAAAGATTGTATGAAAATTGTATCGTGTATGGGCAACCTTAGAAGTGTGTGAAATCCATGAATCGTTATGTTGTGTTAGTTTTAAAACTGTTCCTAGGAGTGCTGTATCAGCAAAGCATTTCATAACACTGAATGAATACTGGTTGCATAATGATTTGTTTTGTGTTTATTACTTATGTTTTAAAGTGATGTGATTTTGCCACGAGTACAACAAAAAAAGGTAACAAATCCATGCTATGCTGGTCATGGCAGCTTTTAGAAGCAAGAAAATATATTTGGTGTGTAAAGTGTGACCTTAACCTGCTGCCATCCGCGCTACAGCCTATATACGGTTTTTTTAAACGGCCTCCCAGAAAAACTCTCCCCGCGCGCTCCCGCGAGCGCGCATCGGGGAGAATCTGTGTCGGCCGTGTCCCTTGGACACGGCCGATCACAGATCGTGGTGAATGGCCAATCACAGCGGCCATTCACCACGTGATCAAGCCGTCCAATGAGAGATGATCTTATATGTAAACATATGAGATCATCTCTCATCGCCGGCGCTCCTTCCTCACACAGAGCCTGCAGTGTGAGGAAGGAGGGGGAGCCTCACAGCGCCAGGGACACACAGCAATGTAATCAGGGCACTGATCACCAGTGCCCTGATTACTAGAGGTAAAAACACATACACAAATTGCCCCCCCATCAGTGCCCCCCATCAATGCCCACAATCAGTGCCCATAGTGCTGCCAGTCAGTGCCCATCAGTGCCTGCTCATCTAGGCACTGATGAGCACTGACTGGCAGCACTATGGGCACTGAGTGTGGGCACTGATGGTGCTGCCCATCAGTGCTCATCAGTGCTCATCAGTGCCACCCGTCAGTGTCCATCAGTGCCATCCGCCAGTGCCCCTCAGTGCCGCCTATCAGTGCCCATCAGTGCCGCCCATCAGTGCCGCCTCTCAGTGCCCAGCAGTGCCGCCTATCAGTGCTCATCTGTGCCGCCTATCAGTGCTCATCAGTGCGGCATATTAGTAGCTCCTCATCAGTGCCCATAAGTGCCACCTCATCAGTGCCCATAAGTGCCACCTCATCAGTGCCCATAAGTGCTACCTCATCAGTGCCCATCAGTGCCGCCTCATCAGCGCACATCAGTGAAGGAGAAAAATTTATTTTCAAAATTTACTCGCAGAAAATAAGAAAAACTTTTTTTTTTTTTTTCAAAATTTTCTGTCTTTTTTCTTTTTTTTCGTAAAAAATAAAAAACCCAGAGATGATTAAATACCACCAAAAGAAAGCTCTATTTGTGTGAAAAAAAATTATAAAAATTTCATATGGGTACAGTGTAGCATGACCGCGCAATTGTCAGTCAAAGTGTGACAGCACTGAAAGCTGAAAATTGGCCTGGATGGGAAGGGTGTTTAAGTGCACAGAAGGCAAGTGGTTAAGGACTAAAATTGTATTTCTATCCTTAAAATCGTGAGCAATTTTGAACCTTGTCATTGAGGTTTTGTGTCACCGACTTTTTTTTCTTTATCACTGACTTTAAAAAAAAAAAAAAAAATGTTGGTGCCTTTTTTTGCACACAAACCCCCCCCCCCCCCCTTCTCCTGTCTGTGGCACAGGTAATTGCAAAAGGGAGTGTAAACAGTTGTATTGTCATACAAATTGACTGAGCTGGGTGAACTTGAAGAGGGAAGTACTAAAGAATCTGCTAATCGTATATGCAAATGTATATTAACTATCAGTTTTGCTTTTGTAGAGAAAAACAGTTTTTGAAGAATGTTCCAAATGGGTGAAAAATGGTGACATATAAGTTCTTGTATCCAAATGGGAAATTACTAATGTTTATTTTTGAGCTGCTCATTTTTTTAACCATGGTGAACAATAATAATTTTTTCTTTAAATTTATGGTATACCATCACAAAAAAAATATAGAAATCCACGTGGTAATAATTAATTTGACGTTAACAATTTTTGGTATTAGAGAAGTGCACTGTTAGGAAGGAAAATGTTTGACATGCTTACTGTATGCTAAATTCCTTTAACCGTTGGTTTATTTTTAGGAGGAAAAGTAAAATGTTCTGTTACTAAACCCTTCTTGATGCTTATTTCTCAGATAAATTTAATTTGAGACTTTCAGAACGAAGGATCACAGCCTTCAACGACAACTCAACCTTATGGGAGTATTGTTTACAAATAGTTTTTTCCTGATTGATTAGACTGTTTTTATGGGTGTTAGAAAGTTCTTATTTATTGGGTGTCAGATATTTGATGTGTTCTAATTCGACATATATGAGCTCTGGCATGAATGAGGTGCTATACCTTAGATAATTAAGCATCTCTGGTCTTATAAAGTTTTCTTTTATGAGATTGTGAAAAAAAAAAATAGGATGGAATTGGATAACTTGTTGATAGTGTGCTAAGAATTATAATGAATTTATGCCAGCGTTACTACAAGGTAACCTCCTGTGGTGAATTCAATTAGTTGCATGGCCAGCTAAGCCATCTCTTTTCATACTAAGGTGACTCATTGCCCCAGGCTTTGCATATAAATGGTCCTTGAAGTCAGATCCTGTGTCTCCAAGGCTATTTGGTTTCAATTTCCTGTTCGGTGTCACTGAGCAATTGTGCAAACCCTTATAAATTTATGTTTGCATGAGTACTTACTTCTAGCTGTTTTGTATGTCTCAATGTGTACACAAGACAGCTTGAATTTTACTCCCTGCTGTTCAGTGATCAGAGCATCTTAGCCATGCAAGGGATTCTCAGTTCTAGGTAGCTGCCTGCTTGGGTGAGTCAGAGGACTGCAAGCTAACCCATCTCCACCTTTGGAGAATACAAGGCAGTTCAACCCCTCCAAGGGCCCTCACCATTGTTGCATGTGTGGACATGCTGTGTTCTCCCAAAATAGTGCCATTAGGTATCCTTCCTGTCTTAAAAAATGACCTGCCTTCCTGTAGGCCCTAAACCCCAGTGCTGCAATATACTCCGGCCATTCTTGTAAAACTTGAATTCTGGTCTCTGTACTTACCTGCTATTCTTGCTGAAGTCAGTATGACTCCAGACCCAAGTACCAAGCTATCTCCCTTTGAAATTTTGATGGGGAAACCCTTCCCAACCTCATGAATCCATAAATTCTCATATCTAGAGATTTTGCAAGAGGAATATGAGGCAGAATTAATTGAAAAAAATTAAACCGTGATTATGGTGATATTTCGCTCTCGTTTTGTTTGCCAACAGGTGCACCGACCCACCCATTCAAGCCTAGAGACAGAGTCCTGGTGAAGGCCCTCCATAAGCTGACGTCGCTAGACCCACCCTACGGACCTCCTGCGACAGTTCAAGCAGTGACCAGAACAGCGGTATTGACAGACCACTCCCCAGTTTGGATCCACGCATCGAGACAGACGGAAGCCCCACCCCTGGACCCCACGACTGAGGACCGGAGATTGTGACGAGCACCAGACGAATTCCAGTTGGATCGAGACAGACGCAAGCTTAGCACTAGTAGCCACTGTCTGGTTACTTGCAACATGTGCTCACCACCCGGAGAACCTCTCCTCTTTTTTCCCTTCCTCACCCCAGGAAAGGAGAGAGACATGAGACATTCATGTCTCCACTTTACAGTTGAAGTCAAGCCTATTGGACACAAAGGACATTGTTTAACGTTGTAGCCGCCAGGGATTTAGTCTGACCGCTCTGGTGATACGAGGGTCGAAAGGGAATTTTTTCCTCTCATTGAACGGGAGGTTTATTTTTGCCCTTTTCCTGGCAAAGGCTTTAGGAGATGTTGAAAATTCACATGGTCTATTTGTAGTGACTTTATTGCCATAATATGGAGTTTGGATTTTTCAGGCCATAGATTCTTGCAAGCTACGACCCTCCCCATTGAACATGTCTGTCTTTGATTTGATCTAAGAAGTTATATCCCTATGTGCACACAACCAAGTCACCAACCTACATACACCTTGGAATATAATGTCACCTGTTTTGTGCAAGTCAGTTACCAATAATATGACATGCACTCATACAATAACACAACCCAGGTATGTCAAGAATGTCCAGCTCATTCATAGTTGGACATATATCCCAGGAGGGCACATAGTGCTATTCAGAGGACCCTAGGTGATCCCACCCTTATGAACAAGGTTGGGATCAAAGGTTGGGTTGAAAGAGTGTATCAACGTGCCTTACTAAAATATATATTTCATAATATATATTTCAGCTCATGCCCACTTTCCAATGGAATGTGGTCCCTTGCAATTACATATTAACGAGCCAGACTAACACTCATTCATACACCCTGGACATCAGACAGCTGTATTTTGCATATAGATGACAAGACGTTGACATGTTAAACACCTTTCCATTCATTCATTTGGACACTTGACAGTTGGATATTTTGCATATAGACGGCAAGACGTTGACATGTTAAACACCTTTCCATTCATCCATTTGGGCACTTGACAAGTTGAGGCTTCACATAGAGATTACTAACACCACCCATAAACAATTGACAATTGCTTACATTAACACATCAGACAAGCTGAGTAGAGACGGAACGGCCCTTGTCCACAAACACAATCTCAGACACACGACACCCCACACTTACAGAGATGTATAGGGAAAACAAAAGCCTTTCATGTATTGTTTCTGTGAGATATGCAGTTCATCCAGAGTGATCATGGGCCTCTTGGCTGCATCTCTGATCAGTCTTCTCCTTGTATGAGCTGAAAGTTTAGAGGGACGGCCAGGTCTTTGTAGATTTGCAGTGGTCTGATACTCCTTCCATTTCAATATTATCGCTTGCACAGTGCTCCTTGGGATGTTTAAAGCCTGGGAAATCTTTTTGTATCCAAATCCAGCTTTAAACTTCTCCACAACAGTATCTCGGACCTGCCTAGTGTGTTCCTTGTTCTTCATGATGCTCTTTGCGCTTTAAACGGACCTCTGAGACTATCACAGTGCAGGTGCATTTATACGGAGACTTGATTACACACAGGTGGATTCTATTTATCATCATTAGTCATTTAGGTCAACATTGGATCATTCAGAGATCCTCACTGAACTTCTGGAGAGAGTTTGCTGCACTAAAAGTAAAGGGGCTGAATAATTTTGCACGCCCAATTTTTCAGTTTTTTATTTGTTAACAAAGTTTGAAATATCCAATAAATTTCGTTCCACTTCATGATTGTGTCCCACTTGTTGATTCTTCACCAAAAATTACAGTTTTATATCTTTATGTTTGAAGCCTGAAATGTGGCAAAAGGTTGCAAAGTTCAAGGGGGCCGAATACATTTGCAAGGCACTGTATATGTATATGTATATGTATATGTATATATATATATATATATATATATATATATATATATAGAGGGCAATTGAGTATCGGTCAGTTCAGTATAGGCCATACTTTGATATCTATCTATCTATCTATCTATCTATCTATCTATCTATCTATCTATCTATCTATCTATCTATCTATCTATCTATCTATCTATCTATCTATCTATCTATCTATCTATCTATCTATCTATCTATCTATCTATCTATCTATCTATCTATCTATCTATCTATCTATCTATCTATCTATGCCACTTGAGTATATATCAGGCCATTCAGTATCTGTCGGTCATTTCAGTATAGACCATATATCGATGTATATATATACAGTTTGTACGGAAAGTATTCAGACCCCCTTAAATTTTTCACTCTTTGTTATATTGCAGCCATTTGCTAAAATCATTTAAGTTCATTCTTCTTCCTCATGAATGTACAACAATTCTGTGTCTTTCTGTCAGTATGGGGTGCTATGTGTACATTCATGAGGAAGAAGAATGAACTTAAATGATTTTAGCAAATGGCTGCAATATAACAAAGAGTAAAAAATTTAAGGGGGTCTGAATACTTTCCGTACCCACTGTATATATATATATATATATATATATATATATATATATATATATATAGTATATATCTTTCCATTCCGTATCTGTCAGTTAGTTCACTACATATCAGCAGTGCATTATATATATTTTATATTGATAAACCAGTAATAACCCCCCCCCCCCCAAAATCCACATCATGTCCAAAATGCCGACAGGGAGAGGCAGACACTCACAGGCCACGAAAAGAGGGCAAGCAGCCTCTGTCTCCACAGTGAAAAGTGGTGGTCACAGACATGGTGCATCCTCTGCAGACGGGGTACGCCCGTCCTTTTTTTCCAGTGCTGACCGTGTTATTAGGCCACAACATGCAGATGAGTTGGTGGAGTAGATAACCAAGACGTCCTCATCCTCCCCGTCCTCTGTCACCCAGGCTGATACTAGTTTGCCTTCCACCACAGCTGCCAAAGCAGCCCGTTCCACAGGCTTCTTCTCCACAGCTACTCCTTCTGTCGCCCCAACATCATGCATGGAGGAGTCATCTGAACTATTTTCCAAAAAAGCTGGTGCTGGTTCTGCCACATCTGGCTACTCCACCACCTCCTCCTCCTCTTCTTCCTCCATGTCCTCTTCTGCTGAATTATCTTCTGAAGCAGCAGTGCTCCCTAAGTGTTCAAGGGGCTACGCAAGCAGTCCGGCTAAAAGATGCCATGCAGTGCTTCAGTTGGTTTGTCTAGGGGATAGGAGTCACACCGGGGCAGAGATTCTATCAGCTCTGCAGGGGCAGGCTTAGAGATGGTTGATGCCATGACAGCTTGAGCCAGGAATGGTTGTATGCGACAATGGCACCAACCTTCTCTCTGCCCTCCGACAGGGACACTTGACACATGTTCCATGCTTGGCACATGTCCTGAATCTGGTGGTGCGGCATTTCTTGAACAGATACCTGGGCTTCCAAGATCTCCTGAGGCAGGCCAGAAAAGTCTGTGGCCATTTCCAGCGTTCATACAATGCAGGGCTCGGCTATCTGACATTCAAAGGGAATTCAACCTGCCCACCAACCGCCTCATTTGTGACATGCCCACCAGGTGGAATTCAACATTGGCAATGTTGCAGTGGCTGCAAACGCAGCAGAGGGACATCAATGAGTGCTTGTGTGAGTAAGGCACAATGACAGGCTCAGGGAGCTTTGCTTTTTTCGCCACCCCAGTGGCTTTTGATAAATGATGCATGAACCGTCCTGTCGCCATTTGAGGAGGCCACAAGGATGGTGAGCCGGGACAATGCATGCACCAGTGACACTATCCCTCTAGTCTACCTGCTGGAGCACACGCTTCGTGGAATCATCGACAGGGCAATTAAGGGCAGAACAGGGGGAGGAAGAGGCCCCCTTTATGCAGATATCATGCATGCAGGGACACAAAACACACAGGAGCAAGAGGAGGAGGAGGATTGTGGCAGCATGGATGTGGAGGATAGCATACAGCAGTTTTCAAGGGATGGTTTTCATTCCCCAAAAACCACAGGAGTTGTACATGGTTGGGGAGAGGTTGCTCCTTACAATGTTATCCTTAGAAGCTCATGCCTCCTCAAACTTACGTTGCATGGGCTCCCTGATTCTGCAAAGCCTGCAAAAGGACTCGAGAATTTGTGCTATCAAGGAGAGGGATAATTACTGGTTGGCAACCCTTCTTGATTCACGTTACAAGGGTAAAGTTGCAGAGCTCATCCTGCCTTCGCAGAGGGAGCAGAGGATGAAACATCTTAAATAGGCCTTGAAAAAAAATTTGTGTAACCCCTTTCCAGACATTGGGAGGTTAACATTCTCTGGACGTGCTTCTGAGGCATCGTTCAGCCAAAGGAAGAGCAGTGAAGATGGCGGCCGGCTGACCGATGCCTTTATACAGTTCTTTAGTCCTCAGCAGCACCCAGGGCTGTTAGGTTTAAGCAACCATCGGCAGCGTCTCCATCAAATGGTGCATGATTATTTAGAGGCAAGAGCAGACTTCGAGACCTTTCCAGCTGAGCATCCACTGGGTTACTGGGTCTTGAGGATGGACCACTGGCCAGAACTTACTCAATATGCAATGGAGCTACTGGCCTGTCCTGCTTCCAGCGTGCTTTTTGAATGGACATTCAGTGCTGCTGGAGGTTTTATGACAGACAAAAGAGTATGTCTATCCACAGACTCTGTTGACCAGCTGACTTTTATCAAAATGAATCAGTCCTGGATCAACAGCAGCTATCAAGCCCTTGATGCTGATGTATCTGATTGAATTTTCTAGGGGTTTGCCATCCCTTGAAGACTGCATGTGCTGCCTATCCTATTCTTCAACCTTGATTCTGCTAGCTTCCAACAATATTTTTGGTTTAGGTCACCACCATCACCCAAGGCCTAATTTTTCTGCACTTGCATGACAGGTGCATACTATTTGAATTTTCTATGTCAATTTTAACAGCAGGCCCTGTCCCTGTGCCCAGCAAGAGTAACCCATGAGGGGTTATGGTGTTCAGGCACCACCAACTCCAAAGGCCCAATTTTTTTGCACCTGTATGACAAGTACATGCGATTTCAAATTTGTATGGAATTCTTACCAGCAGGTCACGTTCCTGCGCCCAGCAAGAATAACTGTGAGGGGTTACGGTGTTCAGGCACCACCAACACCAAAGGCCCAATTTTTTGCACCTGTATGACAAGTACATGCGATTTCAAATTTGTATGGAATTTATTTATTTATTGTATGGGAAGAATCTGACAAATTGGGAGAGTGCATAGCCACCTCCTGACAATGGTGTTTAATAGTGGAGAAAATAAAGGCCCTCTTAGGAGCCCCTAAGCAGCCTAAGAAAACAAAAGAATAAAACAGTGACTATAAGTCAACAATGATTAGGTGTATAGTGCAGAACTAAAAACATAAATCTGCAAACCAAAAGTCCAAGTTCACCTAGGGAATAAAAACGCCAGTTTTAAGACAAATAGAGGACAGTAACCAAACAGGGGTGGCGGCTAATGTCCCATAAAAGGACCACTGAGAAGCCACCACCATAGAAAGAATCAGCTGGTGTAGTTCAAGAAATTCTCAGGTAACTCAGCATAGAGTTGCAGCTTTCTTTGATGATAGGGAAGGACCAAAGAGGTGAAAGCGGAGGAGGGGGATCGCTGGATCTAGGTTGATTCTGAGATGATGGACTGTGAGAGATGAATCCCAACTTCAGCAGAATTTTTTCATCATCAGCAAAAGTAGAGAAGGAATAAGATCAATTATAAGTGAATTGCAGCCAGAAAGGATAGTTCCATCGGTAACAAATGTCACGTTGAACCAGTGATGAAAGTAAGGGTTTGAACGCTCTGCTTTTTTGAAAAGAGGCTTGTGAGATGTACGCCAAAATCTGGATTTCTCTTTCGTTCATTGACAAACACAGCTCCTGATTTTCCTAACTATTGGGTTATAATGCCCCCTACAGGAGGAGGACACTAGGAAGTAAAAAAGTCCGGCTACGCCTATGGGTTGTCCCAAGGGGTAGACTTCCTCTCTCTGCTATAGGTACTCAGTTTTTTTTCTGCCTAGTCAGGAGTAAGGACCTAGTTCCTTGCTGGGATTTCTGGTCCTGGCAATTTTTTCTTTTTAGATAGAATTTTTTCTCCTGTTTTTTTTCCTGTGAGATCTACAATCAACTGCCAGACTGGGTGACGGGCTGGATAATATAGATCCAGTGGTCTCCCCAGTCTGGCCAACGAGCGGGCATAGACCTCAGTTCCAAGCTAGGTCGGCCTCGATCAGACAGGGGCTGGCCTGCAAGTTAAACGCCCTGTGAGGTCGCAAACGACCGGGTCTCTGCCTGAGTCTTAGCGTTCCTCTTGGCCAACAGCCCCCCATTTTGATGGAGAGGAGGTTCTGTCTGGAGCTGTGCCCATCTGGTTCCTAGTATGGTAAGTGGCTGTCTCCCCTCTCCCCCTGGAGGTTTTGGGGTGGACGTGGGGCCCTCCATGGGATGGTCAGACCCCTGGGTTCCCCTCCTTCCCCTTAGGCACCCCCCCATCGGTCTGGTGGTCCCTGTGAGCCATATCGCCCTCAATCCACCCCCTCTCTTTCCCTCTCTTCTTTGCTGACGCTGGGGCTGTGGGATGGCCTGGTCCACAACCTGGGTTGGGGAAGGGTGCTGTTTTGGCAATGGGGGTTGCGCCACTAGCAACCAGGCAATCGGCTGTGGGGGGAGGCTGTACTTGGTGGGCGCTCCCCTTCCTGTCTGTCCTGTTTTTTGAGGCCTTGGGATCCTTCCCGGGGCCCTGGGAGCCTGGTGGTGCCGCAGGACTGCCATTTTTCTGTAGCCTGTGTGCTCAATGCATTGCGGCCATGTTCGTGTAGTCCGGGAGCCATTTTGCGGTGGTTTGCCATTGAAAGTAGTGGTGGCCATGACAGTGGAGCCCTGTGGGTGGCGATATTGGTGGTGGGAGCCCCTCCTCATCCCCTGGTGCTGACTCCTGGATATTTTCACTTCCTGATCACCGCACATGGACTGCAGATTATCCTGGTGGCCAGGGCCACTGATGAGGGGGGCACCAGTCCTCATGTAGGGGGCCTAGGCACACAGGAGGGCGCCAACAGCATGGAGAATCAGTGCGGTCGGGCAGAGGGGCAATTACAGAAGGAAGCCCTGTGCTGCTCTCTGCAGCAGCTGAAAGACAGTTTCTCCCCTTCTGCCAGCTTTCAGCTGCTGCAGGGAGAGACACAAAGACAGGGCATCGTTCCTGTAATTGCTTCTCCGACATTGATCATCCTCCCTGTTCTGCCTGCTTCTGACCCCCCCCCCTCCCCATGTGCCCCCCTTTTACTGTGTCCCAGGTGGAGGTGGTTTTTGGGGGACTATCAAAAAGTGCCCCCAGCCTCATCTGTCTCCTCAGGCCCTGAATCGGATTCAGCCGCCTTGGACGTGAGACACTCTGCTAGGTCTGCAACCATGCTCCCTGATTTTTTTTTTTTCTGGGAAAAAAAGGCATTTTATTGATCTTCGCTGAGTTATAATACAGTGCAAGGTTGTATAACTCTGCTGTAGTGGATTCTCTCCATGTGCTCATGTCTTTCTTTATCTATAAAATCCTGCAATAGAGATTCTGTAAAGAATAATGTTTCTTCCTTGTTTGGCTTGTTACCCATATGTCTCTTCCAGTTTTTATTTAATTAGAAGAGTGTTCTATAGCAGTCTTCACGTATAAAGAAGTAATTAATGTATTTTCTCAGTAATAACTGAGAAAATACTGAGAGTTCATTCGCTTCATGCATACCAGTTAACATTTTATACATAATATTGAAGAATATTGAATTTAGAGTGCTGAAGGAAATATTGGAAATTGTGTGTTTATGTAGAAGAAATATGAATATCATGGTGTGATAATTTTACTAAGTTGGTGTTAAATGTAAATATTGGTATTTTTTTTTTTTTTTTTTTATTTAATATATTTTTTATTGAATTCTATACGAATTATACAAACATGAAATATAAAAGAAAAAAAGGGGAGTCTCCCCAGATTATATACAGTTAGGCAATCCCTGCTCGTCATAACTAGAACCAATGCAGAAAACATACGGTGTAATTTACCTACAAAAATCAATATTTCTGGGATTGTTAAATATTTTAGTCCAGTTGTTTAAGCGGGGGCTCTCCAATAAAGAGAGGAAGGAAAGGAAAGAAAAGAGAGAAAAAAAAAAGAAAAAGGGGGGGGGTCCCTTGGTGTTTCACCAGTCTTGACGTTCTAGCCTGGAGAGGCCTCAGCCATATATGAAGCGTATATGTTAGTGTGGGTAAATGTTAACCAACATGACCAAATCTTACGTGCCAGAGATGCCTGACCACGAAGATCCAATGTCATGTCTTCCAGATAATAGATACGGTCAACTGCCCGCAACCATTGAGGTATCGAGGGAACTGTAGACTGTTTCCAATATTTTGGGATTAATGCTTTGGCTGCATTTAAAAGGTGAGGGGTAATAGACTTTCGATACTGGGCCGGAGGTAGTTTAGTGTCATGAAATAAGACAGACAACGGATCCCTAGCAATAGGTAAACCCTGAATTTCTTCAATTAAAGATAATACGCTAGTCCAGAAGGGTCGAATTGCTGGGCAGAACCACCATATATGTGCGTGCGTAGCTCTAAGCCCACAGCCTCTCCAACAGGCAGCCGAGAGAGATGGTGTCATCCTCTGTAGCTTAACAGGGGAGTAGTGCCATCTAGTGAGAAACTTATAATTGGCTTCTGCTGTCCGCGCCGATGTTCCTGAACTATGAGACAATTGAAGAATAACCTCCTCCTGTGTCGGCAAAAAAGTGCACTTAAAATCTAGTTGCCACTGTTTCAAAAAGTGTGGGGTGGAGTTGGGGCCTAGTGCGTCCAATGACTTATAAAACTTTGATAATAAACCTTTACCTGATTCAGGGCGTGCTAGAATTTGTTCAATCGGGTTCAGGGAATGTATGTTGCGTAAGGGGTGAGGTTTGTTTTTTCACAAATTGCTGAAGTTGGTGGTATTTCCAACAATCCATAAATGTCTTTGGTGAGGCCTGGCATATTTTAGATAATGGGAGTATTCCTTCCATCTCCGTTATATGATGCAACAGCGTGGCGTTGGCCTGTGGTAGCCACTGGGAGAAAGAGTGATCTTTATGACCAGGCTGGAAAAGGCTATGGCCTAAAATCGGCATAAGCGGTGAGTTATATGGAATTTTATAGAGCCTATGAAGCCGATCCCAGACACGGAAAACCGAACTGGTTAAAGGCGAAATAGTGTCAGCAAAATTTCTAGTCTCTGGCGGTATCCAAAGTTGAGTATATAATGATGTATTTGCCAGCTTCTGCTCCAGCTGAACCCAGAGCTTTTCCTCTGTATGAAATTTCCAGTCGGCTATCTGAACCAGGGAGACAGCATTCAGATATCTCCCAAAGTCCGGCACCGCCAACCCCCCCCCGGCTTTTGTCCCGCGATAGTAGCGAGAGCGCAAGCCGAGGCTGTGAGCGACGCCACACATATGCTCTAACCAGAGAGTTTAAGGTCCTCACCAAGTTGACGGGTATGTTAAAAGGGAGCATTTGAAACATGAAGAGCACCCTGGGCAGCACATTCATCTTGACAACATTCACCCTCCCTATCCAAGAGGTGGCTAAATGATGCCAATTCGCAAAGTTAGCTCTAATTGTGTTAAGTAAAGGAATATAATTTGCTCGTGCTAGATCCTCCACCTGGGCAGTAATATGTACCCCTAAGTATTTAAAAGAATAGGGTTGCCATATAAAGGGAAATGCTGGGCTGATGTCATGTGCCATTGCCGGGGCAATTGTAACGTTTAGGATTTCCGACTTCGTTAAATTGATTTTGAAGTTAGACAGAGCACTATATCTATCAAATTCAGAAAGAAGATTAGGCAGGGATATCATGGGTTGTTGTACATAAAAAAGAACATCGTCCGCATAAGCCGTGTATTTGTGTGACATAGACCCGACCGTGATACCGTGAATCGAGGGGTTTGCTTGAATTCTAGCCAGAAAAGGTTCCAAAGATAAAACAAAAAGTATAGGGGAGAGCGGGCAGCCCTGTCTGGTCCCATTAGAGAGCTTAATTGATTCGCTAAGGATACCATTAACCTTAATCTGAGCAGTAGGGGATTTATATAACGCATTAATCAAACGACACAGGCGGGGGCCTAGACCAAACGCCTGTAGTGTCACCATCAGGAACTCCCAGTCCACCCTGTCAAACGCTTTTTCAGCATCCGTGGAAAGCAGCAGGGTGGGCTGGGAGTGCCGGCGAACAAAAGATAAAAGTGAAATTGTGCGTGACACATTGTCCCTCACCTCACGACCAGGAATGAAACCCGTTTGACTGTTAGCGATACTAGCGGGTAAAAAGGGGAGCAATCTGTTGGCGATTACCTTGGCATATAGTTTAACATCGACATTTAACAAAGAAATGGGACGATAACTAGAACATAAAGAGGGGTCTTTACCCTCTTTCGGGATTAATGTAACATATGCATGCAAAGTCTCCGGGCGCAAAGAAGAGTCTACCAGAATAGAATTAGCATAGGAGGCCAAGTGAGGGAGCAAGGTTTCGGTGTATTGTTTATAGTAAAAGGCCGAGAGGCCGTCAGGGCCCGGGGCCTTCCCCATTGGGGTAGAGATTAAAGCAGTTCGGAGTTCTTCCACCGAAATTTCATCCTCCAGAGAATTAACTTTCTCTGGGGGGATAGAAGGGAGATTGGCACTAGCAAGATATTCTGACATCAATGATCTACGCTTTTCTGGATCCGAGATAGCTTTCGGAACAGAATAGAGATTTAAATAGAATTTGTGAAATTCGGCCGCGATGGAGGTGGAGTCATGTGCCAAAGAGTCATCATGTCGCTTGATTTTAGGAATATAAGAGGCTACTTTTTGTTGTTGCAAAGACCGTGCCAGGTGTCGGCCAGGTTTATCACCCCAATTCGTATATCCTTTGGGACACCTTGCGGTATATGGCCTTGTTTTGTGCATGAAATAGGGCCTTAAGCTCCTCCCGTTTTTTAGTCAGTAACTGTAAGGTAGAGATAGCAAGGGATGCCTTATGAGAGCGTTCGAGAACCTGTATTTCAGCAACAAGAGTTCTTTGAGATGATACGCGCTCTTTCTTCTTCCTTGCTCCTAATTCTATTCGTTTACCTCTAATATAGGCCTTATGGGCCTCCCAGCGAACAGCAGTATTGACCTCTGGCAAGGAATTGTCCACAAAAAAATTATCTAGTTCTTTACCTATATTTTGTTTGTCCAGGGGGCTCAGAATTAGGGAATCATTTAACTTCCATGTGGATTTTTTTTAAAGGAGAGAAGGAATCTTCAAGGTCAAACAAATAGGGGAATGATCCGAAATAGAAGATGAAGCAATAGTGACAGAGTCAACTAGTTCGAGGTGGAAGTGGTCCACCAAGAAATAGTCAAGTCTTGAATAAGAGTTATGTGTTTTGGAAAAATACGAGTAATCCCTATCTGAAGGGTGGAAAACACGCCAAGCATCTATTAATTGAAATTCATGCAATTGTGTACGCAAATAGTTTAACCGTTTATATGAGATATAAGACTTACCCGAGGAGGTATCCAGCAAGGGGTCCATAGTGACGTTGAAATCGCCTGCCACCACTGATATTCCGTCAGCAAATTCATGGAACCTGCGCAGGGTGGTCGTTAAATAAGACACTTGATCTTGATTAGGAGCATAAACATTTGCAAAAGAAACAACAGTGCCGCCCAGGGTGCCCTTCAGGAACAAATAACGCCCAAATTTATCAGCTACCATTTGTATGAGTTTAAAGGGTGAGCCTTTACGGAACCCTATGGCGACTCCCTTGGAGTTACGAATATCCGAAAGGCTATAGTACCAAGTAGGGTACGTGGGGGTGGTCAATTTAAGATTTGAGGTGTGAGTGATATGGGTCTCCTGCAGGAACACTACTTCTCCTTTCAGCGCATTCAGTTCCCTATATAGACAATGCCGTTTAGCTGGAGTATGAAGCCCCCTTACATTATAGGATAGATATGTCACTTTCGACATTGAGATCTAAACCGGATATATACTAATATCCACACATAGACTGGTGTACACCAAGGGGGGGAAAGGAACAATAGGAGAGAGAGGAGAAAAAAAAAAGGGAATAGAAGGAAAAAGGTTGTCGCCATTGCGACAGTATGTTGGTGAGGAACACTCACCAAAGAGCGGAAAAACGGCGATCCCTCAGCCGCGGTCCCACCTGGAGACCCGCTACCTGGCGGGAAACGCAGGTGAGGGAAAGCCGAGCTCCGCTCAAAAATTGGGGAGGGGTGAGCAGCGAGAGGAGGGTCAAAGTAAAACCAATCAGAGATAAAAACCCTGAAAAATCCGGGGCCCCTCCGCGGGACTTCGCCAGGTGGCTGAAAAATTTATCAAATTATCACTTTTTCTCTCTCTGTATCTTCAAAATAGCCCAAAAAAAAAAAAAAAAAAAAAACGCTATGGTTGACCTCTGTTCGTCTAAACCGAAACATAAGGGGCCAAAAAATGATGACCATAGGGCCTTAAAGGACCAGTCCAACCTATCAGTCAGTCAATCAGTTCCAAGAAAAAAAAAAAAAGGGGAGGGGGCCAAATCAAAAAAAAATAGTGCAATATTGTAATTGCTAATATTCAAGTCGTATTCAAGTGGATTTGTCAGAGGGAGATTTCCGTGGTTTCTGTGGTTTAGGCGTCTTCTGCCAGATAGCCTCTACAGATGGGGTTGGATCCAGAAAAGCTTGCCAATATTCAAGTTATAATCAAGTAGGCTTGTCAGAGGGAGATTTCCGTGGTTTCTGCGATTTAGACGTCTTCTGCCAGGCACCATCTACAGATGAGGCTGGAGCCAGGAAGGCTTCATCTTGCCAGCCCGGAAGGTCAGGTATTGGTATATTAAGCTCCATGCAAAAGCCCTCCAGATCTTCGGGGAATCGCAAAGTTGCAGTGCGTCCTTCTCTAGATGCGATTAGACAGGAAGGGAAACCCCATCGGTATGTTATGGCGGTCGCTCTCAGCTTTTCTGTGAGGGGCTTTAATACCCTGCGGCGCTCCAAGGTCTCCCTAGCCAAGTCAGGCTAAAGCGACAAAGGTGCCCCATCAAAGTCCAGGTTTTGGACTTCCCGAGCTCTAAGCATTATACGCTCCTTCTCAGGGTAGTGATGAATCCTGCATATGATATCTCTTGGGGTCTCTGTCTGCAGGCTGCGGGGGCGAAAGGCCCTATGGGCTCTATCAATCCTTATTAACTTGTCAAAAGGAAGGCCGAGCAGCTTATTGAAAACCCCACTTATCGTCGGGAGCAGATCTGGGTCCTTGATGGCTTCAGGCAGACCTCAGATTCAAATATTATTACGCCTGCTCCGATTTTCCTGGTCCTCAATTTTATACAGGGCCATCCTATGTGCTAATGCTTGACGTTTGGAGATAGCTTGGAGTTCTTGGGTTGCAACAGCATGTGAATCTAATCTATGCTCGGACTCCTCAACCCGGGTTAATACCTGATTCAGGTCCGCTCGGACTGAGGATACCTCTTTTTTAATTGATTTTTCCAAACCCCTCAACATAGAGGCTAAATCCGCCTTTGTGGGCAGGCCGCTTACAAGCGCAGCTACTGTAGATCGGCTCGGGGAGACATCCGTCCCGTCTGAGCACCAGGAGGAGGCTGGAGATCTATGGGAAGCTGACGGGCTATGGGGAGGGCCGAAGCGGGCACCCGGCGTATGGTCCGAACCCCCTGCTTCCAGCAGCTCCTCGGTCTCCACTGCCAGGTACTTTTTTATAGAGCCAGTGGTCGGCTTCTTTTGGGGTTGTGTTGTTCTCAAAGTCCTTCTCCCCATAGCTTACAGGCGGCACAACAACCAGATCCACACCCAACAGGCCCTGCGGCTCTGATGCACAAGCCGCCTGAATTGCTCTATGGTAAATGTGCAAGGTCAGGGGACACAAAGAACCCCAAACCCAAAAATCTCAATGGCTCAGCGGCACAGCTGCTAGCAAATTCGCAGGTCAGTGATCAATCCGTACGGCAGTTCTCAATATAATTCTGCGGCTTAGTGGCTTGGCGGCTTGGCGACGGGATTCGGTTCAGCTTAGTTTAGCGGTTCAGCGACTTGCTGCTTCAGCGCTATCCCGCCTCGGTTGCTGCGATGCACAGCAACTAACAAGCAGGCTAGCAGGTAAAGTGAGCAAGCAAGCCACCTGGCAGTTCTTAAATAAAGTCTCAGTCACCGCTTAGTCTCTGCTTTGTCACTGCTTTGATACTGTGCTCGCTGACCCACTGAGCACTGAGCACACTGTATAATTGGCTGGTGGCTTAGGATTTTAACAGATTTGGCAGCTCTACAGCTTGATACAGTTCCACTCCAATGACTCGGCTCAGCCCCACTCAGGCAGCCCAGGGGCAGAAGGGTAGAGGTCTAGTCGGGAGATCTGCCCGGCAATCCTCCGCTCCTCTGCTCTGGTGGCTTAGCGACTCGGTATAGAGCCGCACAGCGCGGCTTAATAGACCGATAGTCCGATAGTCCGGTAATCCGGACGGTATTCGGCTCAGTGCAGTGCGGTCTTTGCAGTCTTTGCAGTCTTTGCCCGGTACGGTGCGGTGCGGTGCGGAGCGGCGGTACCTCGGCTCAGTATAGCCCCGCTCTGTACGGCGGTACCTCTGCTCAGTGCAGCCCCTGCAGCCCCTACTTGTGTGGCGGTACCTCGGTAGCAGTGTAGCTCCGCTCCGCTCGGTCCTGCTTGATAGTCCAGCAATATCCTCGGCTCGCTCTCTGCTGTGCACGTTAGTTAGTCAGGCAGCAATTAGCAGTCAATTAGCCGGCAGACAATGCGAACACTTGGCGGTTCTCACGGAGGAGCTCAGGAGCTCAGGGAACGTGCGTCCTCACCCTCTCATCCTCTCACAGGATATATATATGCTCCCTGAGTTGTCAGATAGTGAGGATGATTCCTCCACTTCTACAACCGCGCACAAAAAAGCGATGGTGAATGCACTAATTGTATCTGTGCGTAACCCCTTAAAAATGGAGGACGCAACTGAAGCTGCAACGGAGGCGTCGGTTCCCTTTGGCACTCACAAGCCATCCAGAGCGGCAAAGGTGTTCCTTTCCCCCCCTATTTTGTCGCTAAAGAGTGGGAATGGCCAAAACGTCCCCTAAGCGATTTGCTATTCAGTATCCCTATGAGGAGTCCCTTCTTAAAAGTGGACTGTTCCACCGGTGGTGGACCCTCCAGTCTCCATATTGAACAAAGCAACCATGATTCCAGTTGAAATGTCCCTGGCCTTTAAGGACCCAGCTGACAGGAAGGCTGAGACTGTGGCCTGCAATATGTGCACCCTGGCTGGTTTGGCACTGAGGCCGGTATTTACCATTCCACTGGTGTCGCAAACTCTGACTGAGTGGGCTAAGCTTTTATGCCGTGATCTGGAGGGGTAGCTTCTCCCCCCTGCCTTTGCTGAACTAGTGGACCAGTTGGTTCAGGGGCTGCAGTTTTTTTTTTATCTGTGATGCCTCTTTGGATGTGGCTCCACTAGTTGCTAGGCTCTCTGTTTCAGCAGTGGTCCTCTGGTGTTTTTTTGCCTCAAATGCTGGTCTGCGGACCAGACTTCTAAGAAGGCCTTGACTGATTTCCTTTTCAAGAAGATCGCCTGTTTGGAGCAACCCTGGAGGACATCATTAGGGGTCTCACAGGGGGGGGGGAGAGTACCTTTCTTTCGCAGGCTACGAAGGTCAAGGACCCTCGTCGCAGACGTGGGCCATCCTTCTCGGCTCTAAAGAATTTTATTTGTCCCTCAGGGATGACTGGCAAGGGATCAAAGCCGTTCAGGGCCTCCTCTGGTGGATCCAAGGGAACTTGGTCTGGCATGTTGAGAGCAGGCTTATCCAGACCCCCGGATAAGGCTTCTTCGGCATGAAGGTGCACCCTCTCCCATATCGAGGGGTGGGAAGACGTCTTTACTGGTTCCCAGACCTGTGGACTTCCCTGGTACAAGACAAGTGGGTCCACAATGTCATACGGTCAGACTGCAAGATTGGGTTTCCGTCTTCCCCCCCACCCCCGGCAAGGTTTTTTTCCTTCCAATTTGCGCTTACAGGGCCTGTTTAGGGCGGTACAAAACCTGTTACTTCAAGGGGTGATTGTCCTGGTTCCGACATCGGAATGTTTTTTACTCAAACCTGTTTACAGTTCCCAGGAAGGAAGGCGTCCAATCCTGGACATCAAGGCGCTGAACTGCTTTGTGCAGGTACAGAATTTCAGAATAGAGTCCATTTGCACTGTGATGGCATCCCTGCATTAGGGGGATTTTTGTGCCTTTATCGACATCAACGATGCTTACCTTCACATTCCAATATGTGCCGGTCACCAGCGCTTCCTCCGCTTTGCCGTGGAAGAGGAGCACTTTCAGTTTGTGGCGTTACCCTTTTGTCTCGCCTCTGCTTTTCGGTTGTTCACAAAAGTGTTAGCCCCCGTGCTAGCATTGTTACGCCAACGGGGGATCACTGTACTGGGCAACTTGGACAACCTCCTTCTGCGAGCAGAGTCTCCTACTGCTCTGGTGGAAAACCTAGAAATCACCATACGAACTCAGAGAGTTCGGCTGGATTCTGAATTTTCAGAACTCTGCTCTGGTTCTGTCCACAAAACTGGACTATCTAGGTCTGACTCTGGACTTGGTCTTAGCAAGAGTGCTCCTTCCTCTGGACAAACTCTAGAAACTGCAGGCTGTGATTCGTCTCCTGCTGTCCAGCAGATGGTCATTCCTCCAGACTTGCATGCGGGTGCTGGGCCCGATGGTGTCTACTTTTGAAATGGTTCCATTTGCACAGTTCCATAAGAGGCCCCTGCAAAGGGAGATTCTGGCCAAATGGGACAAGACTCCGCAGTCTGTGGACAATCAGATTTGGCTGAGCCGGGGAACAAAAGAGTCTCTGATATAATGGATTTGGTCTCCGGCGCTTCGGCTGGGCAAATCCTTCCTCCCCTTGTGTTGGACAGTGGTCACGATGGATGCCAGCCTGTCCAACTGGGGAAGCGTTCTTGGCAAAGCTCAGGGGATCTGGACACTGGAAGAGTCCAGACTACCGATCAATGTCTTGGAACTCCGAGTGATCAGACTGTGCCTGGAACATTGGACAGATCATCTTCAGGGATGTCCAGTGCGCATTTAATCAGACAATGCCACGGCCGTGGCTTATGTCAATCACCAAGGGGGCACAAGAAGTGTCCTGGTGGCTGTGGAGGTAGCCAGCATTCAAAGGTGGGCAGAACGGTTCTGTCAGGAAAGAGTTCACCTGCTGGTGGCACTGTGGCTCCCAGATCTATAGGCTTCAGTTCCAGTGTTCACCAGCGCGTGTTCCTCAGCAGCCAGAAGCTGACATCTCATGCAATCAGTCATCACCTGAGGCTAGTTGCAGGAAGTGTATTTAAACCCCGTGCATGCTCTTCCTCACTGCCTTGGTGTTGTCTCCATGTGTCCCTGACCTGCATGCCTGCATCCTGATGCTGGACCTTGATCCTGACCCTGCAGCCTGATCCCTTCCTACCTGCTTACTCCCTCTACTGTTACCCTCTCCCTGTCCTATCTTGCTCCCTGCTCCCTCTGCTTGATCTCCCGTGCATTACCCTTACATTTGGCAAGGTAAAAGAGCCCACAGTACGCATTCCAAACTTATTAAAAATAAATTAGCCAGGTGGAATAAGATTGGTAGATATTTTTGACTATTATATTATGCTATGGGGCACCCTAGAACAGTGATGGTGAACCTTGGCATCCCAGATATTTTGAAACTACATTTCCCATGATTCTCATGCACTCTGATGTGTAGTTGAGCATCATGGGAATTGTAGTTTTAAAAGGACTGGGGTGCCAAGATTCGCCATCACTACCCTAGAAGAACAGGCTGTTTCGGGGAAAAGTCTGTTTCGCTTGGTTGATTAGCTGTTCCCTTCAAGATCAAAAACTTCAGCAGTTCCCTTTGACAATACAAGCTTCAATAGGGGCCTAGAAAGCATTATTATATTCATCAGTAGGAGATAATCCTAGGGTAATAAAAATCCTTATTTTTGTTATCTCGTTGTGTATCCCTGACTTAGTGCTACACTTGTGGCCTAATTATGGCATCTTTTGGCTTAGCAATATTTATGATAAAGAGACTTTGAAATAATTTTCTTCTCTCCAAAGAGACTTTTAAGTACCTAACTCAGAATATTTTATATATATGCAAATATCTCACTTCCTCCAGCACCATCCTCAGATAGCCAGCCACCCACCTCAGGGTCAGCCTCAATCAGCTTGCACCAACCCCTTCCTACTGCTAAAAAAACCCGCCTGCTCCAACATCTCTCTCTCTCCATCACCCACAACAACCACAGTTGCAGCCCAGTATACCCTACTACCAACCATATGTCAGTACCCTGTTTCCACTTGCTGCACCTACCCTGCTTTTAACACCTTGAAGATTACCTCTTCTCCATTGGTTGCGCCAATCCCTCAGATATCCTCCTTAGCAACTGCTCCCTCTTTTTCACCATCCCCCAGCTTTTCTTTGCCATTAGCTGCTCCCCCTACTCACAGCCCTGTGTTCACATGCAGAACCTCAGTGGCAAAACCAAAAAAGAAACAAAAGTTTTTCCCAACTCCCAAAATCCTGCCACTATCCAATTCTGGCTCCACGCCAGCCAATCTGCTCCAGTCTGCCTCCACGCCAGCTGATCTGCTCCAGTCTGCTTCCACGCCAGCCAATCTTTTCCAGTCTGCCTTCACGCCAGCCGATCTGCTCCAGTCTGCCTCCATGCCAGCCGATCAGCTCCAGTCTGCCTCCACGCCAACCGATTCGCTCCAGTCTGCCTCCACACAAGCCCATCTGCTACAGCCTGCCTCTATGATTGCCAATGGGGTTAGGCCAGCCTCTGATGGTCTCAAATCTGATAACACAACTGACCTTACTGATCTTCTTCCTGCTGCCCAGCCTGATGTGCCTCTGCCTGCTGCCCAGCCTAATGTGCCCCTGCCTGCTACCCAGCCTGATGACCCTCTGCCTGCTGCGCAGCCTGATGTTACTCTGCCTGCTGCCCAGCCTGATGTTACTCTGCCTGCTGCCCAGCCTGATGTGCCTCTGCCTGCTGCCCAGCCTGATGTGCCTCTGCCTGCTGCCCAGCCTTATGTGCCTCTGCCTGCTGTCCAGCCTTATGTGCATCTGCCTGCTTTCCAGCCTGATGTGCCTCTGCCTGCTGCCCAGCCTCTGCCCACTGCCCAGCCTGATGTGCCTCTGCCCGCTGCCCAGCATAATGTGCCCCTGCCTGCTGCCCAGCCTCTGCCCCCTGCCCAGCCTGATGTGCCTCTGCCCACTGCCCAGCCTGATGTGCCTCTGCCTGCTGCCCAGCCTAATGTGCCCCTTCCTGCTGCCCAGCCTGATGTGCCCCTTCCTGCTGCCCAGCCTGATGTGCCTCTACCTGATGCCCAGCCTGATGTGCCTCTGCCTGCTGTCCAGCCTGATGTTCCTGTGCCATAATGTATTCAGTAGAGTAACTGTCGGCACTCAAGTGACAATATGCGGAAGCCCTGCATCTAAATATGTAAGGGCAGAACAGGTAAAATTACACGGTATAAGAAGGGCTCTAATGGAGTCAAATGGGTCCACCCCACCCCACCCCCTCAATTGCTGTATTTGGGAAGCTATGTAATAAGCCTTGGAGTGAGGGACAGCTAAATCACCCTGTTCTTTTCACATTTGCAGGGCTGCTAGACTAATCTGGGCCATTTTTTTGCACCATATTAAATCCTGAAAATGGTAATATTTTCAGAGCAACCATTTATGAGGTATCTAAACTGGAGAATTATTAAAAATGTACAACAGTTGGAGGGCCTACACCATGTTTATTACGTTTATTCTCCCAACCACTGAAAGGGGAAGCTTACACCATGCAACGCATTTCTCTCAGATTTTACATAATAATTGGAGTAGATTCAACTCTATATACTGGGTAGGATCGGATGTGACCTATATGCCCAGATAACGAAAAGAGGAGACTATCTGTAAGGTCTTAGCGCAATCTGGAAGAGGGAGCATCAATGAATCTAAAGGAAGAAGGACAGACTTGTCCCAATTTATAGAGAACCCGGATAATGCTCCATAACCTTCGATAAGGGCCATCACAGCTCGCATGGATCTCTGCGTGTGTGTCATTGCAATATAATGAAATTGTGTATATATAATAAGTGCGCTTTTCCTATTGTGATTAATAATAAATAAAATTATTCATAATGATTTTCAATATTAAACAATATCAAATGGTGAGAACTGTGTAAAACAAGGTTTAAACACAAAATGCATGTAAATGGAAATATAAATAAATTATCAGAGTCCAATTTCATGAATCTTCTTTCAAAGTGATGATAGTGATGAAAGGTGAAAGAATCAAAACAAATGAATAGTGATTGTGATGTCCCTCCACCAGGTGAATTTCCTCCTTACCCGGCGGAAAAAAGGTAGGAGTCTTAGATGTATCCAATTTTTCCAATTGCTTATATTATGTAATCCACC
Source organism: Pelophylax lessonae (assembly GCF_965119305.1). NCBI lineage: Eukaryota > Metazoa > Chordata > Amphibia > Anura > Ranidae > Pelophylax > Pelophylax lessonae. The sequence goes on along the minus strand of NC_138770.1, from coordinate 472,046,124 downwards.
TTTAATATAGTGACAAGCTGCCCTGTTCGGATCATTGGCGGTGTCAGCGCAGGGAACCCCAGGATATTACCATCTTTGCTGAAACAACTGAGGGAACCGTGCACCTTGTACAGACTAAGAGGGAATAGCGCCATCTATATATGAGTGTACCACAAATGTAAAAGGTCTTTTCCATGGTAAGAGGCCATTACCTTTACACAGTGGTGTTGTCACTATATTAAAGGTGGATTACATAATATAAGCAATTGGAAAAATTGGATACATCTAAGGCTCCTACCTTTTTTCCGCCGGGTAAGGAGGAAATTCACCTGGTGGAGGGACATCACAATCACTATTCATTTGTTTTGATTCTTTCACCTTTCATCACTATCATCACTTTGAAAGAATATTCATGAAATTGGACTCTGATAATTTATTTATATTTCCATTTACATGCATTTTGTGTTTAAACCTTGTTTTACACAGTTCTCACCATTTGATATTGTTTAATATTGAAAATCATTATTAATAATTGTATTTATTATTAATCACAATAGGAAAAGCGCACTTATTATATATACACATTTTTACCCTTTTTTCAGTAGCAGCTTTTTCACAAGATCAGCGCACCCCCCTTTTTTTCAAATATAATGAAATTACATCACTTCATGGACCCCTAAGAGACCGCACAATGTCCGATAACCCATGAATGTGTGCTGCCAGAGGTTCCAGGGCTAAGGCAAACAGCAGGGGTGACAAAGGGCACCCCTGCTGAGTGCCTCTATGCAGAACAAAGGGGTCTGAAAGTTTGCCATTAACCCTGATTCCAGTAGTGGGAACTGCATATAATACTCAAATCCACGTAATGAAATTATTGTCCACCCCAAAGCATTCCAAGAACTCCCAGAGAAAGGTCCATTCAATGCTATCGAAAGCTTTAGCAGCATCCAAAGGAAAGATGGCACTATTCCTTGGGTTGTCCAGAGGAAGCTGTATGCTCAAAAAGAGGCGCCTAAGGTTCTGTGCAGTGGAACGAGATGGGATAAACCCAGACTGATCCATATGTATCAGTTTGTGTATAACCGTTGCTAATCTAGAAGTTAACACCCTGGCCAACACCTTTACATCAGTGGTGAGAAGAGAAAGAGGCCTATACGAGTCAGGAAGCAGGTCATTTAACAGTAAAACAGTAATTGCCTCATTCATTGAGGTAGGTAAGGTCCCCCTCTGAAATGCATTGGTATATATCTTCAACATCACTGTTACCAATTGCTCTGTGAATCGCCTGTACACCTCGGACCATCAGCCCCCGGAGATTTCCCATTAGGGGTCTGTGTTAAGGCTGTAAGCAATTCATCCTCCCTTAATGGGGCGTTAAGCATCCGCACATCCGAGGCAGACAGGTGAGGCAAAGAACAATCATCCAAAAAATTAGCAATGTCCAGCTTGGATGGATGTACTTTAGCTAAATACAAATCAATAAAAAAGGATTGAAACACACTAAGAATATCAGAAGTGGAACATCTAATGGAACCCTGTGGATCTTGCACTGCTGCAATATGAGAAGATGCCTGCTGCGTATGCACTAACATCGCTAGCATGTGCCCCGTGGCTTCTCCTTCCTCAAAGTGTTTTTGTTGTAAGAAAAAGCCTTTGTTTTCCGCTAGTCGAAGTTCTACCTGTCTAGACAGGGATTGAGCTGCTAGCTAAGCCCACTTAGTGTCTACAGAAGGATTATTTATGTAAGCTTCCTCCGTTCTCTGGACCTCTAAGGAAGTACATTTTCCCCAGGCTTGTAGTGGTTTTAATGTTGGTAATTATACGGATAAATTGTCTCCTTAAATATGCCTTGGCTGCATCCCAGACGATGCCTATATCTGCGGTATCTACATTGTGGTGAAAAAAAGAAAGTGATCAACTTTGGTATCGGATATGGCTCTGGAAATAATGTCATCCAAAATGGATTCAATTTCCATCGAAAGTGTTTAGGTGTGGATGGTATATTAAGCTCTACCCAAAAGGAAGAGTGATCTGAGATATTTCTAGGTTTGTACTGGTATGAAACCAAGAACGGTAGAAGCGACCCATTGCCCAATCCTAAGTCTATATGGGACAGACCCCCATATGTAGCAGAGAAACACAAAAACATTTTAGTAGTATTGGGGTGATGCAACCTCCACACATCCATCAGCATGAAATGAGTCCTCCAGTTGGGGCATAATTTTTGCTGGGATGGGGAAATTTATCCCAAGCAAGATCTAACAAATTATTATAACCACCAACTGCTAGCAGTGCGATATTAGGGAACCGGGCCATAAATCCCACCAACCTTTTGAGAATCTCAGCTGAAAACACTGGAAGTATGCATACGCCTGCTATTATGCACATTGACCCTGAAATTTTTACATAATAAAAAGATCTAACGTCCATCAGGATCAATAACCATTTGGGTACAAGAGAATTGAGTTCCTTGACAAACTAAAATACTCACTCCCCTGGAGTAGGAAGAGTAAGTGGACTGATATTAACCACTTAAGCCCTAGAAGATTTTACCTCTTCCTGACCAGGGCCTATTTTGCGATTCGGCGCTGCGTGACTTTAACGGACAATTGCGCGGTCGTGCGTCCCACAAACAGAGCTTTCTTTTAGTGGTATTTGATCACCTGTGCGATTTTTACTTTTTGCGCTATAAACAAAAAAACAGCGTCAATTTTGCAAAAATAACAAAATTTTTCACATTTTTTTATATGAAATTCCCCCCCAAAAAAAGTAAAAATATTTTTTTTTTAACATTTTAGGCCTATTTTTTTTTTACCATATGTCTGGTAAAAAAATCGCAAAAAGCGTATTTTGATTGGTTTGCGCACAAGTTATTGCGTTTACTAACAAAGGGAAAGATTTTTGTCATTTTTGTTGTTTTTTTTTTAAACGCGTAATGGCGGCGATCTGCGATTTTTTTGTGGGACTGCGACATTGCGGCGTACAGATCGGACCCTTGACGGACATTTTTGACACTTTTGGGGTTACCAGTGTAATTTCTACAGTAATCAGTGCTATACATATGCACTGTTACTGTAAAATTATACTGGCAGTGAAGGGGTTAACTTTTTTTTGAGAGGGAGGGGTTATGTGTATCCCTAGGGGCGTGATTCTAACTGTGATTAGCTGTGGCTTGAGGTGTAGGAACAGTGATCAACGGTCCTACATAGTAGAACCGTATGATCACTGTTTCTACACAGGGGAGAATGACAGGCGGCTTATTTACATCAGCCGCCTGCCTTTCTCCCTCTCCACCCGACGATCGCGAGTGACCGGCGGACATCGGGTCCGCCGGTCACACGCGCGGGGGGGTCCGTGACCACGCGGGAGTGGGAGCGCGCCTTGGGCGGAACCTATACGTCAACGTCACTTCCGGTCCGGGGCTCGCCGAAGTTGGAACGCGGAAGCTTCGCCGGCGCTGCCTGTACCTTGTCTGACACGATCTGCTGTACACATCACCCAAGTGTGAGTTACTACTAACCCTTTGAAAAACTCTACGATTTATACCACATTAAGAGGTACACTTTCTCTCCCCTATACCCAGATGGGATCCTTCGGTCCGTAAGGACCTTTTTGGAGACAGGTTTGAAAATCCCTTTTACCCTATATGAGTATATATGGAATATCTTGATGTGGGGTAAGTGCGACCTCTAGTGGCTAGTGTGTTTTCTTGGGAGTTTTTTCTCACACAAATATCCTTATTATTTCAATGATTTATTGGATACATCATTTTTTATACATTATTTATTTATTCATTTGGACATCACACCATACTTTGTCACAAGTTTCATACCTACCCACGTCTTGCCCATTTGTTTTAATATTTTAATATTTTTAATCATTATATTTATACTTGGCACATTTACACATATCACATAGGCACCATATTTATTGTATGCAATTTGCACTGAGCACCTCCTTCTGAAAAATCACACTTACCTGTTTTGTGTATTCGCCACACACACTCTGGGTAGCGCCATTTCCAACTATTATCCCCCTTAATATGTGGAATGACACCCCAAAATATATTCTGCTGCTTCTCCTGAGTACAGGGATACCACATGTGTGAGACTTTTTGGGAGCCTAGCTGTGTACGGGGTCCTGTACACGGCTAGACTGCCAAAAAGTCTCACACATGGGGTATCCCCATACTCAGGAGAAGCAGCAGAATGTATTTTGGGGTGTAATTTCATATATACCCATGGCATGTGTGAGCAATATATCATTTAGTGACAACTTTGTGTAAAAAAAAAATAAATAAATAAATCATTTTCCAGAAACTTGTGGCAAAATTCCATGGACTCACCATGCCTCTCAGCAAATAGATTGGAGTGTCTACTTTTTAAAATGGGGTCATTTGGGGGGGGGGGGGGGTTGTGCTATCTTGAAATTTTAGGGCCTTTGAAACTGTGACAGGTAGTGAAGAAGTAAAATAAGCAATTTATGCCATTAGAAAACCTGAAGGTGGTGATTGGTTTTCAGTGTTCCGTACACAGCTAGGCTCCCAAAAAGTCTCACACATGTGGTATTCCTGTACTCAGGAGAAGCAGCAGAATGTATTTTGAGGTGTCATTTCACATATACCCATGGCATGCGTAAGCAATATATCATTTAGTGACAACTTTGTGTAAAAAAATAAACTAAATAAAAACAAATTGTCATTCCCGAAACTTAGGGCAAAATATAAAATACTCCATGGACTCAATATGCCTCTCAGCAAATAGCTTTGGGTGTCTACTTTCCAAAAATTTGGAAATTGGTAATTTGGGGGGTGTTTGAACTATCCTGGCATTTTATGCTCAATCATAGCCACACATCACCCACTCTTCTAACTACTTGAAAACCAAGCCTTTTCTGTGACTTTTTGTTTACATGACAAAAATATTTTTTTTTACTAGAAAATTACTTTGAACCCCCAAACATTGTATATTATTTTAAAGCAGAGACCCTACAGAACAAAATGGTGGATGTTGCAATTTTTTTTGTCACAAGGTATTCGTGCACAGATTTAACAAATGCAATTTCTGCAGAAAAAAATAAAAATATTTTTTAAATTTAATGCACAAATACACTATATAATTCCTAATTGTTTGGTAAAATTTAAAAGATGATCTTATGCCGAGTACATAGATACCAAACATGACATGCTTTAAAATTGTGCACGGCCTTGCAGCGGCAACAAACTATGTACCTTTTTAAAAGCCTTTAAAAGTCTTTACAGGTTACCACTTTGGACTTACAGAGTAGGTCTACTGCAAGAATTACTGCCCTCAACCTGGCGTTTGTGGTGATACCTCACATGCATGCTGCAATTGCGGTTTACATATGACACTAGACCAACGCTTGCGTGCGCCTTTGCGTGCAAGCACGGGGGGACAGGGAGGCTTGATTTTTTTTTTTTTTTTGCTTTTTTATGTTATTTTGACACCTTTCCTTTCATTTTTTTTTTTTAATCATTTTTATTGTTATCACGGTGAATTTAAATATCCCCTATAATAGCAATCTGTTGTGACAGGTACTCTTTTTTTTAAAAAATGGGGGTCTTTTAGACTCTAGATCTCTCCTCTGACCTTAAAACATCTAACCACACCAAGATTGGTGTGATAAGATGCTTTCCCAATTTCCCAATGGCGCTGTTTATTTCTGGGGAAACAAAAGTCATGAAATGCTCGTAGCTTCTGGTATCTTAGGCCATAGAGATGATGTGGTTAGATAATTGAACCACCGGCTGCACTCTCGGGTTAAGTGTGGGACAGGAGAGCCCCAGAAAAACCGCGGAAGGCGGCGGGAGAGGGGGAAGGGGGGGAGTCCCCTCCCACTGCTTGTAAAAGCAGTCTAGCGGCTAATTATCTGCTAGGATCACTTTTACATGTAAGCCGACCGCTGGCTGTAAAAAACGATACAAAGATGATGCCTAAATCTGCAGGCATCATCCTGGTATAACCTCTTAAAGTCCAGCAACGTACCAGTACATTGCTGGTCCTTGTATGGCATATATTGCATTTTTTTTTTTTTTTTTCATGCAGCCTGTGGGTTGAACGAAAAAAAGAAAACCTAACAAAAATCTCCGCCAGAAAATGTGTAGTACACTCATCATTAGCCGCCCAAAACATCCAAACCCACTTTCTAATGATGGGTATGCATGACAAATTCCATGTGTACCTATTGTTTTTTTAACTGCGGTGGTGAAATCACCTCCTACAGCGCTGCCATCAGAGATTTCCATATATGCTGAGCGCAAACGCTGTTTGTGTCAGAATATATAAAATCATTGTGGCAGCTGATCAGTGTACCTGAAAGGCAAACTGGTTAACAATAGAATATAAATAAAAGATTACATTGGTACCTGAAAAGTAAAAAATGGTTAACAATGAAAAACAGTAACAAAGTACAGTAAAAGTAAAGTAGAAAGAGTAGAAGTAGAAGAGCAGAGTAAGAACAGAAAAATAACTCAAACGACAACTTTTTTTGTAATTTTTTTTTTTACACTTTTTTTTTCAACTGCAACATTCCAGCTTAGGGTCTCTCTAAATGTCGATAGCGATCGAACATCTTTCAAGACCCTGTGTTAGTGTGCCCTAGACTGTGCCGTGCTGTACCCTACGCTAATACTCCACCAGTGTATGGTAGCGTTGGAAACATTCCCTGATGCAGAGAAAAGGTTGGTCAGGACAGAAGGGACAATAAGTGCGGGTGTCCCGCCTAAATCCGCGCCTGCTACAGACACGACATCTTCTTTGGGGGTGTTTTTGGGTAAGGGTTCTCGGGAGGACATGTGGAAAATGCCTCTCATGCAGCGGGCTCACTGCATCTGGTAGGGGAAGTTGGGCAGGAGCACCTCCTTGATACAGGTAGGCACTGATGATCTCTTCCTGGCATTCTAGGAAGGATCCAGTTCATCCTGCGCTTTGTATAGCACAAAGGCGTTCAGCAAAGCCAATTAGAATAAATAAACAGACATTTTTTTGTACCAGCGTCTGGCTTTACGGGCAATTAAGTACGGTGATAAAAGCTGGTCGTTCAGGTCCACCCCTTCCATTTTAAGGTTATATTCATGGACACAGAGGGGCTTCTCCAAAACATCAGTTGCCGTATGAATTTGGACCGTTGTGTCTGCGTGAAGGGAGGACAGAACGAAAACACTGCAAGCAATTTGTCAGTTTTCAAGCAGGCTCTCTCCCCCTGACTAAGACGGGAATCTACAAGCCGTTAGGGGAAGCCCCGATGATTAGGTTGCACGGTGCCACATGCGCCAATTTGTAATTTGAGCAGGTGACTAAAAAGTGGCACGCTTGAATAGAAATTGTCCACGTACAAATGGTACCCCTTTCCGAATAAGGGTGACACCAAGTCCCAAACTATCTTGCCGTTGCTCCCTATGTAGTCTGGGCAGTTGGGGGGCTCCACAGTGCTATCTTTACCCTCATAAACACGGAAACTAACTGTATAGCCTGTGGCCCTGTCACACAGCTTATACAGCTTGACCCCATATCTGGCACGCTTGCTGGGGAGACTCTGCTTGATAGCAAGGCGGCCAGTAAACTTAATCCGGGACTCATCAATGCAGACAATTTGTTGGGGGGTAAACAAGGCTGCAAACCGCTGAATTTTGTGGAGCCGTTCATATCCAGGGTCTCCCCGAGGACGACAGAGTTCATTGTCTTTGAAGTGCATGAACCGCAGAATTTGCTCGTATCTCGCCCTGGATATGGAAGCAGAGAAGCATGGAAGCATATGGTGAATTGGGTTAGTGGACCAATATAACTGCAACTCACTCCTTTTGGTTATGCCCATGTTGAAAGAAAGGCCCAGAAAAGTTTTAAACTCGGAAACCGTTATAGGTTTCCAGCTGAATGGTCTGGCAAGGGAAAAATTTGGGTTGGCGGCGATAAATTGACCAGCATATAAATTGCTTTGGTCCACAATAGATCTGAAAAGATCTTCCGTGAAAAACAGTTCAACAATTAAGGGGAGTAAAATTGGCTGTTTTCACGTGAATTCCAGGTTGGGCATTGAATGGAAAAGTACGGGCGCTGTAGAATCTGGGGGCTATGCCAGCACATTAGGTAGAGCATTATGGGCTCTACGGGCCTGTCTTTGAATTTGCGGTGGCTGCGGGCCACTACTCATGCTAGCCACCGCACCAGCTTCAACTGCACTTATGGGACTCGCCACATCGCCAAGTGATACTGCAGTGCTGGTATATCTAGGTCCAGGGTGTACTAGGCCGCTGGTGCTTGCAAGTTCACCAGAAGTGTGAGCGGCACTAGTACTGGCTCTTTGCTCCATACGAGCACCCTGCAATTCCTGCACCTCAGCAACTCCAGAACGGGGTCGGGTACACCTAAACCTTAGCAGGGACCCCTCCGTCGTCGGAGCTATCTGTCAGGGAGCCACTGCTGTCTACAGGCTCATATACTGACCCTGATTCTGCCAGTGAGGCTTCCCCCTCGCTCTCATCTGATATTGTCAGTATACTGTAGGCCTCTTCACTACTGTACCACCGTTTGGACATTTTAGCAACTAAATTTACAGGTACAGTAGTGTGACTCACAGGTAAAAAACACCTGGTTGTCAAGGACTATTTCAACCGCTACCAAAAAAACTGCTAGTGCTAGTACTGCTAGCAGGAATGAGGCCTGACTCTGCTAACCAAGCGGTTTTGTGTGTTGTGTTTTTTGGAAGTGACGGTAATCTATTGATTACTGCACTTGCCTGGGTGGGGTGGGCTGGGCGGAGGGGCGAAACGCAGGTGCTGGCAGGTGTCGTGACCGATCCTGCTAACGCTGCGTTTTGGGAACCCTAAACTATTGGGGACACTAGTATAGTTCTGATCAGATCAAAGATATTGATCCGTTCAGATACTATACTAGTAATTAAGGTGTATGTGTGTTTATGTGTTTGTATGTGGTAATCAAGGGGTTAACCAATATTTCTAACTATGCGCTGGGGATCTGCGCTGTCCTAGACTGACGCTAACGCTAACTAATGTTACCTGTGACACTAATAATAGTGATAAGAAAAAAAACTTTACACTATAAAAGTGACACTGTGACAGGGCAATGAAGGGGTTAACTGGAGTTGATCAGGGGGTTAAATCTTTATGGGGGGGTGGCGGGTATCCTAAGCCTACTTGGGACAGAAACGAACTCGCTAGCGCTAACTGAGGTCACAATCACATTAATATAGAAATACAGAAAACCGCTGTATACCTGTGCAATATAGTGTGCAATGTGACAGGGGGTGAAGGGGTTAACTGGGGGGGATCAGGGTGTTAAATCTTTATTGTGGGGGGATGGTGGGTATCCTAAGCCTAAAAGTAACGGTCGCAAGCACTAAACCAAGTCACAAGTCACACTATTACAGAAATATAGTCAAATGTTATATACTGTCTATAGTGTGCAATTTGACAGGGCAAGGAAGAAGTTAACTGGGAGTGATCAGAGGGGGATCAGGGGGTTAAATTTTTATTGGGGGGGTGGCGGGGACTCTAAACCTACTTGGGACAGAAACTAACTAGCTAGCGCTAACTGAAGTCACAATCACACTAATACAGAAATACAGAAAACCACTATATACCTGTATATATTGTGCAATATGACAGGGAGGGAAGGGGTTAACTGGGGGGATCAGGGGGTGAAATCTTTATTGGGGGGGTGGTGGGTATCCTAAGCCTAAAAGTAACGGTCGCTAGCGCTAAATTATGTCACTAGGCACACTAATACAGAAATATAGAAAACTGCTATATACTGTATATAGTGTGCAATGTGACTGGGGATGAAGGGGTTAACTGGGGGGGGGGGGGTGATCGGGGATTAAATGTGCCTATCTACCTGTGTGTGTGCTTGGTGCAGTACTCACGTTTTGATCCTCTCTCTTCTCTCGATGAATCAAAAAAGGATTTTGGGAGGGGAGAGAGGACCTTTTCTGTGCCTGTGTTTACAGTTCACAAGCACAGCTAGGTCTGTGATTGGTCAGGACCGATCAGCAGGTCCAGGCCAAAAAGCATTGGCGTGGACCTGATGACTGACTGGTTCTGAACCCAATCAGACCATTCGTGGGGCCGGGGGCGCGCAGAGCGGCGGGATCGAGCGATGTAGGACTACGTCGATTTGCCCAGGAGTGGCCGTCTGTAGTAGTAAATCTGCGGTGGGCGGTCGTCAAGTGGTTAAACCTGGAAACTGCGGTAACAGTTGAAGCTCAATTAGGTAACAAAAAGCTTCTCCGCTGTGAGGTATTTGTAACTATTCAGTGAAGTTATCATCTGGAATCCGCCTATTCACTTGATAAACAGGGGTGGGTTATGGAAGAGAGGCCTCCCTTCAGGAACACTCAAGTGGATAACAGACGTCAGTTAGCAGCTGATCTTGAGGGTCTATCCGAGCAAAGTGAACTTTCCTCTCTGTCTAGCCATTAGGTAGCAGTAGATGGTCTGTCAAAGAAATTAACCTCCCCCAAGGCTTGGCTGGATGCAGCATGGCATATTACAGGTCTAGTGCTCTAAAGCGCCTTTTAATTTCTGTAAATTTTGCTTGATGTTTCTGCACTTCACCTGATAGGTCTGGGAAAAATTATATTTTGGTGTTGTCAATCATCATGTTATCTCCTTTATCTCAAGCCTTGGCAAGTATAACATCTCTGTCCTTAAAGTTCAACAATTTGAACAGGAAAGTGCAAAGAGGGCTGCCTGCAGGTAGAGGGTGGTACCCTGTGTGCCCGCTCTACTGAGAACATAGGTGAAAAAGACTTCTTGCCAAAAGTAGACAATAACCAATTTTCAATAAAGGAAACTGGATTTTCCCCTCTGTTCACTCCGGTATACCTATGGCATGGACATTGTTGTGTCGTAGATGATTCTCCATATCATCAATGCATGCAGCGTGATGAGCAGTGAGAAGGGCACCATGTTTAACATTTCTCATTAAGGGCGCCATATCGTCCTCTACTGTACTATCAATAAAGACTTTGAAAAAACACACAGTGGTCTCTAATGTGGAATTGTCCAACTATATGGATTAGTGATCAACCGATATCGGTTTTTAGTTGCCGATATTGATATTTTGGCCAATGCATATCGGTATCAGCTGATATGCGCCGATATTTTGAACATTTAAAGTTTTGCAAAATAAACACAAATTTCGACACATATCTGTTACTGAACATGTTAATGTTTATTTATTAACATTTTTAAATCTATAGTCAGTGCAAATTAAACTGCTAGAAAAAAAGCTAGACAACAACAAACAGCTATACAGTGGATTGGAGGAGTCAGTGGACTACTGCTGCAGTAGTGCACTCACTGCAATGATTTTAAATCACTAACTGCAGTCAGTGCAAAACTGCTAGAAAAAAAGCTAGACAGTGGGGAGTCAGTGGACTACTGCTGCAGTAGTACTCACTGCAATAATTTTAAATCACTAGTGCAGTGACAGCACTGCAGTAGTGATTTAAAATTATTGCAGCAGTGAGTGGCGCACTACTGCAGCAGTAGTCCACTGACTCCAATCCACTGTCTGGCTTTTTTTCTAGCAGTTTTGCACTGACTTTCAGCGCAGTCAGTGCAAAACTGCTCGAAAAAAAGCTAGACATTGGAATGGATTAGAGTGGAGTGGACACTAGTACTATACTACTACAATTTCAATGAAAAAACAAATTTAAACCCGCGCTACAAAACGTGTGATTATTGAGTAAAAAATTTATATAAATTATAGGTGTAAATGTGTGCAGCTGCTGCAAACACTAAGAAAAATCGTAGGGAGAATAATGCAAACAAATTTATGCAGCGCTAGCTCCAGTGATATTTTATTATACAATATATCTCAAATTATCATAAATATAAAGTGCTAAGTGCTGAAATAAACAAATATGCAATAAACAGTAAAATATCAAGTGCATAAAATCCACATATGTGTTATAAATAAATCCAAGTGAATATTAAGTGCATAAAAATAGTACTTAATGTGATCCAAATAAGGTGCCAAAGTGCCAGGAATTCAAAGTGCTTGCAAAGTGATAAGGTGCCCCTCTCGGTTCCCCACTCACCAGATTGCCGATATAAAAAGACCTTGGTTATTTATTGCACAGTGGCCCGGGATCTTTGAAACAGACTTCTCCTATGTAGCCTTCAATAATATGGGTCCGCCTCCGCTTCCACCATTAAATGAAAAGAGGGCCATACATGGTGAAGTATGTTTAAACCGATTTATTTTCATAAAAAAGGTCAAATGGATACTCACAAGCGAATAAAGTAAATAATCGTGTACAGTGAACTCGTGTGGCGCCGCTCTCGGCGTGCGTTCCACACACAGGAAGTTCCAGATCGGAAGTGACGTTCCGTATGGTCCGCAACCGGAAGTGCGTCAACGCGTTTCGCCGTCAATACAGCGTCTTCAAAGACATCACTTTCTGTTAGCGACCAATCCTCTGCACCTGCAGGTTCCTCCACAGTCAGAGACCAGTCCCTGCAGCCTCTTTTCTCCTGTGCTTCTGTGGTCTAAGATCCTCTAAAATCAATTGACTGATGCTGAAACCATAGCCCCCCCACAGGAGCTGCTGAATTTGACTGAAATTTGACAATTTCAATACTGCCAGTCTAGTAGAACAATGTTAGCGTTTGGAAAGCATAACATTTCAGCATGTTCACCAGTTAAACAGCTTATTTTCTTTAATAAATTGCTGCCACTTCACTATAAACACGCTCACTTGGTACCGAGGAAGGAGGAGCAAAAAGGTATCTTCTAGCATGAGAAGCAAGTCTTTTGTAGCGTGCCTTATTTTCTTTCCACCACTAAAGAGGATCACTTCTTCTGTCAATTACTAGTTCCTTCAAATAGAGATGAAGTTCATCATCCAGGCTAATTATTGCAGATTCAGAAGAATCCTCTGCATGAGGCCCCAATAAAACACTGAACATAGCATCTATTTGATCACAATGAATTTTCTCTTCTGTCCGTTGTCTTTTTGGACATATTTCTACTGCATTCTGCTCTTCCACATCAGAAACCTTCTCCTCTTGACTTTTCTTTTCGTCAGGAACCTCCTACACCTTCTGTTGAATATCTTCTGTCAGCCATTGTTTTGGCTTCGCCAATACATCATCAGAAGAGAAAGGATGGTTCTTGTATCGAGGATCCAAAAGACATGCAAGCACAACATTTTTATTCTTCTCCTGCTTCTCAAACCATTTGGCAAGGCTGTCCCTCATGGACTGCCTACATGTTTTAATGCCAGATGTGTTGGGTCCTTCATTCTGTTGAAGAAGCATCTTCAGCACTCTCACACATGGGATGAGAGATGACACAGATGAGTTGTAATGACTCACCTCTAGTGTCACTTCCTCTATGGGTAGGAGGGTCTCAATGATATTGGCTACTATGACCCAATGATCAGCAGTAGTACAAGAATGTCCTCCCAAGTCCATATTCAACTGAATATATAGTGAGAGCTCGCTTATTTGCAGCATGTGAAACGTTGAGTTCCATCGTGTTGGAACAACCTGAATCAAGCTGTTTTTGGGTAGGCCAAGGTCTTCCTGAATGCACCTCAGTCACTGCTTGATAAGGATAGAATGGTGGAAATGGCCTGTGCACCTGTTCAAGATGCTAATTATGTCAAGCAAAGCTTTCTGGTTTGACAGACCATCATTTACCACAAGTTGGAGGGTGTGTGCCATGCAACTGAGGTCTGACACTTCAGCAAGTCTCATTCCTTTCACCATGTTTGCTCCACTGTCTCAAAGCACAAGCATCACTCCGTCTTTGGTGATTCCCCGTTCTTCTAGCATGCCTAGAAACCTTTCTCTAATGTACTCCTCAGTGTGGGATCCTTGCATCACTTTTGTATTCAACACCAAATGCCTTCTTGTCCATCCGCTGTCAATGAAGTAGCATGTAAGAGTCGTTAGTGATTCTGTTTGTCCTGACCAGCAGTCAATTGTGAATGAGAGTGAGTTGCCAGCATTCTCTGGTTGCAGCATAGCCTTTACTTTCTCAACGACCTTTTGGTGAATTTTTTCCAGCATTTCAGTTCGATAAAATTTGTCACTCTTCAGTGTGTACCTTGGCTCAAGTATGGACATCAACCGTTATATGAATAAAGCTGGCACACGAAAAGTCTTCTTCCAAGTAAAATACTTTATTCCAACATGGATAGCGGTGACATGACAAATGCTGACGCGTTTCGGCTTTACGCCTCATAGCATGTACATGTACAATAAAATCAAACTTATATAATGTGAAAACTGCTCCTAAAACTAGGGGCGGTGCATACTTAATTGCAATTAACATCAATACATAACACGAGGGGAGGGGTGGTATGTTCAAGTCGGTCAAGGATCAAGGAAGGTGTCCCATAGGAAAACAAACATTAAATGCCAGTCCACACTTATGCGATGACAGACACCGCATGCGACTCGGAGCGCACCGCTCCTACAATCACACGCAAAGTCTGTGCGACACAAACTCAAAACTAACTATAATTAAAAGAACGTAATTATAGTGAAGAGCTGATAAATAGAGGTAATCGATTAGCCAATGAGAAAGAACGTAATATGTTAATTAACCTGGTCCTTGAAGACAGAAAACGTTTTCGTCGAAACAAAAAAGGCATACATTTTGTAACATCATATTCAGCACAATATGATCAGATAGTGAAAATAGTCAAACGTTGCCTTCCCATTCTATATACAGATAACGCACTGTACAACATTTTACAGCAAGGTTGTCATTTTTCCAGTAGGAAAGCTCCCACCTTGGGAACTATGTTATCACCTTCACTTTTTGGCTCCCACAGTCCTCGAACATCTCATTCTTGGTTGAAGACTGTGGGATCATATCCATGTGGCTTTCTCACATGTAAACAATGTGTAAGACATAAAAAAAAGTAAAAACGTTATTTCCTTTTCTACAGGAGAGTCTTATTCACTTAGGCATTATATTAACTGCAATTCTAAAATGGTCATTTATATCATAGAATGTAGTGTTTGTCAATTACAGTATGTTGGATGCACCATTCGGAATTTAAGAGTAAGGATATCTGAACATTTCAATGATGCATCAAACATTAATGCCAAAAATATTTCTAGTGTGTCTAAACATTTCAGAGAAATCCATGGAGGTAACCTTAGTTCTTTTTCCTTTTTGGTTTAGAACAGGTTGGAAGACCAGTTAGAGGAGGTGATATACACCGCACTTTACTACAGCGTGAGGTGTGGTGGATACATAAGCTAAATACAAGAGCACCTAGTGGAATGAATAATAGGATGGACATAAACCTTTTCTTGAAATAATTGTGAAGTTTATTAAGGGTTGGTGCTGGTCCACACTTGTGCGATGCGGGAGCCCTGCAAATCTACTGCGGGTTCCTGCGTCACATTGAATTTTCATGGCAATTCGCACTGCTGTATGCGAATTGCTGGGGGTGTCAATGCTTTATTTACCACGCCCTGGGATAGCTCGCGTGTCATGGTGCAAGCTGACAGTTCACACACGAGTCGGTTCGCACTGGTGTGAACCACCATGCAATCCGATTCTGCTGCAAACCTAAATTAGGGCATGTGCATGTTCGGTGCGACTCTGATTCGCCCATGCAATCAGTGTGACTGAGTTTGTGTCGCACAGACTTTGCGTGTGATTGTAGGAGCGGTGCGCTCCAAGTCGCATGCAGTGTCTGTCATCGCATAAGTGTGGACTGGCATTTAATGTTTGTTTTCCTATGGGACACCTTCCTTGATCCTTGACCGACTTGAACACACCACCCCTCCCCTGGTGTTATGTATTGATGTTAATTGCAATTAAGTATGCACCGCCCCTAGTTTTAGGAACAGTTTTCACATTATATACTGTAAGTTTAATTTTATTGTACATGTACATGCTATGAGGAAGGAGTAAAGCCGAAACGCTTTGTCATGTTGTCACCGCTATCCATGTTGGAATAAAGTATTTTACTTGGAAGAATACTTTGGTCGTTCAGCCTGAGCACCGACACTTAGCTATTTATCTTCCCACAGTGCGGTGGAGCTAGGGTGAGTTACTGTTTATGGACATCAACCGCTTAAATTCAGAGTCAGACACTATTTTAAATGGCTGGTTATCAGTGATCATCATCTCTGTGATTACTCTGTCCAGCAGTTAGGATCTTCCATCCGATTTTAGCCAGCTGTTTTTTTTTTCTGAAACATATCTGTTATTGTTGCCTGGGATAGTGATGTTTCACCTTTTTATTCATTTTGTTTTTTTCTGTGCTGCAATTTAAAGTTCAACTCCAAAGACATGCTGATAGGTTAATTGGATCCTGTATAAAAAAAAAAAAAAAAAAATTGGCCCTACTGTGTATGTGAGTTAGGGACCTTAGATTGTAAGCTCCTTGAGGGCAGGGACTGATGTGAATGTACAATGTATATGTAAAGCGCTGCATAAATTGACAGCGCTATATAAGTACCTGAAATAAATAAATAAAAACATGATGAACTCTTAGATGGGCCCAAAGATTTGACGTATTTTTGGTTTTTGCAGTTATTGATCACATGAATACATTGTTTTTGCACGTGTTGCACACTGCTGCTGCTTTTCCTGGAGATGGAGATGAGAAATAGTCCCAGACCACACGTTTCATTTTTCTATCTGCATCCATATCCATTGAAATTTAATTAAATGGAATATACAGTAGGCCTAAAAAAAAAAATGGCTGGCACCCTGTGGTGATGAGTGGCTGGCACCCTGTGGTGGGTGGCTGGCTGGCACCCTTTGGTGGGTGGGTGGCTGGCACCCTGTGGTGGGACAGTGTTAATAATGGGGGGTTTTAACTACCCAGACATTGACTGGAGTAATGGCACTGCTGGAACAGTTAAAGGGCAAAAATGTACAAACCTATTACAAGACAATTTTATGGTGCTGTTTATTGAAGCCCCCACTAGAAATTATGCTGTGTTGGACCTGGTAATCTCAAACCATGCAGAGCTTATTAATAATGTTCATATAAAATAACATCTGGGTAGCAGTGACTATAATATGATTTCATTTAATGTTAGCTGTAAGCAAAAAACGCATACATGAAATACAAAAACACTTAACTTTAAGAGAGCAAATTTTCCAGGATTTAGACTGGGAGAGATTATTGGCATGGATGAGCACAGAACAGAAATGGGAAATTTTCTAAAATAATTTATGCAAACTCACTGCAAAGTATATTCCCATTGGTAATAAGTTTAAAAGGCTAAAAATAAAACCTATGTGGCTCACGGCCAAAGTTAAAAAAAAGCTATAAATAATAAGAAAAGAGCTTACAAAGAATATAACAGAATATGTAAAAAGGAAATCAAGGACGCAAAGATTCAAAATGAACGACAGATTGCAAAAGATAGTAGGACAAACCCAAAAAATTCTTAAAATATATTAACAGTAAAAAGGTTAGGTCTGAGCATGCAGGCCCTTTACAAAATAATCAGGAGTGGGTAACTGGGGACAAAAAGAAGGCAAATTTATTAAATACTTTCTTCAGCTCTGTATATACAAAGGAGCATGGGGGAGCTCATGACCATAATGATGATGGTATTGACACAGCCCCAAATGAGCCACAATGGCTCAAAAGTGATATGGTCCAGAAATATTTAGACAGAATAAAGGTAGATAAAGCACCTGGACCAGATGACATTTACCCATGCACCCTAAAAGAATTGAGTGCTGTAATTTCAAAGCCTGTGTTTCTAATTTTTGGGACTTGTTAAGGACTGGGATAGTACCACTGGATTGGCGTAGGGCCAATATAGTGCCTATATTTAAAAAGGGATCAAAGTCTTTGCCAAGTAACTATAGACCTGCTAGTTTAACTTTTATAGTCCGGAAGATACTGGAGAGTTTAATAACAGACCACATAGATGAGTTCTTGCTTGAAAAAAAATATTTTATGCAACAGAGAGCACGCATTCATGAAAGACAGAAGTTGTCAAACAAACCTGATTTCTTTTTATGAGGAGGTAAGTAAAACCTTGGACAGAGGGGTGGCTGTGGACGTAGTATACTTGGATTTTGCAAAAGCGTTTGACACAGTTCCCCACACACGGCTAATGTGTAAGGTAAAGTCTACTGGTTTGGAAAGATCAGTTTGTAATTGGATAGAAAATTGGCTAAAAGATAGAATTCAGAGAGTAGTGGTTAATAATTCTTACTCTGAATGGTCTAAGGTTATCCCCAAGGTTCAGTGTTGGGACCCTTACTTTTTAATATCTTTATAAATGATATAGGGTCCGGGATTAAAAACGGAAAATTCCTATCATACTTACCGTAATTTTCCTTTCCTGGTGGTCTCCATGGCAGCCTACGTGTGGGTTAACCCCGCCTCCTCTCCAATGGTATAGGACCCCCCTCTATAAATTTCAGCTTGCAGGCACAGCCAGTGTTCCATATCTTAGCCGAATCCAAGACCAGAGGGTGGGAACTCCGGCTGCCATGGAGACCACCAGGAAAGGAAAATTACGGTAAGTATGATAGGAATTTTCCGTTTTCCTGGCAGTCTCCATGGCAGCCTACGTGTGGGAAATAACTAGCCCAAACCACACGGGTGGGAATGTTTCAAATCAAATTTTACTTCAAATTATTAGCAGACAAAACAGTCAAGCCAAAATTAACTGAAGATAAGGAGGCTGGCTCCACACAATAATGTGTCATGAACGTATTTACAGAAGACCATGAAGCTGCTCTGCAGACTACTTCTGGTGCAACATGATGTGAAGCCGCCCAGGACGTTGAGATGCTTCTCGTCGAGTGGGCTGTCACCGCCTCCGGAGGAGCCAAACCCTCTACACAGTAAGCTCGCTGAATGGCAGACACAATCCAGGCCGCAATGGACCTTGACGAGGCCCGTTTCCCTCTATTCTTGTCTGAGAAAAGGACGAAGAGATTATCCGATTGTCTGAAAGAAGACGTTGACTGGAGATATTCCATAAGAGTTTTCCCTACATCCAAGGGATGAGGTTCATTATCCTCTGAAGAACGAAAGGTAGGAAGTACAATCTCCTGGTTCTCATGAAAAACCGATGATACCTTCGGATTGGAATTGAGCATCGGAATTAGGACTACTCGGTCCGGGAAAAACGTGAGAAAGGTTCTTTATAACCAAGAGAACTGATCTCAGAAACTCTTTTAGCTGAAGTGATTGCTACTAAAAAGGCTGTTTTAATGGTAAGATCTTTAATGGAGTCCGACAAACTAGATCTTGAAAGGACGTTAAGGACAAGGGGAAGGTCCCATTTTGGGAACCTTGGCTTCCTCTGAGGTCTGAGTCTGACCGCACCTTTGAAGAATTGTTGTATGAGTATATGCTTGGCCCAGGAGAACCCTGAGAACACCGATAAGGCTGATATTTGCACCCTGAGAGTCCCAACTGATAGGGACTTATCCAGACCTGCTTGAAGGAACTTCAGGACTTCTTGAACTCCGAAATTCAGGGAATGATTTCCCTCCGGGTACGTGAATTCCAAGAATCTAGACCAGACTCTACAGTAAACTCTATTCGTGCTAGGTCTCCTAGAGTTCATTAAAGTAGGGATTGCCCCAGGAGGGCATCCGAGTGACTCCAACCTCTCCCCCTCAAGAACCAGACCGTTAACCTGAGCAAGGCGGGGCAGGGGTGTAATGTTGTTCCCTGCGAGAGAAGGTCTGGTTTGATGGGCAGGGGAATCGGGCTCCGATAGCTGAGTTGCAGGAGAAGTGGGAACCAGGGCCTGTTCGGCCAGTGAGGGGCTACCATGACGATCTCCACATCTTCTGCTTGGAGTCTCTGAAGAAATCTGAGGATGATGGGAAATGGGGGAAAAGCATATGCCCTGCTGAATTCCCATCTGTCGGTCAGAGCATCCGTTCCGCATGCTTGGTGACACTTGCTGCGTGTGAAGTACCGGACTAGCTTGTGGTTGCATGGAGATGCAAACAGGTCTACTTCTGGTGAGACCCCTAGGGACAGAATCCACTTGAATGAGTCTATGTGGAGAGACCACTCGTTGTGATTCAACTGAACTCTGGAAAGGAAATCTGCCTGAACATTCTGTGGCCCCGGAATGTAGGCCGCCGAGATGTTGGACAGATGGGCTTGGGCCCATGTCATGATTGGGTCTACTTCTTGAAGAAGGGAGAGACTCCTGGTACCGCCCTGTCTTTTCACATAAGCCACTGCCGTGGTGTTGTCCATTCGAAGAAGTACGGATTTGCCTTCTATTAGATGATGGAAAGCTTGAAGAGCTAGAAAAGCCGCACGAAGCTCCAGGACGTTGGAAACCGGGGAGTGGGCTTGCGGAGGCCATTTCCCTTGAGCCACCTCTGTCATGCAATGGGCTCCCCAGCCAGAGTTGCTGGCGTCGGTTGTAATGATGACCCATGTGATGGGGACTAGAGAATGGCAATTGAGCAGGTTCTTGCGTTGGAGCCACCAAAATAAGCTGCTCCTCATGCTGTGGGAAATAAAGATATGCTGATCGTGATCTTCCGGATTCCACTGCCGAAGGAAGCCCCTCTGAAAGGGCCGCATTCGCCACAGTGCCCACTTGACCATAGGGGCCGTCGAGACCATTGTGCCGATGATCTTGAGACACTGGGATGCCGTCAGAAAAGAGGATGAGAGGGCTGGAAGGATCCTCTCCCGAACCACCGGGATTTTCTCTAGAGGCAGAGAAAGTGTATTCTGAACGGTGTTGAATTGAGCCCCTAGATAGACCAGATGTTGAGAGGGCTCCAGATGACTTTTTTGAAGATTCAACAACCACCCGAACTCCATGAGAGTTGTAGTGACCAGGTCCCTGTGGAACAAAAGTTGATCCCGGTCTTGTGACAACAGTAGAAGATCGTCCAAGTAGTGATGTAGACGTACACCCTTTGTTCTGATTAGAGCCACCACAGCTAGAAGGACCTTGGAAAACACCCTTGGGGATGTGGACAGGCCAAAAGGAAGGCAGATGAACTGGAAGTGTTGATGATCTACCGCGAAACGAAGGTACTTGTGGAAGTTTACTGCTATAGGCACATGGAAATACGCGTCTTTGAGATCTATTGACACTAGCCAGTCTCCTGGAAGTACTGCTTTCTGGATAGTAGATAAGGTTTCCATTTTGAACTTTTCGTTCTTGATGAACCTGTTGAGATAGGTGAGATCTATCACAGGGCGCCAGGATCCATTCTTCTTCTGTACTAGAAAGAGGGGCGAGTACACGCCTTGGAATCTTTCCTGCACGGGCACCGGAATTATTGCGCCCTGAGCTACCAAAGTGCTTACATAGTCGAGCAAAATGTTTCTTTTCTCGTCCTGAGAAGGCAAGCGAGTGGGAATAAATCTGGACACGGGATCTGTTGAGAAAGTCCATGTGTGTCCTGTGGACACTGTCCTGATGGTCCAGAAGTCTGAGATTGAGGCCGCCCAGACACGCTGAAAGTGGAGCAGGCGTGCCCCCACCTGGCATGTCTGAACGGGCCCAATCTCAAAAGGACTTCGAGGTTTCTTGACCGGAAGGTGCTGAGCCTCTGACCGGCTTACGAGAGGATGCTTGGCTGCTCTTCCAATTTCTCCTGTAATCTCGCCCAGGCCTATATGAGCGGGCATCCTTTGATCGCTCTGCAAACTGCTTTCTTGGTTGCTGCTTCTTAGGGCCAAAGAGGCGCCTATCTTGGGGAAGGAGACCTGACTTTCCACCCGTCACTTTAGTAATTGCATTATCCAATTTGTTTCCAAATAAAGAGGAACCTTCAAAAGGGATTTTGCACCAAGCCTGTTTAGAGGCTGGGTCTGCCAGCCAGGGACGCAACCACAGGGCCCGTTTGGCTGTGACAGAAGCCAACATGGATCTGGATAAGAGACGTAACACATCAATGGATGCTTCTCCAAGAAACACAGAAGCTAACTTCAGTTCCTGAACAGGAGAGTTCTCTACTGCATCTTCAGACACACTTCTTAATTTTAGTTCAACATCAGAAACCCAGGTTTCCATGGCCTTAGACATGGCTGCTAGTGCTAGCACAGGTTTACAAGCCGCACCGGCTGTGACATAAATTCTTTTTAAATCCAAGTCCATCTTCCTATCCAGAGGGTCTTTAAAGGACACCGCATTATCCAGCGGGAGTGTAACGTGTTTAGCCAGTCTGGAAACTGCAGCATCAACCAGAGGAGCTGATTCCAGGTGACTGACTTCTTCCGATTTAAAAGGATACAATTTGGACAGTTTGGAGGATAAGGAGGTCTTGCTGTCCCCTTTACTCCACTCTTCTAGGATGACATCCTTCAATTCTGACAGGAGCGGAAAGTTTAGCCGCTCTTTCCCCAAATGTTTGAAAAACCTTCTCTGTTTTACTTGTGGGGTACTGGGATCTTCCCATTTCAGAGCCTCTTTGACTGCTCTTATGAGAGGTGCAACAAGGGCAAAATCAAAACCCCCAACTGCACCTTCCTCTTCTTCCGAATCGCTCTCTGAGGATTTCCCGGAAGTGAAGCTTGGCTGAGAGGGACCTTGCTCTTCAGGAGCATCAGCAGGAGAGCTGGGAGTAGCAGATCCAGGTGTGGGACTAGCATTCCACTCTTTCATGGATTGTTGGACAATCCGTTTCACCAGGGATTCCAATCTCTGATCTTCAGACTCTCTTTCACCAGCTGCACGAGCAAAACAGGGCTCGCAAAGGGACTTGTCCTCCGGGACATGCGCCCCACAACCCCAACAGGCTCTCTGGGCCGTATGGCTACTGTGGCGGTGTGTGCGGTGTCTGGAGGAGGAATGTGAGCGTCTCCTCTCATGTCTGCTCCCTGATGGAGACTCACGGCGTCTTGACCTTGAAGATGATTCTCTTCGTGGCCTGACAGGGTCTCTTTCTTGACCAGACCTGGAGGAGCTGGGAGAAAGAGAAATCCAGGGAGACACAGGATTTAGCCATGAATCATGAGCCAGCATCCCTCCCTTCATATCCCTCTAAATGTACCAGCACTCACCTGTTGTGAGAGGGCTGGCCACAAGAGGGCGGTGAAGCAGGATCCATGTTTCAGGCAAAACCACAAACTCACTAGGAAGTAGAGCATACAGGGATCACTACAAAGCAATAAGGAACATTCAGGTGTTGTCCTAATATGCATCCAACCGCTCTCCCCCCCCCCTGCATACTACAAAAAGGTATGCAGCATCCGGTCCCCACATACCTGGTAAACAAACGGACAAGGTACCGGGAAGACGTCGCTATGCCCACAGTGCATTCCCAAATGCTCTGGAGCTGACAGGCGTTTAAATTTCCGCGCCAGGATGACGTCAGCGATGGCCGGCCGTGATCGCAAGTGCGCATGCGCGGACCAGGCCTCGCTTCCGATCGCGGCGAAGTGCGCATGCGCAGGCAGCGAGCGGAGCTCCATTACCATACAGCGCATGCGTCCGCCGGACTGAGCGGAGGGGAAGCAGGAAGGAGATGGCTGGAACGCACGGAGCGTTCCAGCCGCCATTGGGCCACCAGGGATAGCAAAGAAAGATAGTTTGGAGACAAACAAACATAACAAAAACACTGCCATGGAGGAGACAAATCTTCAGACCCTGTCAGGATATCCGTCGGCCATCCGAAGCACCGCACAGTTATCAGCCAAAGGGGATTTTGAAATGTCACTCACCCGCCCGTGGCTGGGCCCTGGACATAGACACCGACTTTTCATTCTGAGGTAAGCCGACCAAATTCCAACAGGAAATAATCCAAATAGTTGATCCTTGGAGGAGGACAAAAAAGGAACACTGGCTGTGCCTGCAAGCTGAAATTTATAGAGGGGGGTCCTATACCATTGGAGAGGAGGCGGGGTTAACCCACACGTAGGCTGCCATGGAGACTGCCAGGAAAGTACCATTTCAGTCTTTGCAGATGACACCAAGCTTTGCAGTGGAATAACTTCTTTACAGGATGTCTCCAGATTACAGGATGTCTCCGGCTTACAAGCTGACCTCAATGCACTGTTTCATTGGGCAACTAATATGTTTAATGTTGATAAATGTTAAGTTATGCACCTGGGGGGAAGAATATGCATGCATCATACATACTAGGTGGAGTAGAACAGGGAAATCCATAGCGGAGAAAGATCTGGGTGTTCTGGTATCTACAGTTCTGGTGTTCTGGTATCTTATGATCTCATAAGCCTAATAATAGCATGCAATGCCAAGCTGCAGTTTCCAAAGCAAGCAAAGTCCTCTCATGTATTAAAAGAGGCATGGACTCCAGAGAGAGAGATATCATTTTGCCCCTCTACAAATCATTAGTAAGACCTCATCTGGAATATGCAGTTCAGTTTTGGGCACCAGTTCTTAAAAAGGATCACGGGGAACAGGAGAAAGTGCAGAGAAGGGCAGCCAAACTGATAAGAGGCACGGAGGAGCTCAGCTATGAGGAAAGATTAGAGGAACTGAATTTAGTCTCTCTTGAGAAGAGGAGATTAAGGGGGGATATGATCAACATGTATAAATACATAAGGGGTCCATATAGTGAACTTGGTGTTGAGTGGTTCACTTTAAGGTCAACACAGAGAACAAGGGGGCACTCTTTACGTCTAGAGGAAAACAGATTTTTGTCTCCAAATACGGAAAGGTTTCTTCACCGTAAGAGCTGTGAAATCGTGGAATAGACTCCCTCCAGAGGTGGTTCTGGCTAGCTCACTAGATTGCTTTAAAAAAGGCCTGGATTCTTTCCCGAGTGTACTTAAAATAGGCAAAGTTTAGGTAAAGTTGATCCAGGGAATATCTGATTGCCTCTCGGGGGATCAGGAAGGAATTTTTTTTCCCCTGCTGTAGCAAATCCGATCATGCTTTGCTGTTTCGCCTTCTTCTGGATCAACTGCGCATATGGGATTGTATTGTTGGGTTTTCAATACTGATTTTTTTTTGGGTTGAACCAGATGGACTTTCAACCTGACTAACTATGTAACTATGTAACCCTTTGGTGGGTGGGTGGGTGGCTGGTTGGCACCCTGTGGTGGGTGGCTGGCTGTCTGGCACCCTTTGGTGGGTGGCTGGCTGTCTGGCACCCTTTGGTGGGTGGCTGGCTGTCTGGCACCCTTTGGTGGGTGGCTGGCTGGCACCCTGTGGTGGGTGGCTGGCTGGTACAGGCAAGGCCTAGGGTTGGCTGGCTGGTACAGGCCTGTGGGTGTGTGTGGGTGGCTGGCTGTCACCGGGCAGCTGTGGGTGGGTGGCCGTAGCGGCTGTGTTAAACACACTGTGCACTGTGACTGGTCACTGTACTGTATGATTGAGAAGATTAACTCACTGTCCCGACAGTGTGCAGTGTGCAGAGACTCCAGTATGTGGCTGTGGCGGCTGGAAAACACACTGTGCGCACTGAGACTCCAAAACGAGGCTAAGGGAGGCGGCCTAAGAAGGCTGCAGAAGCTGTCCCAGACTCCCAGTGTGTGGAGGCGCGTGGTGCAACATACGCAATGATGTCACGGCAATATCGGTAACCGCCGGGGCCGATTCTGATATATCAGGGAAAGTGCATATCAGCCCTCGATATATCGGTGTTGCCGATAATCGGTCGATCCCTAATATGGATGCTGCATAATATAAGTCCCATGAAATAAATTGTGGTTCTAAGAAAAAAGCCCCTCCACATGAAGAGTTAACAAGCAGTGTGGTCCTGTATTTGCATGTGTATATGAACTAAAGAGATAATTCTGCCAAATCCACAGGAGTACAATGAATATTACCCACAAGACTTCTCAGCACAAGCGGGCATGAGCAGTTGAAACATCAATACGGTGTTAATAGGAGGTAGTGCTCGCTTACCAGCTAGCCGCGGGCAAGCGGCATATTAATCCTGATTATCAATGTAGGAGACCATTGCCTCTATGCTCCTGCCCCTTGATCGAACTCTCTTGGGTTTAAACAGCTGATCCGGAACCTCAGCCTTCTGGATCAGCTGTTTAAATCCAGGAAAGTGGGTCCTGTGGATTTGGCAGAATTATCTCTTCAGTTCATATACACATGCAAATACAGGACTGCACTGCTTATTAACCCTTCATGTGGAGGGGCTTTTTTCTTAGAACCGCAATTTGTTGCATGGGACTTATATTATGCTGCATCCATATGGTTAGACAATTCCACACTAGAGACCACTGTGTGTTTTTTCAGTCTCTATTGATCTATTTTACATCAGTGATCACATTGTTTACAGGATAGCGCACTTCTTTTATATTTTTGTTTTCTTTTTCCCAATATTCAGGAACTTTAGTCCCCATATTTTTGACAAGCGCATCTTCACAATATAAATATGTCCTCTACTGTACTGACACAACCCTCCAATGCAGCTGTTCTTTCTCGCATTTTCTGCATATCATGTCTTAAAAAGGATACTTTAGCCTTCATCCCCTTTATTTCTGTCGTGAGAGTTGTGATAGAAGTGTTGCACATGTTCACAACAGTTATGATATCTCTGAGAGTCGGCTCTGGGTCATCCCCTCCTGTTAAAAAAGCGCAAGGTCTCGAACATCCACAAGCTTTCTTTTTTTTTTTTTTAATGAAACTTTATTCAAAACCAATGAGCGATACATAAAGAACGCAGGAGAAAAAGAGAGCAACACGTTTTTACAGTTAGTAAATGATCATGAGACTAACATGCAGCGCTACTAATTGGCACAGTAGGCGAAAGATACCGACAGTAATCCAATTCAAAAGAAACTAGAACCCTAGTTGGATGGATCATAGCTAAGTGTCTACAACAATATCCTATGTGTCAAGAATTAAGATGTGGGGGATAACAGGGAACAACAGATGGGGAGGAGGGGGGTGGATGATCCAGCATATTCATGTTCACAGCATTAAGGGGGGGGGGGTAGAGACTCGACCCGGGGGGGGGAATAGGTGAAAGAGCAGGCAGTCAGAGTCGGTCTCTCGTCCCGGGGTAGTGATTTCAGGTAATCCTGCCACTTGTCATAGAATCGATCAGAGGAGGACTTGGAATTAAAGTCTGTGTTAATATGGTCCATGGTCACAAGATGTTGAAGTTCACGGTGCACCTGCGAGATGGATGGACCCGGCTGAGAAATCCAATGTCCCATGATGACCCTGCGTGCTACCAGCAAGCACGTGAGTATCCATACTCGGGGATACGGAGCAGGGCAACTAGTCCGAACTTGGAGTTGTTTGTCCCAATAGCCAAAAATGAGGAGAAGAGGGTCTTTTGGTACATGAATAAGAGTCACCCGTGCGATAAGGGAGAGCACTTGGTCCCAGAAGGTGGATATGAAGGAGCAAGCCCAAAATCTATGTTGTAAAGTGGGTCGGTATTCCGCACAGAACGGGCATCACAAGCTTTCTAATAGTGGAAGCAGACTCCAGTGGCAGCCTGTGAAGCTCTGGTGAACTCCATGCCCAAGAGGGTTAAGGCAGTGCTGGAAAATAATGGTGGCCACACAAAATATTGACACTTTGGGCCCTAATTTGGACATTTTCAATTAGGGGTGTACTCACTTTTGCTGCTAGCAGTTTAGGCATTAATGGCTGTGTGAGTGATTTTGAGGGGACAGCTAATTTATACTGTTGTACAAGCTGTACACTCACTACTTTACATTGTAGCAAAGTGTTATTTCTTCAGTGTTGTCACATGAAAAGATATAATAAAATATTTACAAAAATGTGAGGTGTGTACTCACTTTTGTGAGATACTGTATATCTGCCTGTGCATTTACTGTATCCCAGTCAAGAACAGGTCTAGCCAGGTCTTCCAGTGGCACTGTGTCGTCTGCCTCCGATTAAGCGCCAGAAGAATCCTCAGGAGGGATAGGAGGAGCAGGAGGGTCTTTGGGAGAAGATCGGAAGAAAAGCTTCTGTGCTGCCTCTTTGTACATAGTTACATAGTAGGTGAGGTTGAATAAAGACAATAGTCCATCCAGTTCAACCTGTGTAGGTGTGTGTGGCTGTAATCATCTCACATAGCCCTTAATGTTCTGATCCTTGAGATGTAAGTCTAAAAGTCTTTTGAAAGCCACCATACTACCCGCAGAAACCACCTCTTGTGGTAGAGAATTCCACAATCTTGTAGCCCTAACAGTAAAGAACCCCCCTCGTTGCCTGAGATTAAAACGCTTCTCCTCTAATCGAATTGTATGTCCTCGAGTCCTCATGCAATCCCTTCGAATGAACAGCTTTTTTTCTAAGCTGGGATCCCATTAAGATATTTATAAATTGCTATCATGTCCCCCCTCAGACGTCTCTTCTCCAGGGAGAATAAATCGAGCGATTGCAGACGCTCTTCATAGTCAAGGTCCTCCAATCCCCTAATCAGTTTAGTTGCCCTTCTCTGGACTCTCTCCAGCTCCAACACATCCCTCCGGAGGACTGGCAACCGGAACTGGACAGAATACTCCAGATGCGGTCGGACCAGAGTTTTATAAAGTGGAAGGATTATAGTCTTATCTCTGAATACATCCCTTTTTTTATGCATGCTAATAATCTGCTGGCTTTGGCAGCAGCCGCTTGACATTGCATGCTGTTGCCTAATCTATCATCAACCAAGACTCCCAGATCCTTCTCCATTTTTGATTCCTCCAAGGGTTCCCCTCCTAACGTGTATTGTGTTTTTATGTTTTTAGTCCCCAAGTGCAAAACCTTACACTTCTCTACGTTAAACCTCATTTCTCTATCGCTCATTGACAGACGTAGTCCTCGGTGATTCAACACCCTCGGGTTATGCTGCCCTCCACAGGAGTAGGACTAGACAGGAAAGAAAATGCTCTGGCCACACCCTAGGGGCAGTCCCCAAGGGTATATCCTCTCTCTCTCTGCTGCAGCAAATCAGTTTTTTTTTGTCTAGTCAGGAGTAAGGACCTAGATACCTTGCTGGGATCTTCGGTCCTGGCAGGATTTTTTTCTTAAAAAGATTTTTAGACAGCTTTTTTCTCCAGTGTTCCTGTGAGATCTTCAAGCAAGAAAGCTGAACTGGGCGACGGGCGGGATGTTGAGATCCAGGGGTCACCCCAGTTCAGCCTACGAGCGCGTGCAGGCCATAGCTCCGGGCTGGGTCGGCCGCGACATAGTCCCACTGGACGGGGACTGACCCTGCAAGTTAGACGTCTCGCTGAAACGCCAAAGACCATGAGTCACGGCGTCCGTATTGGTCGACAGCCCTCCAACTTCGGTGGAGAGGGGTACTGTCAGGAGTTGGCGCCCGCCTGGTTCCGGTACGGTGAGTAGTATGTTCCACCATTTCCCCTGACGGGTCATGTGGTGAACACGGGCCCCTCTCTGTAATGGTAAAGATGGGTTCCCCTCTATCCTATAACATGGCACAGATCCCCCTATATTGAGTGTGATTTTTGTGTACAAAAAGCCAGAAGGCTTGGTTTGGGAGCTGACAATCTAATTACAAGTATGTTTAAATGATTGTAATCTGTGGCAGTACTGGAATCTTACTGTGATAATAGAAAGTATCCTACCTGTCAGAAGCCACAGGACATGTATGCGGCTTTCCAGGTCATTCCTCCAGCTAAAGCATGCCTCCCGACGGCCACGCGGTCCGCCAGGGTTCGGTACCGCCGGTCAAGCTGATCTCCATGAGAGAAAGATTTTGCGATGCCGAGATACTCTGCAGTCACGCCGCTATTCTGTAACAGACCGCCGTAGATCGCACGAGGCCGCCATTTTGGCGTAGCCTCGTGTCTTCAGCATGGGGGCGGCCATGTTTGAGGTGACCCAAACACCTCATGGAGCTAGGGGAGGCGCCGGAAGGCGTGCAGAGGGGCGGAGCCGCCTCCTTTCTTCCCGGGCAGCCAGCCAAGAGACTTCCTGTTTGTTTGAGACAGTGCTGAGACTAGTTGCAGTGAACTCTGAGCATCAAGTGGTGAGCCTAGGGGTCTATCTCTCTCTCTCTCGCTCGATAGGGATCCCTAGCAGGTAACACTGAGGGGCTTTGTGGCGCTGGGGGTCTGAAAAAAAAAAAAGTTTTATTTATTTTTGGATTTAATTTTCCGGGTATTTACTGGAATTATCATGGACCCTGCCACACAAGTACCCCCACCTGTTTCCCTCGAGGGGGCCACGGGACCCGCCGGTGCACAGAGTATGGATGCATTTACAGCAGTTTTGGAGTCTATGGTGGCTCGGGTGGAGGCGGCCTGTCAGGAACGGGGGTCAAGAAAGCGACCCCCGCCTACCCTTATATCATCTGACACTTCAGACTCAGAGTCTGAGATGGTCATTGCAGCTGCAGGTCCCTCTGCAAGGGCTGTTGTCTCAGGTAAAGTTCCTTCAGACAGTGAGGAGGACGTTCATACTTCCGCCATAATTCGGGAAGAAGCATTGGTGGACGCACTAGTTGTGGCGGTTCGGGAAACCTTAAGACTTGAGGTTTCACCGGCAGAGGCAACTGAAACAGAGATTCCCTTTGGTACTAACAAACCCACCAAAACGGTGAAGGTTTTTCCTGTACCCAAGTGTTTTGGTAATAAAATTAAAGAAGAATGGGAGCATTCTAAGCGTACCTTTACTATTTCCAAACGTATTGCTAGACGCTATCCGTTTGAGGAATCCCTCATTAAGAAATGGACAGTACCACCAGTGGTGGACCCAGCTATTTCCAGACTGAATAAAGCCACGGTTATTCCAGTAGAGGACACTTCGTCCTTTAAGGATCCGGTGGATCGGAAGGTGGAAGCGGAGTCCCGCACTATTTTTTCCCTGATAGGGTCAGCATTTAGACCAGTAATTGTCATTGGTCTGGTTTCCCAGACACTTACGGAATGGGCGAGATTGGTGCGCCAGGACCTGAAGGGGAAAGATATCCCCCAGGGAACGTCTGAATTGATGGAACAGATTATACAAGGGCTACAGTTTGTCTGTGATGCAGCCTTGGATGCTACCCCCCTATTAGGGCATGCATCTATGTCAGCGGTAATACTCAGACGTGTGCTGTGGTTAAAATGCTGGTCAGCGGACCTAGGTTCCAAAAAGACCTTGACGAATCTCCCCTTTTAGGGGAATCGCCTATTTGGGGCCACCCTAGATGAGATCATTAAGGACGCCACTGGGGGCAAGAGCACTTTCTTGCCACAGGCTGCTAAAGCTAAGGGACCTCGTAACAAGCGAGGACCTTTCTTTACCGCCCATAAAGGGTTCGTACGCCCGGCTGGAACAAGCGGGAAAGGCAAGGCTCCTCCAGGAGGGTTCAAGAAGGGCTGGTCGGACAAACAAAAGACCGACTTAGCCAAACCCAAAGCAAAGGATTACACAGCCTGAAGGTGCGCCCCCACCCAGTTTGAGGGTGGGGGGACGTCTTCACCGGTATTCAGGGCATTAGATCGAGCATCGATCACTGCTACCGGTGCGATTCTTCCCTTCCAACATTTAAGTACTACAGGGAGCGGCAGTTACCGTTCCCTGAACAGATCTTTTTCTTTACCTTTTCCAAAGATTAGTCTCAGTTCCCCACAAGAATCGGATCCGGTTGAACAGACAGACCAAGAAGCCTTTAGCCAGGTGACTTCGGTCCCGGAGGTTCAACCAGGAGAGATCACCGTTCCTGATAGGAATCAGGTGTCTGATAAATGTGTGGGAACAGAGAACGAGCAGACTTTGTCGGATGGTCGGGGCCAGATAGCTCTAGGGCCGCCTGGTTCAGATCCAGTCAGCGCCAGTGGTCCTAGAAATTCTAGGCTGGCCTCGTCAAGCCGGTCTGGCCGGCTTGGACATACTAGTCGTGGACGTTCCTTGGGAACTTCGTCTCAGGGAGTGTCTGCGGTCTCAAGGACCAATCTTCCATCATGCTTTACAGTCGCTGGTTTTAATGGCCTGGCCATTGAGACCCAGGTACTGAAGGACAGAGGGTTGTCAACTTCAGTTATTCCTACCCTTATTAAAGCAAGGAAAGCGACTTCCAGCAAGGTCTATTATCGCACATGGAAGACTTATATCGCGTGGTGCGAATCTTTAGGGATTCCTCCACGTACCTATTCGGTGACCCGAATATTGGCCTTTCTGCAGAAAGGGGTTGAGCAGAAACTAGCCTTGAGCACCATCAAAGGTCAAGTTTCAGCATTAGCAATCTTCTTTCAGAAACCTTTAGCTACCAAGTCCTTGGTGCGGAATTTCATCCAGGGGGTGCGGCACCTGGCTCCACCAGTCCGCGCGCCCTTACCGCCCTGGGATCTTAATTTGGTTTTGTCGGTTCTACAGAAACCTCCCTTTGAAAACATCAGGGAGATTCCCTTGCTTACTTTATCCCAGAAGGTGGCCTTCTTGGTGGCTATCACTTCTGCACGCAGGGTGTCAGAACTGGCTGCATTATCATGCCAGTCCCCATACTTAGTGATTCATAGGGATAAGGTAGTGCTTCATCCTAAGCCATCCTTTCTTCCAAAGGTGGTTTCAGATTTTCATCTGAATGAAGATATTGTACTACCTTCCTTGTGTCCTCAGCCCAAGCATCATCGGGAACATGCGTTGCATTCCTTGGATGTGGTTCGGGCAATCAGGGTATACCTGAAGGCTACGGAATCGTTCCGTAAGGCGGATTCACTTTTTGTGATCACGGATGGCCCCAGAAAGGGGTTGCCTGCATCTGCCGCGACTATCTCCAAATGGATTAGACAGACGGTGGTACAGGCTTATTCTATTAAGGGTCGGAGTCCTCAATTCCCTGTTAGAGCGCACTCCACTCGAGCGCTCAGTACTTCCTGGGCCTTCCGCCATCAGGCGTCAGTGGTCCAGGTATGTAAGGCGGCCACCTGGTCGTCGGTACATACCTTTACAAAATTTTATAAGATTGATGTGATGGCATCGGCGGATGCCTCATTTGGCCGCAAGGTTTTGCAGGCCGCAATTTGAGGAGACCGGTGGTCTACCTCGAGGGTTTTTTTCTGTTGAAAAATTTCTGTTGAGTCTCATCACTGAGGATGAGCATTGTAAACTTCTAGTTGGCACCGGTTGGGCCTTCTAGATTGGATTTGATTTCCAATTTCCCACCCCTCATTTGTGGTACTGCTTTGGGACGTCCCGAGGGTGTTGAATCACCGAGGACTACGTCTGTCAATAAGCGATAGAGAAAAATGGATTTTTGTAAAATCTTACCGTAAAATCCTTTTCTCTTAGCTCATTGACAGACGTAGTACCCGCCCCTCTGTTTTGGAGTTGGGTTGGGTTAAATTCTCTAGACACTGCTTTGTGACATAACTGATTTGCTGTAGCAGAGAGAGAGAGGATTTACCCTTGGGGACTGCCCCTAGGGTGTGGCCAGAGCATTTTCTTTCCTGTCTAGTCCTACTCCTGTGGAGGGCAGCATAACCCGAGGGTGTTGAATCACCGAGGACTACGTCTGTCAATGAGCTAAGAGAAAAGGATTTTACGGTAAGATTTTACAAAAATCCATTTTTGCCATGTCGTTGCCCACTCCGTTATTTTGTCCAGGTCATTCTGTAGGATATCTGCTTCATGCTGTGCAGTTATTGCCCTGGCCAATTTTGTGTCATCTGCGAAAACTGATAACGAACTACT
This sequence comes from Pelophylax lessonae, assembly GCF_965119305.1. Lineage (NCBI taxonomy): Eukaryota > Metazoa > Chordata > Amphibia > Anura > Ranidae > Pelophylax > Pelophylax lessonae. The sequence goes on along the minus strand of NC_138770.1, from coordinate 472,012,640 downwards.
GATCCCGTCCTCAATGCTGTTTATGAATAAATTGAACAAGGTTGGTCCCAGGACTGAGCCCTGGGGCACCCCACTTACTACCTCAGACCAGTCTTATGCGCTGTTTATTACCACCCTTTGGACTCGGCCTTTTAGCCAGTTCCGTATCCAAGAGCAAACCCTGCTGTCGATACCTGCAGACCTTATTTTATAAATTAAGCGCTTGTGGGGAACTGTATCAAACGCCTTAGCGAAATCCAAGTACACCACATCCACTGGTCTGCCCCTATCTAGCTCACAGCTCACCTCCTCGTAGAATGCTAAGAGATTGGTTTGACAAGAACGCCCATTTGTAAACCCGTGCTGATTACCGCTGATGATGTTGTTGTCATTAGCAAACTCTATGATATAGTCCCTTATCATCCCCTCCAGTAGTTTACATACTACTGATGTCAAACTGACAGGCCTATAATTTCCCGGGATATGCCTCTGGCCCTTTTTGAATATCGGAATCACGTTAGCCTTCCTCCAATCCCCTGGTACATCTCCTGTCCTAATACTGTCAGCAAAGATCAGGAACAGTGGTCTAGATATAACTTTACTGAGTTCCTTGAGTACTCTCGGATGTACGCCATCCGGGCCTGGTGATTTGTTTGTGTTAAGTTTATCCAGCCTTTCCCTGATTTCCCCCTCTGTTAGCCATAGGGGCAAGTGCTGTGTGTTACTACTAACCATACAGTCATGGTCAGTGTACCCCTCCTTTTCCTGAGTAAAGAGTGACGAGAAAAAAGCATTCAGCACGGTTGCTTTTTCAGTGTCCTCCGTAACCATCCTTCCATCGTCATTAATTATGTGTGCAATATGCTCTGCCTTAGTTTTTTTGCTGTTGATATATTTAAAGAATTTCTTTTTTTTACTATCCTCCGCTATTTGTCTCTCAAAGTTGATTTTAGCCATCTTGATTTCTTGTTTACTTTTCTTATTCGCCTCCTTGTATTGCTCGAAAGCCGATACTGTGCCCTCTGATTTATATTTCTTGAAGGCCAATTTTTTTCCCCTAATACGTTTTTTGACGCTACGGTTTAACCAGCCAGGTTTGGCCTTGTCTCTTCTAAATTTATTTCCCATAGGAATGCACTGCAAGATGCATTTGCTTAATATGTTCCTAAAGCATTCCCATTTATCCTCTGTGGTCAGTGATCCCAAGGTTTGGTCCCAGTTAACCCTTTCCATCAAGGAGTATAATTTTGGAAAGTTTGCCCTTCTGAAATTTAGTGTTCTTATGTTCCTTACTTGCCTTGTTATATTGTTATTTATACTAAATGTGACCATCCTGTGATCGCTAGAGCCCAGGTTGTCCTGGACTCCTACCTCCGAGATTATGTCTGGGTCATTAGTGATCAATAGATCCAGGACTGCGTTTTCTCTGGTAGGGGAATCCACCAACTGTGACATGTAATTATCCTGTAAGGTTTCCGTGAATAGACGGGCCTTCTGTGAGTGTGTAATCCCCTCATCCCAGTCAATGTCGGGATAATTGAAGTCCCCCAATATGATGACAATTTTGCCACTTTACCCATTAGTGCTAAAAATTCCAGCTCTACCTCCTCCCCTTGGTTAGGTGGCCTATAGCAAACCCCCACAATTACTTTCCCCTTTTCTCCTTCCCTATGGAGTTCAATCCACACAGATTCTAAATCCATGCTCATCCCATCCGTAATGTCACTCCTTTCTATCACCTTTATATTCTTCTTGACATATAGACATACCCCTCCCTCTCTTTTTCCTACCCTGTCCTTCCGGTATACCGAATACCCTTGGATATTTGCCAGCCAGTCATGTGAGGGGTCGAACCAAGTCTCTGTTATTCCCACAAGGTCTATGTCATCCTCATGTACTAACATTTCCAACTCGTCCATTTTATTAGCTAGGCTCCTGGCATTAGCATATACCCCTCTTAGTTTTACAGAAGTTAAACGCGATTGGCGGTTATGTTTATTCCTGTTTGGTCTGAGAATTTTCCGCACAGACCTGCCAATTGACGTTGTGGACCTACTGTCGCTGCTGACCCTAATACTGCCTTCAGTCCTCTGCTCCCTCCCGACTGATTCTACTTCTGAGCCCTCCCCCCGTCTCCTAGTTTAAAAGCCCCTCCAACTTGGTGGCCGTCTTTCTCCCCAAAAGAGCTGTACCGTCCCCATTAAGGTGCAGCCCATCCTTGCTAAAGAGCCGGTAGCCGACTGAGAAGTCAGCCCAGTTCTCCAGGAGCCCAAACCCCTCCTTCCTACACCAATTCCTCAGCCACTTGTTAAGTTCCCTAATCTCCTTCTGCCTCTCTGGTGTGGCTCGAGGTACAGGCAGTATTTCAGAGAAAACCACCTTGGAGGTCCTTTTCCTCAATCTATTACCTAAGTCCCTGAAATCGTTCTTTAGGATCCTCCACCTACCTTTAACTTTGTCATTAGTGCCCACATGCACCATGACCGCTGGGTCATCCCCAGCCACGCACAATAATCTGTCTGCCAGACCTGTGCCAAACTCGGGCGCCCGGTAAACAACAAACTGTTCGGTTCACGAGATCTTTTTTACAGATTGCCCTCTCTGTCCTCTTGATAATTGAGTCCCCCACTACCACAACCTTTCTAACCTTTACTGAGTTACGACCCCCCTTCTTCCTGGATTTGCCCCTCCCCTGGTAGCTGGGGGAGGGCGCATGCTCCAGCACTGCCACCCCTGAGTTGATATCCCCCTCAACCTGCAACTCTGCAAATTTGTTAGGGTGTACCAACTCAGGACTGGCCTCCCTGACACTCACCCCTCTACCCTTCCTAAAAGTTACCCAACTGCGTACCTCTGCTGTTTGCGTCTCCTCTATTCCTCCCTCCTCTATGCTGGCCCCTGCCAGCGCCTGATGGGTAATGTCCAAGCTCCTTTCCAGGTTGTTGATGCTACGCAGTGTTGCCACTGTGTTCTGTAGGTCCAGGATCTGGTCTACCAGAGCAACAAGTCGCTCACATCTTGCACAGCAGTATTCGCCCTCGATTGGTTCATCAAGGAACGCATACATGGCGCAAGAAGTGCACTGAGTGGCATCCACAATCCTGTCGGACATTATTTCCCGACAGGAAGCGCTGAGGCAAGGCACCCCCCCCCAGTAAATCTTATCAATCATTTGTTTCTCTATTGTCCATTGACAGACGCAGCTCTCATACTTCCTAGCCATTGGGTTATGCTGCCCCCCCGCAGGAGTAGTACTAGGCAAGAAAAAAAGCAATTCACCACGCCCACGGGGCTGTCCCTATAGGCATAACCCCACACACCCTGCTCCAGCAAAACAGTTTGTTTCAGCCTAGTGAAGGGGTAGGACCTAGGTTTCCTGCTGGGACTTCGGTCTCGGTTTTTTTATTCTTTTAAGAATATTTTGTTTTATTTATCTTTACTCACTTTGCTAGTTAGTGTTCAGGGGGATCCTCCTGGTGATCTACAAGCAATGCCGGCTGAAGTTTCTCACTGGATAATCTAGATCCTTAAGGTCTCCCAGCCTGGCCTACGAGCGTGAGCAGGTTAAAGTCCCGCACTAGGCCTCACCACGACGGAGCCCCTTTTTGGATGGGGACAAGCCTGCAAATTGATATATCGCTGGGATGCGATGACCTGGAATGCCCTGAGTCGCAGTGTACCTGTCGGCTGGCAGCACCCCCACTCCAGCTGGGAGGTGGTCTGTCTGGCGCGGAGCCCATCTGGTCCATGGTATGGTGAGTAAATGCAGCCCTCCCTTGTCCCTTGGTGGTCTTGGGGGGGGGGAAGTGGGCCCTCTCCTGGGGATAATGGGACCTGGACTTCCTTAAAGATCCCGCTGGCCTGTCAGGCTTCCCGGCCCTGTGCCCTGCCCCCCTCTCCCGCCCCCTCGGGTGCACTATTGTTGCGGCGCCTGGTGCCCTGGGAGGGTGGAGGCAATAATGGTACCTTTTCCTGCTGCGTCTGGTTGTAGATCCCTTGTGGCCTTCATAATGGGGGTCCTTGACCGCATGGCACGCCGTCTTTAGTGTGGGCAATAGAACTGTTTTTCCCATTGACTTGTATGAGGCAGCCATTTTCCCTGTGTTTCCCATAGATTTTCATTGGCAGCCATTTTTGTGTAGCCCTATGGAGCTACACAGGCAGCGTGACCTTTCACATACCAGGCTGATGGCATTCCCTGTGACTCTCACTTTCCTGCTGCAGATCGATTCAGGAGGTTTTCTCTAAGGGTGGTAAAGTACTGGGGTCTTTGTGGGCATATCCCTGTGCACTCTGCTATCTGTATATATTTAAGGGGGCACTCCACAGGATGCGGTGATCAGCGGTGGGGACCGCGACTGGCGCTTTTAAAGTGACAGTACTCTTTTGTTTCTGTGCATTACTATGGAGTCCCAGGTGGTGATTTCACCCTCAGACCCCCTTAGCACGACTACCGAACCTTGGCTGTGATTTCAGCGGCACTGGAAAGCCTGGCGACCAAGGTCAATTTTGTAATGAAAAAGGTTACTAGCCGCAAACAGCCGTTGCCTTCACCATCATTGGTGGGGTCCTCTGATTCAGAGACTGATATGGTCAATACGGATGCCCCCCCACCTGAGGGGTCGCTGTCCTCGCAATCAGATGGTGAAGAGGACCTGTCCTCCTCAGCTTCAGCGTGATAACCCTCCTTGGTGGAAGCTTTGATTGTTTCAGTAAGGGAAACTTTAAAAAAGGCCGATGAGCCCACGCCGGGAGGGACACTGGTGTCTTTTGGCTCCCGGAAGACTCAAAAATTGAGCAAGGTTTTTCCTTGTCCTAAGAATTTTCATGATATTGTTCATGACCAATGGCGGTGCATCAAGCACGTGCTAGTAGTGCCTAAGCGCTTTAAATGCCGTTATCCCTTTGCTGAGACAGTTTCCAACCATTGGACGGTACCGCCTAAGGTGGATCATCCTGTTTCCAGGTTGAACAAATCTACTATAGTGCCTGTGAAAGATCCCCCCCCTTTTTACAGATCCTGTGGACAGGTGGGTGGAATCCCTTTCCCGCCATCTTCATGTTTTGGCTGGTTCTATCCTGAAATCGGTTTTTGTGTCTGTTTTGGTGTCACAGACGGTTACGGAATGGGTGAAGGTTCTGAAAGGGAACTTGAATCCTGACATAGTTCCCCCGGAGCTGATGGAACCAGATGGCCCAGGCCCTGGTGTTCCTGTGTGATGCATCCTTGGATGCGGCTCCCCTGGTGGCTAGAGTGTCGGCTGTGGGGATTGCCTTAAGACGCATAGTTTGGCTGAAGAGCTAGTCAGCTGACCAGGCTTCAAAGAAGGCCTTAATAGATCTTCCTTTTCTGGAAGAGCGATTATTTGGCGACTCGCTGTATGAGTTGATCAAGGGTCTGATTGGTGGAAAGAGTACTCTTCTTCCTCAATCCTCCAAAGGTAAAGCACCCCGTATTAAGCAGAGACCTTCCTTCACTATGGACTTCCTTCAGACATTTTTTTGTGCCTCCGGGGCGTAAGAAAAAGGTAAGCTGTTCAGAGCTTCTGGAAGGACTAAGAAGCCCTGGGGCAAGCCCAAGACCAGTCAGTCTGGTTCTGCAGACAAGTCCTCTTCAGCATGAAGGGGCTCCATCACCCGTTTCTGGGGTGGGGGGACATCTGTGCTTCTTTCAGGAACCCTGAATTTCCTTCGTTAACGACAAGTGGGTTCACAAACAGATTTGTTACGGGTACGAGATTGAATTTCAGTCCCGGCCGGCGGACAGGTTCTTTCAGTCAAATATTCACCTGTCTCCAGATCGTTTGAAGGATCTCTGGAAGGCTGTGCAGGATCTCCTTGCTCAAGGAGTGATTGTGCTGGTTCCTCCTCTTGAACGCTTTCAAGGTTTCCATTCAAACCTGTTTACAGTGCCCAGAAAGGAGGACAAGGTGCATCCAATCCTGGATCTCAAGGCTCTGAACCGCTTTGTGCGGTTGCAGAAGTTTAGAATGGAGTCCATTCGGTCGGTGGTAGCATCTTTGAATCAGGGGGATTTTCTGGCCTCCATCGATATCAAAGATGCGTATTTGCACGTCCCCATGTTTGAGGGACACCAGCAATTCCTCCACTTTGCGGTGGCAGAGGAGCATTTTCAGTTTATGGCGTTACCCTTTGGTCCCACCTCCGCTCCCAGAGTTTTTACCAAGGTCCTGGCACCGGTGTTGGCCTTGTTACGTCAGAGAGGGATTGCGATCTTGGGATATCTGGACGATCTCCTGTTACGAGCAGACTCCACTCTGATCTGTTGGGCGACCTCTCAATTACGGTTCAGACCCTTCAGAAATTCGGGTGGACGATCAATTTAAAAAAATCTGCTCTGACCCCTTCTGTATGGGTGACTTATCAGGGGCTGACTCTAGACTCCACCTTGGCAAAGGTCTTTCTTCTATTGGAAAAACTTCAGAAGTTGCAGGGTGCAATCAGGTTGCTGTTGGAAACTGGATAGGTCCTCCCTACAGACTTACATGAGAGCCCTGGGTCTGATGGTATTGACCTTTGAGTAGGTCCCATTTGCTCAGTCTCACTCGAGGCCTCTGAAAAAAGAGATTCTGGCAAAATAGAATAGGGATCCACAGTCATTGGACCAGAAGATATGTTTGAGCCATCTCATGAGGTCAGCTCTATCTTGGTGGATCCAGTCGCCAGCTTTGTGTCAGGGCAAGTCCTTCCTGCCGCTGTTCTGAACGGTGGTCACCATGGATGCCAGCCTGTCAGGCTGGGATGGAGTGCTAGGGAACCTCTGTGCCCAGGGGACTTGGTCAACAGAGGAGTCTTCCTTGCTGATCAATATTCTGGAGCTCAGAGAGATCAAGCTTTGCCTGTTCCACTGGACGAGTCGGCTATGCGGTTCACTGGTTTGGATACAATCGGACAATGCCACGGCTGTGGCTTACATCAATTATCAAGGGGGCACCAGGAGTGTCCTGGTGGCCAAGGAGGTGGCTGAGATTCTGGTATGGGCGTACAACAATGTTCCAACTATTTCCGTAGTCCACATTCCAGGTGTGGAGAATTGGCAAGCGGATTACCTTAATTCGTCAGGTGCTGGATCAAGAGGAATAGTCCTTTCATCTGGAGGTGTTTCATCTCCTGTGTGCCCGGTGGGGGACTCCGGAGGTGGATCTGTTTTCTCAACAGAAAAGTCTAGAGGTTTGTGGCCAGGTCTCAGGGTTTTTTCTTTCATGGGTGTGCTCCTGTTGTTCCTGGTTGAGCTCCTTGTTACCTAGTTGGCTAAGTTTAGCCTTTGTAGTTTACGTTTACTATCTGGTTGCGTTTTCCCCACCCCTCATGCCTACACTGCTTTGGGACGTCCCAATGGCTAAGAAGTATGAGAGCAGCGTCTGTCAATGGACGATAGCAAAAACAGAATTTTTTTAAGTACTTACCATAAAATCCTTTCCTCTTGAGTCCATTGACAGACGCAGCACCTGCCCCTCTGATATGGGGATAGATTTGTGTCTTATTTCAATGCTTGCAACAAAACTGTTTTGCTGGAGCAGGGTGTTACATAGTTAGGTTAAAAAAAGACACAAGTCCATCTGGTTTAACCAAAAAAAAAAAAACAGTATTGAAAAACCCAACCATACAATCCCATATACACAATCCTATACCCGCAGTTATGTGTGGCAATATGCCTATAGGGACAGCCCCGTGGGCGTGGTGAATTGCTTCTTTTTCCTGCCTAGCACTACTCCTGCAGAGGGCAGCATAACCCAATGGCTAAGAAGTATGAGAGCTTTGTCTGTCAATAGACTGAAGAGAAAAGGATTTTACGTTAAGTTCTTACATAAATCTGTTTTTTTTTTACAATGAAAAGTAATTTTGTAACGATAAAGCTGCTCTCAGCTATTATATTCTCCCCAATGGAGTTTGTCACTTTGGCCAGGACTACCTCCACCTAAGTGTGTGGAGGTTCCAGGTTGAAGGTGATAGCAGTTATGGTTAGTGATCAAAACGGGATATGTGAAAGAGTGCTTTCTGACTAAGTGAGTAAATGGATGGCCAATAAATTAAGGACGAGAAGATGTTTTATTGTGACAAGGATTTTGGTAAAGACTGTAAAATTAAAAAACTTTAAGAGTTACTGAGAGATTACGCAACTATGACCAAAATAGAGTTTTGCAAGTGTTACATGCACGCTTTTAAATAAGTTGCTAAGGTTTTTGGTGAGAAAGTTTGTTTGGATGGTCTGAAAGTGACTGCTTTTTTGGATATAATACTTAATTTATTTGTTATATTTCTTAAATTCATTAATATTTTATTACATTTTACTGTTCATAACATTTTATTTCCACATGCTTATGGACTTATAAAATAGCAAGAATATCATTAACACCTCCGGAGGGAAGAAAAAAAAAACAGATTCTATTTATTTGTTTCTTTGATTCTGTAGTTGTTTATGTTGACTACCCACCCCATTTATACCTCTATCTGGATGTTCTACTTGAGGAAATTACTTCTTTGTTTCTTTGCAACATTAGTTTCAATCTGCCCGTGGATGTCAAATTCTGTTCTTACTAAGAGGCAAGCTCTTATGGAGTGGTGGATTTCTTCTAGCTATGTGGGAAAGTACAGAATCCTCTGAGGTGTTTACAGGGCCGGCCTTAGGTGTTCAGGCGCCCTGTGCGAGCTAATCCTGTGGCGCCCCCCATCCTCACCTCTCGCACCCCCCTAAACTTGGCTGTATCTATTGAAAAACTATTAAAGAGTATAATTGCTGCTAATTGACTCCAAGTGGGTGCAGCAGCAAGATAAAAACAGGGAAAAAAATCAGCGCAAAAATAGTATTTACCCTAAAATGATATATAAATACGTCACCCAAATCTGTTTCTGTTGTAAAAAGTGCACAGTGCAAAATAATAATTAAATCTGCATGGCTACTACAGTATACAGATCATATACCACTACTAGATAAATAACAATTAAATATTCATAACCTCTACAATGTGCAAAAATTTAATCAACATAGCGTAATTCCATAAAATGCATCGGCTTTTATTTAAGTCTGGTGAGTCAGTTTGGGGTGATTGGTGGAAGCAGCTTTGTCACCATAAATATTTATTTGCACTTTTTGCACATTTTATTGCACCTTTTTGGCACTTCATTGGACTTTTCTTGGAACTTTTTTATGTTCACTAATAACTTAGCCCCCCTAACATTAGAGACCCCCCATGGAGCCCCCCCTTACATCAGAGACCCCACAGAGCCCCACTTACATCAGAGACCCCCCACGGAGCCCCCCTTACATCAGAGACCCTCAGAGCCCCCCTTACTTTAGAGACCCCCACAGAGCCCCACTTACATCAGAGACCCCCCACAGAGCCCCCCCTTACATCAGAGACACTCAGAGCCCCACATACATCAGATACCCCCCGCAGACCCCCTTACATCAGAGACCCCCCCTCAGAGCCCCCCTTACATCAGAGACCCCCATAGAGCCCCACTTACATCAGAGAACCCCCACAGAGCCCCCTTTACATCAAAGACCCCCCACAGAGCCCCCCTTACATCAGAGACCCCCCCCACAGAGCCCCCCTTACATCAGAGACCCCCACAGAGCCCCCCTTACATCAGAGACCCCCACAGAGTCCCCCTTACATCAGAGACCCCCACAGAGTCCCCCTTACATCAGAGCCCCTCCTTACATCAGAGACCCCCCACAGAGCCCCCTTTACATCTAAGTCCCCCCCACAGACTCCCCTTACATTAGAGACCCCCCACAGAGCCCCCCTTACATCAGTGACCCCCCACAGAGCCCCCTTTACATCTAAGTCCCCCCCACAGACTCCCCTTACATCAGAGACCCCCCACAGAGCCCCCCTTACATCAGAGACCCCCCACAGAGTCCCCCTTACATCAGAGACCCTCAGAGCCCCCTTTACATTAGAGACCCTCCACAGACCCCCCTTACATCAGAGACCCCCCACCCCACAGACCTACCTTAAATCAGAGACCCCCACAGACCCCCTTACATCAGAGACCCTCGCAGACTCCCTTTACATCAGAGCCCCCCCCCCATAGACCCCCCTTACATCAGAGCCCCCCACAGACCCCCCTTACATCAGAGACCCCCACTCAGACTCCCCTTACATCAGAGACCCCCCCAGACCCCCCTTACATCAGAGCCCCCCCCAGACCCCCCTTACATCAGAGCCCCCCACAGACCCCCCTTACATCAGAGACCCCCCTTACATCAGAGCCCCCCACAGACTCTCCTTACATCAGAGCCCCCCACAGACTCCCCTTACATCAGAGACCCCCCAGACCCCCCTTACATCAGAGCCCCCCCCCCCCAGACCCCCCCTTACATCAGAGCCCCCCACAGACTCCCCTTACATCAGAGACCCCCCCAGACCCCCCTTACATCAGAGCCCCCCCCAGACCCCCCTTACATCAGAGCCCCCCACAGACCCCCCTTACATCAGAGACCCCCTTACATCAGAGCCCCCCCACAGATTACCCCTTACATCAGAGCCCCCCACAGACTCTCCTTACATCAGAGCCCCCCACAGACCCCCCTTACATCAAAGCCCCCCACAGATTCCCCTTACATCAGAGACCCCCACAGACCACCCCTTACATCAGAGACCCCCCTTACATCAGAGACCCCCCTTACATCAGAGCCCACTACAGACCACCCCTTACATCAGAGCCCCCCACGCCTTACTTCAGAGCCCCCCTTACATTTGTTACTGGAGCAGGGTAGGCTTACTTACCCCAGGATGAAGGAAGGCTCACGCTACAGCTTTTCTTTTGTGTAGTGTTAAAATTCCCGCCCACACATCCCCGGAGAGTGTGGGCGGGGCAGACCCAGGAGGAGAGGGAGGGGGGAGGAGGACGATCTCTCTCTCTCTCCTCTCGCGTCCCTGAAGCTGAGCTGTGTGTGAGATACACAGCTCAGCCATGCAGAGAGTCGGAACTCGGAGACACAGGTACAGCCGCACAGCGGGAGGTAAGTGGCGGCCGCGGCCTGTGTTAGCCCTCTCCAGGCCGCGGTCGCCGCATACTTCCCACTGTGCGGCTTCATCATTTGCGAGCTGTGATGGCCACAGGGCGCCCCTATTGCCCATGGCGCCCTGTGCGGCCGCACAGCTCGCACACCCCAAAGGCCGGCCCTGGGTGTTTAGAAGTTTATGAAATTAACATGGAAACGTATGGACATGTGCAAGGCTCAATAGAAGAGAGACTTTTTTGTTCTGTTCTATTTTGCTGAAGATTACTTAAATAACTTAAGGGCTGACACATTGTCCTTATTTCTCATGAACATTTGCAATACAGTTGAGGTAAAGGTTGAAATTACCCTTTATTTCAGCAAATGTATTTATATGCTGTGGTGCCGTTTGCACCACAGTGGGAGATTTTTTTTTTTGGTTCAATTATCTTCTGGTTCAAAGAAGCAGGTATGCTTGTTCTAATGGTACTCATTTTCTCTCTTTTTGTATACATTTCAATTAAATTTGTTATGTGTATGATTTGAAAGGGATACAGAGGATTATGAGGACTATAAGTTAGACCTATATTAATGATCCTATTAGAGCAGGGGTGGGGAACCTTTTTTCTGCCAAGGGCCATTTGGATTTTTGGAACATCATTCGGGGGCCGTACAAAATGTATGCATAAATGTAATAGGCGTTGCTTTGCGGCAAAAAACGCTGTAAAAATTAGTGACTTTGAGGTCACAAAAGTGTGAAAGGGGCCTTCAGTAATCAAGGTATAGCGTGCCCCCTTTCAATGCAGACTGACCACAGCATGCCCCCTTTCAATACAGACTGAACACAGCATGCCCCCTTTCAATGCAGACTGACCACAGCGTGCCCCCTTTCAATGCAGACTGACCACAGCGTGCCCCCTTTCAATGCAGACTGACCACAGCGTGCCCCCTTTCAATGAAGAGAGACCACAGCGTGCCCCCTTTCAATGCAGACTGACCACTGCGTGCCCCCTTTCAATGCAGACTGACCACTGCGTGCCCCCTTTCAATGCAGAGTGACCACTGCGTGCCCCCTTTCAATGCAGACTTACCACAGCGTGGCCCCTTTCAATGCAGACTGACCACAGCGTGCCCCCTTTCAATGCAGACTGACCACAGCGTGCCCCCTTTCAATGCAGACTGACCACAGCGTGTTCCCTTTCAATACAGAATGACCACTGCGTGCCCCCTTTCAATGCAGAGAGACCACAGCGTGCCCCATTTCAATGCAGACTGACCACAGCGTGCCCCCTTTCAATGCAGACTGACCACAGCGTGCCCCCTTTCAAAGCAGAGAGACCACAGCGTGCCCCCTTTCAATGCAGAGAGACCACAGCGTACCCCCTTTCAAAGCAGAGAGACCACAGCGTGCCCCCTTTCAATGCAGACTGACCACAGCGTGCCCCCTTTCAATGCAGGGAGACCACAGTGTGCCCCCTTTCAATGCAGACTGACCACAGCGTGCCCCCTTTGAATGCAGACTGACCACAGCGTGCCCCCTTTCAATGCAGACTGACCACAGCGTGCCCCCTTTCAAAGCAGAGAGACCACAGCGTGCCCCCTTTCAATGCAGAGAGACCACAGCGCACCCCCTTTCAAAGCAGAGAGACCACAGCGTGCCCCCTTTCAATGCAGACTGACCACAGTGTGCCCCCTTTCAATGCAGAGAGATCACAGCGTGCCCCCTTTCAATGCAGAGAGACTACAGCGTGCCCCCTTTCAATGCAGAGAGACCACAGCGTGCCCCCTTTCAATGCAGGGAGACCACAGCGTGCCCCCTTTCAATGCAGACTGACCACAGCGTGCCCCCTTTCAATGCAGACTGACCGCAGCATGCCCCCTTTCAATGCAGACTGACCACTGCGTGCTCCCTTTCAATGCAGACTGACCACTGCGTGCCCCCTTTCAATACAGAATGGCCACAGCGTGCCCCCTTTCAATGCAGAGAGACCACATCGTGCCCCCTTTCAATGCAGAGGGACCACAGCGTGCCCCCTTTCAATGCAGACTGACCACAGCGTGCCCCCTTTCAATGCAGACTGACCACAGCGTGCCCCCTTTCAATGCAGACTGACCACTGCGTGCCCCCTTTCAATACAGAATGACTACTGCATGCCCCCTTTCAATGCAGACTGACCACAGCGTGCCCCCTTTCAATGCAGACTGACCACAGCGTGTCCCCTTTCAATACAGAATGACCACAGCGTGCCCCCTTTCAATGCAGAGAGACCACATCGTGCCCCCTTTCAATGCTGAGGGACCACAGTGTGCCCCCTTTCAATGCAGACTGACCACTGCGTGCCCCCTTTCAATGCAGACTGATCACTGCGTGCCCCCTTTTAATGCAGACTGACCACAGTGTGCCCCCTTTCAATGCAGACTGACCACTGCGTGCCCCCTTTCAATGCAGACTGATCACTGCGTGCCCCCTTTTAATGCAGACTGACCACTGCGTGCTCCCTTTCAATGCAGACTGACCACTGCGTGCCCCCTTTCAATGCAGACTGACCACTGCGTGCCCCCTTTCAATACAGAATGACCACAGCGTGCCCCCTTTCAATGCAGAGAGACCACATCATGCCCCCTTTCAATGCAGAGGGACCACAGCGTGCCCCCTTTCAATGCAGACTGACCACAGCGTGCCCCCTTTCAATGCAGACTGACCACAGCGTGCCCCCTTTCAATGCAGACTGACCACTGCGTGCCCCCTTTCAATGCAGAATGACTACTGCGTGCCCCCTTTCAATGCAGACTGACCACAGCGTGCCCCCTTTCAATGCAGACTGACCACAGCGTGTCCCCTTTCAATACAGAATGACTACAGCGTGCCCCCTTTCAATGCAGAGAGACCACATCATGCCCCCTTTCAATGCAAAGGGACCACAGCATGCCCCCTTTCAATGCAGACTGACCACTGCGTGCCCCCTTTCAATGCAGACTGATCACTGCGTGGTGGGGGAGAATGGGGGAGAAAAAGAGGGAGAGGAGGTAAGAGAGTGAGGGGGAAGAATGAGGGAGAGGTAGAGGAGGTAAGAGAGTGAGGTGGAGGAGAAAGAGAGGGAAAGGAGGTAAGAGAGTGAGGAGGAAGAATTGGCGGGGGGAGAGAGTGAGAGGGAAGAATGAGGAGGAGAGGGAGAGGAGGTAAGAGAGTGAGGGGGGGAAAGAGAGGGAGAAGAGGTAAGAGAGTGAGGGGAAAGAATGGGGAGGAGAAAGAGATAGGAGGAGAAAGAGAGAGGGAGAGTGGGTAAGAGAGGGAGAGGGGGGAGAGGATGAGGGGGAAGAATGGGAGGGGGGAGAGGGAGAGGAGGTAAGAGAGTGAGGGAGGAGAAGGAGAGGAGGTAAAAAAGTGAGGGGGAAGAATGGGAGGAGAAAGAGAGGAAGAGGAGGTAAGAGAGTGGGGGGGGAGTATGTGGGGAGAAAAAGAGTGAGAGGATGTAAGAGAGTGTGGGGGGAGAGAAAGGAGGAGAGGGAGAGGGGGGAGAGGAAGAAGGGGAAGAATGGGAGGGGGAGAGGGAGAGGAGGTAAGAGAGTGAGGGAGGAGAAGGAGAGGGAGAGGAGGTAAAGTGAGGGGGAAGAATGGGGGGGGGGGAAAGAGAGGAAGAGGAGGTAAGAGAGTGGGGGGCAAGAAAGAGAGGGAGAGGAGGCAAGAAAGTGAGGGGGACGAGTTAGGAGAAGGAAGAGAGGGAGAGATGGTAAGATAAAGAGGGGGAAGAATGGGGTGGGGGGAGGGAGAGGAGGTAAGAGATTGAAAGTGGGGAAGAATGGGGTGGGGGGAGGGAGAGGAGGTAAGAGATGGTAAGGGGGGAAGAATGGGGGGGAGTTAAGAGAGTGAGGGAGGAGAAAGAGAGGGAAAGGAGGTAAGGGGGGGAAGAAAGAGAGGGAGAGGAGGTAAGAGAGCGAGGGGGAAGAAAGAGAGGGAGAGGAGGAAGAAAGAGAGGAGGTAAGTGTCAGGACCCGGACTTGAACCTGGGACCTCCATGGTGTCTGGCAATGACTCTACTCGCTGAGCTACCTGGAATGCTGGACAGCTCCCTGGACAAATCCTTGAATGATCCTGCTGTGAATCTTTATTGCCTTGAACCTTGAACCCTTTGCTCCTCCCATGAACTTTCTGTTATAAACCATGTCTTTGCACTTCCTGGTCGCCAGAATATTGTGCCTTCAACAGTCGATATCTCGCTCATCTCTCCTGCTGCCGTCCGTATCTTTACTACCATCCGTTATCGACACTTGGCTTGTTCCTCAACTACGCTTTTGCCTAATCCCAACCTGCAACTACTTGTTACCGACCTTTGGCTATTCCTAGACTACGCTTCTGCTTGATCCTGACCTGCTAGATCTGCTACTGGACCCTGGCTTGCTCACCTCCTGGTGGGGCGATCCTGAGGACCGCGACCTGGTACTAACACGCAGCAAAATCCTTCTCCACCATCAGGAGCGCTGGTGAAGACCGGTTAGTATTTAGATTCCGCACCTCAGGTGAGCCTGTGTCATCTGCCAGTGTGACCTGCCTGTGTTTCTATCCAGCTGGTTCCTGTGTAAGCTGCTATAGCTATTGGTCTTCGAGCCTGACTCCAGATCGTGACAGAATATTCTGGCCCAAAACATGGAGGCCGTTGTAGCAGCTGCTGTGGCTCCTTTCAGGGTACAAATCTCTGAGTTGCAGGCGTTTGGTACTACCTACCAGAAAAAGTTTGCTGAGTTACAAACTGAAGTCAAAGGGCTACAAGAGGACATCCTTGATCTGCACAGACAGTTGCGGGACATGCGTTCTCGAGATGCTGTTGCGGTTGATACTATCACACATATGCCTCAGCCTTTACCATCCAAGTTTAATGGAGACCGCCACCATTACAGAGGTTTCCTAAATCAGTGTCGTTTATATTTCCAAACACACCCTGCTGCATTTCCTTCTGAGAAGAGGAAGGTAACCTTGATTCTCGAACTTCTGACTGGAGAAGCTCTAGCTTGGGCCTCCCCATATATTGAACAGGACAGTGCCATTTTAAATAATCTGCAGACTTTTTTGACCGCAATGGATCAGGTTTTTGATGATCCCAACCACTGTGCTACTGCTGAAGCAAAGCTGCATAGTCTGAGGCAGGGAAGACACTCTTTCGCTGAGTACACAGCAGAATTCAGATGTTGGGTTGCAGATACTACTTGGAACCCTGCTGCGCAAAAGAGTCAGTTTCGCCGAGGGTTTTCTGAACAGGTGAAGGATGAGCTCGCTAGAGTTGAGACTCCTGATGATCTAGATGCCTTCATCCAATTATGTATCAGAATTGATCAGAGACTTACAGAAAGGAGGAAGGAGAGGCTGGGAATGTTTGCAAGTAAGAGTGGCATGCGTTTTTCTGCTACTCCATTTGTTCAGCAGGATTTCAAAGTTGCTCCTAATTCTAACACTCCTGAGTCAATGCAGGTAAATGCAATTAAGAGATCCATTTCCATTCAGGAGAAAGAAGACGTTTTGAGAACCTATGTCTTTACTGTGGAGATTCTGGTCATTATGCAATTAACTGCCTTAACAAGGTTAGAAGAACAATATCATCGGTTGATGTGATCACGCCTGAACAAATATACTCCATTAGCCAGTCCATCTCCCCATTGGTCCAGGAAGAAAATAAAGTAAATTCTTTACTACCTCATTTTGTCCTCCCTATTAAACTTATCTCTGAGGGCATTGAGATTCCTTGCTCTGCTATGCTGGACTCTGGTACAGGGGGGAACTTTATGGACATAGACTTTGCCAATAACAATATGATTCAGACAAGAAATAAATTAGCCCCAGTCGATATGGAGACAGTGGATGGTTCACCCTTAACTTCAGGACCTGTTACCCATGAAACAGTCCCTTTGGTTCTCCAATTTGAGGTTAATCATCGTGAGACCATCAGTTTTCAGCTGATTACGTCACCTAAATTTCCTGTGATCTTGGGCATCCCTTGGTTTTCCACCCATAATCCCTCAATCAATTGGGAAGCACGAGTTATACATTTTACATCCCCCCATTGTGAGGAATACTGTAGAGAGCCTTGTCCAACTAGTTCTCCACAGATTAAGGAAACACAGTTGGATGTGGTTACAGCACAGTCGTATCCCAAACTGCCTCCACAATACCATGAGATTCAGGATGTCTGTGATAAGAAGAACGCCGATCACTTACCTCCTTATCGCCCATATGATTGCCCCATTGAGCTACTCCCAGGTGCAGAAATACCTTTCGGCCGCCTATTCAATTTATCAGAACCGGAATTAAAGGTGCTCAGGGAGTGGCTTGATGAGAATTTAGAGAAGGGGTTTATTAGGCACTCAAAATCCCCTGCTGGAGCAGCCTTGTTCTTTGTTGAAAAGAAAGACTCTACCTTACGTCCATGCATTGATTACAGGCACATGAATAAAGTTACTATTAAAAACCGTTATCCTCTCCCGTTGATCTCTGAAATGTTGGAAAGACTTCGTTCTGCCAAGATTTTCACAAAGCTTGATTTGCGGGGGGCTTATAACCTTGTTTGTATCTGCCAAGGAGATGAATGGAAAACCGCCTTTAGAACCAGATACGGACATTTCGAGTCCTTGGTTATGCCTTTTGGTCTTTGTAATGCCCCTGCAACCTTTCAACACTTCATCAACAATGTTTTTCGAGATCTGTTGGACCAATTTGTAGTTGCTTATTTGGATGACATTCTCATTTTTTCCAATAACCTTGAGGAGCATTGCAAGCATGTTTGCACTGTCCTTGAAAGATTAAGGCAGAATTGACTTTATATCAAATTGGAGAAATGTGAGTTTGAACAAACCCAGATCCAGTTTCTGGGGTATATTATTTCACCAGATGGAGTAAGCATGGATCCTGAGAAGATTAGAGCAGTAGTAGATTGGCCTGTCCCTGGAAACGTTAAGGAAATTCAAAGATTCATCGGGTTTGCCAATTTCTACATGAAATTCATAAGAAATTTCTCTAAGGTGACAGCTGACAAAGAAAGGGGTGCCTTTTGTGTGGTCATCTAATGCTCAGGCTGCTTTTGCTAAGTTAAAGACTCTGTTCACTTCTGCACCAGTATTGGTACATCCCAATCCTGAGCTACCTTTTGTAGTGGAAGTGGATGCTTCTGACTCTGCTGTGGGTGCTATCCTTTCTCAACGAAGCGGTGAAAAGGTGCAGCTTCATCCTTGTGCTTACTTTTCTCGTTTAATGTCTTCAGCCGAGAGGAATTATGACATAGGGAATAAGGAGTTACTGGCAATTAAGGAAGCCTTTTCCGAATGGAGGCATTTGCTGGAAGGTACTAAGCATCCTGTGACCGTTCTCAATGATCACAGAAATCTAGAATTCATTTGTTCGGCCAAAAGATTGTCTTCTAGACAAGCAGGCTGGTCCCTGTTCTTTTCTAGATTTAATTGTATTATCTCGTATAGACCTGGGTCAAGAAATGGTAAGGCTGATGCCTTATCACGGATGTTGTCGGGGCCTTCCTAGGAGAACAATGCTGAATGCACAATCCTGCCTCAAAAGAACTTCCTAGGTGTCACAAGTTCAAAGGCATTTTTGAGTCTCCTCAAAGAAGGGTACGAGAATGACTCCCTCCTCAATAATCCTCCTATGGACGTCAATCTTGAGTTCAAGAATGGCTTTTGGATTAAAACGCATCGCCTCTATGTACCTGATTCTGCTCGGGTTGAAGTCCTCCGGTTGAGTCATGATTTAAAACTTGCTGGACATTTTGGAGTTTCTAAAACAGAGGAACTTTTATCACGTTCCTTTTGGTGGCCTGGGTACAAGAAAGATGTTAAAAGGTATGTAGCCTCGTGCCTGACCTGTGCACGCAATAAGACACCCCGAGATTCTCCTTTGGGGTTACTCCGACCACTCCCTATCCCATCAAGACCATGGGGGTCAATTTCTATGGACTTTGTGGTTGATTTACCCCCCTCAAAAGGAATGACCACTATCTTGGTGGTCGTTGACCGCCTCACCAAGATGGCTCACCTTATACCAGTTAAGGGGGTACCCTCTTCGGAACAAACTGCAGAGATGATGGTTCGAGAAGTCTTCAGACTACATGGAATTCCTGAAGACGTTGTGTCAGATCGAGGAGTACAGATTACTTCAAAGTTTTGGAAAAGCTTTTGCTCAGCTTTAGGAGTAGCAATCAACCTGTCTTCTGCTTTTCATCCTCAGTCTAATGGTCAGACTGAGAGGACCAATCAAACTTTAGAACAGTACCTTCGATGTTTTGTTAGTTATCTTCAGGATGACTGGGTGGACTATCTTCCCACGGCAGAGTTTTCTTACAACAATTCTAGACATAGCTCAACCTCTCAAAGCCCGTTTTTCTTAAACAATGGTTATCATCCAGTTTTTATTCCTGATCTCCCTATCTCAACTCAAATTCCTGCTGTAACCAACAGATTAACTATGTTGCAAGATATTCAGGAGAAATTAATTGAGACTTTGAAGGAGGCTCAGGAATGTTACAAGAAGGCTGCTGATAGACATCGCCGATCACTTCCTACCTTTCAAGTGGGTGACAAGGTTTGGTTATAAACCAAAAATTTGAAGGTCCATGTTCCATCTGCAAAGTTGGGACAAAAGTTTGTGGGACCTTTCCAGATTTCTGCTCAGGTCAACCCAGTCACTTTCCGTTTAAAACTTCCCGAAAGTATGAGAATTCACCCAGTTTTCCACATATCACTGCTCAAGCCATTTAAGGAAAATCCCTTTCCTGGAAGAATTCTTCCGCCTCCTCCACCTGTTGAAGTACAGGGTGAAGAAGAATTTGTAGTGGAGAGAATTCTTGATTCCAGGATCTTTAGGAATAAATTACAATATCTGGTGCAATGGGAAGGATATGGACCAGAAGAAAATTCCTGGGAGCCAGAAGAAAATGTTCATGCCCCTAGATTAAGAAGGGAATTCCACCAGAGGTTTCCTCTTAAACCTGGTCCTAAGACGTCCAGCAGACGTCCTGGGAGGAGGGGAGTACTGTCAGGACCCGGACTTGAACCTGGGACCTCCATGGTGTCTGGCAATGACTCTACTCGCTGTGCTACCTGGAATGCTGGACAGCTCCCTGGACAAATCCTTGAATGATCCTGCTGTGAATCTTTATTGCCTTGAACCTTGAACCCTTTGCTCCTCCCATGAACTTCCTGATATAAGCCATGTCTTTGCACTTCCTGGTCGCCAGAATATTGTGCCTTCAACAGCCGATATCTCGCTCGTCTCTCCTGCTGCCATCCGTATCTTTACTACCATCCGTTATCGACACTTGGCTTGTTCCTCGACTACGCTTTTGCCTAATCCTGACCTGCAACTACTTGTTACCGACCTTTGGCTATTCCTAGACTACGCTTCTGCTTGATCCTGACCTGCTAGATCTGCTACTGGACCCTGGCTTGCTCACCTCCTGGTGGGGCGATCCTGAGGACCGCGACCTGGTACTAACACACAGCAAAATCCATCTCCATCATCAGGAGCGCTGGTGAAGACTGGTTAGTACTTAGATTCCGCACCTCAGGGGAGCCTGCGTCATCTGCCAGTGTGACCTGCCTGTGTTTCTATCCAGCTGGTTCCTGTGTAAGCTGCTATAGCTATTGGTCTTCGAGCCTGACTCCAGATCGTGACAGTAAGAGAGTGAGGGGGAAGAAAGAGAGGAAGAGGTGGTAAGAGAGTGAGGTGGAAGAATGGAGAGGAGGTAATATAGTGAGGGGGTTGAATGGGGCGTAGAACGAGCGAGAGAGGAGGTAAGAGTGTGAGGGGGAAGAATGGAGGGGGGGAAGAGATGGAGAGGAGGTAAGAAAGTGAGGGGGAAGAATGGGGGAGAAAAAGAGGGAGAGGAGGTAAGAGAGTGAGGGGGAGGAGAAAAAGAGGGAAAGGAGGTAAGAGAGTGAGGAGGAAGAATTGGCAGAGGGAGAGAGTGAGAGGGAAGAATGAGGAGGAGAGGGAGAGGAGGTAAGAGAGTGGGGGGGGAGAAAGAGAGGGAGAAGAAGAGGTAAGAGAGTGAAGGGGAAGAATGGGGAGGAGAAATAGAGGGAGAGGAGGTAAGAGAGTGAGGGGGGAGTATGTGGGGGAAGAGATAGGAGGAGAAAGTGAGGGAGAGGGGGAGAGGAAGAGGGGGAAGAATGGGAGGGGGGAGAGGGAGAGGAGGTAAGAGAGTGAGGGAGGAGAAGGAGAGGGAGAGGAGGTAAAAAAGTGAGGGGGAAGAATGGGAGGAGAAAGAGAGGAAGAGGAGGTAAGAGAGTGGGGGGGAGTATGTGGCGAGAAAAAGAGTGAGAGGATGTAAGAGAGTGTGGGGGGAAGAGATAGGAGTAGAAAGAGAGGGAGAGGGGGGAGAGGAAGAAGGGGAAGAATGGGAGGGGGGAGAGGGAGAGGAGGTAAGAGAGTGAGGGAGGAGAGAAGGTAAGAGAGTGAGGGCAAAGAATGGGGGGAGAGGGAAAGGAGGTAAGAGAGTAAGGGGGAAGAATGTGGGGAGAAAGAGAGGGAGAGGGGGTAAGAGAGTGGGGGGGGAGTATGTGGCGAGAAAAAGAGTGAGAGGATGTAAGAGAGTGTGGGGGAAGAGATAGGAGTAGAAAGAGAGGGAGAGGGGGGAGAGGAAGAAGGGGAAGAATGGGAGGGGGGAGAGGGAGAGGAGGTGAGAGAGTGAGGGAGGAGAAGGAGAGGGAGAGGAGGTAAAAAAGTGAGGGGGGAGAATGGGGAGGAGAAAGAGAAGGAGAGGAGGTAAGAGAGTGAGGGGGAAGAATGGGGGGGGGGGAGAGGGAGAGGAGGTAAGATAGGGAGGGGGGAGAGGGGGTAAGAGAAAGAGCGGGGAAGAATGGGGGGGGAAGAGGGAAAGGAGGTAAGAGAGTGAGGGGGAAGAATGTGGGGAGAAAGAGAGGGAGAGGGGGTAAGAGAAAGAGCGGGGAAGAATGGGGGGGGAGAGGGAGAGAAGGTAAGAGAGTGAGGGAGTAGAAAGGGGGGAGAATGGGGGGGAGAGGTAGAGGAGGTAAGAGATTGAGGGGGAGGAAAGAGAGGGAGAGGAGATAGGAGAGTGTGGGGGAGGAAAGAGAGGGAGAGGTGGCAAGAGAGTGAGGGGGAAGAATGGGGAGGAGAAAACGATGGAGAGGACGTAAGAGAGTGAGGGGGAAGAGTTAGGAGAAAGAGAGGGAGAGGGGGTAAAAGAGTGAGGGGGAAGAATGGGGGGGGGGGAAGAGGGAGAGGAGGGAAGAATGAGGAGGAGAAAGAGAGGGAGAGGAGGTAAGAGAGCGAGGGGGAAGAATGGGGGATGGGGGGGGAGAAAGAGAGGGAGAGGAGGTAAGAGAATGAGGGGGAAGAATGGGTGGGAGAAAGAGAGGGAGAGGAGGTAAGAGCGAGGGGGAAGAAAGAAAGAAAGAGGAGGTAAGAGAGTGAGGGGGGAAGAATGGTGAGGAGAAAGAGAGGGAGAGGCGGTAAGAAAGTGAGGGGAAAAACAGAGGGAGAGGAGGTAAGAGAGTAAGGGGTAAGAATGACAGGAGGAAAGAGAGTGAGGGGGAAGAGAGGGAGAGAAGGTAAGAGAGTGAGGGAGAGGGAGTAAGAGAGTGAGAGGGGAAGAATGTGTAGGAGAAAGAGAGGGAGAGGAGGTAAGAGAGTGAGGGGGAAGAATGGGGGGGGGGGGCAGAGAGGGAGATGAATAATGGGGAGAAGAAAGAGAGGGAGGGGAGGTAAGAGAGTGAGGGGGAAGAATGGGGGGGGGAGAAAGAGAGGGAGAGGAGGTAAGAGAGTGAGGGGAAAGAGAGGGAGAGGAGGTAAGAGAGTGAGGGGAAAGAAAGAAAGAGAGGGAGAGGAGGTAAGAGAGTGAGGGGGAAGAAACAGAGGGAGAGGAGATAAGAGAGTGAGGGGGAAGAAACAGAGGGAGAGGAGGTAAGAGAGTGAGGGAGAGGAGGTAAGAGAGTGAGGGGGATGAACTGAGAGGGGAAAGAGAGGGAGAGTGAGGGGAGAAAAAGAGGGAGAGGAGGTAAGAGAGTAAGGGGGAAGAATGAGAAGGGGAGAAAGAGAGGGAGAGGAGGTAAACGAGTGAAGTGGGAAAAAAAGGAAAGGTGTACAGAGGGAGGAGGGGGAGAAAGAGGGGAGAAATGAAAAGAGGAGGGGGGGAGAAAGAGGTATGAAAAAGGAGAGAGAGAGAGAGAGAGAGAGTGTGTGTGTGTGTGGGGGGGGGGGGGGGTCAGAAGGAGAGAAAGAACTAAGAGAGGGAGGGAGAAGGGGCGGTGTAAAAGGTGGTTTGGGGAGACGGGGGTTGTTCTGGGTGTAAGGGGCACCAATTTTGCCTTCCCCCTTAGCCAACTATAACAGCCATTGTTTCAAATCTCCCGCCCAGCTGCTCACAGAACCCCTTTCACATTACACTGCAAGTATTGCATGCAGGGTGGAGTGTGAGATTGGATTGGTGGTGAAGTGAGGGAGGGGCTGAGGACAGCAGTGACCAGACCAGATACTGACACTTACAGCCCAACTCCCAAGGAGAGTCCATATCTACCCATAGCAATTTCTGAGGGAGTCGGAGCAAGGCAGAAGAGATACTGCACTGGTCACCTGAACCTCTCATAAGCCACTGCTCCTACCTCCTCTGGGGCCCCACTGACAGGCAACTCACGCTTATGGTAGCACATGGAGAGGGTTTTGCAGTTGGAACTGAAAGCAAAAAAAAAAAAAAAAAAAAATTTTTATATCGCCTTATCCATAATTTGCATTTTTATTCTCGTGGGTGATTTTGTAGGCGGGGCCCCAGTGCACTGCATTGCCCAGGGGCCTATAATGCTCTTAAGATGTCACTGCTGGCAGGTGTCACCCGGGTGCGGTCTGCACCCCCCGCACCCCCATAGTGACGCTACTGTCCATTATGGGAAACCTGTCAGGAATATAATACCTTGTGAAAAAGAAGCTATAACACCACAACAGAGGAAGAACCTCTAACCAGGTAGTGGCATGCTTGGGATTCGAACCAATGACCCCGGTGCTGCAAGGCAGGAGTGCTAACAGGTTGGCCACTATGCTGCCACATGTATAGAGCCTCCATCTCTGTGTTGTTAAACAGCCCTAAGTCCCTGGGGTGCAAAAGGTTAATCAATGCAGATGTACCTTGGAAGTCCTGAGTGCCATTGACCAACCTGTTTCTGTGATATGCCATCTGGTTCCAAGGCTGGTTCTGGCTGATTACTGTCAGCATGCTCCTATAGGATCATCTCTAATTTTGGGGCTTTTTGCTGGGTAAAAGGCTGCAATTGGTGCTGGTGAGCAATTATCAAGGTTCATTGTCCTTCCCTTCCTCTGATTTTTGGTAATGACATTTTCATTTGGATTAATGGTGTTGGTACACATATTACATTTTTTTTATGGTGAAAATGATAATCATTTGGAAATACTAAACAACACACAAAATTGTTACTCATTTTAAATTTGCCTTAGCAATGGTATTGTGTGTGGTTTGTGAAGACAGCTGTTGGAGTTTTGGTTTAGATTTATGTGAGATGGAACAAAACAAGTGCATTATCTACCATTTACTTATCAGATGTCACACAGCTAAGCATGCTCAGTGTAACAAAAGATATTTCACAAATGGCAAAGTCCCTGTGCATACACAATGCACATGGTAGTATATACACAAATATATATACTGCAGATTATCTATCTATCTATCTATCTATCTATCTATCTATCTATCTATCTATCTATCTATCTATCTATCTATCTATCTATCTATCTATCTATCTATCTATCTATCTATTTCAAATATGTTAACAAAATATCTATATATATATATATATATATATATATATATATATATATATATATATATATACACTGCTCCAAAAAAATTAAGGAACACTTTGAAAACACATCAGATCTCAATGGGGAAAAATATCATGCTGGATATCTATACTGATATGGACTGGGTAATGTGTTAGGAATCAAAGGTTGCCACATCATTTGATGGAAATGAAAATGATCAATCTACAGAGGGCTGAATTCAAAGACACCCCGAAGAAGTAAAAAAATGATGCTGCAGACTAGTCCATTTTGCTGAAACTTCAATGCAGCAACTTAAAATGGTACTCAGAAGTTTGTATGGCCCCCACCTGCTTGTATGCATGCCTGACAACGTCGAGGCATGCTCTTCATAAGATTACAGATGGTGTCCTGGGGTATTTCCTCCCAGATCTGGACCAGGGCATTAATGAGTTCCTGAACAGACTAAGATGCAACCTGGCGGTGTCAGATGGACCGAAACATACTGTGCCAGCAGAGATGTATAGTAACTAAGTAGAACTACTTCACTACTGTACTTAAGTACCGGAAGGCGGTATCTGTACTTTCCTAGAGTAGAATTTTTTTCTCCTACTTCCACTTTTACTTCACTACATTTTTTCGATGATTTCAATACTTCTACTCCAATATTTTTTTTTTGTGCTGCATAGTTACTCGTTACTATTATAAAAATTACCACTGCCAGAACAGTAGATGGCAGGTTTCATGAAGTTCAAAACATGTGTATTATCAGCACATACAAAAATAATTGCTACTGTATGTATAAATAAAAGCTGCATTTGAAATAATAAGAAACAATATGATGTTCAAACTTTTGACTTCTTTCTTTAATAACTACATAACACAGTACTTGTACTTTTACTTTCAGTACTTGAGTAGCAATTTTTTTTTCAAAACTACTGCTACTTTTACTTTCAGTACTTGAGTAGCAACATTTTTAAAAAAACGACTTGCAATACTTAAGTACAAAAAATGTTGAATACTTTAGTACTTCTACTCAAGTCACTTTTTGATCGAGCACTTCCACTTCTACTCAAGTCACTTTTTGATCGAGCACTTGTACTTTTACTCAAGTATGGGTTTCGAGTACTTTATACAACTCTGTGTGCCAGAGATGTTCTATTGGATTTAGGTCAAGGCGAGCGTGGGGGCCATTCAATGGTATCAATTCTTTCATCCTCCAGGAACTGGCTGCATACTCTTGTCCCATGAGGCCAGGCATTGCTGCGCACCAGGAGGAACCCAAGACCCACTGCACCAGCGTAGGGTCTGACAATGGGTCCAAGGTTTTCATCCCGATACCTAATGGCAGTCGGGTTGCCATTGTCTAGCCTGTAGAGGTCTGTGCCTCCCTCCATGGATATGCTTCTCCAGACCATCACTGACCCATCACCAAACCGGTCATGCTGAAGGATGTTACAGGCAGCATAATGTTCTCCATGGCTTCTCCAGACCCTTTAATGTCTGTCCCATGTGCTTACGGTGACCCTGCTCTCATCTGTGAAAAGCACAGGCGCCAGTAGCAGATCTGCCAATTCTGGTGTTCAATGGCAATCGAGGTCTACGGTGCCCGCAGTGAGCACAGGGCCCACTAGAGGATGTTGGGCCCCCAGGTCACCCCCATGAAGTCTGTTTCTGATTGTTTAGTCAGAGACATTCACACCAGTGGC
Organism: Pelophylax lessonae; assembly: GCF_965119305.1. Lineage (NCBI taxonomy): Eukaryota > Metazoa > Chordata > Amphibia > Anura > Ranidae > Pelophylax > Pelophylax lessonae. The sequence goes on along the minus strand of NC_138770.1, from coordinate 471,986,197 downwards.
CTGCTGGAGATCATTTTGTAGGGCTCTGGCAGTGCTCATCCTGTTTTTTCTTGCACAAAGGAGCACATATCGGTCCTGCTGATGGGTTAAGGACCTTCTACAGCTCTGTCCAGTTCTCCTAGAGTAACTACCTGTCTCCTGGAATCTCCTCCATGCTCTTGAGTCTGTGCTGGTAGACACAGCAAACCTACTGGCCATGGCATGTATTGATGTGCCATCCTGGACGAGTAAAGGCCCGTACACACGTAGCGATTGTCGGCCGTAAATATTCGGCCACCGACCGATCGGCCGATTGTCGGCTTGTTAGTATGATGCTTCCGACAACCGACTGCGACTTTTCGGCCGAACAGAATCTGGTGTGCAGACTTTAAAATTTTTGTTGGCCAACACCAGAACGGCCGATTGTTCCTCAGTCAGTACAGAATTCAGCCGACAAACAGCAGATGAGCAAGACTGGGCATGCTCAGAGAAGAAAAAACACACGGAAAGTTAACCATCACATGATATCACTTCTGCAGTCGGCTGTTGTTGGCCGACAAAATTCGTGTGCAGTCTTTATCACTTTTCAACCGACAGGACAGCACCGGACAAAAGACGGCCGATCATTCGGCCGATATTCGGTACGTGTGTACGGGGCTTTAATAAATTAAAAGGCTATCAGCGCAAAAAAGTGAAAAGTAAAATAATCTCTGTGTGTTTCAAAAAACAAAAATGTGTGCAAAGAATATATGTAAAAAAGTATATATATATATATATATATATATATATATATATATATATATGCGCGTGCACAAATTATATATTATAATATACAGTGCATAAACTATAATATTTCAAATCCGGCTGCTCACACCAAAATGTGCTCACACCTCACAATCAGATTCAAATAACAAACAAACAGTGTTGCGCCAGACAAAAAAATATAATAATCATATAAATTACAAATAACAACTGTGATGAAAATGAGAGTATAATAAGCTTTCAAAATATAGATGACTGTGCAAATCATATATAGTGCAAAGTTGTTGAATAAAGAATGTCCATCAAATTGATCCCACACTCCAAAAAGGTGAAACCTCCGTGAATGTGATGTGCTTCTCTCACCTTGTTTCTAGACCTGGATGCTACAGGTCAATACCGGCATTTTTCCCTCAATTAGGGGAGATGTCAGTCTGCAAACAGGGGGGCTGATCCTAGGTTTCACCTCCGATCACAGATGGCATATATGAGGAGTAAAGAAAAAAGATCTAGTGCTCTCTGCTTATTTATACAGTAGTTTATTCAGTAAATAGCTGCACTTACATACATTCAAAGCGGTTTGTGACACTTGATCTTTTTTTTTTTGGACTTTCTTTATTCACTAACTTTGCACTATATATGATTTGCACAGTCATCCATATTTTGAAAGCTTATTATACTCTAATTTTCATCACAGTTGTTATTTGTGATTTATATGATTATTATATTTTTTTGCCTGGCGCAACACTGTTTGTTTGTTATTTGATCCTGGAGGGGTTGGATTGCCTGTGCAACCTCTATAGGGTCCAGGTATTGCCTCATGCTACCAGCAGTGACACTGACCGTAGTCAAATGCAAAAACGAATAAAAAACAGTCAGAAAAGATTAGTAGGGAAAAAATGGCAGTGGCCTCCACCTGTAGAACCATTCTTTTTTTCGAGGTTGTCTCATTGTTGCCCATCTAGTGCACCTGTTGGTAATTTCATTAACACCAAAGCAGCTGAAACTGAATAACAACCCCCTGTGCTACTTAACCACTTCTGGATCAGAAGGTTTTATCCCCTTAATGACCAGGCCATTTTTTGAGTTTCGGCACTGCATTACTTTAACCACTTGCCGACTGCCGCACGACTATTTACTGCGGCAGTCAGCCCCCTGCAGGCAAAGCGTCGTAGGGCTACATCGCTCGCTCCTGCGTGCACCCCCGACACCGCTGATGGTCTGATTGGGTTCATAACCGATCAGTCATCAGGTCCAGGCCAGTGATTTTTGGCCTGGACCTGTTGAGTGACACGTATAAGTGTGACTTGTGACCAGGTTTAGCGCTTGCGGCCCTTCCTTTTATACTTAGGATACCCGCCACCCCCCCAATAAAGATTTAACCCCCTGATCCCCCCTGATCACCCCCAGTTAACCCCATTCCCCCCTGTCACATTGCACACTAATATACAGGTAATATAGTGTTTTACTGTATTTTGTATGCGTGTGATTGTAACTTGAGTTAGCACTAGCGAGTTAGTTTCTGTCCCAAGGAGGTTTAGGGTCCCCGCCACCCCCCCCAATAAAGATTTAACCCCCTGATCCCCCCCTGATCACCCCTACACCCCCTGTCACAACACACACTGTATACAGTATATAGCATTTTCCTATATACCCGTATAAGTGTGACTTGTGACCAGGTTTAGCGCTTGCGGCCCTTCCTTTTATACTTAGGATACCCGCCACCCCCCCAATAAAGATTTAACCCCCTGATCCCCCCTGATCACCCCTAGTTAACCCCTTCCCCCCTGTCACATTGCACACTAATATACAAGTAATATAGTGTTTTACTGTATTTTGTATTAGTGTGATTGTGACTTGAGCTAGCGAGTTAGTTTCTCTCCCAAGGAGGTTTAGGGTCCCCGACACCCCCCCCAATAAATATTTAACCCCCTGATCACCCCCAGTTAACCCCTACACCCCCTGTCAAAACACACACTGCATACAATATATAGCAGTTTCCTATATACCTGTATCAGTGTGACTTGTGACCAGGTTTAGCGCTTGCGGCCGTTCCTTTTAGGGTTAGGATACCCTCCCCCCCATAAAGATTTAACCCCCCGATCACCCCCGGTTAACCCCTTCATTGCCCTGTCACAGTGTCACTTTTATAGTGTACAGTTTTTTTTCTGATCTATATTATTAGTGTCACAGGTGACATTAGTTATTGTTAGCATCAGTCTAAGATAGCACAGATCCCCAGCGCATATTTAGAAATAACCCCTTGATTACCACATACACACATACACACACACACACACATACACACACACACATACACTTCCATTACTAGTATAGTGTTTGAACAGATCAGTATCTGATCTGATCAGAACTATACAAGTGTCCCCATAGTTTAGGGTTCCCAAAACATGGTGTTTGCATGATCAGCACTGATTCCTGCCAGCACCTGCGTTTAACCCCTCCGCCCAGCCCAGCCCAGCCCAGCCCACCCCACCCAGGCAAGTGTAGTAATCAATAGATTACTGTCACTTACAAAAAAAAAACAAAACGCACAAAACCGCTGTGTTAGCAGAGTCATGCCTGATCCCTGCTAGCATTAGCAGTTTTTTTTTGGTATCGGTTGAAATAGTCCTTGACAACCAGGTGCTTTTTTCTTACCTGTGAGTCACACTACTGTACCGGTAAATTTAGTTGCTAAAATGTCAAAATGGTGGTACAGTAGTGCAGAGGCTTACAGTATACTGACCAAGTCAGATGAGAGCGATGGGGAAGCCTCACTGGCAGAATCAGGGTCAGTATATGAACCTGAGGAGAGCAGCGGCTCCCTGACAGACAGCTCTGACGAAAGATGGGTACCTGTTAGAACCAGGCGTACCTGACCCCATTCTGGAGCTGAAGAGGTGCAGAGATTGCAGCGTGCTCGTATGGAGCAGAGTGTCGGTACTAGTGTCGATCAGCCTTCTGGTGACCTGGCAAGCACCATCGGCCTAGTACACCCTGGACCTAGTACAACCAGCACTGCAGTAACACTTGGTGACGTGGCGAGTCCCATAAGTGCAGTTGAAGCTGGTGCGGTGGCTAGCACAAGTAGTGGCCCGCAGCCCCTGTGTATTTGAAGACAGGCCCGTATAGCCCATAGTGCATTCCCTGATGCGCTGGCATATCCTAATTGGCAACCCACTGATACTACAGCGCCCGTACTTCCCCCATTCACTGGCCAACCTGGAATCCACTTGGAAACAGCCAATTTTACGCCCCTGAATTTTTATGAGCTGTTCTTCACGGAAGATCTTTTCAGGTCTATTGTGGACCAATCAAATTTATACGCTGGTCAATTCAATCGACCAAATTTGCCCCTTGCCAGACCATTCGGCTGGAAACCTATAACGGTTTCCAATTTTAAAACCTTTCTGAGCCTTTCCCTCAACATGGGCATAACCAAAAAGATTGAATTGCGGCTATATTGGTTCACTAGCCCAATTCACCATATGCGCGTGTACTCTGCCTCCATGTCCAGGGCGAGATACGAGTAAATTCTGTGATTTATGCATTTCAACGACAATGAAATCTGTCATACTCGGGGAGACCCTGAATATGATCGGCTCCACAAAATTCGGCCCTCGTAGACCACTTCAATCAGCGGTTTGCAGCCTTGTTTACCCCCAACAAGTTGTCTGCATTGACGAGTCCCTGGTTAAGTTTACTGGCCGCTTTGCTATGAAACAGTATCTCCCCAGCAAGCGTGCCAGATGCAGGGTCAAGCTGTATAAGCTCTGTGACAGGGCCACAGGCTATATAGTTAGTTTCCGGGTCTACGAGGAAAAGATAGCTCTGTGGAGCCCCCCAACTGCCCAGACTACATAGGGAGCAGCAGTAAAATAGTTTGGGACTTGGTGTCACCCTTAACCGGAAAGGGGTACCATTTGTACGTGGACAATTTTTACACAAGCGTGCCACTATTTAGTCACCTGCTCAAATTACAAATTGGCGCATGTGGCACCGTGCAATCTAATCGCCGGGGCTTCCCCCAACGGCTTGTAAATTCCCCTCTTAGTCGGGGGGAGAGAGCCTGCTTGAAAACGGACAAATTGCTTGCAGTGAAGTGGAGGGATACACGGAATGTTTTCGTTCTGTCCTCCCTTCACACAGACACGACGATCCAAATTCCTACGGGAACTGGTGTCATGGAGAAACCCCTCTGTGTCCACGAATATAACCTTAATGTGGGAGGGGTGGACCTTAACGACCAGCTTTTGGCGCCGTATTTAGTTGCCCATAAAGCCAGACGCTGGTACAAAAAAGTGTCTGTTTATTTTTTCCAATTGGCTATGCTGAATGCCTTTGTACTATACAGGGCGTCAGGACGAACTGGATCATTCTGAGAATTCCAGGAAGAGATCATCAATGCCTACCTGTACCCAGGAGGTGTTCCTGCCCAACTTCCCCTTCCAGATGAAGTGAGCCAGCTGCATGAGAGGCATTTTCCACATTTCCTCCCGAGTACCCCTACCCAAAGACACCCCCAAAGAAGATGTGTCTGTAGCAGGCAAATGGAATGGATAAGTTGCAAATTTCCACCCTCCTGAATGGTATTACAGACTGCTTGTGAATCCCTCCACCACATAGAGCCTCTTACCAGAGAGGAATAGGATATGCACAGTAAGTAGTTAAGGACTACTTCGCCTGTTCACAGCATATTGGCTCCGGTATGATTCGGCCACAAGGAGTACACCAACACAGATATATCTCCACATAAACTGGAACAGCTCTCAGGAAATGGGTATGGAGTAGGAAATAAAAAAACAGGGCAAGCCCATAGCGTAATATTGCTTAATACTCCAGTTTATTCAAACATTGCACATTACACTCACCGAGTGGTGAAGACAAACAAGCCTGTAACCACTGTATGGGCGCCGAAGCGGTGCGGGCACTTCCGGTTTCCGGGTGTGATGGATGACGTAGGTTCCGCTCCTCCCGAAGCTTTTCGTCAATAGGACGTTCTCAAGGGGGCGTGAACCTACGTCTGCGTCACACCCAATATAAATAGCTAATGAAGGACGGGCAAATAGCGTACAGCTGGGACTTCCGGCGTGACCCCTCGCACAGGAAATGACCTATGCGCTTCAACCTGAAGCGCAAACGGCACGCTATACCCGGAAATGAAAGCAGATAGTGGCCAAAAATGACTCATACCGCTGCAAATGACGATTCCAAAAGGAACTAATACAAGCATTCAATAGCCAAATTGACACAAGAGGATCCGGGATAAAAGGATCTAAGGTTAAAAATAACATCACACCCGAAAAACGGAGAGCCCACCCCGATCAGTGTGGCACAACAGGCACAAAAAATATAATTAAAATTAGATAAAACACAATTTTAAAACCACAATTAAAATATTAAAAAATACAATAGTAGAATACAAATGTACAAGGCATATGAAAAACTGGTAAAAAGTTACAATAGTGATAGACAGCAAGAATATATTAAAATGCACAAAAATTGAGTCACAAAGGAACATCCATCTAAAATAACTGTCATAGATCAATTAAGATCATATAAGCACAGCTAAGAGGTAAATGTAATAGGAGACAAAAATGGAATAGAATGTAGTAAAGGCCATATGAAGGGGTCCAAATTAACTGTTGTTTATAAAGGCGTTAACGTCCCACTCAATGTTTAGGCCAAAAGGCCTATATACCTTGAGCAGGTAGATCCATTTGGTCTCAAGCCTAGAAACTTCCCTCCTGACATGGCAGCCCCTTCAATGAGGCTGTAGTACATCTATAATCATAAACGCGGTGCCACTAGGGTCCTTAGCATGTTTCAGGTCAAAGTGCTTTGACAGGGAATGTTTCGGGAAACCCTTTCTAATATTGGCCACATGTTCGTTCATCCGTACATGAAAAGGACGGATGGTGCGGCCTACATAATGGAGTCTGCACGAGCATGTGATCAAATACACCACGTTCTTGGTTGTGCATGTAGCAAAATGCTCAACCTCATAAGTTCTACCAGTAACATTAGAGGAAAAACTTGTGTATTTTCTGCACTTCAAGGAGTTAAGTTTACAAATGGAACAGAGTCTACATGGATAAAAACCCTTCATCTGAAAAAAGGGGATCGGTCTCTTCGGAGGATCCACAATGTTCGGTGCAATGGATAATCTCAAAGGAGGCAAGCCTCTGTAGGTGACCGACGGCATTTCTGGTAAGAGAGGCCCTAGGACCCTATCGCTCCTAAGGACACTCCAATGTTTCCTCAAAAGTTTTTTTACCAAATAATGCTGTGAAGAATAACTAGTAAAAAATGTAAACTTAGGAGGAGCCCTAGGGGTCCTAGAAGATTCGACAGGGACCAGGGGTCTAGATGCTGGATCCAAGATATACTCCCGTTCCATGGAACCAATGTCCCTGGCGATTGAATCCAATTCATCCAGGTTGTAGCCCTTGGAAACGAAACGTTCCTTCAAGAGATTAACCTCCCCCCAATTGTCATCCAATCTGGAACAGTTCCGCCTGATACGCCTAAATTGGCTCTTAGGCACTCCCTTAAGCCACGGTCGATGGTGGCAACTGTCCAAATGGATGTAACCATTGCGGTCGGTATCCTTGAAGTATGTGGAAGTAATCAGATGGTTCCCTTCAACTCTAATACGTAGATCCAAGAAGTTGATCTCCAACTCACTGGCCACGTATTTGAGCTCTATACCCCTAACATTAGCATTTAGGGTGCACATGAACTGGTCCAAAGATGGAAGGTCCCCTTTCCATAGGAGGATGATGTCATCTATGTAACGCCTCCACAAAAGGAGCTCCGGGACGCCACTTGAATAGACGACATCATCCTCCCATTTGGCCATGATTAAGTTAGCCATGGATGGAGCAAATTTGGCCCCCATGGCAACTCCTCTCTGCTGGAGGTAAGACTGACCTCCATACCAAAAATACTTATGCTTCATAGCAAAACTAAGTAAACGTAAAATGAAATCCTGCTGTCTACTGGGTAATAAGGAGTCCTTGGTCAAATAGTATTCTACAGCTTCCATACCATCCGAGTGGGAGATGACTGTGTAGAGGGAGGTGACATCAGCCGTAACCAAGAGACATCCCTCCTCCCATACAACTCCCTTCAGGATGTTAATCACTTGTGTAGTGTCCTTCAAATATGAAGACATGTTGGACACAATAGGCTGAAGGAAGTTGTCCACATATCTCCCCACCCGGGAGGTCACAGAATCCAAGCCACTAATAATAGGCCTTCCTGGGGGCCGGACTGGATCCTTATGGATTTTGGGTAGAATATACATAATTGGCACCCTAGGAGCCACAGGGACCAAGAAAGCCTTTTCTTGAAGGACACTACACATGTGATTAACATCCTGAAGGGAGTTGTATGGGAGGAGGGATGTCTCTTGGTTACGGCTGATGTCACCTCCCTCTACACAGTCATCTCCCACTCGGATGGTATGGAAGCTGTAGAATACTATTTGACCAAGGACTCCTTATTACCCAGTAGACCGCAGGATTTCATTTTAAGTTTACTTAGTTTTGCTATGAAGCATAACTATTTTTGGTATGGAGGTCAGTATTACCTCCAGCAGAGAGGAGTTGCCATGGGGGCCAAATTTGCTCCATCCATGGCTAACTTATTCATGGCCAAATGGGAGGATGATGTCGTCTATTCAAGTGGCGTCCCGGCGCTCCTTCTGTGGAGGCGCTACATAGACGACATCATCCTCCTATGGAAAGGGGACCTTCCATCTTTGGACCAGTTCATGTGCACCCTAAATGCTAATTTTAGGGGTATAGAGCTCAAATACGTGGCCAGTGAGTTGGAGATCAACTTCTTGGATCTACGTATTAGAGTTGAAGGGAACCATCTGATTACTTCCACATACTTCAAGAATACCGACCGCAATGGTTACATCCATTTGGACAGTTGCCACCATCGACCGTGGCTTAAGGGAGTGCCTAAGAGCCAATTTATGCGTATCAGGCGGAACTGTTCCAGATTGGATGACTATTGGGGGGAGGTTAATCTCTTAAAGGAACGTTTAGTTTCCAAGGGCTACAACCCGGATGAATTGGATTCAATCGCCAGGGACATTGGTTCCATGGAACGGGAGTATATCTTGGATCCAGCATCTAGACCCCTGGTCCCTGTCGAATCTTCTAGGACCCCTAGGGCTCCTTCTAAGTTTACATTTTTTACTAGTTATTCTTCACAGCATTATTTGGTAAAAAAACTTTTGAGGAAACATTGGAGTGTCCTTAGGAGCGATAGGGTCCTAGGGCCTCTCTTACCAGAAATGCCGTCGGTCACCTACAGAGGCTTGCCTCCTTTGAGATTATCCATTGCACCGAACATTGTGGATCCTCCAAAGAGACCGATCCCCTTTTTTCAGATGAAGGGTTTTTATCCATGTAGGCGCTGTTCCATTTGTAAACTTAACTCCTTGAAGTGCAGAAAATACACACGTTTTTCCTCTAATGTTACTGGTAGAACTTATGAGGTTGAGCATTTTGCTACATGCACAACCAAGAACGTGGTGTATTTGATCACATGCTCGTGCGGACTCCATTATGTAGGCCGCACCATCCGTCCTTTTCATGTACGGATGAACGAACATGTGGCCAATATTAGAAAGGGTTTCCCGAAACATTCCCTGTCAAAGCACTTTGACCTGAAACATGCTAAGGACCCTAGTGGCACCGCGTTTATGATTATAGATGTACTACAGCCTCATTGGAGGGGCTGCCATGTCAGGAGGGAAGTTTCTAGGCTTGAGACCAAATGGATCTACCTGCTCAAGGTATATAGGCCTTTTGGCCTAAACATTGAGTGGGACATTAACGCCTTTAAAAAACAACAGTTAATTTGGACCCCTTCATATGGCCTTTACTACATTCTATTCCATTTTTGTCTCCTATTACATTTACCTCTTAGCTGTGCTTATATGATCTTAATTGATCTATGACAGTTATTTTAGATGGATGTTCCTTTGTGACTCAATTTTTGTGCATTTTAATATATTCTTGCTGTCTATCACTATTGTAACTTTTTACCAGTTTTTCATATGCCTTGTACCTTTGTATTCTACTATTGTATTTTTTAATATTTTAATTGTGCTTTTAAAATTGTGTTTTATCTAATTTTAATTATATTTTTTGTGCCTGTTGTGCCACACTGATCGGGGTGGGCTCTCCGTTTTTCGGGTGTGATGTTATTTTTAACCTTAGATCCTTTTATCCCGGATCCTCTTGTGTCAATTTGGCTATTGAATGCTTGTATTAGTTCCTTTTGGAATCGTCATTTGCAGCAGTATGAGTCATTTTTGGCCACTATCTGCTTTCATTTCCGGGTATAGCGTGCTGTTTGCGCTTCAGGTTGAAGCGCATAGGTCATTTCCTGTGCGGGGGGTCACGCCGGAAGTCCCAGCTGTACGCTATTTGCCCGTCCTTCATTAGCTATTTATATTGGGTGTGACGCAGACGTAGGTTCACGCCCCCTTGAGAACGTCCTATTGACGAAAAGCTTCAGGAGGAGCGGAACCTACGTCATCCGTCATACCCGGAAACCGGAAGTGCCCGCTCCGCTTCGGCGCTCATACAGTGGCTACAGGCTTGTTTGTCTTCACCACTCGGTGAGTGTAATGTGCAATGTTTGAATAAACTGGAGTATTAAGCAATATTACGCTATGGGCTTGCCCTGTTTTTTTATTTCCTACTCCATACCCATTTCCTGAGAGCTGTTCCAGTTTATGTGGAGATATATCTGTGTTGGTGTACTCCTTGTGGCTGAATCATACCGGAGCCGATATGCTGTGAACAGGCGAAGTAGTCCTTAAATACTTACTGTGCATCTCCTATTCCTGTCTGGTAAGAGGCTCTATGTGGTGGAGGGATTCACAAGCAGTCTGTAATACCATTCATGAGGGTGGAAATTTGCAACTTATCCATTCCATTATGAACTATATGTGAACTGAGGTTGAATTTTTAAACTGAGAGGGGACTTAAAGTTTTATTCACTGCTGCGGCCCTATGCAGTTCTATGTGACAAATGTTTTGCCCTGTTCTATTGTTCATTCATTGTTTCTATTTTAGCGCGACTCTATTCTATTTCTATCACTTACCATACATTCCAGGTGTAAGAGTACGCTGCTTTATAAGGGCGCGGTTTTATATATATTTTTGCATATTTAGGCGCGACACCTGTTATTATTGTTCCACCTGTCCTGACCAACCTGGTCTCTGCATCGGGGAATGTTTTCGAGCGCTACCACACACTAGTAGAGTTTTAGTGCAGGGTACAGCATGACACAGTGTAGGGCACACTAACACAGGGTCTCGAAAGATGTTCGATGGCTATCGACATTTTGAGAGACCCTAAGCTGGAAAGTTGCAGTTAAAAAAAAAAAATACAAAAAAAATATAAAATAAAAAAGCCAAAAACAGTTGTCGTATCAGTTATTTTTATGTTGTTCTACTCTTCCTACTGTACTTTTACTGTACTTTGTTTTTCATTCTTTTATTAACCTGTTTCATTTGCAGGTACTCGTCGGCTGCCACACTGATTTTATATATTCTGACACAAACAGCGTTTGCGCTCAACATATATGGATACCTCTGATGGCAGCGCCGTGGTAGGTTGATTTCACCACTTCAGTTAAAATACCTTTTAGGTATACGTGGAATATTAAAATATATACGTGGAATATTGTCATGTATTCCCGCTATTAAATAAGTGGGTTTGGATGTTTGGGCGGTTAATGGTGTGTATACTACACAATTTTCCTGTGGAGATTTCTGTTAGGTTCTCTTTTTTTTTTTTTTCAGCCCACAGGCTGCATGAAAAAAAAAACCTGCACTATATGCCAAACAAGGACCAGCAATGTACTGGTACGTTGCTGGACTTTGAGTGGTTATACTAGGATGATGCTTGCAGATTTAGGCATCATCTTGGTATCGTTTTTTTACAGCTAGTGGTCAGCTTACATGTAAAAGCAATCCTAGTGGATAATTGGCCGCTAGACTGCTTTTACAAGCAGTGGGAAGGGACTCCTCCCCCCCCCTCCCCCTGCCTTCCCCTGTTTTTCTCGGGCTCTCCTGTCCCACGGTTAACCCGAAAGTGCAGCAGGTGGTTCAATTATCTAACCATAGAGCTGATTGGAGACGAGAATGGCTCCAATCATCTCTATGGCCTAAGATACCGGAAGCTACGAGCATTTTATGACTTCTGTTTCGCCAGAAATAAACAGCGCCATTGGGAAACTGGGAAAGCATTTTATCACACCAATTTTGGTGTGGTCAGATGCGTTAAGGTCAGAGGAGAGATCTAGAGTCTAAAAGACCCCAATTTTTAAAAAAAGAGTACCTGTCACTACAGATTGCTATCATAGGGGATATTTAAATTCACTGTAATAACAAGAAAAATGATTTAAAAAAATTAAAGGAAAGGTGTCAAAATAACATAAAAAGCAAAAATTAAAAAAAAGAATTAAGCCCCCCTGTCCCCACGTGCTTGCGCGCAAAGGCGCTCACAAGGGTTGGTCTAGTGTCATATGTAAACCGCAATTGCAGCATGCATGTGAGGTATCGCCGCGAACGCCAGGTCAAGGGCAGTAATTCTTGCAGTAGACCTCCTCTGTAACTCTAAAGTGGTAACCTGTAAAGACTTTTAACCACTAGCCGGCCGCTCACGTTTCTGCTACTGCAGCAGAGAGGCTCGGTTGGGTCCAGCGACCTAGACCTACGTTGCTGGATTCCTCCTTCTCTCAGCGGCGCACGCATGCTGCCGGAGGCTCGCTCCTGCTGTATTCAGACACAGCGGGAGTCGGGCCAGGGGAGAAGAGGCGGTGATCACCGCCGCTCTTCCTCGATCATCGGGGAAAGAGTAAGGAAATATGCCCGCTTGTGTAAACAAAGCGGGTGGATCTCCTCTGTGACAGGCAGGGACAGATCACAGGATTCATCATAGCGGAACCTGCGATCTGTGTCTGTGTCACACAACCCCCTCCCCCCACACAAGTCAGTAAGCATGAGGCACACATTTAACCCCTTGATCACCAACAGTGTTAACCCCCTTCCCTGCCAGTGTCATTATTACAGTAACAGTGCATATTTATAGCACTGATTACTGTAGTAATGTCACTGGTCCCCCCAAAAGTGTAAAAAATGTCAGTTAGGGGTCCGATCTGTCCGCCGCAATGTCGCAGTCCCGCAAAAAAAATTGCAGATCGCCGCCATTACTAGTAAAAAAAATAAACAATAAAAATGACTACTTTCCCGAAGTTAGTAAACGTTATAACTTTTGCGCAAACCAATCAAAATACATTTTTTTTACCAAAAATATGTAGCAGAATACAAATTGGCCTAAAATGTTAAAAAGTTTTGATTTTTAAATTTTTTTTGAGGGAATGTTACTGTATATATCAGAATGTGAAATATATTGTTTTTTTTCCCAAAATTGTTGCTTTTTTTCATAAATTAAAAATTGCACAGGTGATTAAATACTACCAAAAGAAATCTCTATTTGTGGGGCAAAAAAACGCAGTGCCGAATCGCAAAATATGGCCTGGTCAGGAAGGGGGTAAAATCTTCTGGTCTTAAAGTGGTTAAAAATACGCTCATTGAGAATTTTTTTTTCAAAGACATGTAGCTAAATACATTTTGGCCTAAATATATGACAAAAATTTAATATATTGGATATTTTTTAACTGTCAAAGTAGAACGTGTCAATTTTTTCGCAAAATTTTCGCTCTTTTTTTATTAATATCGCAAAAAATGAGAAGCGCAGAGGTGATCAAATACCACCAATAGAAAGCTCTGTTTATGGGAAAAAAAGGACATAAATTTTGTTTGGGTACAGCGTTGCATGACCGCGCAATTGTCAGTTAAATTCGCACAGTGCCAAGTTGAAAAAAGTGGCCTGGAAGTTAAGCAGGAAAATCCTCCGGGGCTAAAGTGGTTAAAGGGTTTTAAAAATGTACGTAGTTTGTTGCCGCTGCACAGGCGTGCGCAATTTTTAAAGCATGTCATGTTTGGTATCTATGTACTCGGCATAAGAACATCTTTTAAATTGTACCAAACAATTTGGAATTATATAGTGTATTTGTGCATTAAATTAAAAAAAAAAAATGTATTTGGAAAATACATTGAAAATACATTGAAAATACATACAAAATTGCGTTTGGAAAATCTGTGCGCAAATACCGTGTGACAAAAACATTTGCAACATCCACTATTTTGTTCTGTAGGGCCTCTCCTTTAAAAAAAAAATATATAATGTGTGGGGGTTCAAAGTAATTTTCTAGTAAAAAAAAATATTTTTTCATGTAAACAAAAAGTCACAGAAAAAGCATTGCATGACTGCGCAATTGTCAGTTAAAATCACGCAGTGCCAAGTTGAAAAAAATGGGCCTGGTCTTTGAGCAGCCAAATGCTCTGGGGCTTAAGTGGTTAACAGACAATTGCATGGTTGTGCCACGCTGTACCGAAATAAAATTTGATATATTTTTTCCCACAAATAGAGCTTTCTTTTGGTGTTATTTGATTACCTATGCAATTTTTATTTTTTGCTCTATAAATAAAAAAAGAGCGACAATTCTGGAAAAAAAAAAAACAAGATTTTTTTACATTCTGCTATATATAACATTGCCAATAAAAAAAAAATGCAAAAATCGCATTTTGTCAACATTTTAGGCCAATTTGTATTCTGCTTCATATTTTTGGTAAAAAGAAATCACAATAGGCGTATTTTGATTGGTTTGCGCAAAAGATATCACGTCTAAAAAAGTAGAGGAAAGATTTATCTGATTTTTATTTATTTTTACTGGTAATGGCGGCGATCAGCGATTTTTAGCGGGACATTGTGGCGGAGAGATCGGCCCCCCTTACTGACATTTACTGACATTTTCAACATTTTTGGGAGACTAGTGACATTACTACAGTAATCAGTGCTAAAAATATGTTCTATTACTGTAATAATGACACTGGCAGGGAAGGGTTTAACTCAGGGGAGATTAAAGGGTTAAGTGTATGCCTAGTGGGTGTTTTATAACTGTGAGGGGGAATGGACTTGTGGAATCAACACAGAGAACTGTGATCCTAAATAGAAGAATCACAGGAGCTCTGTGCTGATTCCTGAGAGAACAACGGTCTGCTGTGTTTACAACAGCAGACCGCTGTTCTCCCTCCACGGGGAGTGATCGCAGGTGCCTAGCGGCAATCGCGGCCGCTGGCCCCATGAATCAGCTTCCCTGCTGGCTAATGGGGGCACGCGCGCCCCCTGGATCTCTCCTTCAGATCGCCGTACAGCTATCGCAATTCATGTAGCCGAGCCAGCCTGCCGCAGTATATCTGGGCGATCAGCAAGTGGTTAACTGACCAGATCAATAAAGTGTTCATGTGCAAAAATATGATATATGCATAACATCAGTAAAGTGCAATAAGGTGCTTGTAGATATAAAAGTGCTGAAGTGCTTCAAATGGTGCGAGGTGCTTTACTCCCCTCCTGTTCCCCCACTCACCAGAAAAAACGGACCGTCAGCTATTTCAGTCTGGGGTCAAAAAGGTTAGGACTGGTGAGCTGAACGCCAATACGTCTGCTTGATGCTGCCACACTGCCACTGTACACCAACTTGCAAAAGGGTCTTTGGGGCTCAAATAATAAACAGCCACACTAACCTGTCCCACGATCCAGCGGTGTACTCACCCCAGCCGTGTTTGCGTGTTTCCGTGTTTTGTGTCCTCCCTCGGCGGTGCTGGCATCTCTATTATGGGCACCCAGCTGTGACAGCTTGCGGCTTCACAGCCAGGTGCCCACTGTGCATGCGAGAGTGGTGCTGCGCTCTGTTGCTGGTTCGGAATGTATCGGAACTGCAACCCACATTGTGTTTGTGGGCTTCCATTAGTATACGGCTTCCTCTAGTCTTGAACATAGATATCAAATATTCTAGCCGCCCCCATAAAAAACTAGCCGACAACTTTGCTTGTCTCACACTCAAATATATACAGACATGAGGACATCCCCCCCTCCTGATCAAATTACCCCATCAGCAGTGGTGGGATTCAAAAATTTTAGTAACCAGTTCCGACTTTCCCAGCAGAATGACCAGCGTGCCCCCTTTTAATGCAGAATGACCAGCGTGCCCCCTTTCAATGCACGGTGACCAGCGTGCCCCCCTTTCAATGCACAGAGACCAGCGTGCCCCCCTTTCAATGCAGAGAGACCAGCGTGCCCCCTTTCAATGCACAGTGACCACAGCATTGCCCCCAATGATTTCAGAATGCCACAGCATTGCCCCCAATCATTGCAGAGTGCCACAGCATTGCCCCCAATCATTGCAGAATGCCCACAGCATTGCCCCCAATAATTGCAGAGTGCCCACAGCATGCCCCCAATAATTGCAGAGTGCCACAGCATTGCCCCCAATAATTGCAGAGTGCCCACAGCATTGCCCCCAATGATTGCAGAGTGCCCACAGCATGCCCCCAATGATTGCAGAGTGCCCACAGCATTGCCCCCAATAATTGCAAAGTGCCCACAGCATTGCCCCCAATAATTGCAGAGTGCCCACAGCATTGCCCCCAATAATTGCAGAGCGCCACAGCATTGCCCCCAATAATTGCAGAGTGCCAGCGATCCCCCCGCGAGACCCCTGCACTTACCTCACGGATGGTCACGCAGCTTCTCTTCAGTCCCCGGCTCCCCTCGTCTCCTCGTCCAATGGCACGGGGTTTGCCTTTCGGCCAATCAGGAAGCGGGAGGACCCGCTCCCTGATTGGCCAGGAGGAGGATCCGTGTGACAATAGTGAATTTTCATTCGCTATTGTCACAGAATGGGCGGGTCGGGGCGCACTGCTCTGCTCCCCGGCCGCCACGTCTGCGGCTGTGCGGTCCGAGCGCGGGACATTCCCAATTGTACTGCGTGTCCTTAGACGCGCAGAGGGATCAGCTGGTTCTGCGAACTTGCAGAAAGTTAGTAACCGGTTCTATGGAACTGGTGCGAACCGGCTGAATCCCACCACTGCCCACCAGGTCATGTGTCTGATTACATTGTAATATGCAGATGAAATTGTGTACAGAAATAAAATTAACCTGAACTAATTATCTATCCATCTGGACAGACAGGCTTAACAGAAAACACATCACACCTTAATACACAGACCACCAGTGACAGACTGTCCGTCTCTGACATTGAAGAACATGGAAAAAAGGCCAATGTGATTAGCGCTTTTAATGAAGATGTTCAGAATCAAACAAGCCAGGACTAGTCTTTATATATTTCTTGAGATATATGGTTGATAAATATTACTGTCCCATTTGAAGTAATCCAAACCATATTCTCAGTGTCCATTAAGTACCTGTCTTTCATTCCCAGTAACAGTGAGTACTGTCACATATCTTCTTCACCCCCCAAAGGTAGACTAACCAGGTACCAGACCTCCAATCGGTCTGTGCCTGAGTTAGTCAGGTAACAAGTCCCAAAGAGTCAATCCATCCTGGCAGCCTCCTTGACAAAGTTCCACATAGTTGGTTAGTTTGTACTGGCAGGGCGCATGGAGCTCTCATAGCCGATCAGTCTGTGGAAGTCTGGTTTGGGCAAACCAGACTGGGCTTCTTGGTCACCCTGCGTCCCTAACAGGGTGAATTACACAAAAGAGGAGCCTAGGGTGCTTAGAGAGGTGAAAGATTTTATTAACATGCCTTATCACATTCCATATATATTTCAGTTTATGCCCATCCTGTGATGAAATGTGGGCCCTTGCATTTACATATTAACGAGCTAAGACTGACAACCATTAATCCACCCTGGACAGCAAACAGCTATATTTTGCATTTAGACGACATGTTAAACCACCTCTCCATTCATTCATTTGAACACTTGACAGTTGGACATTTTGAATAAGAGATTGCTGATGCCACCCATAAACAATTGACAATTGCTTACATTAACACATGACAAGCTGAACACAGACGGACCGATACTATAACAAGACACCCCATATTGACACAGATGTATAGGACACAAAATCCTTTTCATGTAACTGTTTCTATGAGTGATGTTGTACTGTTCAATTGACTTACGAATTGTAAACCAGTTTCAAGCAGTTTCTGCCGCCGAAATATCCTTTAAATGGGAGCACGAAACTTGAAATAAACAGTTGTGACTGCACGAGTGCTGTGTGTCGTCATAACTCCCAGCTGGATGGAGGGTGAATTCATTATCTATTGGGGGAGGTTAGCAACTGAAGGGCTGTAATATCATCGTGATTGCCTCCTGACAAGATTGAAGCTAACAGTTTTGGTGTCAGAAAGTGAGATCTGCCAAAAACACAGTATGGGGTAAGTGATTATATTTTTATTATTATTATTACTACCCTATACTGTCATAGCAGATAAACGGTACCCAGTTAACCGCTAATTTTAGCACCTCCCGGGAATCTGAAATTCCCAAAGATGGGGTCTGATACTCCAGCGCCTGAAGCGCCAAAGATAAAATGGGGTCTGGGACCCGGTTACAAAGCAGTACTGTGTGTGATGGTGAATTCCCCCTCCAAAACCTTGTATATATTTGTATAGATACTTAAGTGTATTTAGTCGTTATATAAGATTGCATGCCATTGTATAGATGTATGTGGAGATTGTATGTGATATTAAGCTGAGCCTGAAGGTATAGAAATTGCCCACCAAAGGATAGTTAACACCAAACCATAAATTGGATATATATATAAATCTAATTATTAAGACGCAGGAAACCACATAAATTGGGAAACTAGGTTTTTCCAATAAAGTATAAACACTGACGTCATTACCCCTATATAGATATATATAAACTTTCA
This sequence comes from Pelophylax lessonae, assembly GCF_965119305.1. Classification (NCBI taxonomy): domain Eukaryota; kingdom Metazoa; phylum Chordata; class Amphibia; order Anura; family Ranidae; genus Pelophylax; species Pelophylax lessonae. The sequence goes on along the minus strand of NC_138770.1, from coordinate 471,967,613 downwards.
AACTCAGCTGATCTCACTTTGTATTCTGAGCTTAAGATAATGGGAAATTTTCAAGGTAAGGAGAATTCCGAGAAAATGATGAAATGTACGTTTAGGAAGATTGTATGAAAATTGTATCGTGTATGGGCAACCTTAGATCCATGAATCGTTATGTTGTGTTCGTTTTAACACTGTTCCTAAAGGTGCTGTATCAGCAAAGCATTTCATAACATTGAATGAATGTTGGTTGCATAATAATTTGTTTTGTGTTTATGTTTTAAAGTGATGTGATTTTGCCACGGAAAAGGTAACAAATCCGTACTACACTTGTCATGGCAGCTTTTAGAAGCAAGGAAATATATATTTGGTGTGTAAAGTGTGACCTTAAGGACTAAAATTGTATTTCCATCCTTAAAAATCGTAAGCAATTTTGAACTTTTATCAGTACGGTTTTGTGTCACCAACTTTTCTTTCTTTATCACTGGCTTTTTTTAAAAAAAATATATATTTTCTAAGTGCCTTTTTAGCAAACAAACCCCCCTCCCCCCCCCCCACCTCTTTCGGTCTGTGACACAGGTAATAGCAAGAGGGACTGTAAACAGCTGTATTGTCATACAAATTAACGATCAGTTTTGCCTTGTAGAGAAAACAAGTTTTAAGGAATGTTCCGAATTGCTAAAGAATGGGTGACGTATGGGTTCTTGTATTTCAAATGAGAAATTACTAATGTTTTGAGCTGCTCATTTTTTTTTCAACCATGGTGAACAATAATATTTTTTTTCTTTAAGTTTATGGTATACCATAATAATAACAAAAAAATATAGAAATCCACGTGGTAATAATTACTTTGACGTCAACAATTTTGGTATTAGAGAAGTGCACTGTTAGGAAGGGAAATGTTTGATATGCTTACTGTATGCTCAATTCCTCTAACCGTTGGTTTATTTTTAGGAGGAAAAGTAAAATGTTTTGTTACTAAACCTTTCTGATGCTTATTCCTCAGATAAGTGAAATTTGAGATTTTCAGAACGACCAAGCACAGCCTTCAACAACAACCAACTTTATGGGAGTATTGTTTCCAAATTGTTTTTCTCTGATTGATTAGACTGTTTTTATGGGTGTTAGAAAGTTTTTATTTATTGGGTGTCAGATATTTGATGTGTTCTAATTTGACATATATGAGCTCTGGCATAAATGAGGTGCTATGCTTTAGATAATTAAGCATCTCTGGTCTTTTTTTAGAGTTTTCCTTTGGTATATTGGTACATACTTTTGTATTCTGGTGCTAAACACTAATTTTTGAATTTATGCACTTATGCTTTCACTACCTTTTCTCTTGACAAGATTATTGGTATGGGATAATGTGCTCACCACCCGAGAACCTCTCCTCATTTTGCCCTTGCTCACCCCAGGAAAAGAGAGAGACACGAGACATTCATGTCTCCACTTTACAGTCGAAGTCAAGCCGATTGGACACAAAGGACATTGTTTTTTCGTTATAGCCGCCAGGGACTTGGTCTGACCGCTCTGAACGAGGGTTGAAAGGGAATTTTTTTCCTCTCATTAAAAACGGGAGGTTTATTTTTTGCCCTTTCCTGGAAAAGGCCTTAGGACATGTTGAAAAATCACATGCCATCGTCAACAGGTGGTATGTGCTGCCATGGTCTATTTTGTAGTGACTTCATTGCCATAATATGGAGTTTGGATTTTTCAGGCCATGGATTCTTGCAAGCTATGGCCCTCCCCATTGATCATGTCTGTTTTGATTTGATAGAATTCTAAGATGTTATATCCCTATGTGCACACAACCAAGTCACCAGCCTACATACACCTTGGAATATAATGTCACCTGTTTTGTGCTATTCAAGACTCTAAGTGATCCCACCATTATGAATAAGCTGGGATCAAAGGTTGGGTTGAAAGATTGTATTAACATGCCTTATCACATTCCATATATATTTCAGTTTATGCCCATCCTGTGATGAAATGTGGGCCCTTGCATTTACATATTAACGAGCTAAGACTGACAACCATTCATCCACCCTGGACAGCAAACAGCTATATTTTGCATTTAGACGACATGTTAAACCACCTCTCCATTCATTCATTTGAACACTTGACAGTTGGACATTTTGCATAAGAGATTGCTGATGCCACCCATAAACAATTGACAATTGCTTACATTAACACATGACAAGCTGAACACAGACGGACCGATACTATAACAAGACACCCCATATTGACACAGATGTATAGGACACAAAATCCTTTTCATGTAACTGTTTCTATGAGTGATGTTGTACTGTTCAATTGACTTACGAATTGTAAACCAGTTTCAAGCAGTTTCTGCCGCCGAAATATCCTTTAAATGGGAGCACGAAACTTGAAATAAACAGTTGTGACTGCACGAAGTTTGAGTGCTGTGTGTCGTCATAACTCCCAGCTGGATGGAGGGTGAATTCATTATCTATTGGGGGAGGTTAGCAACTGAAGGGCTGTAATATCATCGTGATTGCCTCCTGACAAGATTGGAGCTAACAAGAGGTATTTCCCAACCTCTCTAAATTAAGCTGTGTTCCACGCCCCCCCCCCCCCAATGTCTGCACCCACCCAGTACCCCAAACAAATTGTCCGGAACACAACGTTACTCGCCCAGCCAACCTCTGCCTCTCTCGTAGAACATACCCGCTGCTTGGGGTAAGCGTGGACTGGCCCTTCTCCAGGGAGTCCTGTAGAGAAGACAGGGTGGCTGGGCTCACTCCCTCATGCTGTTGGGGACCTGGACTGACTGCCCAGCATCCCTGGGATATAGAGGTGAAGACCACAGTCCCATCCACTACCACAGGAAATCCATCTTGTGTTAGTTGAGGGCAGAGGCCAGCCGCACTCGGCTCTGTTGCCAGCTCTTCTGCTGGGTTGGTATCATCATTCTGGGGCGCTGTCTGCTGCTTGTAAGAGGAGTCGGCTGTTCCCTCTTCCTTACCCTCATCTGGCTGTTGGGACAACCTTTCTCTGGTACCATCTCCCACGTGCAAAGATCCTGGCTGGGGAGGGAAGATAGTTTCTTCCTCTCAACTGACTGTTGGGGAGGGAGGATGAAAACCTCCTCTCCCTTCTCCCCCTGGATCCTAATCTGCTGCTGGGAAGTGACCGCCACCTTCTAACACTGGGCCTCTTGAACTACCATAGGTGTGGGGCAGAGGTCTTGGACCCTCTGTCCAGTTGTCAGCACTTCAGCTGGAGAAGTTTCCTGTAGCTCCACAGATTCTGCTGGCAGAAAATCCCAGGTCCCTGTCAGTGGTGTAGGAGAAAGGCCAGCTACCTCTACTCTCAGGGAGGCTGAAGCTGCTGTTGGTGTTGGGCAGCGCTCAGTGATGTTAGGCTCTGATGCCAGCTGTTCTGCAGGGAAGAAAACTGAAAAGTTAGTAGCCTTGCACACATCTTCCTGGGTCACCAATTGTTGCAGGCAGAGGTCAGCATCGCTATGCCTGGATGCCCGCTCTTCTGCTGTAGGCTCACTGGGATGTTCCCAGTAAAAAGTCTATTAAATCTCCTGTCTCTAGAATTGCTGAAAGTCCAGGGCATTAGCTGGTGGCACTTGGGCCCAGTGCCAACACTTTGGCGGGTGATTTATCATCAATATCATCCTCCAATTGAAAGTCAATTAAATTTGTGATCCATGGCTGGGGAATGAGGACGGCTTCCTCTTCTCCTGTGCCCTTGAACTGCAGCTGGGAAAATGAGCTGGCTGCTCCTTCTCTCATACCTTTACCCAGCTGCTGGACACATGCGTTCCTCCATCCAATATGACCATGTGCATAAAACAGGATCGTCAGTCAACACTTGCTGCATCCGCCATAAGACCTCTGCTTCCAAAGCTGTAGGCGGAGATGGGCAAAGCACACTATTACTCTGCCATATTGCCGACTCTGCAGTCAGGATTTCAGAGCTGTCAACTGGTGTTTCCTAAAAAGTCCCAGGCAAAGGGAGTCCAGACCTGGTGCTGAATAGAGTCTAGCAGCCGTCTGTAAGCGATCTCCAGCTCCCATTCCTGATTGGCTTGAAATTCCAAATCTTCCAGTGCCCAGTGCACTTCCAAGACATTCAGCATCTGTTCTCTGTATTCCAAGGTTTCCTCCAAACGCCACTCCAAATCGCTTGGGTTACATACCAGCGGAGGGCTCTATAGCTCTCATCCAACCGCATCTCCAGCTGGACCAGCCTGCTTAACTCAGCTTTCCATTCCTTGTGCGGTTGTCTCCCCAAAAACACCATTCGCACTTCGTACTGTGACCAGTACCTTTCCTGGAAGGAGGGAAGAATTTTTCCCTGGTGTCGCTGCTCATGGGTTAGCGCTTCTTTCCATAGTTCCAAGCAGATTGAATGATACCTTCTTAGCAGGATCTGCTCTGACACTGGTCCCCTGTGCTATATCCGCATCTCTCATAACCTCCTTCCGAATTCCTCTTCCATGGCGACTGGTATCTGTACCTCTCCTCTTCTGCTATCCGGACCTTGGAACCCGGGGGAGGTTTGGATGTCCCAGACTGCAGGAAGCATCCCACCGCTTGCCACCAGTGTAACAGAACCGCGTCCCACACTGTATTGTGGGCTTCCATCAGTATACGGCTTCCTCCAGTCTTAAACATAGATATCAAGTATTCTAGCCGCCCCTGTAAAAAACTAGCCGAGAACTTAGCTTGTACAAGTTCTGGAACCTTCTCCTTTATTGAACAGTCTCACACTCAAAATATATAATTTTATCCAGCCTTTCCCTGATTTCCCCCTCTGTTAGCCATAGCGGCAAGTCTTATGAATTACTGTTAACCATACAGTAATGGTCAGTGTACCCCCCCTTTTCCTGTGTAAAGACTGAGGAGAAGAAAGCATTAAGCACAGTTGCCTTTTCCTTGTCCTCAGTGACCAACATGCTCTGACCTAGTTTTTTTGCTGTTGATATATTTAAAAGAATTTCTTAGGGTTCTTTTTACTACCCTCAGCTATTTGTCTCTCAAAGTTAATTTTTGCCATTTTGATTTCAAATTTACAATTCTTATTTAATTCCTTGTATTGTTTGAAAGTTGATAACGTCCCCTCCGATTTATATTTTTTGAAGGCCATAATTTTTTCTCTAATAAGTTTCTTTACATTACGGCTAAGCCAGCCAGGTTTGGCTTTGGCTCTTTCAAATTTATTTCCCATAGGAATGCATTGCGAGATGCATTTGTTTAATATAGTCCTAAAGCAATCACATTTTTCCTCCGTGGTCAGTGTTCCTAGGGTTTTGTCCCAGTTTATTTCCTCCATCATTAAGCACAGTTTGGGAAAGTTTGCCCTTCTGAAGTTTAGGGATCTTATGTTGCTCTCCTGCCTTGCTACGTAGGGATTTACGCTGAATGTGATCGTCCTGTGATCGCTAGACCCCAAGTTGTCCCGGACTCCTACATCTGTGATTAGATCTGGGTCATTAGTAATTAATAGATCCAACACTGCATTCATTCTAGTAGGACCAGACACCATCTGAGACATGTAGTTGTCCCGTAAGGTTTCCATGAAGAGACGGGCCTTTAGTGAGTGTGCAATCCGTTCTTCCCAGTTAATGTCGGGATAGTTGAAGTCCCCTAATATGATGACCGGTCCCAGCTTTGCCACTTTACCCAACAGTGCCATAAATTCCAACTCTACCTCCTCCCTTTGATTGGGTGGCCTATAGCAAACCCCCCCAATTACTTTCCCCTTATCACCATCCCTATGGAGTTCTACCCACACGGATTCTAACTCTGTACTTATCCCTTCCATAATATCACTCCTCTCCACCACCCTTACATTATTCTTGACATAGAGACATACCCATCCCCACCCCCCCCCCCTTTCCTTCCCTGTCCTTCCGATACACAGAATACCCTTGGATATTGGCCAACCAGTCGTGTGAGGAGTCGAACTAAGTTTCTGTTATTCCCACAAGGTCTATGTTCTCCTCATGTACTAGCATTTCCAGCGCTTCCATTTTATTAGCTAGGCTCCTGGCATTTGCATATATCCCTCTTAGTTTAGTTGAAGTCGATATTGCATAGTGTTTAATTTTATTTCTGTATGGTCTGTGGTTTGTCCGAACAGCCCCCCTAATTTTAGACACTACGTACCTGCTACTACTCCCAATAATACTCTCTGACCTTAGTTCCCTCCTGACTGACTCTACCACTGGGCCCCCCCCCTCCAAGTTTAAAAGCCCCTCCAACTTTGTGGCCATCTTCCTCCCCAAAAGAGCTGTACCGTCCCCATTAAGGTGCAGCCCGTCCTTACTAAAGAGCCGGTAACTGACTGAGAAGTCAGCCCAGTTCCGTAGGAACCCGAACCCCTCCTACCTACACCAGTTCCTCAGCCACTTGTTAAGTTCCCTAATCTCCTTCTGCCTCTCTGGTGTGGCTCGAGGTACCGGCAGTATTTCAGAGAAAACCACCTTGGAGGTCCTATTCCTCAATCTATTCTAAGTCCCTGAAATCGTTCTTTAGAATCCTCCACCTTCCTTTTACTTGGCTGTTGGTGCCCACATGTACCATGACCGCTGGGTCCTCCCCAGCCCCGCCCAATAATCTGTCTACCTGATCCGCAATGTGCCGAACTCTAGCGCCCGGTAAACAACATACTGTTCGGCTACCGCAATCGTTTTGACAGATTGCCCTATCTGTCCTCTTGATAATTGAGTCACCCACTACCACAACCTGTCTAACCTTTCCTGAGACATGGCCCCCCTCCTTCCTGGAGCCGCTGATCCCCTGGCAGCTGGGGGAGGGCGCCTGCTCCAGCACTGCCACCCCTGAGCTGATATCCCCAGCGTCATGCAACTTGGCATATTTGTTGGGGTGTTCCAACTCAGGACTGGCCTCCCTAGCACTCTTCCCTCTACCCCTCCTTCTAACTGTCACCCAGCTGCCTACCTCTGGTGCCTGCGTCTCCACATCTCCACCCTCCTCTATATCGGCCCCTGCCAGCACCTGATGGGTAATGTCCAAGCTCCTTTACAGGTTGTTGATGCTACGCAGTGTTGCTACCTTGTTCTCTAGATCCAGGATCTGGGCTTCCAGAGAAGCAAGTCGCTCACATTTTGCACAGCAGTATTCGCCCTCGATTGGTACATGCAGCAAGAAGTGCACTGAGTGTCATCCCCAATCCTGCCTGACATTATTACCCTCTAATCTATGGGGAAAAATGTAGATACCTGCTAATCCTTACCTACACTACCTCTATCTACCCTGGTACTACCCCAAGGATAATCACTAGTTGCTAGGGTACTCACCAGTCGCCTATGGTACTCACCAGTTGCCTACGGTCGCTAGGTCCTCCTAGTCACTAGGGTAGTCCCCCAGTCACAAGGTGTACCCAGTCTCAGTCGCTACAGTAGCTCCCCAGGCAATGCGGTTACTACCAGATGCTACTTACTCCTTATTAGCTAAGGTTTCCACCTAATCGCTAACCCCCAGTCGCTATTGCCCAACCTCTAACACCCAGTCGCTAAGGCTACACGCAGTTGCTAAGGTTCCTATTCGCTAGGGTTATCTACCAGTTGTTAAAGGTATACCCTGTCCCAGTTGCTACAGTAGCTCCCCAGGCACTGAGGTTACTACCAGACGCTAACTTGTTCCTTAGTTGCAAAGGTTAACCCCCAGTTGCTAACCCCTAGTTGCTAACCCCTAGTCGCCAACCCCCAGTCGCTAACCCCCAGTCGCTAACACCCAGTCGCTAAGGCTACACACAGTCGCTAGGCTCCTAGACGATAGGGTTATCTACCAGTCATTGAAGGTATACCCGGTCCCATTCGATACAGTAGCTCCCCAGGCACTGAGGTTACTACCAGACGCTAGCTTGTTCCTTGGTTGCAAAGGTTAACGCCTAGTTGCTAACCCCTAGTCGCTAACACCCAGTCGCTAGGGCTTCACACAGTCGCTAAGTCTACACGCAGTAATGAGGTAGTCCTAGTCACCTGGTTACACCCCGTCCCTGTCGCAAGGTACTCAGTCACAAGTACTCCCCGCTGAAGGTACACTTAATACACCTAGTCACAGTTAATTCCTATACTCACAGTCTCAGTATATGGGATCTTACCGTCACAGTACCTCACAGTAGTATACAGTAATTTGCAGTATCTTACAGTTGCAGCTACAGTCACAATTATAGCCTATAGTCACTAACTATCCCCTCTGGCTCCCCCCCAGCGGCCGAACAGCTGATCAGCTGATCGGTCACCTACTCACGTCCCAGCTTATGTTACTCCTTCAGTCCCCCTGAGTCCTCTGCCGCTGCAGCCCCCGTTCAGTTGCTATACACCTCCAGTCACCAGTCACCTCGGTTCTCCCCGAGGTCTCCCACACCCGCAACCGGCTTCCTCCAGAGCACCTTCTCCTCCTCCTCTCGCAGCACACAGCATGCGCTGCACGCTGCCCGCACATACACACACACACACACACACAGCTTCCGGCTTCTCGCAGCGCCTCCTCCTCCTCTCGGCAGTGGCCTCCTCCTCCTCCCGCAGCGACCTGGGAATTAGCGCTTTAAATGAACATGTTCAGAATCAAACAGGCCAGGACTAGTCTTCATATACAGTATTTCTTGAGATATATGGTTGATAAATATTACTGTCCCATTTGAAGTAATCCAAAACATATTTTCAGTGTCCATTAGGTACCTGTCTTTCATACCCAGTGACCGTGCGTACCGTCACACCGAAGTCTTTTAGGACCTGTCATGTGTCCTAGAAGACTTCAGGAAGGAGAACTTCCAAACACCTAAGGCGACCGGAATGTGGGAGCAGATACTTGTCAAAATCGGGTACCTGCTCCCTCCCTCCTGCCCAAAAGCTCTGTTTCACAAACAGGCTTCGGGGAGAAGACCCTAAAGCGGACGTTCCACTTCTGGGTGGAACTCTACTTTAAATAAGTAGTGGTCCAGGCATGCGGTATTTAAGGAATGTAAAAATATATGAGCCAATTTTGAGTAATCTCTACCATTTTAGATCAGTTTCTCTCTAGTATTGCAAAGAAACCTAACTATAGAAATACACATAATCATTGCAGCTGATTTACCTAAAGTATAACTAAAGGCAAAACTTTTTTTTTTAGCTTTATATAAAGTGGAGATGGATTAGACCCCCTGTCAGGATTTTATTGCTGTCTGTGTCCCTCGTTAGGGAGATTCACCCGCACTATCGGCCGGATTTAAAGAAACTGCAGCTTCAGACACCTATGACTTGTTTCAGTTTCGCCGCTTTAAAATCAATTAACGTGCGCACTGGCGATTTGGACAGCGGGACGGCAACAATGAATTCCGCCGTCAGCGGCATTCACTTACGATCGCGGCTTCGCAAATTCGCATACTTATGTCTTTGTGCTTACAGCAGTTTCACATAGCGATGTGGTCTAGTGGATTAGTGCACACATCTCGTCTGTAATTCATCTCCCTCTGCTGTAGGTTCGAGGCTTACCATCTCCACCTAACTTTTTTATTTTCTTTTTTTGTTTATATTTCAAAAATGTAACGGATTAGATCATATATATTGCTAAATAATGTTACACCCAGAAGCGCTTGCAAACTTACAACATTTTAAGTGATTTTATGATCTTGTCTGTCTGTTGAATCGATCTTATGATTCAAAGTAGCAAAGGCAAGTCACCCAACCCCTACACTACTTCAGGTCAAGATGAAACCTCACAATTTTACCATGGTCTTCTTCCCAGATTCCATACAATGTTTAGTACTTTAGCTATATGTGCTTTTTAGCCTTAACACACTCCTTTATTTTCACCAAACAGCTCTATTCTGCACAATAGCTAAGTGCTTTGCAACTTCACTGCAGTTAACAACGTCATGGTTTCAAATCCCAACAATCACTACACTTGGGATCTCTTTTCACTCTCATTTTTTTTTAGAGTTTTTTTAAACTATCTCGAATTTTGGGGGGGGTGGAGGGGGGGGGTGTTCTACCCAAATTTCAAGCACATTAATGGAACCAACACAATTTTGATTTTATGAGTGTGGTCCTAGTTTTCTCGAGATGCAATTCTTTACATATTTACCATGGTTCTTACAATTTCTGGACCAATAAACATAGGTGTCTGATATTGGACTCTCTCCATATTTGAACAACACAGACCCTCATAGTCCAACACTATATTTGCCTCACACCTCAACACAACACTGTCACATCCCTACCCTACATTACAACCCCTCACATCACCAGTACAAGCATCATGCAAAGTGCAAAGCTCCGGCCTTGGCAGCTTAATGGGCCATACACTAAGAATTTTTCAAGACTTTTTCCTGTAGACTTAACCAAACCATATAATATGAGGTCAAACCTCAACATTTTCAATTTGTATGCAATCAGGCAGGCCCTTGCACTACATAGAAAAGGTCAATCTGAAGGATAAAGTCTTCTCTAAATCTTAGAGTGTGTATGGCCCTTTTGTCTGTAGGCACCCACCCAAAACAAAAAACACATGTTCCATTCAAAAGTCTTTATTGATTATAGAATGACAGCATAAGGAGGATGCAGCAAGCTAATATTGTCAGTCTCCAGTCCGTGTGCCTTTACAGCGCCAGCCCACGATCTTTGCTCCATGGCTACGGGATTCTGATCTCTTCCCCAACTTCATGCAGAGTCCAGAATCCATTCTGCACCTCTACCAGCTCATAGGGGACAGGCATGGCCAGGTTGCTGTTCAGCTTCCAAGCCACTTTGGAAGTTCCAGGGTGTTCGTGTTGGTCATCGATGCTGCTTCTGGCCATGTGCCTCACCAAATATCCACTGACCACAAAAGAAGATGAGTGGAGTCCATGAAGGTGGGTTTCTACCAGCTACAACCGCAAGCAGTACCACTCCTGGAAAAATAAAACAAAGGATAAGACATTTCATTATGAAAATCACATCTTAATGCCCGTTTGCTTCATTCTGAACTTCATTTAATTTCGAAATCACGAGTGAAATAACACATTTTCTGACAACTTACACAAACCAGAAATCATTAATGCAAACATTTGAATGCACACCTGTGACGCCAGACAGCCCATCACCACAGGCTTCTCATGGTACATGCCATGATTCCAAGATGTCCAGGTTCTGAAAAATTAGAACACCATAAGATACCAAGCAGACCTTCATGTTATCAATAACTACACAGGTGGCATAGACACAACTAAACACCTGCCAGCTCTTATCAGCCCTTTCCACTATTCACAATACCAACATGTTTATGGTTAGAGGTGCATGTTCTTGCTCAAGTAACACAATTTTACCAATGTTGACTACACTTTATCTACAATGGCAAGTGTCATTGGCAGATGATAATTACCCTCTGTCTCCCTGTGAGTGGCACCTCTGCTAACTAGCAAATTAATACACATGCCCTATCTCGACCGATTACAGTACTTACATGTAAAGTGGCTAGCAACCAGGGTATTCCGGGTGGCCATACATGCAGCGGTGCTCCGCCGCCTGGGGGCCGCCGGCTGACGGACCTCTGGCTCCCTCTCCTCCGTCAGCTCCCAAGATTCATCCCGGGCAACGCACATGTTGTGCAACACGTAGCACGCCAGGATGATCTTGGAAGCCTTTGTAGGAGAGTACAGGAGTTCACCCCCAGGCCGGGCCAAGCAGAGAATTGAGAAGACCTATGGTCAACTCGATGATACTCCGGCTTCTCCGCAAGGCCCTGTTGTAATTCCTTTCTGCTGGGCCCTGGGGGTACCTGATTGGAGCCATCAGCCACGTCAGCTGCGGGTAACCAGCATCCCCTGAAAAAAAAGAAAAATATACTTTAGTTCTTCATATCATGTGACTTTAGATGACTCCTCAAAATGGGAGACAATTATGCATTTTACTAAACAACCTGCTCGTCTGTGTGCAAAAACCCATATGAAACATCTCAACTCTGTCTAACTGCCTAAATCCCTAATACAAATGGGAAAAAGGACACACAAAATGGTGTGTTTCTCTTGCAAGTTCCAACTTGGCCCCTATTTTGTTCCTATTACATTAGTATAGGCCTTACTTCTGGAATATATCTGCAACTAGAGTGAGGAAACCAATATTGACTCACTTATGCAAAGTACTTTGGGGATATGGCAATACCATTGGAATCATTTGTAGGTTTTGTTTGGGTGGCTAGAGGACACCATTTACACATTGGTTAACCACCTTCATTTGACTCAAAGACAACTTTGGAAATCTTTCTGTTGTGAGCTGCTAAGCTGCTGATCTGGTTGTGTGTGAACAGCCTGCCAACTCCTAACACATCCATTTTAGGTAGGCTTTGCTTAAATCAGGGTGTACACCGATGTAGCTTATTCCTATGTCTATGTAATCTTACAGTTTATGTTGTTAAGACAAAATACTTTACCAATAAGCCACCCTTCGGGCATTTGGCCACTTTCAAACGCCTGGTACAAACTACTGGTTAGTAACATCCTGGAATCATGGCACGACCCTGGGTGACCAGTGTTGACACTCATTATGCGCTGTTTGGCGTAACAAACCAATTGGACGTTCGGGGAGTGGTACTGCTTGCGGTTCCGGTACTCCATTTCGTGGCTCCTTGGTGGCCTAATGGCTATGTGGGTGCCATCTATTGCCCCTAGGATTTGCAGCATGTGTGCCCGCAGGTAGAAGCCCAACTTCACTTCATTCCACTCATTTTCATTCTGTGGCCAGTGGATAAAATTGGGCACTATATCCACTATGGCATTAATGACCAACATGAACACCCTTGAAACTGTGGGCTGGCTAATGCCCATTATACTTCCAGAAGTGGCTTGGAAGCTGCCACGCCCTAAAATATACAAAGTGGCCAGCAATCTGGCCATGCCGGGCACCGCATGGCCGCGCTGTGTGTCCGGTTCAATTTTGTCTGCCATGAGCTGGTAGAGGTGTAGAATAGTTCCTCGCTCGAGCCGGAACTTCCTCCTAACATCAGAATCCCGCAGCTTGTCCAAATAGATCCTTGGAGCAAAAATGCGTGGCTGGCGAGGTAAGGGCACACGGACTGGAGGTGCTGCTGGAGGTGCTGCTGCAGCTGCTTCCCCACCTTCTGCTGCCTCCTGTGCTAGGGCCTCCTCAAACAAGGCACCGATGAATGCCAACATTGCACCATCTAATGCGTCTGGGATTTTGTACTCCATGTTGAACGCGCAGATTCGCGAATGCGCAGATATATATAGAAACGGACGCTAATTATCACACCTGTGAGCCAGCTATAAAAGGAGCACATGGCCAATATGGCTGCTGGATGTTATAGATCGATGTTTCTTATGTACTAGCAAGACCCTGTGACCCACAACCTACATTATCTTGAGGTAAGACAATTGTATCTCTCTCTCCCAAAAAAAATAACCAATTCTCTCTCTCTCTATATATATATATATATATACTGTATATATATATATATATATCGAGATATGTCTGTTTGTGTGTTCTTGCTCACCGTTATTGTTTACTGAAGGAGATAATTTGTACTTATCTTGGGTGTGCTTAAGTTGTCTATGGTGAATCCCCTCCAACCCACAATAGCTTGTGAACCCCTCAAGTGTCTTTTAATCATTGGCAGTTGGCCCCATGTGCATGTGGTTTTGACATGTGTTTTCTCATGTTTGTTAAAGGTGTGCAGTCTAGATTTGGCATCTAAACCTGCCCCCTTACCTTCCCAGCTTGCAAAGACACCATTTTTGCTTTCCTGATAACTGTAATTTATTATGTGCACGTATGTAGGTCATGCGATTTCTCATGTATGTTTAATGTTTGCAGTCTCCTTTTGCCTATAAAACATTACACCACCACCCCCACCAAGTCTGTTTGTGCCATTAGGTAAGTGTTTGGAGGGCCTCGTGTGATTTTAGCCCATATGCGTTTTCTTATGTTTTTTTTCTCAATTTCTTTGCAGCCTCTTCTGCTCTTTTCACACCACCACCACCACCACCACCACCACCACTGTGTTTGTGCCATTAGGTAAGTGTTTGGAGGGCCTCGTGTGATTTTTGCCCATATGCGTTTTCTTATGTTTTTTTCTCAATTTCTTTGCAGCCTCTTCTGCTCTTTTCACACCACCACCACCACCACCACTGTGTTTGTGCCATTGGGAAAGTGTTTGGAGGGCCTCGTGTGATTTTTGCCCATATGCGTTTTCTTATGTTTTTTTTCTCAATTTCTTTGCAGCCTCTTCTGCTCTTTTCACACCACCACCACCACCACCACCACTGTGTTTGTGCCATTAGGTAAGTGTTTGGAGGGCCTCGTGTGATTTTTGCCCATATGCGTTTTCTTATGTTTTTTTTCTCAATTTCTTTGCAGCCTCTTCTGCTCTTTTCACACCACCACCACCACCACTGTGTTTGTGCCATTAGGTAAGTGTTTGGAGGGCCTTGTGTGATTTTAGCCCATATGCGTTTTCTTATGTTTTTTTTCTCAATTTATTTGCAGCCTCTTCTGCTCTTTTCACACCACCACCACCACCACCACTGTGTTTGTGCCATTAGGTAAGTGTGTTCTGTAACTGTTCACTAATTATACTGTATATGAAGAGCAATCTGCAAATCATGTTTTTTTCTGTTTTCTCTTTTGTCATTTCAGATTTAGGCGTTTGGGGCTATTTGCTGCTGCTGGACAGCCAGATTCTCTGCCCACCTCGTGCTCCCATGGCCCCACCCACTGGAAGGGGCAGGGGGGCAGGGTGGCCAGGGTAGCCAGGGGGGGCAGGGTGGGCAGATCGTCTGGCTCTGGTGTGAGGGAGGCTCCAGCTGTATCCAGGAGGGAGTCCACCGTCCCCAGCCCGGAGGAGGAAGCCGGGGGAGGTGTTAACACACCAAGTGGACAAGCTGGCTCTTCTGACAGTAGTCCTGGAGAGGGTCCGTCCACCAGAGTCAGCTTGTCCACATTATCACGGCTTCCCCGTTTCACCCACAATCAGTGCTGTGCCCTGGTCCAGGCCTATATGGCCAGATATGAGGCGATACATGGGACCAGGGCCGCGGCTAGCTCTGTAACAGAGAAGCACAGATTGTGGGATGAAATCCGGGATGCTGTAAATGCACTGGGTGAACGACCTCGCCACAGTAACAGTGTGCGGAAGAAGGTCAACGACATCTGTGTGTCCGTTCGGAAGAAGCTAATTGGATGGGCTGCGGAGGGTCTTTATAACCGACAAGGTTGACTGGATCCACGTGCAAAACGTTCTCTCTGGACTTATCAAGTACCTTTTTTGCAGATTATAGGGCCCGATACCATCTTTTCCAGAGAGGACGTAGATTCGGATGCTTTGCACCAAGGTAGGATATTATCTTGGATGTCAATTATGTGAGTTGGTTTGAAAAGATGAACTACTATCCTATGTGTGACATGAATAGAATTTGATACTTGGCCTTCCAATTGTTCTTTTTTTTTCCCCAACCTGCAATTTGTTCATCTGTAGCACGGATCTCAGCCCCTCCACAGCCCATGCAGCTTGGCGACCCAGACGGACTCACAGGTGTTGACATCAGTGCTGACCCTCCTCCTGGTAGGTCCCATATCGTACTGTGCCAAACAATGTAGATGTATATTTTATTCTTTCCAAGATAGCTCATATTGCTATGTCCTCTTTACAGAAGATCCGCAGCAGGGAACACACCCAGTGCAGCAAGGCCTGGAGGAAGGTGTTGGTATGTCTAGCAAATGTATATTTTTTTAAGAATCTTATTAACCCCGTTAACACACATGTATTTTCTTTAGAAAGAGTGTTGCCTTTTAGATGTTTACCCTGCAAAACACCGTTGACAGCATTAATGGGTGCCGTCATTAGTATTCAGACCAAGCCTTCTTAACCTTTGGGAGGGTTTAGCAAGTGTCCTATGAGCCCAGGAAAGCAATTTAGAATGTTTGGCCTCAATGCTTAATTCCTGAAGCTAGGAGGGCAATCTGGCCATAATCATTACTACCTAAGGTTATGTACTAAACATGTTTTGTAATTTTTTTTTTCCAAAGAACATCAGGCCCCTCTTGACGTAGCAGCTGGAGTTGGATCAGGAGCTGGCGACGATTCTGCATCCAGTGCTGTGGTATGTGATATAAGGGAACAAGGTGCACATGTAACATTTCAATGGTAGTAATGATTTTGGGCTAGATGTGGCTTACATTGTGTGTGTTAAATTAGTGCTATGACATTCTGACGATGCACCAGCACAACAAGAGTTCGATCTTGAACATCAGGGAAATATGTTATAATTTGGGGTGCCACTAATGTGCCAAAAACATCCAGGACCTTTAAAGTCCGGCCAGTCTTTGATTTTCCAGGTCCAAATTCATGTGTATCGTTTTGTTGGGTTGTCCTGTAGCCGATTGATGGCGATATTTTTGACAACATACGTAGATGTCGAAAGTCATTGGTGTAGTAACAGATTTACCAAAAGCAGAAACAACCTACCACACCAGGGTTAATTGGGAACACCTTCATGTCGAAACTTTTTTGCCTTTGTCATATTAGTCCTACCAACATAATATGTACCCATTATCAGAAGTGTTGCTAGCTTGGATAATATTACAATGAACAAGTACTTATTAGAAGCACATCAAACTTTTCTACGTTCTGCTTGGGGTGTTAAGTTGACAAACTAATCAGAACTATTTAGTCATGATGTTTTATAATGATTTGGTCTATTTCTTCTGCTTTCAGGCAGCCTTCGATGCAGCGGGATTGTCACCTACCCAACCTCGTCCATCTCTGCTGGATGTGGCCGAGAGGCTGCTTACCGAGTATCAGATCCAAAATGAGTTAAGGAGGCCTACTCAGCAATCTATTGAGGTAGTACGGCTGCTAGGGCTCATACAGGAATCTGTAGCAACAATGGTACGGGTTCAACAGGATATGCGTGAAAGCTTGGTAAGTTTAGCAGACCAGCATCAACGGGATCGGCAAAGTGTTGACACTCAGGTGCGGGCCACACGCCAATGCCTGTTTGGATCTGAAGATGCCCCATTGGCAGAGCCCTCCCAAACATCTCACTCACCTGCCACTGCAGGTTGTGCTAGTGGGAGGGTAATGCCAGTGTTGGCCACTTGGCAGGCAGCTGGGGATGGGACAATTCCTCCTGTAGCCACTCCTAGCACTTCACACTCCATTCGGACTCCCACACCCCTCAATGAGCAATCCTCCTGCACAACCTCATTGCGCACTGGTTCCACAATACCCCTTCCATTTGACTACACTCCCTCCACACCTTTAGAACTTCACTCCTACCCAGGCCGTCCCCCTTTGGCACAAGCCCCACATGCCGTTTCCCCCCGCACCGTGGACCACAACAACCAATCAACCACAACTCCCCACACATCTTCACAACCCTTGCACCACCAGCAGCATCAAATAGCCTCGGGGCAGCAGCAGCAGCTACAAAATCTACTGGTAATGGCACACTATCCCCAAATTCTGAGGCTGAGCCCAGAGCAGATTGGACTATTGGCCCAAGATATTATGTCTGGCACATTTCCAGGGTTCACCACACTGCATCAGCAGCAGCCTGATGGACAAAATCTGCTAATAATGGCCCACTATACCCAAACTCTAAGGCTGAGCACAGAGCAGATTGGACTATTGGCCGAACATTTGATGTCTGGAACCTTTCCAGTGTTCACCACACTGCATCAGTCACCACCACCACCTTAATTTGATATTTGTTTTATTTATTTGTGTTATTTTTGTTAATGATTGATACATTGGCCAATTTGTGGGGCCATTTTTTGGTTTAATTTGAGGGTGGCACAATATGATTTATGATAGTGATTTTTTTGGTGATGCAATAAAATTTTCGGAAAAATGATTAGTTTGTGTTTGATCTTTGTTTTTTTGGGAGTGTTGGTGGCCAAGTAAGGGCCCTGGTTAATGTAGGCATTTCTACACACGTGCTTCTCTATCTCCAAACATATGGTTTCATTTACATTTTCAAAACTCAATGTTCACATAATGACCCAAGAAAAGGTCTCCCTTCAAATGTAGCTTCAAAACAAGTCTCATGGATAACATAAACCAAAGCCAACATGCTAACAATTACAGACCACACCACTCGACTAAACAAATACAACACAAAAGACATTCGATGTGTACACCAAAAAAAAAAACTTTGGTAAGAAAGGATAAAATCTTTTTACTAACACATGTAGGTGTATAACAAATGTAGCCTAAAAAATATATTATTCAAATATATAATGTAAAACATTTACACATTTACAATTTTAACATTTGTGTTGCAACGTGCAACATAACAAGTTAAAAAAAATAAAAACAAAAATTAGGATCTTTTCAGAGGTGTGACATTTCTAACAAATGGCTCCGAAGGGTCCGGATCCACCCCACACAGCTGCTCCAATAAAAGGATCCAGTCTCCGCACCACCTTAAATAAGCCAGCATTACCTCGCTGGTGAGGTGGGTGTGCCCTGGGTAGAAAAAGACATGACAATTAGTTTTATGCAAAATGATCCTCCAAACAAGGATTGTAATTAATGTGCCTCAACAAATATGCTTAGGAGTCTATTGTTTGGCTTTTATCAACACTCTGAAGCAAATATGCTAAATTGCTGTTGTAAACCTTGAACTCAAACTTTCACAGCAAATTGTTCAAAAGGTTACATAAGATGGCTTGGAATGTTAGTAGCAGTTCCACCAAAGCTAAGTAAAAGGCTTTTCTTCATGTCAACACAACCAATCATTTTGAAGAATGTAAGGTGTTGTGTTCAATTGGTCAACACGATACATGTGCACACATTTATCTCTATCACCATTGGAATTTGTGTAGCGTTCTCTCTCCCTCTTACTGTCTATAGATTGAACCTGACACATAGTAGAGACTCACCCTTTGGAATTCTGAGGGACAGTTCTGGCCGGAGTAGATGTGTCGCCTCCCCTGATCTCCTTTGCTCCATCCCAGCTGTGTTAAGAGAGAATAAAAAGTTTCTCACCAAATGGACTCACGCTAACTGTAGGTTACGCAGTCATGAAAACGCTCTAACACCCACTCCTTACCCCTCCACACTTTCCTGAAAGTTTTATTTAGACATTGATACGGTGGTGATGCAGATTTGTACAGTGCAAGCGTCATTCTTCTGGGTGAAGCTTGTAGCGTTAAGGATACTTACTCCCTGCTTTTGTGCTGATTGTGTTTCTCTGATGTTTTTTGTGCCTCAGCCCTGCCTGTTCTAAGTGTTGGGAACATATCATTTTTGGAGGGCTGCGGAAAACTAATCAGGTTAGACTTACCCTCTCTAGCTTTTTGGGGACGAGAGAAATCACGATCCTCCTTTTTACATGGCCCTTGTACACCCCTCTAGGCACCTCCCTCCTGTTGGTTGACCCCACAGCAGGGAGCTTGCTATGGAGGCACATGAGATGAAGCCAAGCACCCTGTGCCTGTTCAGGCACTAGGCTGTTAGCCAGCCTTGCCCCCCTCCCTTCCGATGGTCTCAATGATTAGAAGTGACAGCATCAGGAAGCAATATTGGCATGCTGTCACCTCAGCTAAGGAGGAGGGGGAGTCTGTTCCAGACAAGTATTTGTGCAAAATTTTGGACAGTAATAAAATGGTCCCGGTAAGTCTTAGGGGGAATATGCACACCTATCACTTGGAATACTAATGCATAGAATGCATTCACATAAAGAACCTGCTGCCTTTAGAACAACTTGAAGCCTGATCGGGGACATACTTACTAAGTAGACACATTACTGCAAAAGCACACAACTTACCATCAACAAGGTTTTCTTGGCCCCCAGAACCCGATGGTATTGGCGGCTCAGTAGAAACTGCACAAAAAGAACACAAATTGTGAACTGGAATGTGGTACATTACCGAGGAAGAGTATTTATGAAAGATTGAGAAACACGCATTTTCAGTGTTGACTAAATCAGGACATGAGTAAATTAACATGGCCCCAAAAAATTTAGAAGTACAAAGCACACCATTTCCAATGTAGAGAAACTAACACCAATTTAGAATAGGGTGGCTTGAGAAGGCTTAAAAATAATAACATGTCCTGTAATGCTCCCCAAAACCACCTTCCAAACATGAAGGTTAAGCAAGAGTGTTTCATGACCAACCTTCCTGTCACATATAGCAAAACTGCACTTGCTTTGACTCCAACTTAGATTATCCTAGATACACATCATCCTAGCACACACAATACATGTGATAATCTAATTTTATGTACTTACAGACTAGTTCAGGGGAGACACAAACATCATCCGCCTCCACCCCTGGAGTGGGGGAGGATGGGGGAGACCCTTCATGGGGGGATGGTGTCGTATCTCCTAGAAACACAAAGACACGAATACAATCCTTGAACAAAAGCTATTTGATAAAGGCACACAGAAAGTAGTCGGGAAACATTGAAGGTAGTAGTTACAGTGGACTGGGTAAGCAGCGGCCCCTCTTCCCCAGTCCTCCACAACAAACATCCTCAATGTCAGCTGCTACATAACCCCAATGGCAAAATATATATATTACAGCCCTTATATTTCCCAGGACACATTGAACACACAAACACATGTAGAATACTTACTTCCCATTTGAGGAGAGCCCAGGTCCTCCTCATTCCAGGAGAAATTGGCCTCTTCGTCCTCCTGTCCCGGATGCAGATGACTTGGCCCTGCCTGAGGCTCCTCTGTTGCTGAAGCGACATCAACCCCAAAAGAAAACAAAACAAACAATCATTCCTCCAAGTTAGACCTAATACACAACACACCAGCACATCCACATTACTTACAGTGGGCTTGAGAAGGCTGAGGCTCCAGATCCTCATCACTGGTTTCTAAAAAAAAAAGAATAACATAAAAAAAAAACATTATATATTATTTATGGACACAAATAGGCAGTAACCTCTCATCATGCTAGCACCATACTCAATGCCCCCACAATTCAGAACATAGAAGTGCACTTACACCAATGAGATGCATTGACCATGTTTTAAAACAGGAGGGCACCATGCAAATTAGGCGGTCGCCTAAGGCCTCGCACCTACAGGGGCCTTGCGGCCAGTGGCGGAGCAACAACATTTAGAAGGGCGCAGTCAGGGAAATCGCCCAAGTAAAAGATTGCTTTCAATCCTCGGATCTAAAAGTTGCAGCAGTGTGCTGCAGTCCCTTCATTGCGTCTGCCAGGTGTCTGTTGTCCGCTGACACTTAATCCTC
Organism: Pelophylax lessonae; assembly: GCF_965119305.1. NCBI lineage: Eukaryota > Metazoa > Chordata > Amphibia > Anura > Ranidae > Pelophylax > Pelophylax lessonae. The sequence continues at coordinate 471,946,445 of NC_138770.1, read as the reverse complement.
CTTCTCTGACTGGGGATTGGCCGTCTGATCATGTTATCCTAAGATGTTGAGGAATCGGTAGGTGTGTACCTGCACCAGTAGGAAGTTACTGCCTGGTCAACTCACTCTGCTATCATCGGTTGTTGCTCTGGGAGGAGAGCTCCGCCCTGGACCCAGAACATACAGGTAACCAGGCCCAGACTTGATATTTTGCAGGCTGGTCATAGATTTGTGGTGTCTACTATGCAAAGGGGGTGAGTAGCCCCAGGGAAGTTGGAAGAGTCCAAAAATGGTTGGTGGTGGAGGAGGAGAAGAAGGCCCTGGGTGGCTGGGGGACAAGGAGAGGGCCCCTGGGTGTTTTCTAGAGGAGGAAAGACCCCCAATGACGCCAGAGTCAGTTGCCAGGGAAGAGAGTGGAGCTGAGCAAGTCCTGCATATCTGACATGAAAGCCAAACATGGTGGAGATGGAGCCCTTTGCCCTACACAATGACAGCACCCGAGGTGGAAGGTGAGGGGGTAGCGGGTCTTTGACATTATATAGCATATGGACTCTGTCCATTATTGGTAGTTTGGTTTGGAGTTGTCCTTTAGATGTTTAACTCTGTTGTTTTTGCCCCGAGCTGTGAGGGGCTGAGGTATGACAGCCCACTATGCTGGGACTTATAGTGCCCTAGAATGTGGAGGACTGAGGAATCCTTAGTCCCTAACAGAGGGCACTACAAGTCTTAGCATAGCAGGCAGTAGTTCCTCAGTCCCCTACAGAGAGCAGTACAAGTCCAAGCAGGTAGCCTTCTGCAGTGGGACTTGTTGTGCCCTTGACTGTGGTGGACTGAGGAAGGGAAGTGTAAGGGGGTCTCTGTAAGCTCTGATGTATGGGGGAGCTTTGGTGACCACAGAGTTCCCTTTTACACCAGAGTCCCCAGCTTCCCCCTCAAATAATGGTTCCCAGAACTCTCCTTACATCAGAGTCTTCACACTTCCCTCTTACAGTGTAGTAAGTCTGGAGACTCCGATGTAAAGGGGGCTCTGTGAAATGTGATTAGAGATTTGACATTTCTACAATGTACATTTTTCTACTTACGATCCACAATTTCTAGCTGCTGAAATGGCTCGCTGTCTCTAAATGAATATTTCAGTGTGGCCGTCCTCCTCCTCCCCTTCTTCACCAAAAGCACAAGAGGGTGTCGCCCGTCCGCTTTGGCTAGAAGCAGAAGAGAAAAAAGAAACATAAAAAATACTAATGTACATAGTAGTATTAAAGGTTGTGAAGAGACACTTGATGGAGGTAGGAAAGGTAGGAGCGAGAGGGAGGGGAGGGTGGGGGGGGGGTTGTTGGTATTTGTGTTGTTGCATACCTAAACACATGTCCACCTACCCACAAAATTGTAACCTATCTGGTCACATGTTATGTATATTTTTACTTACCGGAGATTTGCTCCACAGCCTTTTTCAGGAGCCTGGGTGAGCGCCTTTTGGCATCACTCCAGGCCCGCTGAAGATCCACCACACGAGCCAGGAAGTTAAATCTCCGCTGCAGCCTCATCCGGAGACGACACATCATCTTGTGCTTTTGGTGAAGATGCATGTTCACCTTATCATACCCCCAGAGGAGGAGGAGCTGTGGAAAGAGCAATGTATGTTTGAGTCCAAGTATGTCCAAAAAGCACAGTCTTACAAAAACATGGTAGGTCGTCTTTGAGATTTTGTAGAACAAAGAATCCCATTTCTGGTGATACATATACATCGATGTCCAAATCTACCTCCATGACATAGGTTGCCCCACACTGGTGATTTCCTCTACATGATATAGACATTTTGTCAATTGGCCTTTCATTACACACCCAGGGCCGCCATCAGGGGGGGACAGCCAATACACATGTAGGGGGCCCGAGTGCCTGTAGGGGCCCCAGACCCGCCATCCATGAAGTGTGCAGGAGACAGTAGCCAGTTGACACATAAGGCAGGAGAAGCGCCGAAGGATAAATGCATAGAAATCACAGTAAACTAGCTGGCAGGGCTGGGACTCAGGAGATGTTAGGAGGGAGGGACTTAAGAGCCTTTCAGCGACTCATTGGCTGAGGAGGTAACAGGAGGCAGGCTGATCCGCTTCCTGCTGCCTCCTTAGCCAATGGGTACACAGGGTGCACTGTCCATCACTGCACAGCCTTGTGCTTCCTCTGCTGATGGGATAGAATTCCTCTGCCAAAAAAACATGCTGCAGAGATGGAGATACTGTAAGAGAGATGAAAAATTAATGTTTCCTAATGAAGCTGCTAGATTTAGCTAGAATACATGTACAATTCATAGCCCTTGGCATGTTAATTACAGTCACTGTATTTACAACCTTATTGCTGTCCATTTAGCAGGGTGAAAGTAACTTTACACACATGTAGCATAGGTATCAACTTTTGTCACCATGTTAAAAGGACAGCAGTATGGGTAGCATTACAGTGACTGTTATTAGTCCAGGCTCACTAAACTAGCCAATGCTTGGAAAAGCAAGCCATGCAGATTGCTTTTCAGGTCCCTTTTAACATGAGCTGTCTGATTGGGTGTGTCTGTTCATTATGCTGTGCTGAATTACCCTGGATTCGCAATTCCTGCAAGAGGAGCACATGGGATGTGGGAGATGAGAATTTAATGTGGCAGAATTATCCACACAATCACACATAATCCTTTTTAAAGGTCCCCAGCAGAATTTGATGGCATAGTGGTTGACAGCAGTGCCATCAGATTCCAGTTAGATCTGTAAATTAACAAAGCAATGGGATCTGGGGGCGTATTTAACTTGCAATGGACACCCCCATTGATTCACATATGGCAGTTTGAGATGCGTGTGTTGGGAATGTGATCCATTAAGACAAGTGATTATACACTCATGTGTTTCGTTTAGAGGTGATTTGTCCAATGCAATCCTTTGAAGACATGACCAGTCCATATTTTTGTGAACACTGATTCCATCTCAGGTGAACAAATTAGCTGCTGTGTGCAGATCCAGCTTATGATGGCGAGTCTCAGACAAGACAAACGGTGCAGAGCTTGCAGTGTGTATGTATGTATTTAAGGCAATAATTTTTGGCATAATGTATTTAGGGAATATAATGTTTCTAATCTTGCATATATGAAAAGGGGCAATACAATTGTCTTTATCTAGACAGATTCTAAAGCGTCATGGCAATCTGTCACAGATAATTGTGTTTCATTTTGTGTAAAAGTAGAAACTAATAAAATCTGTCTATATACAGACATAACCCACTTTAAGTACACAATGGGACCAGGGCATGTATGTAAACCGAAAATGTACTTAAAGTGAAGCAATCCCTTATTTCTTTTCTCAGTGCATGTAAATACACAAGCTCCATAGAAAATTTTGGCCACATTGATATGGCCTTGCTCCCAAACCATGTGGGAGCATGTTAAGGGGATCCAGGACTATGACATGATAGATTACCTAGGCAAGCTGGCCAGCCACAAAAAGGATATGTTGTAGTCCTGGGTACCCTCTCGGTGCTCCCTAAGTTTGTTATCCCTGTCACTTATGGTTTGTGAGCAGTGTCATGCCAAGCTGAACAAGCTGTGTCCTTACTCATGAGTGTATGTAAAGTGAGTGTACTTAAAGCAGGGTATGCCTATCTATATCTATATAGAAAGTTCCTAGATGTGAACCTGTTCCCTATTATATACTATATATATATATATATATATATATATATATATATATATATATATATATATATATATATATATATATATATATTATTATATACAATATATATATATATATATATATATATATATATATATATTATATACAATATATATATATATATATATATATATATATATATATATATTATATATATATATATATATATATATATATTATATACAATATATATATATATATATATATATATTATATACAAAATATATATATATATATATATATTATATACAATATATATATATATATATATTATATACAATATATATATATATTATATACAATATATCAAGAATGGGGGAAAGGGAGATGGGGCTACCATAAATTCACCGGGTTGTGGGATTGGAGACCCAGGTGATACTCCCAGTGGAGAAGGGATATGGACTTTATAGGGCTGGTATAATAGTGAACAACAACAAGATTAAAAATATAATAATATTTTATTTGACAAAAGATGAAAAAAAAAAAGGGGGTTGCATCAATTAAAAACATATACAAAATACACTGAGAATATAGGCATTTGTATCACAGAAATGACTTATTCATGTAGCAACATTAGGATGTGTGAATATATTGGTTCTACGCGTTTCGCCTGATTGAAACAGTCAGCTTCTTCAGGAACCAAAGAATTCTAGGCAACAAGGGCCTCTAATATAAACATTGGCAGAAAAAGAGAAAACAAAAATTATAAAAAGACACATCATATATAATATACATTTAATCAGCAAGCTATGCCTTTAAGAATGGATATCAAGGCAAGTATACAAGGATTTATCAGTATAGTAACTTGCTCACCTAGGTCATATTAAAGGTTAACTCAGGAAGGGTTCAGAATGCCAAAGTCGTCCCATATGAGCCAGGACACAAAAAGCCTCCCTCCAGCGGATCCTAACGCAGGATCAAAAATACCTCTAACGAGATAGGGTGGATCGGACCTCCTCCAAATTTACCCCGATGATTGATTCCATCATTGTTCAGTGCAGATGGATGCCCCCCATATGCTAGTATGGAGGTGCTAGCAAAAAATAGCACGATGGATAGGGAAATGATCAATATATATCAGCCCAGATAGCTCTGCAGTGCTAGTATGAACAAAAAATAGAATAAAGGAGAGAAAAAAACAGCAATAAGGATATATTGTAGCTGGATAGCCAAAAAATAGTCTGAGTATTAGTGTGACAGAAGCAAATTTCCTTTGTTAATAGGGCTTACCTATATTAGGGATGCATGTGGTATGGAGGTCCGAGCGCCAATGCTTGCGGCACGATCTGCCGCTGCTATCGGCGTGCTCACCTCGTGGGCTACTAAATAGGGAGAGGTCCCACCGGAAGTGCGACGCTAGTAGCGTCATGACGTCACTTCCGGCGCGGGAGCAGTGCATGTGCGTCACTGCAGGAGTGGTGGAAGATGGAACTGCAGCCAATGGGGCAGTGCGCACTAATCCCATTATCGGGAGAGGAATAGACGCCCGTGAGGGGGTGTATCTCCTCTGCTTTGCGCCCGAATCCACCCGGTGTGGAGGAGGTTCATAGCTGCCCAGGTTCACAACAAAACATCTTGGCATTTACAGAACCCTACAAAAGAAAGAAAACACATAAACAAAATTTTATAAATCCCACAAAAAATAAATAAACAACAAACAATTACTTAAAGGGACCGAAAAAATAATTATCAGTGATGATCCCTATATGTTGAGTGGGCAAGAAAAACACTTTTCATTCATGTTATGCCAACGATTGAAAACCATGATTATAGCATAGTGACAAAAATGTCCAAAAAAATTGATTAATTAATAAGGAATATTGTTGAAGAGATAATCTAAGAGATGTGTAGATTAAACCACATCATTTCTTTTGGTAGACTTGTAACAAAAGTAGGTAAGACTAGTGAAAGGAGGAAAGGGGGAAGGGAAATAGAGGGAAGGGGGGGGGGAAAGGGGGGAGGGGGGAAGGGGGGGAAGGGAGGGGGGGGGAGTGATGACGTAAATTTGACAAATAAAAGATGATATAAATAAACTGAATAAATCATATATACAGAAAATACTGACATACACGGCTGGAATACAAATATATGTTCAAAGGAATGGTTTGTATGACACTGCTGTGTTCAAACCTGGCCATTTGGTGGCCTGCTGGTTAAAAATCCATTTTGCCTCCCTCTGAAGGATGATCTTGTCAGTTATTACCCCCTCGTGGATTGCTGTTTATCACTTCTAGGACCGAGAAGGAAACCATGTGGGGGTCAAAACTATGGTTGAGACCGACGTGCTTGCATATTGGAGTAAATATAAGACCTACTTCTAGATAGTAAAGATGGTCGTTTATTCTTTGCCAAAATTTTCTTTTTGTCTTACATATATAAAACGCTCCACATTTGCATGTGGCTAGGTAGACAACACCCTGGGTCTGGCATGTAGCTGAAAATTTAGGCCGTAGAGTTCCTCCTTGTGGCAAGGGAAGAGTAGTACCCTCCCTTACCCATGGGCATTGGTCACAGGATCCACACCTGTGTGTCCCTAGTTCGCTTTCAGGACTCATAGAGGTTGGGGGCCTATAGTGACTGTGGACAAGTGAGTCACCCAATGATCTGGCCTTTCTGAAGACCAGTTCTGGCCTGGGTTTGACATACTTAGATATTGTTGAATCTTCTGTTAAGAAGTGCCAATTTTTGGCCAAAATGGAACGAATTTCTTGGTGGTGACTATTGAAGGTGGTTATCATTTTGGTGGTGGGAGAGGGTTCCTGTCTTTTAGGGGTATAAATAAGGTCATCTCTATTCTGTGATTTAGCCTTTCTATAGGCATTTTTTAGAACCCTGTTACTGTAACCCCTCAATTTAAGTCGTTGTTTTAGGGCCCCTGCCTCCCTCTCGAAGTCTTCCTCCCTCCCGCAGTTACGACGGATCCTTAGGTACTGACAATAGGGAATGTTACGTACTAGTGGTCTGGGGTGGCCACTCTGAAAATGAAGAATGGTATTCCCGGCTGTATCTTTACAGTACAGAGAAGTAAATAAAGTCCCATCGGGAGATAAGTGTATGTAGGTATCTAAGAAAGAGATCACCGATTTGCTGTGCTGCATAGTAAATTTCAAGTTAAATTGATTAACTGAAATGAATCGTATGAACTCCATCAATTGTTCAGAAGATCCCGTCCACACCACCAGGACGTCATCGATATATCTCTTCCAAAGAAGGATATGCTCGAAAAAAGGTGACGCCTTCTCGTCCGAGAACAGGTAGCGCTCCCATCCCCCCAGGTACAGGTTGGCATACGATGGGGCACATGCCGTCCCCATCGCTACCCCCTGTACCTGGAGGAATGTGTCGTCGTTGAAAGTAAATATATTGGAGTTGCAATAGAAAATCAGTACGAGCCCAATTGGAGCGCTCCTGTTCTCGAAGGAAAGAAGACGCCACCTCAAGACCTCGAGCATGAGGTATCGAGGAATAAAGTGCCTCAATGTCAATTGCTACCAGCAAAGACTGTGGGGGTACAGCAAGCCCCTCAACGACTTTGAGTAGTTCTACCGTATCCTTTAAATAGGATGGTAGACTGGCCACCAATGGGCGCAATTGACTGTTAACATACCGGCTTGCCATTTCCGAAATGCTGCCAATGCCGGATACAATTGGACGTCCTGGTGGTGGGACGGTTTTCTTATGGATCTTAGGGATGGAATAGAATGTAGGCGTAATAGGCCATTTCACAGATAAATATTCAAACAGCTCTTGATCAATCACATTATTATAGGCAGCGTTAGAGATTAATGTGTGAAACTCTGCATTTTTTATGGTAATCAGTGTCTCAGAAACCTTGGAATACCATTCCTCATTGGAGAGAATGGCCATACACATGTCAATATATTGATCACGATCCACGACGACCACATTGCCGCCCTTATCAGAGGGTTTGATGACAATGTGGTCGTCGTGGATCAAGCGATCAAGGGCCCGTCGCTGCGGGGGGGACAGATTGGACTCGAGATGGGAGGAAGGGACAAGATTTTCAAAGTCCTTTGTTGTCTGCTTTAAAAAGGCCCAAACAGCTGGGCAAGTGTGTAAACTTGGAAAATTGGTGGATTTGGCTTTAAATTGGGGTTCAGGGGGGGGCTCAGGTTCCTCATCGGATGAAGGCGAAGAGCCAGTATCGTTGGTGGGCCCTCCGCTTTCATCCAGGAGTTGGATTCATATTTTTAACATTTTGAAATCGTTGATTTTGAAACCTTTATAGGGATCCTCATGTGTTCCATCCTTGTCGCGTTTGTTTTTATTCTTGTCGAATAAATATTTATAGGTAAGATTTCTCGCGAAAAGGTGGAGGTCCTTTGTGATTTCAAATTTATTAACCCTTTCTAATGGACACAATCCTAACCCCAGCCTAAGTATATCTAGTTCATCAGCAGTTAATTGCCGAGATGATAAGTTGACAACATCTAGTCTGACAGGGGAGGTGTCGGTTTTAACATGTGTATGTCCAATGTGCCTGTCTTCTTGTTTCCCAGCACCTGCTGTCCGTTGGGACCCGCAGGAGCTGGGGTAGGGCCTAAAGGGGCCTCAATAGGTAGACTTGTTTGTTTACTTTTTGGTTTAGTTCCAGTGTTGGAAGATGTTTGAGATGGGTCCAATTCTATATTGAACATAGAGTACTGATTTTGCTCAGTTCTAGACCCATGTATGTTCATTGAACCCCTATCAGTATGAAGGAGCTGTTTAGGTTTCGGTGTCGTCTCATGTGGCGACACTGACCTTTTTTGGGCCTTTTCCTGTTGGAAGTCCATACGGTTCAGTCCTCCCCTAAGGGATGGTCTGCCCCGCTTGGGCTTACCCCTCTGTGCTTGGTTAGTACTTTTGTAAGACGAAGCTTAGGATGACAAGGAGGCTTCGGATTCTGTTCTAGTGATATTATTGTTATAATTAGTATTTCTAGGAAAATTTGGTCTATTCTTTTTTTGCCAACTAGTTTTATTCCATTTGTAAGCTGTACCGCTTGCAAAGGCTAATCTGTCTTTCATATATTTGAAATCCTTTTTGCCAATGATTTCTTTATTAAATCGTTCTAGAAATTGTGTTAATTCTTGTTCTTTTCTAATAAAATCGGTTGTTTGTGAAGCTGGTTTGAAGCAAACCAATCTCCTTGTTAACCTCTTCTAAGTCTTTTGAATATTTGTTTTTGCGCATCGGCGCTCGGACCTCCATGCCACATCCATCCCTAATATAGGTAAGCCCTATTAACAAAGGAAATTTGCTTCTGTCACACTAATACTCAGACTATTTTTTGGCTATCCAGCTACAATATATCCTTATTGCTGTTTTTTTCTCTTTTATTCTATTTTTTGTTCATACTAGCACTGCAGAGCTATCTGGACTGATATATATTGATCATTTCCCTATCCATCGTGCTATTTTTTGCTAGCACCTCCATACTAGCATATGGGGGGCATCCATCTGCACTGAACAATGATGGAATCAATCATCGGGGTAAATTTGGAGGAGGTCCGATCCACCCTATCTCGTTAGAGGTATTTTTGATCCTGCGTTAGGATCCGCTGGAGGGAGGCTTTTTGTGTCCTGGCTCATATGGGACGACTTTGGCATTCTGAACCCTTCCTGAGTTAACCTTTAATATGACCTAGGTGAGCAAGTTACTATACTGATAAATCCTTGTATACTTGCCTTGATATCCATTCTTAAAGGCATAGCTTGCTGATTAAATGTATATTATATATGATGTGTCTTTTTATAATTTTTGTTTTCTCTTTTTCTGCCAATGTTTATATTAGAGGCCCTTGTTGCCTAGAATTCTTTGGTTCCTGAAGAAGCTGACTGTTTCAATCAGGCGAAACGCGTAGAACCAATATATTCACACATCCTAATGTTGCTACATGGATAAATCATTTCTGTGATACAAATGCCTATATTCTCAGTGTATTTTGTATATGTTTTTAATTGATGCAACCCCCTATTTTTTTTTCATCTTTTGTCAAATAAAATATTATTATATTTTTAATCTTGTTGTTGTTCACTATTATACAAGCCCTATAAAGTCCCTATCCCTTCTCCACTGGGAGTATCACCTGGGTCTCCAATCCCACAACCCGGTGAATTTATGGTAGCCCCATCTCCCTTTCCCCCATTCTTGATACATTTTACTATAGGATGCGGGCTTGGTATTGAGGTCTATGATCAACTGTATATTTTTGTTTTCCCAATTATATACAATATATATATATATTATATACAATATATATATATATATATATATATATATATATATATTATATACAATATATATATTATATACAATATATATATATATTATATACAATATATATATATATATATATTATATACAATATATATATATATACAATATATATATATATATATATATAATATATATATATATATTATATACAATATATATATATATATATATATATATATATATATATATATATATATATATATATAGTGTAGGGAACAGGTTCACATCTAGGAACTTTCTATAACAGGAAGCTTCTATCTCACGTCTAATAGGCAGAAAGTGCATGCGCATATCAGTAGACCAAAAGTTACTTGCACACCCGCTAGATAAGCGACACCCACCCAGCCCCCCAGCCACCATCCCCCATCTCGCACATTCACCCCCCCTCCTTACCTTACAGATAAATGCCACAATTTCGGCAGTAAACAGCGCTGGAGCCATGATGCACAAACTTGCGGGAGGGCCTGGACAATTTCCGGAAACGTGTGCACCCACAAATAGTTTAGTTTCCGGTTGCATTTACAAATATGAGAACGCTGTTTTTTATATTAGCGAATTCGCCAACAATAGTCACCTTACACAACCATTAAGCATATCTAACTTAAAAAAATAAATAAAAAAACATACATTTGTGGACACCAGAAAACTTTATTTATACACATGAAGACATTTTGAAAAAAGATTTGAAACATGCTGTTTATTACACAGAGAATACACAGTTCAAACATTTCACATGACATATTTTTGGCAGTCTCCACAGTATCCCATTGAAGCCACAGAATTGTATTTTTTAAACAAAAACAACCTTTGTACAACATTTATACCATATACATCGACAAAGAGCCCATAATCTTCAGATACATGTGCAGATTGACAGAATACACAATTATGTTAACAGCAATAAATACTTACAGAGAGTCAAGTGGGCTTATGTTTCTTTGGACATAACAGACAACACAGCCAAATCCCACCTCCATAAATAACAAAGGCCCCCAAATGTTAACCATAAAGCATGTGACACACAATATATTGGACCTCTTCCTAGGTCAAATCTTTGCTGCTGTCTGAGTGACCTATATATAATCAAGGGAAACACACACCCAGTAATGGTAACTCCCAGGCAAAAAATTAACTGTGTGTGTCCTGTGTGTTTTGGAGCATGCTCAGTTGCCAAGAAAAGGGAAATAGAAATGAGGAGAGAGACCTAAACAACCCAAATACATGTATATATGTATGTAGGTGTGTATATATGTGAATTGATAAAATTCTCTCTTCAAGTTTGCTAGTCATTATTTAGAATGTTTAGATACAGGAATACATACATATATATACAATTACATGAGAGAGCGAGAGAGAGAGAAATATATATTTAGGGAAACAATTGAAACACACCTTTTGGGATTTGGGAGTTGAGATTGTGAAGATTGAACAGATATGTAAGCCAACAATCTGACTCATTACTCATGAACATCCCTAATCTTGGCGTGGCAATTATATAGGCGTTCTTATGGGCGTTTTCCCAGGCGTTTTGACATGCATTTTTTGGGCAGGCATTTTTATATGAAATAACCTAAAATAGCCCCAAAAACAGACCACAACACCTACATGTGAACGTAGCCCGTTTGGGGGGCGTTTGGGGGTGATTTGTACAGCTCAAGGATCAACTCCCAAAACAGCCAAAAAGTCCAATCCTATTCAGTTCAATGGCCCCTGTTCCCATGTGAGCATTTTGACGGCATGAGGAAAACACCCAATGCTCACTGAGAAATAGCACAATCATTAGGGAGTCTGCCTTCCTGCTGTAGGTTTGTAAGTTCGAATCCAGAAGGAGCCCTCTGTATGGGCAACACTTGGAGGTCTCCAAACCTCCAAATGTTCACATCATTAATTTTGTTCATGTTTGAAAAAGGCATGTGTATCAGCAAACTTTTAATCTAAAGACATGAACAAAATACAAAAGATGCCACATAAAGTCAATATGTAGCAATATTGTGAGCTAAAGCTATATTTGTTTGTTGGGCATACTTTGCTAATTAGCCAAGTATGGGGATATATATATACCTTCAGTTAAATGTGTAGTCAAATGCTAACACTTGGCCATACCCATATGGAAGAAAATGTTGTATTTGCAATATATTTAGAAAAACATTCTTTTAAAACACATCGAATATTGGCAAAATTTTGACATTTCCTTTATATTTGTGAAATGCTAATAATCTTTATTTGAAATATGTTTTACATCTATTTTTGTTCTATCTGACGACCCGTTCCCCAATGTAATATTTTGTGGGATAATTTAGATAATGTGGAGGTTCTATATAAACACTGTAGATTTCACTGTTATGACTTCTGAGTTAGCAGGAAAGCTGTATGGAATGTGATGGTGTTTACTAAGGGATCCCTTGTTGGAAGTGTGCATGTTTTTCCAATTCCGCCGTTTTTTTCCATTTTCTATGGGCGAGACAGCGGATTTTTAGTGCGTATTCAAAAAAAAATTGCCCAAAATCGCGCTAGCGGAATTTTTTGAGCCTATTTGGCGTTGCGCATGCGCACATTCGCGCGTTCGCAGCTCGGGGCTTGAGGAGCTTTTTTTCCTTTCTACACTTTTGCAGATATCTCTCTTTCTAAGTCAGTTTTTGACATTTTTTAAAAGCCAGTCATCTCCAAATTGTTTTCCACACCTTCCACAGTGATTGGGGATTTTTGGGGGTACAGGGGAAAATTTGGCAACACATTAGTCGAGCTTTTAGCTGGCGTGTTTTTAAGTCCCGCTCTGACCTTGTAGCATCTTAATGAATCTCACACTAGGCGTTATTGTCCGCCCGCCTTTCTCTGAATACCAATTCAGACGTACAAATTCGCCGGTTCGCAAAAAACCCGCCGTAACGCCAATTCGCCGTACTATGAATCAGGCCCTATGTGTCCTGTTTACCATTTTCATTCAAAGTGAAAGAAAATCCAATTAGTTGGCCCCAGAAAATTAATAGAGGGGACACTAGTTCTGGTGATCTGGTGACCTGCTCTAATGTTCTCAGTGATACCTCACATGTGTAGTTTTAACGTTGTTTACATATGCAAGCGCGACCTACGTATGCATTCGCTTCTGCGTGCGAGCACGAGGGGGCTGGGGTGCTTTAACTTTTTTTTTGTTTATTTTATTGTAACTTTTTTTATTTTTACACTTTACTTTTATTTTTTTTTATCACTTTTTTTCCTATTACAAGGAATGGAAACATCCCTTGTAATAGGAATAGGGCATAGGTCCTCTTTATGGAGATCTCAGGTCCATAAGACCCTAGATCTCTCCTTTAGGCTGGAAAGCCTGAGATTAAAAAAAAAAAAAAAGGGCTGCTCTCGGTCAGCTCTATGGTAAACTTCTGCCGCTTGCGGATTCCTTCTCTGGCTCGCTGATCGTACGGGTGTCCATTCCCGCCATGTAAAAACAGTCAAGCTGCTGAACTATGATTGTTTTTACTGTGCAGGGAATCGCCGGCAAAAAAAATAAAAAAATCTGAATGATGCATGTAGCTGCAGGCATCATTCAGGTATCTCTACTGAAATCCCAGGACGTCATGTGATGTTCAGCAGTATGGAAGTGGTTAAAGTCGTTGCACAGATATGAACGGTACTCATTGGGAAACATGGGGTGCGACTTATCATGCGACTTTAGGTTCCAAAGTCGCTTAACAAGTCGCACAAGTGTGAATGGGGCCTTAAAGCGGAGTTCCACCTAAAAGTGGAACTTCCGCTCTTTTGTTTCCTCCCCCCCTCCAGTGCCACATTTGGCACCTTTCAGGGGGGAGGGGGGAACGGGTACCTGTTTTTGACAGGTACCTTTCCCCACTTCCGGGATACAGCGCCGCGGCGCCATCCCTCGGAAGTTCGGCCCCCTCCTCCGCCACCGAGCCAATAGGAATGCGCACCAGCTTTGCGCATGCACAGTAGGAAACCCAGCTTCACTGCCGGGTTCCCTTACCGGCAATGGCGGCAGCAGCACCCGACAGCCGATGGAAACATCGGCTGCGGTGCCGACATCGCTGGGCTCCAGGACAGGTAAGCGCCCTAATATTAAAAGTCAGCAGCTACAGTATGTGTAGCTGCTGACTTTTAATTTTTGGAGCGGATGGAGGGGGAGGCGAAACTCTGCTTTAAGTGAGTTGGCATATTTCTACAGTTTGAGCCATTTTACCTCTTTATTAGCACTAAAAATTGACAGGGGTTCTAATCCTTCTCCACTGTTATCATGTCATGAGATAAAATACCACATGGTTTCATGAGAACAATACCCCACACTTTGATTAAATAACTTGTGCTTTATTTAAGTAGTGTTTTTTTTTTCATTGCAAAAAAGTGTTTGAGGGTCAGTTCACACCACAGAAATGCAGTCCGGATGCTGTTCCAGATGCTTTTCTGCATGCGTGTTTTTGATACAGTCCAGTGCATTTTCCCCCCTTTTTACTTAACCTAAAATAAAGACACGTGTTCCAGTGTGTTTTTGATGTTTTTAGGTGGGTTCCAGATGGTTTACAGTCCAGTCCAGTGCAGGAAAAATGCAGCATGTTGTACTTTTTTTTCTGGAACCGAAACGCACTGGTACTGCAAGCACTGGTGTGAACTATGACATTGGAAACCATATAACCTGCGCTTTGATGCAGAAAAAAAAAAACCACACTGGACTGCATGTGGTGTGAACTGGCCCTGAGAGAAGCTATGAGTTATTGTATCTCAGATTTTAAGAGATAAATAACTCTCTGTGAATTGAGCCCTGGCTCCGGAAGATCTCCGGGATATTGTGATTCAGCTGAGTGCTCTGATCCCAAGGCGAGAGGGAACGAGAATACATGTAGCAGAATACATTTTGGCCTATGAATTCATTGAGAATGTAGCACCCTTCTAGGTAGGTGCTAGAGAGTGAGCATAGTTTTTGACTCTGTCTGCCTTCAGTGGCAGAGCTAGACTTTTAAAACAGGGGTGGCAAAGGGGTCGCAAGGTATTAAAGGGGATATAAAGGGGATCTATGGGGACCCTGCTCTAAAGGGGGATCTATGGGGTTCCTGCTCTAAAGGGGGATCTATGGCATAGATCCCCTTTAGAGCAGGATCCCCATATATCCCCCTTTAGTGCAGGCCAGGGCAGGTCCCCCATAGATCCTCCTTTACAGCAGGCCAGGGTGAGATGAGGTCCCCCATTTAGATCCCCCCTTACAGCAGGCCAGGGTGAGGTGAGGTCCGGGGACCTCACCTCACCCTGGCCTACTGTACGGGGGGAGATCTATATGGGGGACAGGACCTCACCTCACCCTGGTCTACTGTAAGGGGGGGATCTATATGGGGGACCTCCCCTCACCCTGGCCTGCTGTAAGGGGGAGATCTATATGGGGGACGGAACCTCACCTCACCCTGGCCTGCTGTAAGGGGGGATCTTAATGGGGGACCTCACCCTGGCCTGCTGTAAGGGGGATCTATATGGGACCTCTATCTATATGGGGGACCTGGTCCCCCTTATAGATCCCCCCTTACAGCAGGCCAGGGTGAGGTGAGGACCCCCATATAGATCCCCCCCTTACAGCAGGCCAGGGTGAGGTGAGGTCCCCCTATATAGATCCCCCTTACAGTCAGCAGGCCAGGCATTGGGCAAGGGCAGGTTCCCCATAAGATAGATCCCCTTTCCTTTACAGACTTCTCACTACTCAGTCAGTCACTAGTACAGTCAGACAGTACTACAGTAGTAGTCTCTTAACTACCTTTTCTATATGGGGGACAGGACCTCACCTCACCCTGGTCTACTGTAAGGGGGGGATCTATATGGGGGACCTCCCCTCACCCTGGCCTGCTGTAAGGGGGAGATCTATATGGGGGACGGAACCTCACCTCACCCTGGCCTACTGTACGGGGGGAGATCTATATGGGGGACAGGACCTCACCTCACCCTGGTCTACTGTAAGGGGGGGATCTATATGGGGGACCTCCCCTCACCCTGGCCTGCTGTAAGGGGGAGATCTATATGGGGGACGGAACCTCACCTCACCCTGGCCTGCTGTAAGGGGGGATCTTAATGGGGGACCTCACCCTGGCCTGCTGTAAGGGGGATCTATATGGGACCTCTATCTATATGGGGGACCTGGTCCCCCTTATAGATCCCCCCTTACAGCAGGCCAGGGTGAGGTGAGGACCCCCATATAGATCCCCCCCTTACAGCAGGCCAGGGTGAGGTGAGGTCCCCCTATATAGATCCCCCTTACAGTCAGCAGGCCAGGCATTGGGCAAGGGCAGGTTCCCCATAAGATAGATCCCCTTTCCTTTACAGACTTCTCACTACTCAGTCAGTCACTAGTACAGTCAGACAGTACTACAGTAGTAGTCTCTTAACTACCTTTTTTTCACCTGTCCCGACTCCCCAGGCAAGGTTTTTCCTGCAGCACCACAGACAGACACCAGCTTTCTGGCCCCTCCCCCGCCGCCTTCTTTGCTGAGCCTGAATAATTGATGGCGATTGGCGATGCTGCTGATGCTGAGTCCTGACTGGACTCCTGTCTTTCCACTCCTCTCCGCGCCGGCTTCGATTGCTCACTGCCTGGTTCTCTCCCGCGCTGCGCTGGGCGGCCGCTGCACAGGCTAGTCCCTCCCCCAGACAGTCCCTCTCAGTCTCCGCACCGCACGCCTCCCCCACCAGTCTACAGTGGGCGGCGCCAACAGGATTGGGTTCGGGAGCTGAGCGGCCAGGGGCAGAGAGCAGCAGACACAGCGGCGGCGGCCATGGCAGAAGCACTGCACGAGGGTGATTAGGGTGTAATGTTTTCAGCGGGATGGCAACAGGGGTGGCAAGGACTTTGTTTGGGGTGACGATTGCCACCCCAGCTAGCCCTCTGGCTCCGCTACTGTCTGCCTTTCAGAGGAGCAGCAGGTAAGTTCTATATTGCACTTTGCTTAACAGGGAACAGGATCTGTGAGTTAGGTCTGCTCAATGTGCCCAGTGTGTGATTTATATGGTCTGAGGGAGTGTCTCCACTGTGCCCAATGGGGAGGCACATTGGACAGTGGAGGTAACCTGGCCAATAAGGACACAGGCTTTGATACAGCCCCAGGGATTGGCACAGACGGCTGTCTCGGTGCATTGGGGGGTGTAGTATATAAAGCCAGGGGCACATGTTCACAAGGTTTTTGGCTGGAAGAGTCCCAGAAGGAGGGTGCTGGCTGCCTCCTCTTCTGAAGTAGTTGGTGTGTGGACACAGGCAGTCAGCCTGGTGAGCCAGAGGAGTGGAGCTGAGCCCAGAGGTCCAGGAGATCTGACTGGAGGAGTTGAGGCACTGCGAGAATCTGGAAAGCAGTATCGTGAGTACAGAGGATCTTGCCTAAGGGTCTGTGCAAGAAGGGGACAACTCTGGAGTAGTGTAGTCAGTGGACGGGTGTCAGCTGGTGGAGGAAAGGAGGTACTAGGTGAGAGAAATACCAGAAGGAACCTTACCTCAGATTCATCCAGTGGCAGGATGAAGTAGCGGCCTTGCTGCATTCTCAAGTTAGAAGTCCTCAGAATTGTGAACAGTTCAATAGCTCAATATAAAATAAAAACCACAAAAACATCAACTGATCATTGACTGAGCTGAATGTAAAGTGTTAAGATTTCTGCATGCAGTTGCTAGGGGTAACCCAGGGGAATCCAAAAGTGTTAAAAACCAGCAACCCCCAAGGGGGGGGGGGGGCAGTGCTACAAGAAAAAATATTTTATGTGCAAAATTTTATAAGAGAAATGAAGAAAAAGATTTTTTATTTTTTTTGCAAAATGTTTGGTCTTTTTTCCTTTATGTAGTAAAAAACCTAGTGATGAATAAATATCACCAAAATATAGCTATATCTGTCTCAAAAAAAAGTTATAAAATGATTTGGGTACAGTGTTGCATGAATGAGTAATTGTCATTCAAAGTGTGACAGTGCTGAAAGCTGACTATTGGCATGGGAAGGGGGTGAAAGTACTGTAACCAGTAGGCAAGTGGTTAAAAAAACGGGTCCCTCTAATACTTACTTGAGCCTTATCTCTGTCCAGCGATGTCCACGAGTCCCTCGGCCATCCGAGACTCTCCCTCCTGATTGGCTGAGACACAGCCGCAGTGCCATTGCCTCCCGCAGCTGTCAGTCAGTTAGCCAATCAGGAGAGAGAGGGGGTGGGGCCGAACAGCAGCGCTGTGTCTGAATGGACACACAGAGCTGCAGCTCGGCTTGGGTGCCCCTATAGCAAGCTACTTGCTGTGGGGGCACTCGATAGGAGGGAGAGGCCAGGAGCAGCAATGAGGGACCCGAAAAGAGGAGGATCCGGACTGCCCTGTGCAAAACCAACTGCACAGAGCAGGTAAGTATAACATGTAATTTAGTTTAAAAAAAAAATGAGATTTTACAATCACTTTATCTTTCTGCTAAGGTCTCCGCTCCCCCCTGTCAGTTCTTCTACTGCCCTGACTCACCCAACCTTATTCCCTTTAGCCCCGCATCTCCCCTAACCCGCTCTTCACAGTCCCGCCTCTCTTCTCATTTAACCCAACGCCCCTTCCCAACCCCCGGCCTCATGTACACATGAGGCATAGTGAGACCTGCCTGCCGGTCTCCTGGCAATGACAGGTGTGTTTCAGGGACGCCAGTGCAATGACTCCTGTTGCTACCAGCGCTACACCACTGGGGCTGACAAATGCCCAGGCGCCAGGATGATATTTCTAGTCGCAATGGTGACCTGGCGCCTGGGATTTGTCGAGCTCTGGAATTATTTTGTGTACTCAAATTGATTTTAAAGCCTAAGTTAACCACTTGCCGACTGCCTAACGCCGATCTACGTCGGCAGTCAGCCCCTCACAGGCAAAGCGACGTAGGTCTACTTCGCTAGCCTGTGAGGGTCTAGGGAGCGAGCGCGCGCCCGCGCGGTCACGCACCCCCCGCGTGTGTGACCGGCGGACCCGATGTCCGCCGGTCACTCTGCGATCGTCGGGGGAGAGGGAGAAAGTCAGGCGGCTTGTGTAAACAAGCTGCCTGTCATTCTCCCCTGTGTATGAAGGATGATCATACGGTTCTACTATGTAGAACCGTTGATCACTGTTCATACATCTGAAGCCACAGCCAATCACAGTAGAAAGCACGCCCCTAGGGACACACATAGCCCCTCCCTTTCAAAAAAGTTAACCCCTTCACTGCCAGTGTATTTTTACAGTAACAGTGCATATGTATAGCACTGATTACTGTAGAAATGTCACTGGTAACCCCAAAAGTGTCAAAAATGTCAGTCAAGGGTCCGATCTGTCCACTGCAATGTCGCAGTACCGCAAAAAAAATCGCAGATCGCCGGCATTACGCGTTAAAAAAAACAACAAAAATGACAAAAATGTTCCCTTTGTTAGTAAACGCGATAACTTTTGCGCAAACCAATCAAAATACGCTTTTTGCAATTTTTTTTTTACCAAACATAGGTAGCATAAAACAAATTGGCCGAAAATGTTAAAAAATTTTGGTTTTTACATTTTTTTGGGGGGGAATTTCATATAAAAAAATGTGAAAAATATTGCTATTTTTGCAAAATTTACGCTATTTTTTTGTTTATAGCGCATGATCAAAAAATCGCACAGGTGATCAAATACCACCAAAAGAAAGCTCTGTTTGTGGGAAAAAAAGGTCGCCAAATTTGTTTAGATACAGCGTCGCACGACCGCGCAATTGTCCGTTAAAATCACGCAGTGCCGAATCGCAAAATACCCCCTGGTCAGGAAGGGGATAAAATCTTCCGGGGCTTAAGTGGTTAAGTCCTGTAGCAGTGCTATAGCTTCCAGGAATGATTCACCAGCGGTAAATGGGGAAGGGACAGATGAATGAAAGGTCTGCCTCCTCCATTCAGAGACCTTTAATATGAATAGAGGAGGTGGGGGAAATTGTGTGTTAGTGGTGGAGGCTCTGGATGAGTGCAAATGACAAGCTCTTCAGCTCTATTAACCCCTGCTGCGCTGAAAGATTATAGTGGTGGTGGGGGGGGGGGGGGGGGATCGGAGGAGAATTTCAACTAAACAAGTCTATAGCATTGGATTGATAGTATGTAAAGTCACCTGTGTTGTTTTATTGATTTGTTTTTCTTTTTGTACTGACAGCATAACTGCAACTAGCTCTTTTTATTACACACACATGTGGGATTTTAAGTAAATATATGTCAAAACGTAAGTTTAGCATGTGGGTAAATTATGGAAAAATTGTCAGGCAGCAAAACATACCTATCCCCCCGAAAAAAAGAAAAAAAAAAGGTCCAAAATCGTGCAAGCCACCGATCTCAATGACATGTTTCACAAAGCAGAAGAAAGAGGTCGATGGGAAGTGACGTATTAATTGTGGGACGCTTTTTTTTTTTTTTTAACCTCGCGGGTGCTGAAGGAGAGTGCGGCTTATAGGCAGTGAAGTTTTTCTGTCCCTTTCCCTGTTCGGACTGCTTGTGAGAGAAGAAACAGAGCAAGATGGTGGTCGTGGGGAAGACTAGCGCCATTGCGGCAGGCGTTTGCGGGGCCTTGTTTCTGGGTTACTGCATTTACTTCGATAGGAAACGGAGGAGTGACCCTAACTTCAAGAACCGTCTGCGAGAGAGTAAGAGCGCAATTCATAGCTTGTTTTATGTGAGCCGGGATTAGGAAAGCACAGGTAACAGGCGGGGTTTCCTTTCTAATAAGGAGGCGATCAGCCGTTCCTGTGGATGACTAGCACTGGGGCTTTCAGCTCTGTAGAAATATAAGGGAATCCCTGAGGGAGAAGCATTCCATGCACATTTCATACAGGGTGTTGTCTCCAAAATGTAGGTGACTCTATGACCCTTTACAATTCTATCGTCTCTTTTAACATATTCATGTACCTGCTGGA
Source organism: Pelophylax lessonae (assembly GCF_965119305.1). Classification (NCBI taxonomy): domain Eukaryota; kingdom Metazoa; phylum Chordata; class Amphibia; order Anura; family Ranidae; genus Pelophylax; species Pelophylax lessonae. Next base: position 471,925,608 of record NC_138770.1, on the reverse strand, counting down.
AACAAGTACATGAATGAATTTAGCTTACAGTCTGTCCATCCTCAGCGGGGATGAGCTCAGGCGCATTACCATGCAATGTGAACCTACCTGAGCTATCCTGCCAGGAAGCTTTCAAAGCTGACAGCCAATGGGACACTTCACGCTAGAGATAGACCGATATGGGTTTTTCAGGGCCGATACCGATATTTTGGTCACTAAGTATCGGTATCGGCCAATATTTTGTACATTTAAAGTTTTGAAAAATAAAGAGAATTTTTGACACAAATCTGGTACTGAACATGTGAGGTAGGTCTTTTAGCTGTAATGTGCGGTCTTCCCTGCCTGCCAGGAATCCTGTGTGAACCTAGTTTAGTGTCATTAAAATCCTAGAATCCACTTTATTAGTGTTTTATATAATGTCCAGTGTGTGTTTTTGTAATAGAATAGTGGGAAATACCTTCATTACATCGCTGCTCCGGTCTCAGCTAACCTCCCGCTCTGCTGTCTTCTCCTCTCATAGCGGTCAGAGGAGGATATCAGCCACTCCCCTCTACAGTGTACACAGAAATGCCGGGGATTAAATTAGAATAGTGTGAAAAACCTTTGTTACATCGCTGCTCCGGTCTCAGCTAACCTCACGCTCTGCTGTTTTCTCCTCCCATAGCGGTCAGAAGAGGATCTCAGCCACTCCCCTCTACAGTGTACACAGAAGCGCCGGGTATTAAATTAGAATAGTGTGAAAAACCTTTGTTACATCGCCGCTCCGGGCTCTCCTCGCTAATCTCCCGCTCTGCTGTTTTCTCCTCTCATCTCGGTCAGAGGAGGATATCAGCCACTCCCCTCTGCAGTGTGCACAGAAATGCCGGGGATTAAATTAGAATAGTGTGAAAAACCTTTGTTACATCGCTGCTCCGGTCTCAGCTAACCTCACGCTCTGCTGTTTTCTCCTCTCATAGCTGTCAGAGGAGGATCTCAGCCACTCCCCTCTACAGTGTACACAGAGGGGGGTATTCGATTAGAATAGTGTGAAATACCTTTGTTGCATCCGGGCTCAGCTAATCTCCCATTCTGCTGTCCTTCTCTCCTCCCCCACTGACAGCTGGGCTCACGGAAAGGCCGAGCGGCGATGTAATGAAGGTATTTCACACTATTAGATTACAAAAACACACACTGGACATTACATAAAACACTAATAAAGTGGATGCTAGGATTTTACATACACTAATATTCAGGGTTCTTACGGTCATTAAATTCCTGGAAAAGTCATAGGCATTTGACATGACACTTATCAGGCCTGGGAAAGTTATGGAAAATAACTAAACACCACTAACTTTTGGAAAAGTCATGGAATATTGAGAACTCGCCACTGTGGAGCAGATGCTTAATAATTTTGTTGACACATATTTTACATTGGTGTAAGCATCTATAGGACTGGTATGCGTCCTTCCGGGTCCGCGGTTTGCCCTGAGACTGACCAGCAGAAGCAGCCGAGAGATGAGAACCAACCAGGCAGCGGAAGCGCATAGTCACTGGAGGGAAGGCTGGCCGCATAAACGTGATAATGCGGGGGGGCGGTTACCGGTCCGGTGACCGATTCCCGGCGTCATGATGTTCATGCGGCCGGCCAGCCCTTCAGTGACTATGCGCTTCCGCTGCCTGATTGGTTGTCATCTCTTGGCTGCTGCTGGCCAGACTCAGGGCAAACCGCTGACCTGGAAGGACGCCTACCAGTCCTATAGACTCTTACACCAATGTAAAATATGTGTCAATAAAATTATTAAGCATCCGCTCCACTGAGTGGCGCCTTTCTGTTAACTCTTTTCTGCCTTTTCGTGGGACTGTGTCTTCGGCCTAAAGAGTAAGCACTGCATTTTGTGCATCTGACAGTGCCATCCATACCAGTCCGGCTGCACCTTCATGACTGCCTGAACTGCTTTATTCCTGGCAAGCAGGAGCGCCCATTTAATGTTCTTTCTCCAGTATAGACAAGAGTAAGCGCTGCATTTGTGCATCTGTGCCATCCATACCACTCCGCCTGCACCACCATCATGACTGTGGCTTCGGCCTAAAGAGTAAGTGCCGCATGTTGTGCATCTGACTGTGCCATCCATACCAGTCTGGCTGCACCTCCATCATGACTGCCTGAACTGAAGCTTTATTTTATCCCCAACAGGAGCGGCCATTAATCTTCTTTCTCCAGTTACAGTATATTGGTCAAATTACAAGTTTTAACTTTTTGGGGGTAACACAGTTTCAGCTAAAGTTAGTGTGTTCACAGTGTAGCAATGCCAGGGAAATGCAGCTTTAAAAATGTATGGCTTCATGATGAAAAGCATGAGAGGTGGCTGGAGAACATTTCAAACATGGGAGAGGCAGTGCTGTCTAGCCACGCTAAAGGTGGAAAGCACCAGTCTGCAGCTGCATGCTCGACAGCTTCCAATCCGATCGCTGGCTTTTTCACCCGTGGGCCTGAAGTGACACCGGCTCCCAGCTACGGCAGATGTGCTTCCATCTCATCCACTGTATAACAAGGGACCATTTTGAGTCACGCTGTATCCAGAAACGAAACCCTAACTGCAGAGGTACTGTACACTACAAAGCTTGTCATTTATTTTAGTAAAAAAATGCTGGGTGTGACATGGATTTTCTTATTATTTAACATGTATACATAGACATTTCATGAATATTTACGTGAAGTCATGGAAAAGTCATGGAATTTTATTGGTAAAAATGTGTATGAACTCTGAATATTACATACACTAATATCGGCCAGCTCCGGGGCTGATACCGATATATCGGTAAAAGTGAATATCGGCCCTCAAGCCGATAATCGTCGATTCTCTACCTCCCCACCCTGCAGATGCACATGTACACATTCAGACATGCTTCAGCCATAGCTGGTGCAAGACTGTTTTGCGCCCTAGGCGAGACCAGCTACTTGCACCCCCCACAAAAAAAAAAAATCAAACTTCAATAATTCTAGCACCAGAACTTCTGCCTAGCATTAAACTGATGATCTGTAGGGGCTTTGCGTGTGTGCGCCCATGAAACGCCGACAAACTTTAGTTCCCTGTATTTTTACATAGGCAACGCTTTTAAAAGCCCCCTACAGGTCATCAGTTTAGCGTTATGCAGTGGTTCTGATGCTAAAATTATTGCACTCACTCCAGTGTGCGCGGTGATACGGCAGTCACTGGCGCTAAAAGCGCATGCATTTCTGTGTGTAGGGAGGCTCTAAAAATGGGAGGCTTTTTTTTTTTTTTTTTGCATCTCTTTAAAGTGGAGTTCCACTCATAATTGTTTTTTTTTTTTTTTTTAAAGTCCACAGCTACAGAAAATTGCAGCTGCTGCTCTGCCCGGGTCTCCTGTCCCATCGGAAAACCTGAGCAACCAGCCGGCGCTTCTGCGATGAATTAACCCAGAGGTGGCGTCCATGACGTCACCTCCGGGTTACTCGGCTGCTAAAGGCGGCAGTTTCAAAAAGTGAATGGAATTCAAAAATGCAGTTTTCGGCGTTTTGAATACATGGAAGTGTAGTGGAGGGGTTTGGGGTCTTTTAGACCCCCGATCCCTCCATAAAGAGTACCTGTCACTGGATATTGCTGTCACAAGGGATGTTTTCATTGCTTGTGACAGCAATAAAAGTGATCAGATTTTTTTTTTTTTTTAAAAAGCCTGTGTTAAAATTAAATAAATAGGAAAAAAAAGATTTTAGCCACCCCCGTTGCTGTGAGGTCACACACGAAAAAACATATACGGGAAGTGGGGCTGCAAATGAAATCGCTGTTCAAACCACACATGAGGTATCGCTGCGATCGCCAGAGTGTGAGCAATAATTAAAAAAAAAAAAAAAGAGCTATACCCGAACTCTAAACTGGTAACCATTAAAAAATTTTAAAGCGTCGCCTATAGAGATTTATATTGACCGTAGTTTGTCGCCATTCCGCGGGTGTGCGCAATTTTAAAATTTAACATGTTGTTTATTTACTCGGCGTGACATCATCTTTCACAATACGCAAAAAAAAAAAAAAAATGGGCTAACTTTACTGTTTAGTTTTTTTAAATGCAGTGAAATTTGATTTTTCGTAATTTTTCCCAAAAAAATGACGTTTGAAAGACCGCTGCACAAATACCGCGTGACAAAAAATATTGCAATGGCCGCCATTTTATTCTCCAGAGTCTTTGCTAAAAAATATATATAATGTTTGGGGGTTCTACGTAGTTTTCTAGCAAAAAATACTGATTTTAACTTTTAAACAAAATGTGTCAAAAATGGGCTTGGGGGTAGAGTGGTTAAATTAAAGTGGAGCTCGGCTTTAAATGTTAAACTTTTTTTTTTTTTTTTTTTTTTTTATACTTTTTACAAATTTTTTTTTTTTTTTTTTTTTACTATACACTTTTATTGCTATCACAAAGGGGATCATGAGCCCCCTATGTGATAGCTTATAGGTGACAGGTACTCTTTATTAGACATGCAGGATCTATTAGACCCTGATGTCTTCTCTGTACTCCGCTACTGATGGTGTTCCATCAGCTGCTTCCCTAAGCACAACTCCTGTAGAATGGCAGTGGTGGTCCAGTAAGTAGCGTCAGATAAGTCCCTTCCTGGACTTTGCTCAGGAGGTAGGCTCAGTTGAGGGATGTCTGTGGCGCTTCTGCTGTCCTTTCCAGGGCCCCCCATGACCACACTGGGTTCGCTGGTAGGATAGCGAAGCCCGGTAAACATGGCGGGGGGTTTCTCAAGAGGGAGGCCAGCACATTGTGGGAAGTGATCAGCGGTTTAAGAGCTGCTTGTATCACTTCCACATTAAAAGCCAATAGTCTGCTTTACTGAAGTACACACACTTCCGGCCGGTATAGCGGGGAGAGGGGAGGGAAGAAAGCTTGACTTTGATGACGCCAAGACAAAATATACAGTTGTATAGAAAAAATCTATTTATAAAAAATACAAGTTTTATTAGTAACAAACCATATTAAAATAACCCCTAAAATAGGGGTAAATAGGATGTATTGTCACATGGACTTAGCAAGGTGCAGGCCCAAAGAACTTTGTCCAAAGGACTGATGCATTTCGACTTGCTAGTCTTCCTCAGGTGGATACTGGACATTGAAGTCACATGAGTTATTTTTTTTTTTTTTTTAGAAAAAAAAAAAAAATAAGCAACATATTCCGAGAATATACATACATCACAAATCATAGCAGAGAACATACAATATCAAAAAGTTTTTTACCAAATAAACAACAAAATAGCAAAAAAACATAACAAATTGTGCTGGGAATCCAACCATAGAGTGGACCAAGATGGAACTGCCCTCCATTACCCTACAAGATAGCAGTCCAAATCTGTGCACCCATTATAAATATCTCATTGTATAGTAGTGGTGCACCAAAATTTCGGCAACCAATATTTTCGGCCTAAAATGGGTTAAAGATGCCAAATTAATGGTCGCTAATAGCTGTAAGAAGTGAGCCCTTCACTTCCCTGTCAGGCGGGTATCTCCGCTGACTACTCCACTCTGTTTCTCCGCCGGCGCCGGGCGGTCATCAGTGAATATCCTTCACTCCATAGAGGAGACTGGAGGGTCCGATCAGGTCTGCCTGAAAAACTGACAGGCGGACCTAATCAGACAGCCCCTGTGAAAGGGGTCTTCGGCTGTGTGGCATGACAGGGAGAGAATAAAAAATGAATTTTAACGGAAGAGAATAAAAAAAATAAAACTGTTCCCATCTGTGTGTGATTGTGAATGGGCCAGCTGCCCCACACTCCCTGTCCACTCACCGGTAAAGATAGGGCACCAGATCAAGCCCTCAACATCTTCAACCTCTTCAAACAGTAAGAACAGGCAGGAGAAACCCTCAGCTCCACCAGTGACTGCTTGTTGCTGCCCCAGCCACCACAAGAGGGCGCCAGTTCCCCCATGTAAGCATCTCCCTACAGCAGGCTGCAAAGCCGCAGCATCTTAGCCTGCGCAAGTGCGGGCTGCATGGGGACAACAGACATCCTAACCTGCAAAAACTCATTTCAGGGACGTGGCACTCCGTGCCCCCCCCCCCCCCCCCCAACAATTTAACACAACTAGAGGATGATCAAATGAAATGCAATCAATATATAGAGGTTTACTTTTTCTGAGAGATGATAAAGGAACACTCTAACTATCATGACCACTTCAGTGAATTGAAGTGGTGATGGTGGTAGGAGTCAAACACTGCACATGCTGGGATATTTACAATTATGTGCTGAGGGCTATTTGCACCCCTAACGCATGTGACGTACAGCTGGCGGAGAGTGTGAGGGGCGGCGCTGGAGAAAACATGCAGAGCCGATGCTTCCTGTATTTTTAGATCACCTCACAGGCGGAGTGCATTTGATATCACTCCGCCTGTGACAGGACGAGCCGGAACTATATAGGAAGCATCGGCTCCGTTCTGACAACTGGCAGACAGCTGGGATATCGCGCGGCACTTGTGGGTGTTAGGGAGCCGCAGCCCGCATGCAGGAGACTTGGGAGTCTGGGACAAGACGCCTGCCGCAGTGTAGCCCAGGCGCCAGGCCGCTAATTCTAGTTGCCAATGCAACCTGGCACCTTGGGTTTGTCGAGCCCTGGCTTAGGCAGTTTCCTGGCAGGATAGAAACATAGAAACATAGAATGTGTCGGCAGATAAGAACCATTTGGCCCATCTAGTCTGCCCAATATATCTGAATCCTATGAATAGTCCCTGGCCCTATCTTATATGAAGGATAGCCTTATTCCTATCCCATGCATGCTTAAACTCCTTCACTGTATTTGCAGCTACCACTTCTGCAGGAAGGTTATTCCATGCATCCACTACTCTCTCAGTAAAGTAATACTTCCTCATATTACTTTTAAACCTTTGCCCCTCTAATTTAAAACTGTGTCCTCTTGTGGTAGTTTTTCTTCTTTTAAATATGCTCTCCTCCTTTACCGAGTTGATTCCCTTTATGTATTTAAAAGTTTCTATCATATCCCCTCTGTCTCTTCTTTCTTCCAAGCTATACATGTTAAGGTCCTTTAACCTTTCCTGGTAAGTTTTTTCCTGCAATCCATGTACTAGTTTAGTAGCTCTTCTCTGAACTTTCTCTAGAGTATCTATATCCTTCTAGAGATATGGCCTCCAGTACTGCGCACAATACTCCAAGTGAGGTCTCACCAGTGTTCTGTACAGCGGCATAGAATAGCTCAGATGGGTCAAAACTTGCGCTTGAACAAGTCTGAGCTAATTTTTCTCAATGCAACTAAGCTTCATCCCCACCATTGCAGCTGTAAGACAGACCAGTGGCCAAGTTGTTTTTTCTCACTGGGGGAATCCTGATGGGTATTCATAGACACTAGTTCCCCGTTCTGTTTTTTCCCCTATAGTACCACTTTGCAACAGTGATGCTGCGAAGAACTACCTAAATCTGTTGCATGTGGCCTGTGTCTACCAAAACGGGCAGCAGGGATTGATTCCTTATTTTAAAGGGGCTGTATTACTTGCAATTAAATGCTTTTTTTCATTTCCCCTCATTCTGTTTTATGCCTTTTTAAAGACTAAATAAAACAATAGATAAGCTAATGTCGTTAACCTCTTGCCTACTGGGCACTTTTACCCCCTTCCTGCCCAGGCCGATTTTCAGCTCTCAACACTGTCACACTTTGAATGACCATTGCGCGGTCATGGAATACTGTACCCATATGAAATTTGTCTTTTTTTTTTTTTTTTTTTTTGGTATTTAATCCCCAATCATTGCCATCTATCAGTGCAGCCTCATCAGTGCTCGTCAGTGCAGGAAAAAACGTATTTATTTCTAAATTTTATAACCTAAACAAAAAACTTTTTTTTTTTTTTTTTTATTTAGCAAAAAAAGAAAAAAAAAAACACCAAAATAAAGCTCTGTTGTGGGGGAAAAAATGACATAAATTTGGTTTAGGTACAGTTACACTTTTTTTTTTTTTTCATTGAAGTATTTCACAATAACAAAAGGGAATATAAAGATCTACCAAGGAATGCGTAACCTCCACAAATACCCAATACATATTAAGGGGCTAAAGACCCACAAACATACGAAAAAGGAGTTTTCTTCCCTTATTTTCTTTAAAAGAAAAAAAAAAAAAAAGTCTTTTCAAACTGTATTTAACTACTTGCCGACCGCCGCAAGTACATATACTGCGGAGGTCAGCCCCGGCCAGGCAAAGTGACGTGTATATATACGTCACTAGCCTGTGACCGGCTTGTGAGCCAATAGTGGGCGAGCGCACGCCCGCCCCGGCTCGTTCACGGAGGAGTCCGCGTGTGTGACCGGCCGACTACTATCGTCGGTAGAGCTGGAGAAAGGCGGACGGCTTATGTAAACAAGCCGCCTGTCCTTCTCCCCTGTGTAAAAATGGAGATCAGACAGTTCTACTATGTAGAACCGTTGATCTCTGTTTTTACAATAGTAGACATGTCCCATCACAGTTAGCACGCCCCTAGGACACACTTAACCCCTCCCTCTCCAATACAGTTAACCCCTTCCCTGCCAGTGTCATTTTTACAGTAACCGTGCATATGTATAGCACTGATTACTGCAGTAATATCACTGGTAACCCCAAAAGTGTCAAAAATGTCAGTCAAGGGTCCGATCTGTCCGCCGCAATGTCGCAGTCCCGCAAAAAAAATCGCAGATCGCCGCCATTACTCGTTAAAAAAAACCCGCCAAAAATGACAAAAATCTTTCCCTTTGTTAGTAAACGCGATAACTTTTGCGCAAACCAATCAAAATACGCTTTTTGCAATATTTTTTTTTTTTGCATAAAACAAATTGGCCGAAAATGTTAAAAAATTTTGATTTTTACTTTTTTTTTTTTTTTTTTGGGAATTTCATATAAAAAAAAATGTGAAAAATGTTATTTTTGCAAAATTTACGCTCTTTTTTTTTTTTGTTTATAGCGCATGATCAAAAAATCGCACAGGTGATCAAATACCACCAAAAGAAAGCTCTGTTTGTGAGAAAAAAAAGGACGTGAAATTTGTTTAGGTACAGCGTCGCACGACCGCGCAATTGTCCGTTAACCACTTTACTACCAGTCACGTAACCTCTACGTCGGCTAACTTTGAGTGGTTATACCGGGATGATGCCTCTAGCTAGAGGCATCATCCCGGTACCGTTGTTTGAAGCCGACGGTCGGCTTTCCGTCGGTAACGATCGATGCGGCTCGGGAGCCGCTCGATCGTTACCCGGGGGGGCGGGAGGGGACGTCCCCCCCCCCTCCCGCCGCCTTCCGCGGCTTTGCTCGGGGCTACCGTCCCACCGGGAGCCCCGAGCACCCAGCCGGCACGTCCGCCGGCTGGATGGAGTCCCGATGAATGCCGGAAACGGCATTGATCGGGTCTCCGATGACGTAACCCGGAGGCGGCGTCCATGACGTCACGTCCGGGTTACTGTGCTGCAAAAGGCGGCAGATTTGAAAAACGGCTGTATGCAAAAATGCCGTTTTCGGCGTTTTGCATACAGGGAAGTGTAGTGGAGGGGTCTAGGGTCTTTTAGACCCTCGATCCCTCCATAAAGTGTACCTGTCACGACATATTGCTGTCACCAGGGATGTTTACATTGCTTGTGACAGCAATAAAAGTGATCAGATTTTTTTTTTTTTAAAAAACCTGTAATAAAGTTTAAAAAAAAAGAAAAAATAAATAGGAAAAAAAAAAAAAAAAAAAAATTTAGCCGTCCCCGTCACCGTTAGCTCGCGCACAAAAAAAAACGTATACGCAAGTCGAGCCGCAAATGAAATCGCTGTTCAAACCACACATGTGAGGTATCGCCGCGATCGCCAGAGCGTGGGCAATAATTAAAAAAAAAGAGCTACACTCTAACTCTAAACTGGTAACCGTTAAATAAATTTAAAGCGTCGCAGATTGAGATCTCTATTGACCGTAGTTTGTCGCCATCCCACGGGGGGGCGCAATTTTAAACCGTAACATGTTTGGTATCTATTTACTCGGCGTGACATCTTTCACAATATACAAAAAAAATGGGCTAACTTTACTGTTTAGTATTTTTTAAATGCAGTGAAATGTGATTTTTCAAATTTTTTCCAAAAAAATGGCGTTTTAAAGACCGCTGCGCAAATACCGCGTGACAAAAAATTTTGCAATGACCGACATTTTATTCTCCAGAGTCTTTGCTAAAAAAAATATATATAATGTTTGGGGGTTCTAAGTAGTTTTCTAGGAAAAAATACTGGTTTTAACTTGTGAACAAAAAGTGTCCGAAATAGGGCTGGGGCTAAAGTGGTTAAAGTCACTCAGTAAAAAATCGCAAAAAACCCCCTGGTCAGGTAAAATCTTCTGGGGCTTAAGTGGTTAATCATTCTAGCCCCCCCCCCCCCCCCCCGGAAGATTTTACCCCCTTTCTGGCCAGGCCCTATTTTGCGATTCGGCACTGCGTTACTTTAACGGACAATTGCACTGTCGTACGATGCTGTACCCAAATAGAGCTTTCTTTTGGCAGTATTTGATCACCATTTTTTTGCGGGACTGCGACATTGGGGTGGACAGATCGGACCCCTAACTGACATTTTTGACACTTTTGGGGGTACCAGTGACATTACTACAGTAATCGGTGCTAAAAATATGCACTGTTACTGTAATAATGCCATTGACAGGGAAGGGGTTAACCCTGTGGGTGATCAAGGGTTAAATGTGACCCTAGGGGAGTGATTCTAACTGTGGGGTGCGTGGCTTCTGAGATGACCATAGAGGCACGTGCTCATATATAGCAGGATCACATGGGCTCTGTGATTATCCCAGGGAGAAGGACGGTCGGCTGTGTTTACAACAGCCGACCGTCCTTCTTTCTCATCGGGGAACGAACGTGGGTGCCAGGCGGCAATCGGAGCTGCCTGACACACGCATCGGCTTCCCTGCTGACGAGCAGGGGCGGGAGCGTGCCGGCAGGCCGCGCTTACCCCTGAGATTCCCGAGAGCGAGCGCCATACATGAGCGGCTGCCTGCCGCAGTACATCTGCGGCGGGCGGTCTTAAAGGAGTTAAGGGGGGTGAAGTAGGATAAGACCTCGCGCTCCGATTCCCATTATCCAAGAGCTGTTTTAGTTATGGATCGAGAAACTCCAGTAAGTGTTGAAACCATGGGTCAAACATCTTCATTTTATCATTTTAAGATCGCTGACATGCGTTCATTGATCATAATTCAGGAAAGCGGATGATTTCCAAGATTTTGCTATTATGACTTTAGCTGAGGTAAATATAAGGTTTGAGGATCCTCTGGGGTCTCGAGGCTGTCTCCACCTTGCACCACAGCACAGCCTGTTTTTGGGATTTGGCTAGGTTTTCTCGGGTGAGAGTGTAGATATGATACACCCTAATTTAGTAGCGCCTCACTTTAGGGCATTGCCACATGTGGTACATTGTCCCTTGTCCACAGCCACAGAAACATAAGAGGGGGTTGCTTTTTTTTTTTTTTTTTTCCCTCTCCCCCAGTCCCCTCCATGTTTATCTCACTACTTCCTTCTGTTTTGTATTGGCGTGTTTAAATGTGTGCAATATTTGTCTTCAAATTAATGTTATTTCGTTTTCATTTTTCATTTTATTTCTGCAGAGAGGAGAAAACAGAAACTCGCTAAAGAGAGAGCTGGTCAGTCAAGGGTAAGCATTCACATGGCTTTTCTATTAAGGAAATCTTTACAATTTGAGAACAATAACCCTTTTACATCGCTGTCACCAGTACAAGTGTCTCACTGAAGATTTCCCCTCACCTAAAGTTCTTTTCTGACAATGGCCACCAGGACTAATAGAGTGAATCTATCTAGAGGGGACTTTGAGAACCATAAAATCTTAAGTGTTTCTAAACCTCTACTATAACTAAAACAAAATGTGGCTATACATACACTTTAAGGTATACCTGATAGCAAAACTTTTTGTTTTTGAGTTTGGATAGAGTGGGTAAAGATTAGAACCTCTGTCAGATTTTGCTTTCTGTACCTGATGTAAATCTCGCTAGCAGAGTTTTGTCATTTTGTTGTGTATTGGGTTGTCGGCAGAATGGGGAATAGAGGGGGAATCTTGCAATAGTTCTGGTGACAAAAGTATCCCACGCTTTAAAAGGATTTCCTCTCCTTTCCTGTTTTGGCTATGAAGAAAATGACTAGAATAAGAAGGGAAATGTCTATTTAGTCCAGGTTCACATTAGTGCGATGACAGACATCGCATGTGATTTTCAGAGCAGTGCGCTCCCGATCACATGCGATGTCTGTGCAATGCGAATTTAGCCATACAGATTGGCTGAATTTACATCTCATTTGGACACAACCCTTTTTTGGGTCCGCAGCAGAATCGGATCGCATGGTGGTTCACACCTATGTTCTCACTGCGATATGTCGTTATCTTGTCGTTTGTATTGACGCCGCAGCAATTTGCATATGGCAGTGTGAACTGCCTGAGATTTGAATGCGATGCGGGAACCCGCAGTAGATTTGCAGGGTTCCTGCATCGCATATTTGTGAACCGGCACTTAGATTTTTTTTTTTTTTTATTTAGTCTATTGCCACAGATAACAGACTAAAAACTGTTTTTTTTTTTTTTTGTGGGACTGTGACATTGTAGCGGACAGATCGGATCCCTAACTGACATTTTTTACACTTTTGGGGGTACCAGTGACATTACTACAGTAATCAGTGCTAAAAATATTCACTGTTACTGTGTTACTGTAATAATGACACTGGCGGGGAAGGGGTTAACCCTGTTGGTGATCAAGGGGTTAAATGTAAGCCTAGGAGAGTGATTGTAACTGTGGGGGGGGATTGGGCTTGTGAAATGATCAGAGACATGCAATCCTATATAGCAGGATTGCATGGTCTCTCTGATAATTGCAGGCAGAAGGACGGACGGCTGGGTTTACATCAGCCGTCCGTCCTTTTCTCTCAGCAGGGAGAGATTGAGAGTGTCAGGCGTCAATCTGAGCCGCCTGACTCACGCGCCAGCTTCCCCGCTGACAAGCAGGAGCGCGCGCCCCTAGCTCCTCCCAGGCAAGTGACGTACCGATACGTGACTCTGCCTGGGAGTGCCACTCTGCCGATGTGTGTATATGTATGTATGTATGTGTATGTATATGTGTATATTTTTATATATATATATATATATATATATATATATATATATATATATATATATATATATATATATATATATACATACACACGGTCGGCAAGTGGTTAAGGATGCACTGAGCTGTATGTGTGTTTCAGTTTCCTGGGTTCCAGTTCGCAACATGCGAGAGTAGGTCAGAGTGGCGATCGGTGATGCGAGGTGTCAGTCTGGCTCCCTGCATCTCCAATCTCGGTAAAGAGCCTACTGACGTAGGCTCTTAACCATGTGACCAGCTGTGTCCAATCACGGCTAGTCACATAGTAAACAGGAAGAGCCGTTGATCGGCTTTTCTCAGTACGTGCCTGACAGGCACGAGTAAAGGAGCGCCGATCAGCAGCTCCCCTGATGGGGGGGGTCGGCACTAGTAATCAGATCATTGATTACCAGTGCAGACCCTCGGGGGGGGGGGGGGGCGGTGGGGTGGTGCCACTAGAACCACCAGGAATTCCCACCCATGACCCCAGGGATGCCCCCTATGGCCACCAGGGATGGCAATCGGGGCTCATGGAGCCCCCCATTGCCCTCCCTATCAGTGCTGCCCGCCAGTGCCCTCCCTATCAGTGCTGCCCACCAGTGCCGCCTATTAGTGCCACCTATCAGTGCCCACCAATGCTGCATATCAGTGCCACTCCATCAGTGCCTCCTCGTCAGTGCAGTCTCATCAGTGCAGGAAAAAACGTATTTATTTACAAAAATGTATAACCTAAACAAAACTTTTTTTTTTTTTTTTTCAAAACTTTTTGGTCTTTTTTTTTTATTTGTTTAGCAAAAAAGAAAAAACCTTACGGTAATCAAATACCACCAAAAGAAAGCTCTATTTGTGGGGGGAAAATGACATAAATTTGGTTTAGGTACAGTGTTGCATGAACGCGCAATTGATATTCAAAATGCAACTGCGCTAAAAGGTAAAAAATGGCCTGGGCAGGAAGGGGGTGAAAGTGCCCTGTCTTGAAGTGGTTAAGGTTAAACCGTTTTTCCTCTAGTTTTAGTGAGTGGCCACGTGTCTTATTGTATTCCCTTTCTCTAAAAAGTTTGTTCCTTATGCTAGGGTCGTCACCAGTACAGTATTTGTACATTGATATCATATCCCCCCCCTCAATCGTCTCTTCTCTAGAGAGAATAAGTTCAGTGCTTGTAGTCTTTCCTCATAGCCGATGCCCTCCATTCCCCTAATTATTTTTGTTGCCCTTCTCTGGACTCTTTCCAATTCCAGCACATCCTTCCTGAGGACCGGTGCCCAGAACTGGACAGCATACTCCAGATGTGGCCGGAACAGAGTCTTGTAGAGTGGGAGAATAATCTCTTTATTTCTGGAGTGAATCCCCTTTTTTATACAACCCAGTATTCTGTTGGCTTTGCTTGCAGCGGCTCATTGCATGCCACTGCCAAGCCTGTTATCCACTAGGACCTCCAGGTCCTTTTCCATCTTAGATTCACCCAGAGGTTCCCCCCCTAGTGAGTAGCTTGCTTTCGTGTTTCTGACGCCCAAGTGCATTACTTTACATTTTTCAACGTTAAACCTCATCTGCCATGTAGTTGCCCACCCCATTATTTTGTTCAGGTCCGCTTGTAAGGTTTCCACATCCTGCATAGAAGATATTGGCATGCTTAGTTTAGTATCATCCGCAAATACCGAGATTGTGCTGGATATCCCCCCCTCCTAGATCATTTATGAATAAATTAAACAGGATTGGCCCCAGGACAGAACCCTGCGGGACCCCACTTTCCACACCCGCCCAATCGGAGTACTCCCCATTAATCACCACCCTTTGCACTCCCCTGGAGCCAGTTCTCTATCCAGGTACTCACCTTATGGTCCATAGCTACCTTCCTTAGTTTTAACAGTAAGCATTTGTGGGGAACGGTGTCAGGCCTTTGCAAAGTCCAGATACATCACATCCACAGGCTTACCTTTATCTAGGTGGCAGCTCACTTCATCATAGAAGGTTAATAGATTGGTTTGGCAAGAATGATTTTTTATGAATCCATGCTGATTACTACTTCTAATACCATTTTCATTACTAAAGTCTTGTATGTGTGGTCCCTTAACATCCCCTCCAAAATCTTGCAGACTACTGATGTTAGGCTGACCGGCCTATAGTTACCCGGGATATATCTCGGCCCTTTTTTAAATATTGTTACCACGTTGGCTTTTTTCCAATCAGCTGGCACCATACCCGTCTGTAAACTATCCTTAAAAATCATGAATAATGGTCTGGCAATCACCTGGCTGAGCTCTTTAAGAACCCTCAGGTGCAAACCATCCGGTCCCGGTGATTTATTTATGTTAAGTTTCTCTAGTTTAGTTCTAAGTCTATCTTCTGTTAGCCATTAGGGATGATTGAACTTTTGAAAAGTTCGGTTCGACCAGAACACCCAAACTTCCCCAAAGTTCGGGTCCGGATTCCAGAACCCCATTGAAATCAATGGGACCCGAACTTCGGTAATCAAAAAACACAATTTTGAAGCCCTAAATCCCAATAAATGCCCCTAAAAAGTGGCTAGGGTTCTGGGTCATGCCCCAGGGACTATTAATAATGCCTCCAAAGGCGCCCAAAAAATGCCCAATAAACAACTGCAACAAAAACGCCCAGGTGTGTTGTTGCAAGCGTCTTTGGAGGCAGGCATAACATCTGAACTTCTGTATAGGGGTATATATACACACACCCATACGTGTGTGTGTGTGTGTGTGTGTGTGTGTGTATATATACACATACACACATATAGGTGTGATAGGAGCGGAGCCACATCCCTGCAAATAATTTCATTAGCGCATGAATGGGGTTCCGCTACTTTCACACCTATGTGTGTATGTGTATATATACCCCTACACAGTTCAGATGTCATGCCTGCCTCCAAAGATGTCCACAAAAAAGCCCAATAAACGCCTGAAACAAAAACGCCTAGGTGTGACAGGAGCGGAGCCACATCCCTGCTCGACTAAAAATTCTAAGAAAAATGATCTTTTTCTTATGGCGGTAACCCTGACATGGAAGAGTTTGGTCACCCTGGCATAGCAGTCCGAGTCAGTTCACCCTACACTACACTACGGTCACCCTGACACTTAACACTTTCCCTACAGAAACTAGATTATTGAATCTAACTATAGTGGAAAATAGTACCCTAACTAAACTAGATATCCCTTTCCTCACACTAATAATTGCTAAATGACACTTTTGCAGCAGGAGTAACAGAACTGCTTCCACTCTCTTCCACAGCCCCTGTATTACAGTGCTAGAGATTTGGCGGGGCGTATACACTACTGATTGGCCTCTGAACCCCCTAGTCACTCCAATTACATTTCTAGCATTCTCCTGCCCCCTCAATTGGCTTTTACTGATGTTTCTGGTCCAATCACGGGCTTTTAAAGCCCAGTTCCTGTCCCATTGCATTTTGGTCGGTTCTGGTTGCCGAATTTCCGAAAAAAGTTCGGAATTCGGCCGAATTTCAAACAGTCAATGTTCGGGTCGAACTGATGGTCGACCCGAACCGTTTTATCATCCCTATTAGCCATGGCGGTACTTCCTGGGGTGTGTTGTTTTAGTTTGGCCTTGCAAGCTGGGTTAGTGTAGCCCCCCAATTCTTTTGTGAAGACTGAAGAGAAGAAATTATTTAAAACTACTGCCTTTTCCCTGTCCTTTGTGGCCAAATCTCCCTTGTCTTTTATGGGGCCAATGTGTTCTGGCCTCGCTTTCTTACTGTTTATATACTTAAAGAATTTTTTGGGGTTCTTTTTACTCTCTTCTGCTATATGTCTCTCGTGTTCTATTTTAGCCGCCTTGATTTCGTCTTTACATTTCTTAGTATACTCTTTGTAATGCTTGAATGCTGCCAGTGACCCCTCAGTCTTGTATTTTTTGAAGTCCTTTTCTTTAGCATTAATATGCATTTTTATGTTGGAGTTTAGCCACCCAGGGTTTAGTTTTGCTCTTTTAAATGTATTTCCCTTTGGAATACACTTATCAATCCCTTTAAGTATGCTCTTGAAGCACTCCCATTTTTCCTCCGTGTTTTTTGTTTCCAGGGTTCTATTCCATTTGATATTTTCAAGCAGAGAGCGCAGTTTTGGGAAATTGGCTCTTTTGAAATTCAGTGTCCTTATATTACCCTTGTGTTTCCTATTACTGTAATTAATACTGAAACTTATTGACCTATGGTCACTTTTTTTCCTAAGTTGCCCCCTATTTCTATATCCGTGAGCAGGTCTGTATTGTTGGTAATCAGTAGGTCAAGTATCGCATTGTTTCTTGTTGGTGCATTCACCATCTGACCCATGAAATCGTCCTGCAAAATATTTAGGAACTGCTGAGCCTTGGCTGAATGCGCGGTTCCTTCTGCCCCGTCTATATCTGGATAATTAAAGTCCCCCATTATAATGACATTTCCCATCCTTGCTGCCAATCCGATCTGTAAAAGGAGGTCCGCCTCCCCCTCCTCCCTCAGGTTGGGGCGGCCTATAGCATACGCCCAATATTACCTTCCCCACAGTGCCTTCCCTTTTGGCGCTTTTCCACTGCATGGAACCCAACAGTTCAGCTCGCTTTTGTGCTTTTCCACTGCTGGTACCGCATGGTACGTTGTAGGAACGGTTCGGTTCGGTATGGCGGCGCTTTTCCACTGCATGGAACCGAACAGTACGGCTCTCTAAAGGCACTTTTTCACTGCAAGTACCGGCTAGTACCGGCTCTGCTCTACTCGGCCCTGCTTGGCCCTGTTTGCTTTTCCACTGCGGTACCGCATGGTATAGTGTCGGAACGGTTCGGTACGGTACGGTATAGGTTTGCTTTTCCACTAAAGTAGTACTAAAGTTAAGTGGGTGTGATTCTCTGACCAATCAGTGGCTAGTAGTGACTGCATGCAAAGGATTGTGGGATATGGTACCAGTTTGGTACCTGTTGGAACCACAATCGAATAGGTACTGTTTTTTCAGAGCCGTACCGTACCGTACCGTTCGGTTCCATGCAGTGGAAAAGCAAACCTATACCGTACCGTACCGTTCCGACCCTATACCATGCAGTACCGCAGTGGAAAAGCACAAAAGCGTGCCGAGCCGGTACGGTTCTATGCAGTGGAAAAGTGCCATAAAACAGTACCACCTCGATTGTGGTTCCAAGAGGTACCATATCCCACAATCCTTTGCATGCAGTCACTACTAGCCACTGATTGGTCAGAGAATCGTTGTTATCCCACCCACTTAACTTTAGTACTACTTTAGTGGAAAAGCAAACCATACCAAACCGTACCGAACCGTTCCAATACCGTACCATGCGGTACCAGCAGTGGAAAAGCAAACCGGGCCAAGCAGGGCCGAGTAGAGCCGAGCCGGTACTTGCAGTGGAAAAGTGCCATTTGAAGTTCTACCCATAGGGATTCTGCCTCGTCCATAGCTCCATTATTAATGTCATCCCTCATATTTACCTGTACACTGTTCTTAATAAGGAAGTAAACCCTCCTCTGACACTTTTACCTATAGGTAAGCCTATATTAAGGCTTACCTATAGGTACTGTAAATATCTCCTAAACATGTACCATTTAGGAGATATTTACCTTACATGCAGCCAGTGACGTCACTGGCGCATGCGCTCTGAAGGAACGGCCGCTGGTGCCGTTCCTTCAGAGTCCCGTGCCGTGACCGTCGGCTCCCGCGCGCGTGCGCGGGAGTGACGTCACCGCGGCGCCGGCCAATCAGATGACCGGATGCCGCGATCCCGGAAGACGGGCGACTGAACATGTCGCCCGTCATACAGGTGAGTGAGCGGCATGAGGGGGCTCGTTGTAAGGTAAGTATTTCATAATGAGCTAGTATGCAATGCATACTAGCTCATGTGTTTCTTTCAGGTTGTAAAAAAAAAAAAGTTAAACGAGTTTACAACCTCTTTAATATACAGACATACCCCTCCCCCTTTTTTACCTTCTCTATCTCTGCGATAAAGGTTGAGGAGGTGAAGGTGCTGGATGTGGAAGTCTTGGGCTGGTGTATGGTGGTGGCTTATGGTAGAGAAATGAACATTCAATTCACGGGCAACCGCTCTGGTGGACATTCCTGCAGTCAGCATTAGGGCTGAACGATATTCGATGTAACATCGAATATCGTGCTGCGGGCGTGGGCGATAGTCACATCGCCGGATCAGCCGATATTGGGGACTCACAGTGAAGGAAGGTAGAAGAATACAGCCCGACTGTCCCGCATGTTAAGTCCGTCCTGCAGCTCTCCTGACTGAGCGGTGAGCAGCGGCACAGGGAACCAATCACGCGTGCCTGCACACCTGATTGGTTCGCTGTGCCGCTACTCACGTCGTGATTGGTTCGCTTTGCTGCGCTCACCGCTCAGTCAGGAGAGCTGCAGGACGGACTTAACATGCAGGACAGATGTCGGGCTGTATTCTTCTACCTTCTACCACCACTGTGAGTCCTGATTTCTCTGCCTATGCCTAAGTTCCACAGCACAGTCACACACTGTCATGATCATCTTATTAACCTGCAGTTCCCTGGAGTGTCCACCCAGTTCCCTACATTACCATTAACCGTGGCCTGCCCTGTATGGTGCAACTGCAATGACATTTAGAAGGCTGCTGCTGCACTACTTCCCAAATCCTACTACAGTAACATTAACCCTGGCTGGCCCTGTAGTACAATCAGAAGAAGGCTGCTGCACTGAATCCCTACAGTAACCTTAACCCTGTATTTAGCCTGGATTGATGGCTCTGTCAATATCGCAATATATATCGTTGGGGGAAAAAATATTGCAATGTACTTTTTTTCCAATATCGTGCAGCCCTAGTCAGCATGCTAATTGCACGCTCCCTCAAAACTTGCAACATATGTGGCATTGGGCTGTGTGATAAAACTGCACATTTTAGAGTGGCCTTTTATTGTGGCCAGTCTAAGGCACATCAGTGCCATAATCATGTTGTGTAATCAGCATCTTGATATGCCAAACCTGTGAGGTGGATGGATTATTTGGTAAAGGAGATGTGCTCACTAACACAGATTTAGACAGATTTGTGAACAATATTTGAGAGAAATAGGCCTTTTGTGTACATGGAAAGTCTTAGATCTTATATATATATATATATATTCACAAAAGTAAGTTCACCCCTCACATTTTTGTAAATTATTTATTATATCTTTTCATGTGACAATACACTTTGCTACAATGTAAAGTACGGAGTGTACAGCTTGTATAGCAGTGTAAATTTGCTGTCCCCACAATAACTCCACACACTGCCATTAATTTCTAAACCGTTGGCAACAAAAGTGAGTACACCCCATGAATGAAAATGTCCAAATCAGACCCAATTAGCCATTTTCCTTACCCTGGGTCATGTGATTCGTTCGTGTTACTAGGTCTCAGTTGTGAATGGTCTCGGGTGGGAATGGGAATGGGGAGCAGGTGTGTTTAAATTTTGGTGCCATCGCTCTCACTCATACTGGTCATCAGGGCTTGACAAATTTGCCTGAAATCTAGGAGCCGGCAAAAAAAGTTAGGAGCCAGTTTGTTTTTTTTTGTTTTTTTAAACTAAGAACCAAGCTTTATTTAATAAAACGGATACTAAATTTACACATAAATACGACTAGAACCCCACTCTCCTCAATAGCGCAATTGGATGGAAACAGACTGTCTGTCTCTTTCCATCCGACGCCATCTGATCCGATCCACGGGGTGGATAGAAAATAGAACCACCATCCGTCTGTTTTTGGTGGACAGGATCAGATGGCAGCAGATTTACGCTCCATAGAGGAGAATGAAGGGTCCGATCAGGTCTGCTTGAAAAACTGACAGGCGGACCTGATCAGACAGCCCGTGTGGAAGGGGCCTTCGACTGTGGCATGACGATGAGTGATGGTGATTTTATATATATTTATATATATATATATATATATATATATATATATATATATATATATATATATATAAATTTTAATAATTGAAAAAAAGAAAACGAATGTTTGGGTTTTTTTTTTGTAATTTTATAAAATAAATTAATAACCACACTCCCTGTCCACTTACCTTTTTAAGCAAAGGTAACTGGAAAGGGAGATGAAGCCTGCAAAAACTTCCCTCTCATCTCCTCTTAGGAAGGAGATGGGGATACATTAACAGGCAGTGGAAACAGTCATTACTCCTGGTCACCACAAGAGGGCGCCAGTTCCCCATTGGAAGCCTCTCTCCTCTCACAGAAGAAGGCCGCCGAAAAGCCGGGGCCTCAATTTTCGGATGGCGCAGAAGTCCGTGCACTCGGGGAGGAGGTGGGGCGCAAAAGGGACAGGACACCTCCTGCAGGGCATCCCAGGCGCCAGGTCGCTAATTCTAGTCGCAAATGCGTCCTGGCGCCCAGGGTTTGTCGAGCCCTGCTGGTCACTGGAAGTTCAACATGGCACCTCATGACAAAGAAGTCTCTGAGGATCTGAAAATAACTGTTGTTCTACATACAGATGGCCTAGGCTGTAAGAAGATTGCCAAGACCCTGAAACTGAGCTGCAGTACAGTGGGCAAGACCATACAGCAGTTTAACAGGACAGGTTCCACTCAGAACAGGCCTCGCCATGGTCGACCAAAGAAGTTGAGTGCACGTGCTCAGCGTCATATCCAGAGGTTGTCTTTGGGAAATAGACGTAAGAGTGCTGCCAGCATTGCTGCAGACAGTATAGAGCTGTGGGGTCAGCCTGTCAGTGCTCAGACCATACACTGCAAACTGCATCAAATTGGTTTGCATGGCTATCATCCCAGAAGGAATCTTCTTCTTAAGATGATGCACAAAGCCCACAAACAGTTTGCTGAAGACAAGCAGACTAAGGACATGGATTACTAGAACCATGTCTTGTGGTCTGATGAGACCAAGATAAACATATTTGGTTCAGATGGTGTCAAGCGTGTCGTGGCAACCAGGTGAGTAGTACAAAGACAAGTGTGTCTTGCCTACAGTCAAGCATTGTGGTGGGAGTGTCATGGAGGGTCTGGGGCTGCATGAGTGCTGCCTGCACTGGGGAGCTACAGTTAATTCAGGGAAATATGAATGCCAACATGCACTGTGGAAGAGGATTCCATTGGCAACCTGTGAAGCTCTGGTGAACTCCATGCCCAGGAGAGTTAAGGCAGTGCTGGAAAATAATGGTGGCCACACACAATTTTGAGACTTTGGGACTTTTTTTTTTTTTCGACTATAAAACATACTGAATTTAAAAAAAAAATGAACAAAAATCTAATTTTTTCATCAGTTTAGGCCAATATATATTCTGCCACATACACTGTATAACCAAAAGTATTGGGACACCTGCCTTTACATACACATGAACTTTAATGGCATCCCAGTCTTAGTCTGTAAGGTTGTCACATAAAAAGATATATTCTAAAATATTTACAAAAATGTGAGGGATGTACTCACTTTTGTGAGATACTGTAAGAGTGATGTGTGGTCTAAAAGACCCCAGATCTCTTCATAAAGAGCACCTTTCATGGCCTGTGCTATCGCAAGGGATGTTGTTAATACTTGTGATAGCAATAAAGTGAATTAAAAAAATTAAAGGTACAGTGAACCTTTTACGCCTGAACCCTATGTGTGTAGGTGCTAAACAGTGATCACACCACACATGTGAGGTATTGCTGCAAATGGCAGAGCAAGAGCAATATTTCTAGTACCAGACCTCCTGTGTAACACTAAACTGTTATTCTTTAAAGACTTTTGCTGCATATAGAGATTTTTAGGTATCATAGTTTCTTGGCGTGACATCCTCTTCTTTTTTTTTTTTTTTTTTCCCCAAACATTGGGCAATATATTGTTTGTTTGGATATTATATTGTGTTTTGTGCTCACTTAAATTCGTTAAAAAAACGCTGCACAAATACTGTGTGACATAAAAAAAATTACAGCACCCACAATTTGTTTTCTGTAGGGCTTCTGCTAAAAATATACACTGTTCAAAATAAATTAAAGGAACATTTTTTAATCAACATATAGCGTCAAGTCAATTAAACTCCTGGGATATTGATCTGGTCAGTTAGTAGCAGAGGGGGTTTTTAATCAGTTTCAGCTGCTTTGGCGTTAATGAAATGTACAGGTGCACTAGATGGGCAATAATGAGATGACCTCCAAAACAGGAATGGTTCTACAGGTGGAGGCCACTGACATTTTTTTTCCTACTCCTCTTTTCTGACAGTTTTTTAGTAGTTTTGCATTTGACTAGGGTCAGTGTCACTACTGGTAGCTTAAAACTATACCTGGACCGCTATAGAGGTTGCACAGGCATTCCAACTCCTTCAGGATGGCACATCATTACGTGCCATTGTCAGAAGGTTTGCTGTGTCTCCCAGCACAGTTTCAAGAGCATGGAGGAGATTCCAGGAAGCAGGCAGTTACTTTAGCATAGCTGGACAGGGCTGTAGAAGGTCCTTTTACCCATCAGCAGGACTAGTATCTGCTCCTTTTGTGCAAGGAGGAACAGGATGAGCACTGCCAGAGCCCTACAAAGCGACCTCCAGCAGGCCACTGGTGTGAATGACCGATCAACAAGAAACAAACTTCAGGAAGGTGGTCTGAGGGCCCGACATCCTCTAGTAGGCCCTGTGCTCACTGCCTGACACCATTGAGCTTGATTTGAGTTGCTGTAATGAAATTTTAGCAAAATTGACTAGCCTGATGCATCATTTTTTTCACTTTGATTTCTGGGGTGTCTTTGAATTCCGTCCTCTGTAGGTTGATAATTTTCATTTCCATTATAGGATGTGGCATCCTTTAGTTCCTATAACATTACCCAGTCCGTATCAGTATAGATATCCAGCATGATATTTTTCCCCATTGAGATCTGATGTGTTTTCAAACTGTTCCTTTAATTTTTTGAGCAGTGTTTCTAATGTTTGGGGATTCTAAGTAATTTTCTAGCAATAAAATGTATGAATTTTACATGTAGGAGAGAAATGTAAAAATTTACCTGGGTGGCAAGTGGTTAATGAAGGGGTCTGTAGGTATCTTTGGAAAGGTACTTATTGTGAAAATGTTTGTTTTAATACAGTAAAACGTTGAATCTTTTTACAGTTACCTGACCTTAAAGACGCAGAGGCTGTTCAGAAGTTTTTCCTTGAAGAAATTCAACTTGGAGAAGAACTACTTGCACAAGGTTGTTATAGCACAGTTTTTGTCGTATATTTCTGAAAACAAGAATTTGTTAGTCCTCATATATTAAAACAGTTAACAGTGCTTCTTCAAACCCTAACATTAGAACAGTTTTGCATGCAAATTACCACATGTAGCTTTTTTGTTTTCAAAAATTAACATACTAAGTTGTAGCACCCTTTTAATGATTCCGAGAAACAGTGTGCTCTTGGTGGGAAGTCATACAGTTGCCAAGTGTGGTGTACTAAATTTCTCTAGCCCTGTATATTTAGGCAGATGTCTGGTCATCTATTGCACTTTACAGTATGTGCAGCTATATTATATTAAAATAAAGACAAAAGTTCAGTCTAGGACCCTAACCTAGCTTGGAGCTAACCTGAACAGGAAAAGGAGTACAACTTTGAACAGGAATAAATGTGTAAAGCAAAAAGTTACAGTAAACCTGTGTTTTGTCCATGCAGGATAGAGCAACGGGTTTGCTTTAAAGCCCAGGCCTCAGCATCACAATTCAGCTGCTGTAAAAACACTGATTGGTGATTGGCCCAGCAATGTTTTATGAGAGAAAGCCCTTGAGCTTACATGGTGTGGTCTTTCCTCGTTCCTTGCAGCTGAATAGCACGATGGTGTAGAGCAGGGGTCCCCAAACTATGGCCCCCCCAGTTCAGGAACTGCAATTCCCATTGTGCCTACTAATGTCTATGAATGTCAGAGTTTTGCAATGCCTCATGGGACATGCAACCGCTGGAGGGGCCATAGTTTGGTGATCTCTGGTGTAGAGTAAGGCAAATATATGTTGGGGGAAAGGGTGGAGGGGGGAAGGGAGTTAAAGTGAGAGAATAGGTACATTGGAAGCTTTAAAGTGACCCTGTAGCATATTCATTATTTGGTAAAGCTCTCTTAAGGCTCCATTCACACTAGTGTAACTTCCAATGCAACTTGGATGGACTTATGGTTAAGGGGCGAGCGGCTGCGGTGTCCCTAACCAGTGAACAGCAAGTAAAGGAGTGGGCGGCCGCCGAGTCCTTGACAACCAATGACTCATCAGCTGTCAGTGGGCAATCCCACTGACACCTGATGAGTCATCAGATGTCAAGGACGCAACGGCTGCCTGCTTAGTCTTAGCAGCCTTAGTCCCCTGGTTTAAGGTCGAACACCATGCTAAAACTTGTTAAAGGGGGCTTTCAGATTCCAATCCTGCTGATAGCTGATGAGTCATTGGTTGTGAAGGACGCGGCAGCCTCCAGCTGCCTAACAACCCACTATTCACTGGTTAAGAACGCCGGCGACCGTCTGCTCCTTAACTGTGTTGTTTACTGGTTGTTAAGGCTGTCGGCGGGTGCTGGGTCCTTGACAATCAGGGTTTGCCTCCAAAGTCAGACAAAACTGTCTCGTGTAAAACATTCAGCTGCAACTTACTTGTGACTTTTGAGGGTTCACGTTGAGGTCTACGGCCCCGAAGTCACATAAAATGATCAGACCAAAGTAGTTCATGAACTACTATGAGGTCACTGTGACTAAGTCTCATAGCTATGAACGGTACTCTTTGGAAAACATGGGGTGCAACTTTGATGTTCAGAGTTCCATGACAAGTCACATAAGTGTGAATGGAGCGTAAAAATGGGGAGAAAATTCTGCCCTTCAGGTTTACCCATGCATCTGAATTCTATATCTGATTTCTGGACCTGGTCCTCCCTCTTATCAATGAAGGAGCAAGTGGTGATGTGAGGTCAGAAGGAAAAAAACAATGAGAATGTGGGACTATAGAGATCGACACTCCTGCAAGTGTAGGTTTCCCAGAATACATTGGGGAACCAGTTCTAGTGACTGAAAGGAAGTTTTGGTGGTGCACATTCCAGAAATTGGTAGTATTTACTGTCCCCTTCTGCAGGTCAGCGGACTTTAAAAAAAACAATGGGTCACATTAAGCCACTTAGTCGAAGAGCCGGTTCACATTAGCGCGACACGACTCCTTACTACTTCGGGGGCGACTTGTGCATTACATTGCACCACGACTTCGGAGCGACTTGCAGGGACTTCACATAATGGAAGTCTATGCAAGTCGCTCTGAGGTCGCCCCCGAAATAGTACAGGACCCTTTTTCTAAGTGTCGCTCCTATTAGAACGGGTCCTGTAGCGGTCAATGGACCGCGAGGGAGCGTGACTTGTCAGGCTGACCAGTCGCCTGACAAGTCGCGCTAGTGTGAATGGGCTCTAAATCTCTTGATTTGACACATACTATAACTAAAGAACGCCTTTTAGGTCTCTTGCTCACAGGAGTTAAAATTAAAATAGAAAATCATATGTCCGAGTGCAGTCATTTATGTGCATGTGCTGCAATAGTTGCAATTAGAAGTGGATGAACATTTTTATGCATGTACATATTTACGGTCCTGTCAGAACATTGTAATTGGGATCTTTCTGTCGGCAAGATCCTGAGTATAGACATCGATAAATGAATACGTCTGTGTGCAACTGGCCTTAGTCCTCACTAGAAGAACATTACCGTTTTAGGCTTTGTTCCAATCGGAACTAAAATAAATAAGGTGTTTTTCTGTAACCAGGTGATTTCGAAAAGGGCGTGGATCATTTGACAAATGCTATTGCAGTTTGTGGGCAACCTCAACAGCTTCTTCAAGTTTTACAGCAGACTCTTCCGCCACAAGTTTTCCAGATGCTTTTGACTAAATTACCAACCATCAGCCAGGTAATACACGCTTTACATTTCACTGTGTATGACAATTATGTCCTTTTTGGAGATGTTACATGACAGATGTAATTTAGCAGCCTTCTAGAAAATAAATTTGAAGCAATAGCTTGGAACGTTAACATTGACATAGGATCCACTATAATGCATGTCTTGCATAACAAAATACAGTTGTGAAATGATGCAAAAATGTTTCAGTTCACTGTGTAGCCAAAAAAGAATATGTAAAAGTTTGCGAGTGAGCTTTAATTTACTTTTTGTTAATTTTAAGTGGATAACTACTAGTCTCATTTTGAAATATGCACCTGGAAAAAAACAATCTGTTTAAAAAAAAATACAGAAATGTTTGAAGTGTAAGGCCCCCTTCACATGGCAAATAGGCAGTGACAGCAGCAACATTTTGGCAGATTTGTACGAGTTGACTAACATCATTGCTGACGTCTTCATTGTACAGGGTGAGGAGTCCAGATGTCCACAGCCACCTGTCAGGCCAGCAGCATATATATATATATATATATATATATATATATATATATATACTTATTCTTGCCACTGTCTGTGACCTTAGAAATGTTTTGACAGATTTACAGTTCTTTTCTGCTGATTTTGCAGCAGTAAATCATTATGGTTCCTTTTAACATTTGTCCTGTTCACTCATCAAGCACCCTTGGATTCTATACCCAATCAAGTAGCATCACATCACTTAATGTGGTTGTAAACCCTTAGTGCCCTTTCACATCTATATGCATTTTAGAAGCACTGCTATGTAAAAGCTACTGCGCTGTAGTGTGAAAATATAAAAGTTATAAAAGTCTACACACCCCTGTTGTCAGGTTTCTGTGATGTAAAAAAAATGAGACCAAGCTAAATTTTTTTTCAGAACTTTTTCTACTTTTAATGTGACCTATAAACTGTACAACTCACTTGAAAAACAAATATTTTAGGGGGTGGGGAGTAAAACTAAAAAACTAAAATAATGTGGTTGCATATGTGTGCACACCATGTCATAACTGAGGATGTAGTGGTGTTCAGAATTAAGCAATCACATTCAAACCCATGTTCAATAGGAGTCAGTACATACCTGCCGTCATTTAAAGTTCAGCTGTTCTAGTAGGTCTTTCCTGACATTTTTGTAGTCGCATCCTACAGCAAAAGCCATGGTCCACAAAGAGTTTCCAAAGCATCAGAGGGATCTCATAATAAGGCTTACCTGTAGGTACAGTAAATATCTCCTAAATGTGTGCCATTTTGGATATGTTTACTTTAGCAGCGTGGGTGATGTCACCAGCGCATACGCACTGTGCACCCAATGGATGGCGTGCCGTGCATAGAGAGAGCGGCTGGGACATCATCGCATTTCGGCCAGTTAAATGGCAGCCCTCGAAACCAGAAGGAAGACTGTGTAAAGGTGGAAGCTTCGGGGGAGCTTTGACGGTACACTGCTGGAGGGTTTTGTTTTCAGGCAAGTCTCATAATGTGCTAGTATGCAATTACATTATGCTCTTAACTTGCAGGGAAAAGATTTTATTTATTTATTTTTTTTTTAACTACCTACTACTTTAAGTTGAGGAGACCATAGTAAGAGCTAGGTGCTGGTAAGGTCTACGGAACTCTACACTTAAGTCTCAGGGGTACGTCTTGTGGTTTTTCTACCTGTGTGTGAGGATAAATGGTGAGCTCTCAGTTCACCCTCTCACGTTCCGAATTCGAAGTTCACCAAATGCAATTTTGTTAGGAGTGGCTCACAAAGGTGTTGATTTAGATCTTTTAGCAATAGTAACGTCTGGAACTGTCAGTTTGTCATCCCAATGAATTTCTCTTTCGTTCATTGACGGACGTAGCTCTTGATCTTCTGCTTAACCATTGGGTTATACTGCCCCCTACAGGAGTAGGACGCTACTCCATTTTTTTTGCTGCCAAGTCAGGAATAAGAACCTAGTTCCTTCCTGGGATCGTTGGTAATTTTGGCAATCGTTGCAATTTTTTTTCCCTTTTTGGATAGATTTTTTTTCATTTTTTGTTTTTTTTTTTTTTTTTTTTCCCTTGTGAGATCTACAATCAACTGCTGGACTGGACGATGAGCTGGATAGTCTAGATCCAGTGGTCAACCCAGTTTGGCTAGAATGCATGTGCAGACCTCAGCTCCGCACTAGGTCAGCCATGACATAGCCCCATCGGACAGGGGCTGGTCTGCGAATTAAATGCCTTGCGAGGTCCCATACGACTGGGTCTCGGCCTGTGTCGCAGCATACCTCCTGGCCGACAGCCCCCCCATTTAGATGGAGAGGAGTATCTGTCTGGTGCCCGCCTGGTTCCTGGTGAGTAGCTGCCCCCCCCTTTCTCCCTGGAGGGTTTTGGGGTTGACATGGGCCTCTCCATGGGGCGATCGGACCCCCAGGTTCCTCTTTTTCCCATTAGGCACCCCCCTTCTGGGTCTGGTGTTCTCTGTGGGTCATCTAGCCCCTCATCCACCCAACCCTCTATACTTGGGGTACTGTGGTGGTCTGGCCTACCACCTTGGGCTGGGTAAGGGGAGTTTACTGGCGATCGGTGGGGGTGCGCCGCTGGGAGATTGTCTGCGGGGGACTGTACCTGGTGGATGCTCCTGCCACTGCCCCCCCCCCTTCTTTTCTGTGCCTTGCATTATGCCTAGGCTCCCTCCTGGGTCCCTGAGAGCCTCGTGGTGCTGTCTTTTTGTTGTGGCCTCTATTCTGTAATACACGGTGGCCATGTTTGTGTAGTCCTCTGGCCAGTTGGCCTTAGTCCGGAATTGAAAATAGCGGCGGCCATGACAGTGAAGCCCTTCTGGGGGGCAATCTTGGCTGTGCAAGCCCCTCCTTAATTCCTGGTACTGACTGCTGGGTCTCTTCTTTCCCTGGACGCCGCATGTGAAGTGCAGTTTACCCTGGTGCTGCCAGTGCCTGTTCTGTGGGGTTCTCTCTCACTCTTTCTCTCCTGTAGGATCGAGGGGTGCTCTGTTTATGGCGACCGGGTGGTGCAGCCAGCGTGCTGGGGGTGTCCCTTAGCAGTGTTTTTTTTTTTTTTTTTTTTTTGTGGGGGCCCCCCCTATTTGCTCATGTAGTCCTTGGAGCACGTTTCCCCACCTGATCCCCTCTGAGGCTGTTGTGCCCCCAGGGTCCTAACCATCCTTTGATGCAGTCCTTTGTGTCCCAGGTGGAGGTAGTTTTTGGGCGGCGGGCTAGCAAAAAGTGCCCCCCCCCCCCCCAATCTCTCTCCTTTTTAGATCCTTAACTGATCTCCCTTTTCAAGGCGATCACCTGTTTGGAGCTACCCTGGATGAACTTCATTAAGGGTCTCACCGGGGGGGGGGGAAAGAGTACCTTCTTTCCTGCAGGCTGGTAAGGATCCTCGCCGTAGACGTGGCCTTCCTTCTCGGCTCATAAGAAGTTCTTTCGTCCCTCAGGGTTGGCCGAAAAGGGATCAAAGCCTCCTCAGAAGGATTCAAGCTACCTTGATCTGGCAAGACGAGAGCAGCATTCTCCAGACCCGCAGACAAGGCTCCTTCAGCATGAAGGTGCGCCCTCAGCCGTACCTGGGGTGGGGGGGGGATATCTTCGCTGGTTCCCGGAACTGTGGACTTCCTTGGTGTAAGACAAGTGGTCCACGAAGTAATACGGTCCGGCTACAAGATCGAGTTTCGTTCTTGCCCTCCGGAAAGGTTCTTTCCTTCCAATATGCGCCTGTCCCCGGACCGCTTACAGGCTCTCTTTGGGTCGGAGCAAGACCTGTTACTGCAAGGGGGATTGTCCCGGTTCTGACCTCCAGAAAGTTTTCAGGGGTTTTATTCTAACCTGTATACAGTCCCCAGGAAAGAGGTCAAGGTGTGTCCAATCCTGGACCTCAAGGCACTGAAGTGCTTTGTGCAGGTACAGAAGTTTAGAATGGAGTCCATTCGTATGGTGGTGGCATCCCTACATCAGGGGGATTTCCTTGCCTCTATCAACATCAAGGACGCTTGCCTAAACATTCCAATGTGTCAGTCACCAGCCCTTCCTCCGCTTTGCCGTGGGAGAGGAGCATTATCAGTTTGTGGCGTTACCTTTGGTCTCTCCTCCGCTCCTCGTGCCTTCACAAAAGTGTTGGCCCCGGTGCTAGCATTGTTACGTCAGCGGGTGATCGCAGTATTGGGCTACCTGGACAACCATCTTCTGCGTGCGGAGTCTATCTGCTGTTCTGGTGGACAACATGGAAATCACTATACGGACTCTGAGGGAGTTCGGCTGACTTCTGAACTATCAGAAGTCTGCTCTGGTTCCTTCCACAAAGCTGGACTATCTGGGTCTGACTCTGGACTCTGCTCAAGCCAGAATGATCCTTCCTCTGGACAAACTCCAGAAACTGTATGCTGCAATTCATCTTCTGCTGTCCCAACAGGTGGTCTTCCCTCCGGACTTGCATGCCAATGCTGGACCTGAAGGTTTCTACCTTCAAGGCGGTCCCGTTTGCACAGCTCCCTGCAAAGGGAGATCTTGGCCAAATTGGATAAGTGTCCTAAGTCTCTGGACAATCAGATCCGGCTGAGCCTGGACACAAAAGGGTCCCTGTTTTGGTGGCTTCGCTCTTTGGCTCTTCAACAGGGCAAATCCTTTCTCCTGTTGTATTGGACAGTGGTCACTATGGATGCCAGTCTGTTGGGGTGGGGAGGTGTCCTTGGCCGGAGCTCTGCTCAGGGTGTCTGGACACTGGAAGAGTCCAAACTACTGATGAATGTCCTGGAACTCCGAGCTATCAGGCTGTGCCTGCATCACTGGACAGATCCTCTTCAGGGGTTTTCAGTGCAAATTCAATTGGACAACGCCATGGCCGGGGCCTATGTCGCTCACCAGGTGGGCACAAGAAGTGTATTGGCAGCTCTGGAAGTAGCCGGCATTCTACGGTGGACAGAATGCTTCGTTCCGGCCCTCTCCGCCGTACACATTCCAGGAGTGGAAAATTGGCAGGCGGATTATCTCAGTCAAAAATAAACAAAGAAAAGCTGCGCTTAGATCAACCAGAACAAACTTAATACTATGAAAAAACCAATTCAAATACACTCAGCAGCTGCACATATGTAGGATAAAAACATGAACAAAAATAATAAAGGGAGGTGCAGCACTAGAAACATAGAAAATGTGTATCAGTCCAAAGAAAAACAGTCCTTCCGCAGGGGTCAGCTGTTTAATGAAATGTGTTCCACCACCACCAGATCATCTCCAACCATACTGCCTCTTACCCTCTTGTGCTAGTAATAGGGCATCCATATCCCACCACAGGCTCATCCAGACCTTCTTGATCAGCACTCAGCATGAACAGATAATTGTTCAGGATCAGGTTCCCAGGAAAGGATTCCAAAAAGGCCCCAAGAGTGGAGAAGGCACTCGTAGAGTAGTGCGTTTTTAAATAAAGGGCAATATTTATTTATAAAGCTGATAAACTCAGATCAAATTGCAGAGCAGCGTTGGCATGTAAATGTAGTCCGGTTTCTAACCGACAAAATGGCCGCTGCATCCTCAGCACAATGACGTCATGTGTCCCAGTCCTGCCCGACGCGGCATTTCGTCAACAGTTGAGGTCGTCAGGGGTGTGGTCAGCGGACGGCATCGCGCACTTAATATAGCAGCTGGAACAAGCGAGATCCTGCAGGATGTTAATCACTTTTGTGGAGTCTTTTAAATAAGAGGGAGTATTCACCACCAAAGGCTGGCGAAAGAAATCAATATATTTTCCTGCCCTAGATGTAATTGAGTTAATCCCACTAATTATTGGCCTCCCGGGAGGATTGGTCAAACATTAATAAATTTTGGGTAGGAAGTAAATGACTGGCACTTTGGACGATGACGGTATCAGAAATGCCTTTACTTTTTTTTGTAATAACATTATTCCTAAAACCTTCTTCCTCAACCAAATTAGTGAGCACCTTTTTTGAACTTTATAGTAGGGTTGCTGGCAAGGGGTGTATATCCGCATTGATTTGGGTGTTGAGCTTGCGCGGTTCTGTTTTCCTTCCGGTCCGAATGCTGCGCTCCTCAGTTAATTGAGCCACTCGTTCCCGCTACTATGTTAAGTGCACGATGCCGTCCGCCGACCATGCCCCTGACAATGTCATCTGTTGAGGAAATGCCGCATTGGGCGGGAGTGGGACGTGTGACATCATTGCGCTGAGGATGCAGCGGCCATTTTGTGGGTTAGAATCCGGACTACATTTACATGCTGATGCTGCTCTGCAATTTAATGTGAGTTTATCAGCTTTATAAATAAATATTGCCCTTCATTTAAAACCTACTACTCTGAATGCTTTTTCCACTCTTGGGGCCTTTTTGCAATCCTTTCCTGGGAACCTGATCCTGAACCATTATCTGTTCTTGCTGAGTGCTGATCAAGAAGGTCTGGATGAGCCTGTGGTGGGATATGAATGCCCTAGTACTAGCAACAGGACGGTACGAGGCAGTGTGGTTGGAGGTGATCTGGTGGTGGTGGCACACATTTGCCTAAACAGCTGACCCCTGTGGAAGGACTGTTTTTCTTTGGACACATTTTCTCTGTTTCTAGCACTGCACCTCCCTTTTATTTTTTTTGTTAATGGATTATCTCAGTCGGCAGGCATTGGACCAAGGGAGTGGTCCCTTCATCCGGATGTATTTCTTCAGTTGTGTCTTCGGTGGGGCACCCCCAAGGTGGTTTTTTTGGTGTCACTGCTCAACAGAAAGGTGCAGAGGTTTGTGGCACGATCACAGGATCCTCTGGCGGATGCCACAGATGTGCTGGTTGCCCCATGGGGCCCGAATCGTCTGATTTTACACCTTCCCTCCTCTCAAGCTTCTGCCGAGACTCTTGCGCAGGATCGAGGCAGGGATTCTGGTCATTTTTATTGGCTCCGGAGTGGCCTTGCTGATCTTGGTATGCCAACCTGGTGCGGCTGGTCTCCGCAGTCCCTTGGAGACTGTCTCTCAGGGAAGGATCTGCTGTCACAAGGGCCAATCTTTCATCCTGCTTTACAGTCAGTGACTTTGATTGCTTGGCTGTTGAAAGCCAGGTGCTGAAGTCGGTGTCTAAGTCGGTGGATCCAACCCTGTTGAAAGCGAAGAGGTCTACCTCCTAGGAAGATCTACATCGTACGTGGAAAAAGTACATTTCGTGGTGGGAGTCTCTTGGGGTTTACCCTCGCTCTTGGCTCGGATCTTGACCTTCCTTCAACAAGGGGTTGAACAGAAATTGTCTTTAAGTACCATCAAGGGCCGAGTATCAGCTTTGGCGGTCTTCTTCCAAGGACCTTTTGACTACATACTCCCTGGTGCGTGCCTTTCTTCAGGGTGTCCGACATTTGGTTCCTCCAGTGCGGGCTCCGTTGTCGCCTTGGGATCTTAATTTGGTGCTTTGAGCTCAGCCGAAGCCTCCTTTTGAAAATATTCAGGAGATTCCCCTGCTTACTTTGTCTCAGAAGGTGGCCTTTTTAGTGGCTATCCCCTCTGAGTGCAGGGTGCCGGAACTGGCGTCATTATCCTGTCGTTCACTTTACCCGGGTATTCACAAGTATAAGGTGGTTTTTCGCCCCTGTCCTTCATTCCTTCCAAAGGTTGTCTCTGATTTTGATTTGAATGAAGACATTGTGTTGCCTTCCTTGTGTCCTAGGCCTAAACATCCAAAGGAAATTGCCTTGGATGTGGCCCGGGCGTACCTCACAGCTACAGAGTCTTTCAGGAAGTCAAACTCTCTATTTGTACTCACGGATGGGCCTCAAAGAGTTGTCTGCTTCCTCTGCGACCATTTCCAGGTGAATCAGACAGACGGTGGTTCAGGCCTATTTCATAAGGCGTCAGGTTCCTCCTTCCCTGTCGAGGTGCACTCTACTTTGGTGCTTAGTACCTCCTGGGCCTTCCTTCATCAGGCGTTAGTGAAGCAGGTTTGCAAGGCGTTCACCTGGTCGTCTGTGCACACTCTTACAAAGTTTTTTTATCAAGTGGATGTGTTGGCATCTGCGGATGCTTCCTTTGGCCACAAGGTTTTGCAGGCTGGTGTTTGAGAGGAACTGATCCTCTTTAAGGGTGTATTGGTTTTTCAGGTGGGCTCCTGTTTAGTTGAGCCCCTGTTGCCTGGTTGACTAATGTTTAGCCTTGGGGAATTTTAGGGTTGTTCCCACTCCTCATGTTTAACGCTGCTTTGGGACATCCCGAAGATTAAGAATACCAGGAGCTGTGTCCGTCATTGAACGAAAGAGAAAATGGGATTTTTGACTTACCATAAAATCCATTTATATGATGTTCATTGACGGACACAGCACCCACCACTCTGCTGAGTTATCATTCTCCTGACACTGCTTGTTACAAAACTGAGTAGCTATAGCAGAGAGAGGGAGTATACCCCCCCCCCCCCCGGGACTGCCCATGGGTGTAGCCAGATTTTTTTTTTCCTGCCTAGTTGCTGCCTCCTGCAGGGGCAGTATAACCCAATGGTTATAAATACCAGGTGGTGTGTCTGTCAATGAACATCAGAGAAATGGATTTAACAGTAAGCCAAAAAACACTGTGACCTTAAAAAAAAAAAAAAATTAAAAACCCACCAATTGTCTAGGGCCTCGACTTTGAAAAAATATATAAGGTTTGGGGGTTAGAACTAATTTTCTAGCAAATAAAAAAATAAATAACATACTTTTACATGTAAACAAAAAGTGCCAGAAAACGCCTGGTCTTCAACTAGTTAAATAGAACTTGACCTAGTAAAGGGCCCTGTGGTACACCACTAGTGATTGGTCTCTGTTCTGACTGAACCCCATTTACAACCACACTCTGGTATCTATCCTTTAGCCAACTGTATATCCACTGAATACCAAGAGTTAAGTCCTAGCTTGTACAACTTTTGTATTAGATAATTTTGTGGAACTATATTAAATGCCTCGCTGAAATACAATATGCCCTCTGTAAAGCCATGCTGTTTTGGGTCCAACAAGTTGTGTATTTTTATCCACTTGGCGTCTGTTCAATAGCCAAAAGACTGCTACAGTGCAGGCTTAAATTGCCAGGAGGGTGTCTATGGAAGTCCTCCCGTTCTCGTGCGGACGGCGCACTCTGTAATCTTTGAGTCCTTGGGACTCGACTGATCATCGGGGTAAAGGGCCAATCACAGCGTCCCCTTACTACGTGATCAACTATCAGCCAATGACAGCTGATCCCAGAAGTAAACCGTGCACATCAAAGCAGGAGAAAAATTACCTGTTTGCAAAATTTTAAAAAACTTGTTTGTTTATTTGTTTGTTTTTTTTTTACATTTTTTGGTATTTTTTTCATTTGTTTAGCAGAAAATAAAAAAACCCAGTGGTGATTAAATGCCACCAGAAAAGCTTTGTGTGAAAAAAAAATTATAAAAAAAATCATATGGGTACAGTGTTGCTTGTTCGCGCAATTGTCATTCAAAGTGTGACCGCACTGAAAGCTGAAAATCGGCCTGGACAGGAAAGGAGTTTAGGTGCCCAGTAAGCACTGGTTAAGTGATCAATGATCCTTTTTCAGGAGTGATCCATTAACTTGACTACATCTGATGTTAAACTCACTGGCTTATAATTGCCAGCTTCTACCTTGCTGCCCATCTTGTGGATGGGTACAATATTCGCTGTCCGCCAGTCGTCGGGAACTTCTTGTGTTGGAAGAGATTGATTAAAAAGATCTCTTCATGGTCCAACAACTATATTTAGAAGTTCTCTTAGAACTCTGAGATGAATACCATCAGGGCTCATTGCTTTTTTTAAGCTTGAACCGAGCCAGTTCCTCTGCTACCTCTGTCTCCAGAAATCGTAAAAATTAACCGTAAATACTGGACCAATATGATTCCCCAACTATTATTTATTTCTGAGAAGACTGAACAGACGTAATTGTTTAAATGGTTTGCTACATGCTAGTCTCCTTAAAGATGTGTTGTGCCCAGTTTTTATTTTGGTGATCTAGTTGTATTTTTTCTTTCTATGTACCTATAAAAGGTTTTAATATTTCCTTTCTTAATAGATTTAGCAATTTCCTCCTTTTCTGTGCTTTGGCAGCACTGATTAATGTGTTTGGCCTCCTTTTGTCTAAAAATGAGTGTTTCTTACCTGACGGTCTCTTCCCTATGCTCTGTCTGTCCTTGGCCCTCTAATGCCATGAAGTCCAATGATGTTTTGAAAGGATGGGAGCGCCACACCAGCTTGTACAAACTTTTAAAATATCTTTATTTTGGAACAGCCAACATGTTTCAGGGGCTCAGCCCTCCCCCTTCATCAGGGCTAAAAACATGATGATGCAGGCACTTCGATAGAAAAGGCACAATGAAGAGCCTACAGCTCTGCATTAAACATGAGTACATCAAGGGACAATACACCGCTGGAGTGTAGAAGTATGGGATCAGGTAAGTAAAACTGCTTTTTGTGACCCTTAGGTCTAAAGGAGCATTGATCCTTGCAATGCAGGGAAAGCCCCACTGGGCCTTTAATATGTGTACCCAGAGCTGAAAAGTACTGACAGATACATGTCCATCATGTAGTACCATCTGTGAGGCATCTAATTGGTCCCAAATTCTGCAGCAGGACAATAGTCCAAATATAGTACAGGTCCCCAGAGAGCCAATGTTATTTTGGGAAAACTGAGACTTAGCCTTGCCTATTGGGAACAGCTGAACTCGGATGGTGTGTGGGAATTTTGGAGTAGGAGGAAGGATCTCTCTGCTGGCAATATGGTCCTCTGAAAACTTGGCAGCAAAAAGTAATATTGGAAACACACTGGCACCTTTCATAAAGAAGGTGAGAAACCAAAAGCATGGTAGGCTACACCAGGTTTTTAGGCTTACCAAGGAAAATGACTGCAACTAGTAATGGAAAACTGGTTCGGAAATAAAAGGTCCTTTGTTGCACACATGCTACACAACCTACACTGCGGCAACTTTGATAAGTGTTTTCAAAAGCCTGATTAAGGCAAACGCAGGCCCTGCAGTACCATCTAGAAAAACCGATCCGGGTTCCCAAGATCTGTACAAAGAAATGACAACCACCCCAACCTATAACTAGCCTTTGCAGCTAGGAGCACATGAAAGGGCAATGCGTGTTAAAAAAAAAAAAAAAAATTCCCAGATAACTTGCCAGCCTGCAACAAACTGAATTGAGCCTGTCTAACAGCTCACATTAAGATGGGGTTTAGTTTGCACACATTTGCAAATCGATGTGTAAGCTGCAGCGGTCACATCACAGCACCTCCATTGTATTGCAGTCCTAACTCTAAAATTTTCAGAGTCTCAAGTTGGAAGGCATATATATTAATGGTTAGATTAAGGGCATGGTTGCCATGATCTCCTGTCAATCAGAGATTTAAAAAGGAGGAAACAGATGGTCTCTGCATGAACAAGCTTTTGGCATTCCTAGCATACATACAGCAGCCAGTTCAGCTGTTAAAGGACATACCTGGCCCATGTCTTAAGGTGCACCATATAAATACCTATAAACCTCAAATATACAGTTTTTTTTTTTTTTAACCAATAAAAAAACAAATTGCTGACGTCCATATCTGTTGCACAAATCGTATTGCCAGACCAGTGAATGATAGATCCTTGTCATCATGCATTGGTGCACGGTTTCTTACAATTAATAGGTTTTGATGAAACTATATAAATTAACTACAGCTGTGGCCAGAAGTTTTGAGAGTGACACAAATATTTTCACAAAGTCTGCTGCCTCACTTTTTATGATGGCAATTTTCACATACTCCAGAATGTTATGAAGAGTGATCAGATGAATTGCAATTAATTGCAATGTCCCTATTTTCCATGAAAATTAACTTAATCCCATCAAAAAAACATTTGCATGTGTGAAAAAGACTTCAGGGTGCCCAAGAAAGTCCAGCAAGCTGCAGGATTGGGGCACCACCAGTGCAGAGCTTGCTCAGGAATGGCAGCAGGCAAGTGTGAGAGCATCTGCACGCACAGTGAGGTGAAGACTTTTGGAGGATGGCCTGGTGTCGAAGGGCAGCAAAGAAGCCACTTCTCTCCAGGAAAAACATCACGAACAGATTGGTATTCAGCAAAAGGTACGGGGATTGGACTGCTGAGGACTGGGGTAGTAATTTTCTCTGACCAATCCCCTTTCCGATTGTTTGGGGCATCTGGAAAAACCTTGTCCGGAGAAGAAAAGGGGGGGGGGGGCGCTACCATCAATCCCGTGCCATTCCAACTGTAAAGCATCCTGAGACCATTTATTTGTGGGGTTGTTTCTCAGCCAAGGGAGTGGGCTAACTCACATAGCCATGAATAAAGAAGGGTACAAAAATATTCTCCGAGAGCAACTTCTCCCAACCATCCAAGAACAGTTTGGTGATGAATAATGCCTTTTCCAGCATGATGGAGCACCTTGCCATAAGGCAAGACTGATAACGAAGTGGCTTTGGGTACAAAACATCGAAATTCTGGGTCCATGGCCAGGAAACTCCACAGACCCTAATCCCATTGAGAACTCGTGGTCAATCATCAAGAGGCGGGTGAACAAATTCTGACAAACTCAAAGCATTGATTATGCAAGAATGGTCTGCCATCAGTCAGAATTTGGCCCAGAAGTTGATTGACAGCATGCCAGGGAGAATTGTAGAGAAAAAGAAGGGTCAACACTGCAAATATTGACTCTTTGCATAAACGTAATGTAATTGTCAATAAAAGCCTTTGACACTCATGAAATGCTTGTAATTATGCTTCAGTATACCATAGAAAAACCTGACAAAAAGATCTAAAAACACAGAAGCAGCAGACTTTGTGAAAATTAATATTTGTGTCATTCTCAAAATATTTGGTCACGGCTGTACATTTTAAATCTAACAACCACAAAATCCATAATAATTCAATTTACATTCTGTGAAAACCATAACCTATAAATAAAGTGCTATGTGCAATCTTCCAAAGTGCATAAATGAAATTCATTAATTAAATATTGTGCTCCACAGCATCTGCGATGGGTAAAGAATTCAGTTGTAAACTTGATTTGTGGTTCCAACTTCCCCATGTGCAAAAGTGTCCTTGTGCAAAGTCACTATATCAAAGGTGCATTGTGTATCACCACCGTGCTTCAAAACAGAAGGATGGCCGCTTACCAAATGTAAAAATCCTACAAAGAGATCATATGCACTTAATCAGGAACACAGCCAAGGGTTGATTGCCTGCCAGCCTCAGAGCCTGCAGAACGGTCCATGCGTGCTGACATCACGCTACTGGCTCCTATCCAACGCATTTCCTCTCAGAAGGCCTCGACTGGGATTGGAGAAAGTCTTAATTCCCAGTCAATGCCTTCCGAGAGGAAATGCATTGGGTAGGAGCCAGTAGCTTGATGCACTAGGCACAGACCATTCTGCAGGCAGCCGTGCATCACCAATATTGGTCTGCTCTATACAGGCAACTGTCCTGTAAGTGCATTACATTTTTTTATCAAATGTCTTTTAAACGTTAATGCACTGTGTGTCCCCTCTGTTGCTTTTTTCTATACAAAATGTGAGTGACGAGAGCCAGAATTCACGCTAAATATTGGAGCCTGGCCGGCAATCAACCTTTGGCTGTGTTCCTGATTAAGCAAAAATGATCCCCTTGTGGGGAATAGTAAGCAATAGAGAGGACTCATAGCCCATTAACGTATAAAAAACTTAATGTACTTACAGGACAGTTACTTGTATAGAGCAGACAAATATCGGTGATGCACGGCCGCCTGCAGAACGGTCTGTGTGTGCTGTCACACTACAGGCTACTATCCAACGCATTTCCTCTCAGAAGGCCTCGACTGGGAATTAAGACTTTCTCCATTCCCAATCGAGGCCTTGTGAGAGGAAACTTGTATAGAAACCAGTAGTGTGACGTCAGCGCGCACAGACCGTTCTGCAGGCTCTGATGCTGGCCGGCAGTCAACCCTTGGCGTGTCCTTGATTAAGAGCATATGATCCGTTTGTAAGATCTTTACATTGGGTAAGCAGCCATCCTTTTGTTTTGAAGCAATGTGGTGATACACAATGCACCTTTTGATATATTGACTTTGCACAAGGACACTTATTTTTGCTTTTTTGCACGTGGGCAAGTTGGAACCACAGATCAAGTTTATAACTGTTTGAATTCATTACTCATTGCAGATGACGTGGAGCACAATATTTAATAAATTGCATTTATGCACTTTGGAAGATTGCACATAGCACATTTATATGCTATTGTTTTCAGAGAAATAATTGTTTTCAGAGAAATAATTGAGGAGTTATGGATTTTGTAGTTAGTTACAGTGTAGTTAATTTATATAGTTATATAATTTATCAAAACCTTTTGCAACAAACACAAGGCCCGCGGGCCCAATCCGGCCCTCCAGGCCATTTTATGTGGCCCTCGCACCTCTCCTGTAGCTGCAGGAGAGCTCCAGTCCTCCTCCAGACCTTATACATTCTGCTTTCAAGCAATGCCTCCAGCTTCTTCCCAGCAGCACCACAAGGTAAGGGAGGTGCACTGTGATGTAAGGGAGGGTGGGGGACTCGACTTTTGATGGTGGAGAGGCTCTTGACGTCTTATGTAAGGGTAGGGGATGCTCTTGAAATCTAGTCTTACAGATGCAACCGGCCCTTTTGAGGGCAATCATAATGCTGATGCGGCCCGCGATTAAATTGAGTTTGACACCTCTGCTCTAGGTCTTACCGACAATTAATTGTATCTTTATTTTCTAAAAATAATCCATACACATTTACTGTGTAAAGTGATAATAAACCCTCCCTTTTGCATCAATAGAAACATGCACATGGCAAGGCACATGCTTGCTCCTCCCTTCTCCTCTCTCGCTTCTCCAAGCTAACAGACTGGCTTGAGACTGCACTGTCCACCGTTGGTGCTTTTCTGTAAAGACTGGAAGTTTAGGGAAGCAGCACTGAAAGTTGTAAACTGCAAGTGCTGCAGTTAGAATTTGAACTAACAATTTACTGGGGAATGTTTGTGCTCAATATGTTAAGCTAAACATTTCTAAGGGTTTAATACTACGTTAATGGCTCTGTAATTTATTTTTCAATAAATCAATTCTTATGGTGTTTTTCTTCCTCCTTTAAAAAATCTTGTTTGAGCTCCTGAACCTTTTTCACACCTTCGTTTGTTTGCAACAAGCAGTGCAAGTTAATTGCCATCATGTGCTCTGTTCTAAGCACACAACAAATCCCATGGTCCCTAGACCCTCTCAGAAGCGAGCAAGAGAGTGGATATGCTCCTACACAAGGTGGGACAATTCAGGACGAATGTTGCCACCCTCTATAACAGGAAGTTTTTATCAGAGCATCAAAAAATAAAAATATAAACATTGGAATTTAGAAGAGGCTGAAAATATTTTTAATTTAAGAGAAATTGAATAGATTTTTAAATCAAAGTTCATTGTCCCTTTTAAGTCATTTCATATTGCATATTATATATTTTTTTCAGTCAAGATCTACTTTCCTATAACTAGATGCTTTAAAAAGCCTTAGACCTTTATAAGATTTTTATAGAAGCCGCAATATGATGTCTTGGTACCATTCACAGGGTAATTCACAGAATCCTAGAGGGGAATTTATCAAGACTAGAGCAGCCAAAATATCTGGATCAATTGTGTACGACCACCAATCAGCTAATATCTTCAGCTTGCTCAGATAAGCTTTGAAAATGAAATAGAGAAGCAATTGACTGCCATGCAAATCTGTTCCAGATTCTGCCTGCTCCAATTTTTCCTGAAATATGCAGACAATGGGAGGAACTGCAGTCGTCTTAACACCAATAATGGGTGGCAGTAATTAGTCTGGTTACAATAAATGCTCTGGTTTGGAAACCTACTGTCTGTTAAGGTCCTTCAATAAGATTAAATTATTTGTTAAGCCTTTTTGGATAAATTCGAATTTGAGTTTAAAATTATTTTCTAGATGTGTGAATAAAAATCTTGATTAGGTGGTTGCTATTGCTTTTGTGTGATAATAGGAGGATTTTGTGTATTCATTAGCAGTAGTTAAATATCTTAATACTGAATAATAGCTATGTCTACCTAGAGTTGGACACTTCTGTTCTAAGCATTGCTAATATTTCCTATAGGGGTGCCAAGACATTTCTTGACATTTTTCAAGACACAGTGACTGCTGCTGTATGTTAATACTGTCTTGCCTTTCTCAGGGAAAGTACAGTTATCCTTGCATTCCTTTGCAACATTCATCTGAAAAGTGAA
Source organism: Pelophylax lessonae (assembly GCF_965119305.1). Lineage (NCBI taxonomy): Eukaryota > Metazoa > Chordata > Amphibia > Anura > Ranidae > Pelophylax > Pelophylax lessonae. Next base: position 471,882,483 of record NC_138770.1, on the reverse strand, counting down.
TTTTTCATTGGTTTACCCTAATTTTGTCTTTCAGAGAATTGGAAATGCTCAGAATCTAACAGAAGATGATGTTGAATAAAATGGAACCAAGTCATGTTGCTTCAGCACAGTAGTTACCTGAACTGTGAAATTCAAATATTAAATATGCTACCGTTTAAAAACAAGCATTTTTCTGTCCTGTTAATACATCTTTGTTACCAGTAAATTCATGTACAAGAAATAAACATGCCATCCAAACACTCAATTTTTTTGTGGGTAAAGGTGAAGTATTAAAATGTATTTAAAAAAAGTAATTTTTAGTATTATTAAAGTGGTAATAACCCCAAAAATAAAATGTTAATATATTGCAATTTACCAATTAACAGTTACTCTAGTTAAAAAGTCCATCTAGTTTAAACAACAGAAAAAAAAGATTGCAAACCATATACACTGTCCTATACCCACAGTTGATCTAGAGGAAGACAAACCCCCCCCCCAATAAAGCATGATCCAATTTGTTCGAGGAGGGGGACAAATTCCTTCCTGATTCCCCCCCCCCCCAAGAGGCAAATCCCATTTCCTTGATCAACTACACCTATAAATATTAGTATCCAGTTATACGCATTTAGGAAAGAATCCATGCTTTTTTTTTTTAAGGAAAATACAGAGGACTTTCTGTATTTGGAGAATAAATCACTTTTCTTTCAGACGTTAAGAGTGCTTCCTTGTCCTCTAATGACCTTTAAAATGAACAACTAGCTTCTCCAGTGTGGTGCTTGCAAAGTAACTAGATAGAAGTTGCACACGTGGACCAGGAGGCAGGAGAAACACGCTGTGTAAGAACAGGGGAGCTTGTGAGAGCATTGGAGAGAGTGACCAGAACCCTGACGCACAGACCTGACCGGGAGGAGCATTGGGGACAGGGAGACAGTGAGTCGGAGGTTGATCAGCTGATCGAGAGAGCAGGCAGGGACCTGACTGATACCGTAAATGCAGGACTGATCGGTTCATCGAGAGAGCTGGCGGGGACCTAACAGGGAAGACCGTAATTGTGGGACTGTTTGGGAGAGGCGGTAAGGGACCGGGGGTTGATAGGTGGACAAGGGTAGGGGTAGGCACGCACTGCAGGGAGAGAGTCTGATCAGGGAAGGCTGCAGGAGCTGACACGTACAGGGGCACCTGAAAAGGAGGAGCGGAGCAGCCACACAAAAACTAAAAAAAAAACTTTTATTTGTGGTATTGTAAGAAACTAAGCTGTGTTGTGTGTTTTTTGTAGCTGGGAGTACCTTTTTAGTACCTGGGGGGTGACTGGGAGTACCTGGGGTTAACTGGGAGTACCTTTAGTACTGGGAAGTAACAGGTAATACCTGGGGGTACCTTTTTAGTGCCTTGGAGTACATGGAGTAATTGGGAGAACTGAGAGTAGCTGGAGTGAACCGGAGTACCTCTAGCACCTAGGAGTACCTTAGTACCTGGGGCTACTGGAAGCAGTGACAAGGAGTGCTGAGAGTGTTGCGGGGTGCTGAGAGGGACTGTGAGGTAATTGGAGTAGCTGTAGCGCCAGGGGATCTTTGAGTACTGTAAAGTACCAATAGCAGGTCTTTACCTTATTATCCCCATTAGTATAGAGGGCACAAGTGTCCCACAGGATTGATGATGCCACTCAGTGCACATCCTGCTCCATGTAAGCGTTCCTTGATGAGCCAATCGAGGGCGAATACTGCTGTGTGAGATTTGAGTGAGTAGTTTCTCTGGAAGCCCAGAACCTGGGTCTAGAAAACAAGATGACACTGCGCAGCATCAACAACCTGGAAAGGAGTTTGGACATTACCAAGCAGGTGCTAGTAATGTAGAGGTTGGTGACATGGAGGAACAGGAGCCAGAGGTAGGTAGCTGGATAACCGATAGGAGGGGGTAGAGGGAAGAGTGCTAGGGAGGCCAGTCCTGAGTTGGCACACCCCAACAAATATGCCAAGTTGCATGATGTTGGGGATGTAAGCCCAAGGGGGGCAGTGCTGGAGCAGACACCCTCCCCTAGCTGCCAGGGGAGTGACTTCTCTGGTAAGGAGGAGGGCAGAGATTCAGAAAAGTTTAGACAGGTAGTGTTCGTAGGGGACACCATTATTAGGAGGACAATCTGTCACAAACACCGTGGTCGCCGAACAGTATCTGGAGAGATTATTGGGTGGGGCACACGCTGGCACCAATGACAAAGTAAGAGGAAGGTAGAGAGTCCTAAAAAATGATTTCAGGGACTTAAGAATAGATTGAGAAGTAGGACCTCCAAGGTGTGTTTTTTTTTTTTTTTTCAGAAATGCTACCTGTGCCTCGAGCCACATCAAAGAGGCAGAAGGAGCTTGGGGAACTGAAAAAGTGGCTGAGGAACTGGTGGAGGAAGGAGGGGTTCGGATTCCTGGAAAACTGGGCTGAGTTCTCAGTCGGTTACCTGCTCTTTACTATGAATGGGCTGCACCTTAACCACTCTAGCCCCGGAAGATTTGGCTGCTCAATGACCAGGCCCTATTTTGCGACTCGGCACTACGTTACTTTAACTGACAATTGCGCTGTCGTGCGACGCTGTACCCAAATGGAATTAATGTCATTTTTTTCCCCACAAACGGAGCTTTCTTTTGGCGGTATTTGATCACCTGTGCGATAATTTTTTTTTTTTTTTTTTTTCCGCTATAAAAAAAACAATTTTGAAAAAATATTTTTCACATTTTTTTTATATGAAATTCTTAAAAAAATTTTTGTAAAAATCTAAATTTTTTTAACATTTTAGGCCAATTTTTCTGCTACATATTTTTGGTAAAAAAAAAAAAAAAAGGCAATAAGCGTATTTTGATTGGTTTGTGCAAAAGTTATTGCGTTTACTAACTACGGGAAAGATTTGTCTTTTTTTTAACTAGTAATGGTGGCATTCTGCGATTTTTTTTTTTTTTTTTTTTTTGCGGAACTGTGACATTGCGCTGGACAGATCGGACCCCTGACTGACATTTTAGACACTTTTGGGGGTAGCAGTCCAGTGACATTACTACAGTAATCAGTGCTAAAAATATGCACTGTTACTGTAAAAATGACACTGGCAGGGAAGGGGTTAACTTTACTGGTGATAAGGGGTTAAGTTTGTCCCTAGGGGCGTGATTCTAACTGTCAAGGGATGTGGCTAGTGAAGTAACCACAGAGACATGCGATCCTATATAGCAGGCACAGAAAAAAGTACCGTGTAAAGAGGCCCTTACCCCTAATTGTTATACAGAATAAAAGGACAGAAAAAAGTGGGGCTTTGCGGGCCAGTGGGAGGAGAAGGATCACACCAAAACCAATATATAAAACAAATTACATTTTATTGAATTTGCAAGTAAAAAACATGGGCTATCACGCACATGTTAGCAGAGACAAGACACATAGAAAAAAATATATCTAAAAAAAACAATTAATTAAGAGTCATTAGGGTAGAAATACATCCCAGAAGGGGAAAACCAAAGCCTGTGTAGGATGGAAGGTAGGTCTCAGATGGAGCGCGGTCAATGTAGGTCCCCAGCAAGCCGAAGCGTTTCGCTCAAGGCTTCCTCAGGGCCAGAGAGACCATGACAGACCGGTATTTCTACAGATAATATGGAGTACAATAAAACAGCAATTAGTAACTAGTAAGTTGGTATATTAATATATAGAACATTATCAATATATGTACATCATATGTAACAGTGGTTTTGTACTGACCCTTTTTAATGACTCAGGAGGTGGCAGATTACGGCAACACGCAGGACAAAAAACATTGGTGACTCAATATTCATATATAGCATCCAAAGTTCATATCTGTTCTCGTGTGTGTATGTGGATAAATATCCAACACCTTAAGCAATGTCAGGGAGCCTCTGCAATTGGAACCCATATATATCGATGAGTGTATGGAGGGGTATTTGGTTTGGAATAATTTCAAGTGGCAATCATGAAAAAACCCACCTTTATATACTATATAGGGTAACAGCCCATTATAACCAGGTAGCGGGGAATTCACTACTACATCCAAACATCCGGAGGATCCAATGATCCACACTAAACAATAGGGACATGAGTGTAAGGTAAACTGAGCCAGAAAAAATATGTATGGCCATTTAGACCAATTAGACAGAACATCTATTATGCTTTAAATTGAACACTGTGTCATACCTAGTGGCGATACTTCACATGTCCAATTACAGCTTCCTCCTCACTCAAGTGGATCGAATAGAGTCGTTTTTGTATGTATATGCAGAGAGGGGTATGCAATGATTACAGCCTGTAAAGGCAGAGGGCCACTTTAGATAATCGGTTTGTAATCATTATATTCAATAGCCAACACAAGGGGATAGTAAACCTACCTATCTGCTGTATATAAATGGCTTTAGGCAGGTACAACACACCGTTACATCATCCTATTTTAGGGGAGGCGGGGGTACCAACATGTACCGAACCATCAATAGTCCTGTAAGATACCCATCTGGATTAAAATAGTACTGGGCTGTGTCATACTGTCAGACTAATGTCGACAGGAAAGGATCAATGAATATACAGTGGGTACGGAAAGTATTCAGACCCCCTTAAATTTTTCACTCTTTGTTATATTGCAGCCATTTGCTAAAATCATTTAGGTTCATTCTTCTTCCTTATGAATGTACACATAGCACCCCATACTGACAGAAAAACACAGAATTGTTGACATTGTTGCAGATTTATTAAAAAAGAAAAACTGAAATATCACATGGTCCTAAGTATTCAGACCCTTTGCTGTGACACTCATATATTTAACTCAGGTGCTTTCCATTTCTTCTGATCAGCCTTGAGATGGTTCTACACCTTCATTTGAGTCCAGCTGTGTTTGATTATACTGATTGGACTTGATTAGGAAAGCCACACACCTGTCTATATAGTAGAAAGGTAGGGGTGACCAGCGCTATGGAGTAAAGACCTTAGACAATGGTGAAGGTGTAAGCTGCCAACAACCAAACCCACAAGGTGTTAAAGTGTGAAATATATATGAAAGGAGGTTGTAACGGCGCTACCTTAAAGTGAATAAGTGCTTAGTGTATGTGCCAACTTAAAACAAAGTGCCAATAAAAAAAATGTGTCATGAAAAAACGTTAATTTAAAATAAAGTGCATTAGTGATTTGTGGTGTGACCAAGTTAGCTGGTTAATAACCTGGACCCATAAGGTGCAACTCAGTAAAGTGCTGTGCTGCATATACTTAACGAGTAAGAAATAATGGGTTCCCAATGTGCATTTATTTTGTGATGACAGTTGATAATAACAGCAAATAAGTTAAATTCATAAATAAACCAGTGATTTAAAATACATAAAGCAGTGAACATAAATTCATCCGTGCTGTGCGTGGAGTTTGTATTACCACTTAAGTGAAAAGTGCCAAATTAAATGAGAGAAAGTAATAGATAAAAAATGGGGTTGCAATTCTGTTGTACATCCACTAGATGTCGCCCCTAAGTATACGACCTGTGCTTGAGGAAAAATGGTTGGTTTCTTCCGGGGTTCTCCAGTGAGCCAAACCAGGCTTTTAGTACCTCAAGTTAGAGGAAAAAAAACCCATGATGCAATGTGTATCTGTAGCGTGGAAAAGAGAGCATAAAACTCACGTTTGAGGCTGCCTAGGATCAGCGGTGATGGCCGGGAAGCTTCCGCGTTCCACGGCCCAGGCTCCGAAACCGGAAGTGACGTATTGACGTTGCGACTCCGCCCTACGCTCCAGCAGACGTCACATGACGAAATGCGTAGGGCGGAGTCGCAACGTCAATACGTCACTTCCGGTTTCGCAGCCTGGGCCGTGGAACGCGGAAGCTTCCCGGCCATCACCGCTGATCCTAGGCAGCCTCAAACGTGAGTTTTATGCTCTCTTTTCCACGCTACAGATACACATTGCATCATGGGGTTTTTTTCTTCTAACTTGAGGTACTAAAAGCCTGGTTTGGCTCACTGGAGAACCCCGGAAGAAACCGACCATTTTTCCTCAAGCACAGGTCGTATACTTAGGGGCGACATCTAGTGGATGTACAACAGAATTGCAACCCCATTTTTTATCTATTACTTTCTCTCATTTAATTTGGCACTTTTCACTTAAGTGGTAATACAAACTCCACGCACAGCACGGATGAATTTATGTTCACTGCTTTATGTATTTTAAATCACTGGTTTATTTATGAATTTAACTTATTTGCTGTTATTATCAACTGTCATCACAAAATAAATGCACATTGGGAACCCATTATTTCTTACTCGTTAAGTATATGCAGCACAGCACTTGCACTTTACTGAGTTGCACCTTATGGGTCCAGGTTATTAACCAGCTAACTTGGTCACACCACAAATCACTAGTGCACTTTATTTTAAATTAACGTTTTTTCATGACACATTTTTTTTATTGGCACTTTGTTTTAAGTTGGCACATACAATAAGCACTTATTCACTTTAAGGTAGCGCCGTTACAACCTCCTTTCATATATATTTCACACCTGTCTATATAAGACCTTCCAGATCACAATGCATGTCAGCGCAAATGAGAATCATGAGGTCAAAGGAACTGCCCGAAGAGCTCAGAGACAGAATTGTAGCAAGGCACAGATCTGGCCAAGGTTACAAAAAGATTTCTGCTGCACTTAAGGTTCCTAAGAGCACAGTGGCCTCCATAATCCTCAAATGGAAGACGTTTGGGACGACCAGAACCCTTCCTAGAGCTGGCCGTCCGGCCAAACTGAGCTATCGGGGGAGAAGAGCCTTGGTGAGAGACGTAAAGAAGAACCCAAAGATCACTGTGGCTGAGCTCCAGAGATGCAGTCAGGAGATGGGAGAAAGTTGTAGAAAGTCAACCATCACTGCAGCCCTCCACCAGTCGGGGCTTTATGGCAGAGTGGCCCGACGGAAGCCTCTCCTCAGTGTCTGACACATGAAAGCCCGCATGGAGTTTGCTAAAAAACACCTGAAGGACTCCAAGATGGTGAGAAATAAGATTCTCTGGTCTGATGAGACCAAAATAGAACTTTTTGGCCTTAATTCTAAGAGGTGTGTGTGGAGAAAACCAGGCACTGCTCATCACCTGTCCAATACAGTCCCAACAGTGAAGCATGGTGGTGGCAGCATCATGCTGTGGGGGTGTTTTTCAGCTGCAGGGACAGGAGGACTGGTTGCAATCGAGGGAAAGATGAATGCGGCCAAGTACAGGGATATCCTGGACAAAAACCTTCTCCAGAGTGCTCTGGACCTCAGACTGGGCCGAAGGTTTACCTTCCAACAAGACAATGACCCTAAGCACACAGCTAAAATAACGAAGGAGTGGCTTCACAACAACTCCGTGACTGTTTTTGAATGGCCCAGCCAGAGCCCTGACTTAAACCCAATTGAGCATCTCTGGAGAGACCTAAAAATGTCTGTCCACCAACGTCTACCATCCAACCTGACAGAACTGGAGAGGATCTGCAAGGAGGAATGGCAGAGGATCCCCAAATCCAGGTGTGAAAGACTTGTTGCATCTTTCCCCAAAAGACTCCTGGCTGTATTAGATCAAAAGGGGGCTTCTACTAAATACTGAGCAAAGGGTCTGAATACTTAGGACCATGTGATATTTCAGTTTTTCTTTCTTAATAAATCTGCAACAATGTCAACAATTCTGTGTTTTTCTGTCAGTATGGGGTGCTATGTGTACATTCATGAGGAAGAAGAATGAACCTAAATGATTTTAGCAAATGGCTGCAATATAACAAAGAGTGAAAAATTTAAGGGGGTCTGAATACTTTCCGTACCCACTGTATATGGTTGATGCAGGTGGTACATACCTTTTAGTGTGACCCATGCCGACGAGCCTGCCTGAACTATGGTAATTTGTAGGGGCTATATAAAGGAAGAGCTGCTCCCCTATGTTGGCGCCAAAATTAAAAAGTATTAGTTCTCCAGGTGTGACTGGTAGCAGGTACCTGCGTTGGACGCAGCCGGAGCTGTGTCATTTCAGGTCGCATAGAGGAATAGTGGAGCTCCTCCGGGTCAATGCGGTTCAGCCTGTTGGCCGGGAGAGCCAGCAACACCCGGAAGTGACATAGTATGTAAGGCGTCCTAGGTACAAAGCCTAAGTGCGTTACAGTGGGTTCCTCCTGCTGGCACCTGGTAAAATAGCATGCAGCGATCCCGATTTAAGATGATAAAGGGACATGGGCAACTACTATATAAATAAACTCAGATATACATAAAGGTTGAGTACCTCTGTGTGCTGCCAAGGATTCTTAAGCATGCAGCACAGACAAAATGCAAATGAACCGCGCTATGCCGCATCTGTCATCTCCCAGGTCAGACCTATACTGCTATTAGCAAGGTTAACCTATAGGAAAAACTTAACAAAATAATATACAACAATATATGTAAAGTAAACATTTAATCAGACAAAAAACAATTTGGTCCTACATTTTAACGGTAATCTCCACTGTATTAATATATACAGTAATTTTCTATTTCTGTACAGGGATAACCCCCATGGGATTACTGCCAAACAGCCAGGGCAGAAAATCCCTTGGTGGTACGTTTGAAGAGAAACAACAATACGAATATCAAAGAAAGGGTTTGTAACTTATTACGTCATTCAGTCCCAGGGGCGTAGTTGCTCTTAAGTCGTATATCCACCTGGCCTCCCACTGGCCCGCAAAGCCCCACTTTTTTCTGTCCTATATAGCAGGATCGCATAGCCTCTGTGCTTACTTCATGGAGAATGACAGATGTCTGTGTTTACATCAGCCGTCTGTCTTTCTCTTACGCCCTCCGACAGTCGCCGCCGCCTCTAAGTCATCACTAATGGGTATTGACTTCCGCTCCGCAAGAGTAGTTAGGCATAAGACTTAGTCAAAAAGAAAAAAGGCATTTGCATATTCACACCCCTGGGGGCTGTCCCACTAGGTCAATACCCCCCTGCAGTGACCACTCCCAACTCAGTTTCTTCCTGCCTAGCTTCAGGAGTAGCTAGGCTTCCCTGTGCTGGGGCTACAGTCTCAGCCTATCTGATCTTTTTTATTTGATTTTCTTTTGAAAATGTCAGTTTTTTCTTACTTTACTAGCTTTTTTTTTTTTGTCAGCTTAGTTTTAGTCGACTCTTCGGATGAAGATGGATTCATGCGGAGCTGGGATTCGGACTGACCGCCCTGGTCAGAGGGTCAGATGGACCCCCAGCCCGCCATTGAGCGTTCAGCCATGGTTCGCCCTGGCATTATGAACCACCCATCCCTGTTCGCAGCAGGGATGCAGCCGTGAGGTGGCTACCTCACTGGACGCATCTGCGATACTGCAGTGCAATGTCCCTGGCTAACGGCATTCCCTGTCAGATGAGGACAGCGGCTTTCCATTCTGAGAGGCTCCCCACGCCATCTGGTACAGGTAAGTACTTCTGTGTGGGGCCTCTGTCTGGGGTGGCAGTCCTGTGTTGCTGTGTGTCCCCCATGTCTGTGCCTGTGTGACTCCCTGATGCGGTCCCTGCGGGGATCGCTTGTACATGCGCTGCAGTGCTGTGTGTTTTTGGGGGTCCCCTTCCCTGTGTCACTTCGGTGTTTGTGGGGGTGCAGACTGTCTATGTGGCGACTGCAGCGGGGTAAAACCGCACGGTCCGCCATTTTAGATATGGGCAAGCATGTTGGCTTCACCATGGGCAATACTACATGTTGTTTTGGCGCCATCCAACGCCTTTTTGCGGTCCAAGAACGATCGTTCCGACCGCATGTTCGGCGGCCATTTTGCCGGAGCCTTCCATTCAGTCCTATGGGGCAGCCATTTTCCCTGAGTCATGCAGCCTATAAGTTCAGCCTCCTCTGACAGCACTTCCTTTTCCTCTGAAGCAGCGACATCGGTGGTAACACTCTGCAGGGCTCTGCAGGCTATCTCTCTCATTACCTTCTGTATTGTCATTTCTGGCTCAGTTTTCTTCTCCTGTTTGGGGGTCTTTTGTCACTGTATCTGTAGCGGTGGGCTGTGCACTCCGCAGCGGTCTTAAAGGGGCAGTACCAAATTTGTTCCACTGTTATTTCTTCTTGGGCAATGGATTCTCAGGACAGCAAATTCCCCCCAGCTCTGGTGGGGGACCCCAGTTCTCCTGTGGCCCCTCTGAGACCTGATTTGGCCGCTGTAGTGGCGACCTTGGTGTCCAATATGGAGATGCTGATGGCTGAACGTGCTGCGAGGAAGAGGCCCAGATTGTCTCTCTCTTCTGATTCAGATGGTGATATGGCTGCTGCTGCGAGCGTGCCCTTTTCAGGGTCTCGCTCATCCTTAGACCCGTTGGGGTCTGAGGGGGAGGCGGAGGTGGAGGGGGTTGATACTTCCTCCCCGGGGTCGCCCGAAGAGCTCGCGACCATGGACGAATTGATTATTTCTGTAAAGGAAACTTTACATTTGGAGGATGTGCCCAGTCCTCCGGGCATTGTGTCCTCATTTGGGACACACAGGACCCGCAAGTCGGCGCAGGTTTTTCCCTGCCCAGCTGAGTTTCATTACAGTGTTAATGAAATGTGGCGCACTTTAAAACGTCCATTCCTGGTCCCGAGTCGGTTCAAGTTACTCTATCCCTTTGCACCAGCTACAAAATCACGCTGGTGTGTGCCTCCACAGGTGGATCACACTGTGGCCGTGCTAAACAAGGCTACCTTGGTTCCTTCTGAAGATACACCGCTTTTCCGGGATCCCACGGTTGGAGTCTCTGGCCTGCCATTCCTATACGGTGGTGGGCTCGTTACTCAGACCCATTTTCATGTCCGTTTTGGTGGCTCAGGCGGTGGCTGATTGGAATAAGGTGCTTAGGAGCAACCTCGTATCTGACGCTGTTCCGCCTGCCCGCCTGGATATGTTGGATCAAATTCACCAAGGAATCATATATTTGTGTGATGCGGCCTTAAATGAGGCTCCTTTAGCTGCACGCCTGTCTAGTGTCTCGGTGCTTAACCGGCGACTGGTCTGGCTGAAGAGCTGGTCGGCGGACCAGTCCTCACGGAAAACAGTTGCTGATTTTCCCTATGCTGGTTCTTGCCTTTTTGGCGAGGCGTTGGATACCCTGGTGAAAGGCGTTACAGGGGGCAAGAGCACCATGCTGCCCCAGAACCCGAAAAACAAGCACTTTCGTGGCAAGCGGGGTTCTGCGTCTCGATCCACTCAGGGGTCCTTTCGTGCCTTTCGGAAACCAATCCAAGTGTAAACCCTTCAAGACCCAGGGGAGTCAGAAGAAGCCCTGGGCGGGCAAGCAGAAGTCAGGCAATGCCGGCTCGGCGGGTCAATCCGCCTCTGCCTGAAGGGGCGCCCTCACCCGTTTCAGGGGTGGGGGGACGTTTGCGCGGTTTCCTCCAACCTTGGCTGCTCCGGATTTCGGACAGGTGGGTTCAGGAAATCATTCGGTCAGGGTACAAGATCGAATTCCTTTCCCGGCCGGCGGACAGATTTTTTCCCTCAAATCTTCATTTACCTCCTGGGCGTCTGCAGGACCTGCATCAAGCAGTGCAGGACCTTGTTGCTCAGGGGGTGATTGTCCCGGTGCCTCATCGGGACAGGTTTTGGGGATTTTATTCCAATCTGTTCACTGTGCCCAGGAAGGAGGGCAAAGTACGTCCTATTCTGGACCTAAAAGCGCTGAACCGCTTTGTGCGCGTTCGCAAGTTCCCTATGAAGTCTCTCCGCTCGGTGGTGGCCTCCCTGAGTCCAGGGGAATTCCTGGCCTCAAAAGATCTAAAAGATGCGTACCTGCACATCCCCATTTTCGAGGGTCATCAGCGGTACCTTCGGTTTGCTATCGCAGAGGACCACTATCAGTTTGTGGCGTTACCTTTCGGTCTCGCTTCGGCTCCAAAGGTATTTACCAAAGTACCGGCGCCAGTTCTGGGCCTGTTGAGGGCACAGGGCATTGCGGTCTTGGGGTACCTGGACGATCTCCTTCTGAGATCAAGTGTCAGTCAGGACCTGCTGCGCGATCTGTCCACCACGGTGCAGGCGCTTCAGGAGTTCGGATAGACCATCAACGTTCAGAAATCGGCGTTGTCTCCATCGGTTCATCTTCCCTATCTGGGAATGATTCTGGACTCTGCTCAGGCAAAGGTGTTCTTGCCGGAGGACAAGCTCCGGACCTTGCAGGACGAGATCAGGTTCCTCAGGGACAATCAGTCCTCGTCACTCAGGGCCTGTATGCAGGGCCTGGGCTTGATGGTTTCGGCCTTCGAGGCGATACCCTTTGCTTAGTTTCACACGCGGGCTCTCCAGGCGGAGCTCCTGGCCAGGTGGGACAGACTTCCTCAGTCCCTGGATCTGAGTGTCTCATTGAGTCGTCAGACCAGATTGGCTCTTCTGTGGTGGCTCCAGTCCCCGACGGTGTCGGAAGGCAAATCCTTCCGTCCGTTGTTGTGGACGGTGATTACCATGGATGCCATCCTGTCGGGCTGGGGTGGAGTCCTGGGCAACCTGTCTGCCCAGGGCACTTGGTCGGAGGAGGAGTACTCCCTCTCGATAAATGTGCTGGAATTGGGAGCGATAAAACTCTGTCTCTTCCAGTGGTCGGACCGGCTTCGGGGCTGTCCTGTTCGGGTACAGACGGACAATGCTACCACAGTGGTTTACATCAACCACCAAGGGGGCACCAGGAGTGCTCGGGTGGCCCGGGAGGTGACCGACATTCTGTCTTGGGCCGAGACTCATGTCCCGGCAATTTCAGCAGTTCACATTCTGGGTGTGGAGAATTGGCAGGCCGACTATCTGAACCGCCAGACCCTGGACCAGGGGGAATGGTCCCTACACCCGGAGGTCTTCCAAATGCTGTGTGCAAAGTGGGGATCCCCGGACGTGGATCTGTTCGCATCTTGGCAAAACCAAAAGGTGGAAAGGTTTGTGGCAAGAACGCGCGATCCTCTGGCAGACGCCTCTGATGTGTTGGTGGCCCCTTGGCATCAGTATCGTCTGATGTATGCCTTTCCTCCGATTCGGTTGTTGTCCAGGTTCCTCTGCAGGTTAGCCTCGGAACCGCACCTGGTGATTCTGGTGGCATCGGATTGGCCTCGCCGGTCCTGGTACGCCGACGTTGTTCACCTGGCAGTGGCGCCTCTGTGGCGACTGCCAATGAGGGAAGATCTACTGTCTCAGGGACCGATCTTCCATCCTGCTTTACAGTCACTGGCTTTAACGGCCTGGCTGTTGAGACCCAGATCCTGAGGGACAGGGGTCTCTCCCCTGAGGTTATCCCTACTCTACTCAAGGCTAGGAAAACCTCATCTGGTAAAATCTATTACCGTACCTGGAAAGCTTATTTCACCTGGTGTGAGTCCAGGGGGTTCTCCCCTCGCTCGTACTCGGTGTCAAGAGTGTTGGCTTTCCTCCAGTCTGGGGTGGACCAGCACCTGGCGCTGGCCACGATAAAGGGCCAGGTGTCTGCACCGGCTATCCTTTTCCAACGCCATGTGGCGTCTCATTTCTTGGTTCGCACCTTCATTCAAGGTGTGCAACATTTGGCTCCTCCCAGGAAGGAGCCTTTACCTCCATGGGACTTGAACTTGGTTCTGTCCGTATTACAGCGTGCTCCCTTTGAAAATATCTGGGAGATATCGTTGCCTCTGCTGTCTAAGAAGGTTGCTTTTTTAGTGGCGATCACTTCGGCTCGCAGAGTGTCGGAGCTGGCGGCGCTGTCTTGCCGCTCTCCTTACTTGATAATTCACAAGGATAAGGTGGTCTTGCAACCACACCCGTCTTTTCTTCCTAAGGTGATCTCTGAGTTCCACCTTAATGAGGACATTGTCCTGCCTTCGCTTTGTACGAAGCCTAAGCATCCTAAGGAGATTGCTTTGCATTCATTGGATGTTGTCAGGGCGATCAGGGTTTACCTATCGTCTATGACAGTGGTCCTCAACCCTGGTCCTCAGGGCCCATTAACAGGCCAGGTTTGCAAGATAACTGAAATACAACACAGGTGATATAATTTGCTGCTCAGTGATTGCAGTACTCTAGTCTGCATCTCCCCAAGGTAATACCTAAAATCTGGCCTGTTTGTGGGCCCTGAGGACCAGAGTTGAGGACCACTGGTCTATGGAATCCTTTCGGAAGACGGATTCCCTCTTTGTCCTTCCTGAGGGACCTCGGAAGGGCATGGCTGCGTCTGCAGCAACTATTGCCAAATGGATCAGACAGACCAAACAGGCTTATGCTTTGAAGGAACGGGTTCCACCCTTCCCTGTTAAGGCGCACTCTACCAGATCCTTGGGTGCGTCCTGGGCCTATTGGCATAGGGCCTCGGTGGCCCAGGTGTGCAAGGCTGCGACTTGGTCGTCGGTGCACACTTTTTCCAAATTCTACAAGGTAGATGTTCTGGCATCAGCTGATGCCTCCTTTGGCCGCAAAGTTCTCAGTGCGGCAGTGCCATGAAGGACCCTTGTTTTTTTATGGGTCCCTGGCTGTTGGTGTTTGCTTTCCTGGGCTGTTGCTCCTGTTGAGCATTGTTTTCTGTTGCCCAGAAGGTTCTCTTACTGTGCGTGTAAGGTTCCTTTCTCTGATGTGGGTACTGCGTTGCCTTTTCTACGGTTGCGTCTCCCACCCCTCATGTATACACTGCTTTAGGACATCCCAATAGTGATGACTTAGAGGCGGCGGCGACTGTCGGAGGACGTAAGAGAAAACTGAATTTTTGTAAAATCTTACCTTTAAAATTCCTTTCTCTGAGTCCTCCGACAGTCGCCGCCCCCGCCCCTCTTTTGGGGTTGTTGTCTTAATTCCTACTGCTATGCTACCAAACTGAGTTGTCACTGCAGGGGGGTATTGACCTAGTGGGACAGCCCCCAGGGGTGGGTATATGCCTAGCTACTCCTGCGGAGCGGAAGTCAATACCCAATAGTGATGACTTAGAGGCGGCGGCGACTGTCGGAGGACTCAGAGAAAGGAATTTTACAGGTAAGATTTTACAAAAATTCAGTTTTCTCCCTCTGCTGCGGGAGATCGCGAGTGACCGGCGGCCATCGGAGCCACCGGTCACACGCGCTGGCTCCCCAGGGAATGGGCGGGAGCGCGCTGGGGGCTGGAGCCCCCTACAGTTTAGTGGGCGAGCGACGTAGGTCTATGTCACTTTGCCTGTAAGCGGCAGAGTGCCGCAGTAAATGTACGGTGGGCGGGGCGGAAGTGGTTAATGGGAATGGTGCAACTCTATTGGGAAGAAAGATGGCCACAAAGTTGGAGGGGCTTTTACACTAGTTGTTGGGGGGGGGGGGGGTTCAAAGGAAGTGCCAGCTAGCAGTGAGCAAAGGAGACTCAGGACCTAAAAAAAACCTGAAAAGGACAAGCTTTCTTCCCCCTCTGGGATCTCCTTGACGCTCACCAAAGAAGTCCACAGGGCCGGAAACCAGTGAAGATGTCCCCCCACCCCAATAATGGGTGAGGGCAGGGCAGACCTTCATGCTGAAGGAGTCTTGTCTGCTGGTCTGGGAAGCTAGCTCTAGGCTTACCCAACCAAGGTTTCTTGGAAACTCCCGGGAAGGTTTAAAAGATCTATATCCCTTATTACATAGTTACATAGTAGGTGAGGTTGAATAAAGACAATAGTCCATCCAGTTCAACCTGTGTAGGTGTGTGTGGCTGTAATCATCTCACATACCCCTGAATGTTCTGATCCTTGAGATGTAAGTCTAAGAGTCTTTTGAAAGCCACCATACTACCCGCAGAAACCACCTCTTGTGGTAGAGAATTCCACAATCTTGTAGCCCTAACAGTAAAGAACCCCCCACGTTGCCTGAGGTTAAAACGCTTCTCCTCTAATCGCATTGTATGCCCTCGAGTCCTCATGTAATCCCTTCGAATGAACAGCTTTTTTTCTAAGCTGGGATCCCCATTAAGATATTTATAAATTGCTATCATGTCCCCCCTCAGACGTCTCTTCTCCAGGGAGAATAAATCGAGCGATTGTAGACGCTCTTCATAGTCAAGGTCCTCCAATCCCCTAATTAGTTTAGTTGCCCTTCTCTGGACTCTCTCCAGCTCCAACACATCCCTCCTGAGGACTGGCGACCAGAACTGGACAGAATACTCCAGATGCGGTCGGACCAGAGTTTTATAAAGTGGAAGGATTATAGTCTTATCTCTGGAATACATCCCTTTCTTTATGCATGCCAATATTCTGCTGGCTTTGGCAGCTGCCGCTTGACATTGCATGCTGTTGCCTAATCTATCATCAACCAAGACTCCCAGATCCTTCTCCATTTTTGATTCCCCCAAGGGTTCCCCTCCTAACGTGTATTGTGCTTTTATGTTTTTAGTCCCCAAGTGTAAAACCTTACACTTCTCCACGTTAAACCTCATTTGCCATGTCGTTGCCCACTCTGTAATTTTGTCCAGGTCATTCTGTAGGATATCTGCTTCATGCTGTGCAGTTATTGCTCTGGCCAATTTTGTGTCATCTGCAAAAACTGATATCGAACTACTGATCCCGACCTCAATGTTGTTTATGAATAAATTGAACAAGGTTGGTCCCAGGACTGAGCCCTGGGGCACCCCGCTTACTACGTCAGACCAGTCTGAGTATGCGCTGTTTATTACCACTCTTTGGACACGCCCTTTAAGCCAATTCCGTATCCAAGAGCAAACCCTGCTGTCGATACCTGCAGATCTTATTTTATAAATTAAGCGCTTGTGGGGAACTGTATCAAACGCCTTAGCGAAATCCAAGTACACCACATCCACTGGTCTCCCCCTATCTAGCTCACAGCTCACCTCCTCGTAAAATGTTAATAGATTGGTTTGACAAGAACGCCCATTTGTAAACCCGTGCTGATTACTGCTGATGATGTTGTTGTCTTTAGCAAACTCTACTATATAGTCCCTTATCATCCCCTCCAGAAGTTTACATACTATTGATGTCAAACTGACAGGCCTATAATTTCCCGGGATATGCCTCTGGCCCTTTTTGAATATCGGAATCACGTTAGCTTTCTTCCAATCCCCTGGTACATCTCCTGTCCTAATACTGTCAGCAAAGATCAGGAACAGTGGTCTGGATATAACCTTACTGAGTTCCTTGAGTACTCTCGGATGTACGCCATCCGGGCCTGGTGATTTGTTTGTGTTGAGTTTATCCAGCCTTTCCCTGATTTCACCCTCTGTTAGCCATAGTGGCAAGTCCTGTGTATTACTACTAACCAAACAGTCATGGTCAGTGTACCCCTCTGTTTCCTGTGTAAAGACTGACGAGAAAAAAGCATTCAGCACGGTTGCTTTTTCAGTGTCCTCTGTAACCATCCTCCCATCATTGTTAATTATGTGTGCAATATGCTCTGCCCTAGTTTTTTTGCTGTTGATATATTTAAAGAATTTCTTTGGGTTTTTTTTACTATCCTCCGCTATTTGTCTCTCAAAGTTGATTTTAGCCATCTTGATTTCTTGTTTACTTTTCTTATTTGCCTCCTTGTATTGCTCGAAAGCCGATACTGTGCCCTCTGATTTATACTTCTTGAAGGCCAATTTTTTTCCCCTAATAAGTTTTTTGACGCTACGGTTTAGCCAGCCAGGTTTGGCTTTGTCTCTTCTAAATTTATTTCCCATAGGAATGCACTGCAAGATGCCTTTGCCTAATATGTTCCTAAAGCATTCCCATTTTTCCTCTGTGGTCAGGGATCCCAGGGTTTGGTCCCAGTTTACCCTTTCCATCAATGAGTACAATTTTGGAAAGTTTGCCCTTCTAAAGTTTAGGGTTCTTATGTTCCCCACTTGCCTTGTTATATTGTTATTTATACTAAATGTGATCATCCTGTGATCGCTAGAGCCCAGATTGTCCTGGACTCCTACCTGCGAGATTAGGTCTGGGTCATTAGTGATCAATAGATCCCGGACTGCATTTTCTCTAGTCGGAGAATCCACCAACTGTGACATGTAATTATCCAGTAAGGTTTCCGTGAATAGGCGGGCCTTCTGTGAGTGTGCAGTCCCCTCGTCCCAGTCAATGTCGGGATAATTGAAGTCCCCCAATATGACGACTGATCCCAATTTTGCCACTTTACTCATTAGTGCTAAGAATTCCAGCTCTACCTCCTCCCCTTGGTTAGGTGGCCTATAGCAAACCCCCACAATTACTTTCCCCTTTTCTCCTTCCCTATGGAGTTCAACCCACACAGATTCTAAATCCATGCTCATCCCATCCGTAATGTCACTCCTTTCTATCACCTTTATATTGTTCTTGACATAGAGACATACCCCTCCCCCTCTTTTTCCTTCCCTGTCCTTCCGGTACACAGAATACCCTTGGATATTGGCCAGCCAGTCATGTGAGGGGTCGAACCAAGTCTCTGTTATTCCCACAAGGTCTATGTCCTCCTCATGTACCAATATTTCCAACTCATCCATTTTATTAGCTAGGCTCCTGGCATTAGCATATACCCCTCTTAGTTTTACGGAAGTTAAGCGCAATTGGCGGTTATGTTTATTCCTGTTTGGTCTGAGATTTTCCCGCACAGACCTGCCAATTGACATTGTGGACCTACTGTCGCTGCTGACCCTACAGCTGCCTTCAGTCCTCTGCTCCCTCCTGACTGACTCTACTTCTGAGCCCTCCCCCCCGTCTCCTAGTTTAAAAGCTCCTCCAACTTGGTGGCCATCTTTCTCCCCAAAAGAGCTGTACCGTCCCCATTAAGGTGCAGCCCATCCTTACTAAAGAGCCGGTAGCCGACTGAGAAGTCAGCCCAGTTCTCCAGGAACCCAAACCCCTCCTTCCTACACCAATTCCTTAGCCACTTGTTAAGTTCCCTAATCTCCTTCTGCCTCTCCTGTGTGGCTCGAGGTACAGGCAGTATTTCAGAGAAAACCACCTTGGAGGTCCTTTTCCTCAATCTATTACCTAAGTCCCTGAAATCGTTCTTAAGGATCCTCCACCTACCTTTAACTTTGTCATTAGTGCCCACATGCACCATGACCGCTGGGTCATCCCCAGCCCCCCCCATCAATCTGTCTGCCAGATCTGCGATGTGCCGAACTCGGGCGCCCGGTAAACAACAAACTGTTCGGTTCACGAGATCTTTTTTACAGATTGCCCTCTCTGTCCTCTTGATAATTGAGTCCCCAACTACCACAACCTTTCTAACCTTTCCTGAGTTACCGCCCCCCTTCTTCCTGGAGCCGACCCCCCCCTGGCAGCTGGGGGAGGGCGCGTTCTCCAGCTCTGCCACCCCTGAGTTGATATCCCCCTCAACCTGCAACTCGGCAAATTTGTTAGGGTGTACCAACTCAGGATTGGCCTCCCTGGCACTCCTCCCTCTACCCTTCCTAACAGTCACCCAGCTGCGTACCTCTGCTGCTTGCGTCTCCTCTGTTCCTCCCTCCTCTATGCTGGCCCCTACCAGCTCCTGATAGGCAATGTCCAAGCTCCTTTCCAGGTTGTTGATGCCACGCAGTGTTGCCACTGTGTTCTGTAGGTCCAGGATCTGGTCTACCAGAGCAACAAGTCGCTCACATCTTGCACAGCAGTATTCGCCCTCGATTGGTTCATCAAGGAACGCATACATGCAGCAAGAAGTGCACTGAGTAGCATCCGCAATCCTGTTGGACATTATTACCCTCTACTCTATGGGGATAATATTAACGACCTGCTCTTCCTTACCTACACTACCTCTGTCTCCCCTGGTACTAAACCTGGGGTCCTCACCAGTCGCTAATATACTAACCAGTCGCTAAGATACTCACCAGTCGCAAAGATCCAACAGACGCAACGATACTCACCAGTCGCAAGGATACTCACCAGTCGCAAAGAACCAACAGACGCAAAGATACTCACCAGTCGCAAGGATACTCACCAGTCGCAAGGATACTCACCAGTCGCAAGGATACCCACCAGTCGCAGGATACTCACCAGTCGCAGGATACTCACCAGTCGCAGGATACTCACCAGTGGCAAAGATACTCACCAGTCGCAAGGATACTCACCAGTCGCAAAGATACTCACCAGTCGCAAAGATACCCACCAGTCGCAAGGATACTCACCAGTCGCAAGGATACTCACCAGTCGCAAGGATACTCACCAGTCGTCAAGATACTCACCAGTCGCCAAGATACTCACCAGTCGCAAGGATACTCACCAGTCGCCAAGATACTCACCAGTCGCAAGATACTCACCAGTCGCAAAGATACTCACCAGTCGCAAAGATACCCACCAGTCGCAGGATACTCACCAGTCGCAGGATACTCACCAGTGGCAAAGATACTCCCAGTGGCAAAGATACTCACCAGTCGCAAGATACTCACCAGTCGCAAAGATACTCACCAGTCGCAAAGATACTCACCAGTCGCAGGGATACTCACCAGTCGCAGGGATACTCACCAGTCACAAGATACTTACTACTGGTTATTCTCCGTCCCAGAAGCACAAAATCATTTTCTGTGGGCTAAGAAAGAGGGCCCCTATCTGCAGTGAGGCTCCTTCCCTTTCCTCCTACCCCCCCCCCCCAATGATACCCTTAACCACTTTAGCCCCGGAGGATTTGGCTGCTCAATGACCAGGCCCTATTTTGTGATTCGGCACTGCGTTATTTTAACGGACAATTGCGCAGTCGTGCGACGCTGTACCCAAACTAAATTGACGTCCTTTTTTTCCCACAAATAAAGCTTTCTTTTGGTGGTATTTGATCACCTGTGCGATTTATAGTTTTTGCGCTATAAACAAAAAGAGCTACAATTTCGAAAAAATTACAACATTCTTTTATATGAAATTCTTAAAAAAAAAAATTAAAATCAAAATTTTTTAACATTTTAGGCCAATTTAACAACGTCTGCAGCTACATCAGCCGGATCCTCCATTTTTAAAGTCTCCTGAACTGCAGTGATAAGTGCCTCTACCAGCACTTTTTCATGAGCTGCTGTGACCATGGAGGAATCATCCTCACTATCAGATTGATCAGGTGGTGTGATATTAAATCCCCCTGTAAGGGCCACGTCGGCGTCAGGCTCAAAATCAGATGAGAAAGCCTGAGCAGGGGAAGGCGGGGGACGCCTCCTCCTGGGCTTTTGCCCACACGACACTTCCAGCCGGGACACTAAGGACTGCAGGACCGCCGTTAGTGCAACCATGGAAAGCTAGGGTTCCAAGGGACCCGCCACTTCTATGAGGGGGTCAGTGGGGGAAATGTGACCCTGAGGCTTCATAAGGAAAGGAAGACCTTGCAGTACAAAAACATTCTGTTGGCACCACTAAAGGATCTCTTTAAGGCTCAGGGTACCTATCAAAGACTCACCCTACCAACCGGAGGAACGCAGAGAATTAGAACCCAGCATCATCATGGATGCTATCCCTGTTCATATGTCCCGGGCATAGAAAGAGGAGGAGTTTCGGCATCCCCAAAAGGCTTCAGTTGTCTCCAGCATCTCCCAGACTAACGGAAAATGGCCCCTGTGGCATCATCATCCTGTTACACAAACATGCCCACCAACCGGAGACCAGCCAGACTAAGGGAAAATGGCCCTTGTGACATCATCCGACTACACAAACATGGCCGCCAACAGGAGACCAGCCAGACTAAGGGAAAATGGTCACCATCAGCTACAAACACAGAAGCATGCTGCCTGGATCTTTCCTGCAATGATGCACCCTCTGTAAGGTAAGACACACATTTAGGGGTGACTCTGCAGTGCACTCTGCATCACTGTCTGCACAGGGACCACCCTGCACTATACCCACACTGCAAACAGCAGGGCATGCACCTAGGGGTCTCCTACACTGGGACCCCTCCAGACAAGCTATCCCAGGACCCTTACAGAGTGGGGATAGCGGGTAAGACCCCAGGGGTTACTGCTGCATTCTCTGCCCTGGGACCCCCACCAGACTCTAGGTCCAGACAGGGGGGGAATGGGAGTGGGGGATTTAAGGATGGGAGGAGGGAACCTGCATGTAGGTCCGACGGTCCCGGGAGGTTCCCTGCGTCCACCCAAAAGAAAACCACCAAAAGGGGAGAGGGGGGAGTGTACTTACCCTTACATGGTGCATGTAATGCTCCAGACAGAACTCCTCGCCACCCAAGTAGGGAAGTTGTCGGCCAAGGGACCGCTGCGACTCAGTTCCAAGCCCTATCGTATACGACCCTGCAAGACGCTTAACTTGCGGGCCAGCCGCTGTCCGTGAGGCTATGTCGCATTCTGCATGCGCTGGAGGGACCACTGGATCTAGATTATCCAGCCTGTTGCCCAGCCCGGCAGTTGATTGTAGATCTCCTAAGAGAAAACAAAAATGATGTAAGGAAGGAGAAATTTGCTAGGACCAGAGATCCCAGCTGGGAGCCTAGGTCCTTACTCCTGACTAGACAGATTAAAAGTGATTACCTAGATGAGAAAGCCGGGTTAAATACCAGCTTAGACAGGTGTTTTTTGTTCTGCCTAGTCCTACTCCTGGAGGAGGCAATATAACCCAGTAGTTATGATTTATGGAGTGTCCGTTGATGAGCGAAAGAGAAATGTATGTAAGTGGGGCTTTTTATGGGTGTGGCTTGAGTGTGTTTGCGCTTATCCATGTCTTTATGGACCTTGCTTTGTGCACTCATCCAAATCATTTAGTGGAGGGGGATTATGTTGTGGTGTCGTTTTCTAGGGGTTGGGCTTGGCCCCTTAGTTACAGTAAAGGGAAATCTTAAGGCGTCAGCATACCAAGGCATTTTGGAAAATGTCATGCTCCCAACGTTGTGGGAACAGTTTGAGGATAGCACCTTCCTGTCCCAACATGGCTGTGCACCAGTGCACAAAGCAAGGTCCATGAAGAAATGGATGAGCACGCTTGGGATGGAGGAACTTGACTGGCCTGCACAAAGTCCTCAGCTCAACCTTTGGGATGAAGTAGAGCACAGACTGTGAGCCAGGCCTCCTTGTCCACATCAGTGCCTGACCTCACAAAAGCACTTCTGAAAGAATGGTGAAACATTCCCATAGACACACTCCTAAACCTTGTGGACAGCCTTCCCAGAAGAATTGAAACTGTAATAACTACAAAGGGTGGCCCAACTCAGTATTGAACCCTACAGACTAAGACTGGGATGCCATTAAAGTTCATGTGCGTGTAAAAGTAGACCTCAATACTTTTGGTAATATAGTGTATCTTGCTTGTCACAAAGTAATTAAGAGATATTATGTAGGTATAGAGCCTTGGGAATAAGTATGCAGTGCACTGCAGGCAACATAGCCACATCTATATTTTTTTTTGTCACAGCGCACTACATGAGCCACATGTCATCCCTTCTTGTTATGTAATAAAGTTGGGGATTATGCTCCACTACACCCAGTCACCTCCTAGGTCACCGTGGAGTTAACTTCCTTTACTCTATTTCTTGGAATTTTAAACATTCAAATAAAATCACACTGAGAAAAAAGATTGAATTATTTACTTGTACACCCTAAATTCACTTTTCACTCACAATTATTTTTTTTTATGGAAAACAAATGTTTGTTAGCAAAGAACCTTTTAAATAAACTACTATATATATATATATATGTATAATACCTGTGTGTGTGTGTATATATATATATATATATATATATATATATAATTAGCTGACTAAATCTATATGCCTGTATGCAGCTCAATGAAAGTGTCATGTTAACTGGATTATTACATTATGATTTATCCCAAGTTTACCTTGTATTTTTTAAATACCTAATGTATTTTATGATATACCTTGTCTGCAGATGTTGTGCATCTGGGAAAGGGTGGGCTTTTTTTTTTTTTCTTGCTTTTTTTTGTACTTTCTGCTACCATAGAAACCATTGTATGTTTAGTGAAATGCTCTGAAAGAAGAAAAGGAACTCAGAGAGCTCAACTGGCAAATGTCCAGTGTAATCATTCTGCAGAGCTGAATTGAGGCCTTTGGCAGTCATCCAAGTTTTAGAGAACAAAGATGTCAGCCCCTAATGTTGGAGGCAAAGCTTGTTTGACATCCTTACATGGTTACCCAGAATTCTTAGTTTTGGCTGCCTTCTATTGCCTTTGGGGTTGCAAACAGGATTAATACACAGAGACTTGTTTTTCTTCTTCCTTATCAAACTGTTCCAATGACATCATCTATGCTGATTTTACAAACCAGCAATGTCACTTATACAATATTTTCTGTAAAGTGTATTTAGTTTGCAGTATCCTGTAGTGTATGTATCTACACAAACACATGAAAAATCAAAACGTTACCAAATTATGTAGATATATTTTAGTAGTAAAATAATATATAAAATAATACTTCATAAGCACAGCAGGCTTCAGTGCAGCCTCTTCTTATGCTTTCACTGCAGTGGTAAGTGGTGTCTGTGATTGCTGGCAGAGAAAGGTGGGCGATAGCATCCGAAGGCAGTGATAGTATTTGTCCTCCAAAATTTTTACAAGACCACCCTGAAAAAAGCAAATATTTAAAGACTAGTTAGCAATATATCTTGCATTCAGTACATACAGTATGCATATTGTTGTAGCACTGCCCCCTACAGGCCTGCTAAGAATTGCGCTTTCTGGATTCCCCTGGGTTACCCATAGCAACAGTCTGTGCAAAGTTATAACTTTAGACACTTGGCTCAGAAAATGAACAGTCCAGGGGATTTTTTTTTTTTTTTGTGTGTTTTATTTTAGAACTGGGATGGGAGAAGGAATGAGTGGGATACTCCAACTATGAACTATGCACAAATCTTCAGCACAACTGACTGTAGTGTGTGCGGCAAGGCCGCTGCTTCACCTTGCCATTGAAGTGAAGATAATGAATATGATCCTGAATTAGTTCCTCTTCAGAGTCCTAACTTGGCACCCCCTTTCTCACTTTGTGTGCGTGCTAGCCCCTGTCTACTGACTCTCCATTGGAGTGGTCCCCTTCCTGGGCAGACCCCTGGCAAGCTTACCAATACTCACGGACACTGTTTTTCCCAAGATTGCTCTGCCTTCAGCTCCACTCGTCAGTATCCACTGGACCTCCTGGCTCAGCACCATACTTCTGGCTCACTAGGCCGACCGCCTGTGACCACCTTCCATACAGACAGGAGGAGAGACAGCCGTCACCCTCCTCCTGGGACCTGGTTTCCCGCCCAAAGACACCCTGTCACGTGCCCTTGGCTTTTGTAACATATCCCAGGATGCTCCACTGTTGTGCCAACCCACTGGGATAGTCATAAAAGCAAAATCACACAAAGGGAAGCCGCTCCGGTGTATGTGATTAAATGATCAGCGGTCGGAAGCACGCCAAATCGGTAACTCCAGCAACAATGTTCATTAAATGATGAAAGACTGAACTCCGACTTGAAAAAAAATTCAAGTCAGAGTGTAGTCTTTCATCGTTTAACCACTTTAAGACCGGAGGATTTGGCTGCTCAATGACCAGGCCCTATTTTGCAATGCGGCACTGCGTTACTTTAACTGACAATTGCGCGGTCGTGCAACGCTGTACCCAAACTAAATTGACATCCTTTTTTTCCCACAAATATAGCATTCTTTGGCGGCATTTGATCACCTGTGTGATTTTTATTTTTTGCGCTATAAACAAAATAACAGCGACAATTTTGAAAAAATAACAAAATTTTTCACATTCTTTTATATAGTTACATAGTTACATATATAGTTACAGTGCCTTGCGAAAGTATTCGGCCCCCTTGAACTTTTCGACATTTTGCCACATTTCAGGCTTCAACACTAAAGATATAAAACTGTTATTTTTTGTGAAGAATCAACAATAAGTGGGACACAATCATGAAGTGGAACGAAATTTATTGGATATTTCAAACTTTTTTAACAAATAAAATCTGAAAAATTGGGCGTGCAAAATTATTCAGCCCCTTTACTTTCAGTGCAGCAAACTCTCTCCAGAAGTTCATTGAGGATCTCTGAATGATCCAGTGTTGACCTAAATGACTAATGATGATAAATAGAATCCACCTGTGTGTAATCAAGTCTCCGTATAAATGCACCTGCACTGTGATAGTCTCAGAGGTCTGTTTAAAGTGCAGAGAGCTTCATGAAGAACAAGGAACACACCGGGCAGGTCCGAGATACTGTTGTGGAGAAGTTTAAAGCCGGATTTGGATACAAAAAGATTTCCCAAGCTTTAAACATCCCAAGGAGCACTGTGCAAGCGATAATATTGAAATGGAAGGAGTGTCAGACCACTGCAAATCTACGAAGACCTGGCCGTCCCTCTAAACTTTCAGCTCATACAAGGAGAAGACTGATTAGAGATGCAGCCAAGAGGCCCATGATCACTCTGGATGAACTGCAGAGATCTACAGCTGAGGTGGGAGACTCTGTCCATAGGACAACAATCAGTCGTATACTGCACAAATCTGGCCTTTATGGAAGAGTGGCAAGAAGAAAGCCATTTCTTAAAGATATCCATAAAAAGTGTCGTTTAAAGTTTGCCACAAGCCACCTGGGAGACACACCAATCATTTGGAAGAAGATGCTCTGGTCAGATGAAACCAAAATCGAACTTTTTGGCAACAATGCAAAACATTATGTTTGTAAAAACATTATGTTTAGCTCATCAACCTGAACACACCATCCCCACTGTCAAACATGGTGGTGGCAGCATCATGGTTTGGGCCTGCTTTTCTTCAGCAGGGACAGGGAAGATTGTTAAAATTGATGGGAAGATGGATGGAGCCAAATACAGGACCATTCTGGAAGAAAACCTGATGGGAGTCTGCAAAAGACCTGAGACTGGGACGGAGATTTGTCTTCCAACAAGACAATGATCCAAAACATAAAGCAAAATCTACAATGGAATGGTTCACAAATAAACATATCCAGGTGTTAGAATGGCAAAGTCCAGACCTGAATCCAATCGAGAATCTGTGGAAAGAACTGAAAACTGCTGTTCACAAACGCTCTCCATCCAACCTCACTAAGCTCGAACTGTTTTGCAAGGAGGAATGGGCAAAAATTTCAGTCTCATGATGTGCAAAACTGATAGAGACATACCCCAAGCGACTTACAGCTGTAATCGCAGCAAAAGGTGGTGCTACAAAGTATTAACTTAAGGGGGCTGAATAATTTTACACGCCCAATTTTTCAGTTTTTTTATTTGTTAAAAGTTTGAAATATCCAATAAATTTTGTTCCACTTCATGATTGTGTCCCACTTGTTGTTGATTCTTCACAAAAAATTACAGTTTTATATCTTTATGTTTGAAGCCTGAAATGTGGCAAAATGTCGAAAAGATCAAGGGGGCCAAATACTTTTGCAAGGCACTGTATGTGTGCACGTGTAGTATATATTAATTTCCATCATTAAGGTGTGAGCACATCTTATCTATTTATATCTATTTATATATTTATTTAATGATTGTTTGACTATTTTATGCCCCATTTATTTATTCATTTATTCACCTATTTATTCACCTTTCTGGACATAGGGGTCCCTTTGATTTTTTATCTGGCGCAGCATTTTTTTGATTAATCTTGTGATGTATATATACAGTGTATATATATATATATATATATATAGATAGATAGATAGATAGATAGATAGATAGATAGATAGATAGATAGATAGATAGATAGATAGATATAGATATCAATGTATGGTCTATACTGAACTGACCGATAGATACTAAATGGCCTAATATATACTCAAGTGCCCTATATATATATATATATATATATATATATATATATATATATAGCGAGTTCTATATATTAATGTATGGTCTATACTGAACTGACCGATAGATACAGAGCGACCTAATATACTCGCAAATGCCCTATACATATATCTATATATATATTTATATATATATATATATATATATACACACACACACAGTTGGGTCCATAAATATTGGGACATCGACACAATTCTAATCTTTTTGGCTCTACACACCACCACAATGGATTTGAAATGAAACAAACAAGATGTGCTTTAACTGAAGACTTTCAGCTTTAATTTGAGGGTATTTACATCCAAATCAGGTGAAAGGTGTAGGAATTGCAACAGTTTGTATATGTGCCTCCCACTTTTAAAGGGACCAAAAGTAATGGGACAATTGGCTGCTCAGTTGTTCCATGGCCAGGTTTGTGTTATTTCCTCATTATCCCATTTACAAGGAGCAGATAAAAGGTCCAGAGTTAATTTCAAGTGTGCTATTTGTATTTGGAATCTGTTGCTGTCAACTCTCAATATGAGATACAAAGAGCTGTCGCTATCAGTGAAGCAAGCCATCATTAGGCTGAAAAAAACAAAACAAACTCATCAGAGAGATAGCAAAAACATTAGGTGTGGCCAAATCAACTGTTGGAACATCCTTAAAAAGAAAGAACGCAGCGGTGAGCTCAGCAACACCAAAAGACCCGGAAGACCATGGAAAACAACTGTGGTGGTTGACCGAAGAATTCTTTCCCTGGTGAAGAAAACACCCTTCACAACAGTTGGCCAGATCAAGAACACTCTCCAGGAGGTAGGTGTATGTGTGTCAAAGTCAACAATCAAGAGAAGACTTCACACCAGAGTGAATACAGAAGGTTCACCACAAGATGTAAACCATTGGTGAGCCTCAAAAACAGGAAGGCCAGATTAGAGTTTCCAAAACAACATCTAAAAAAGCCTTCACAGTTCTGAAACAACATCCTTTGGACAGATGATACCAAGATCAACTTGTACCAGAGTGCTGGAAAGAGAAGAGTATGGAGAATGAAAGGAACTGCTCATGACCCAAAGCATACCACCTCATCAGTGAAGCATGGTGGTGGTAGTGTCATGGCGTGGGCATGTATGGCTGCCAATGGAACTGGTTCTCTTGTATTTATTGATGATGCGACTGCTGACAAAAGCAGCAGGATGAATTCTGAAGTGTTTCGGGCAATGTTATCTGCTCATATTCAGCCAAATGCTTCAGAACTCATTGGACGGCACTTCACAGTGCAGATGGACAATTACCCGCAAAAGCAACCAAAGAGTTTTTTAAGGGAAAGAAGTGGAATGTTATGCAATGGCCAAGTCAATCACCTGACCTGAATCCGATTGAGCATGCATTTCACTTGCTGAAGACAAAACTGAAGGGAAAATGCCCCAAGAACAAGCAGGAACTGAAGACAGTTGCAGTAGAGGCCTGGCAGAGCATCACCAGGGATGAAACCCAGCGTCTGGTGATGTCTATGCGTTCCAGACTTCAGGCTGTAATTGACTGCATAGGATTTGCAACCAAGTATTAAAAAAGTGAAAGTTTGATTTATGAATGTTAATCTGTCCCATTACTTTTGGTCCCTTAAAAAGTGGGAGGCACATATACAAACTGTTGTAATTCCTATACCATTCACCTGATTTGGATGTAAATACCCTCAAATAAAAGCTGAAAGTCTGCAATTAAAGCACATCTTGTTTGTTTCATTTCAAATCTATTGTGGTGGTGTATAGAGCCAAAAAGATTAGAATTGTGTTGATGTTCCAATATTTAGGGACCTGACTGTATATATAGATATCAATGTATGGTCTATACAGAACCGACCGATAGATACTGAATGGCCTGATAGATATACTCAAGTGGCCTATATATATATATATATATATATATGTCTAGTAATTTATGGTATTTACTGCCCTGCTGCTATATACGGAACTGAGCGATAGATTTTGAATTGCCTGATATAAACTGAAGTGCCTATATATGTATGTATATATATATATATATATATACATACAGTGGGTACGGAAAGTATTCAGACCCCCTTAAACTTTTCACTCTTTGTTATATTGCAGCCATTTGCTAAAATCATATAGGTTCATTCTTCTTCCTCATGAATGTACACATAGCACCCCATACTGACAGAAAAACACAGAATTGTTGACATTGTTGCAGATTTATTAAAAAAGAAAAACTGAAATATCACATGGTCCTAAGTATTCAGACCCTTTGCTGTGATACTCATATATTTAACTCAAGTGCTTTCCATTTCTTCTGATCATCCTTGAGATGGTTCTACACCTTCATTTGAGTCCAGCTGTGTTTGATTATACTGATTGGACTTGATTAGGAAAGCCACACACCTGTCTATATAAGACCTTCCAGATCACAATGCATGTCAGAGCAAATGAGAATCATGAGGTCAAAGGAACTGCCTGAAGAGCTCAGAGACAGAATTGTGGCAAGGCACAGATCTGGCCAAGGTTACAAAAAGATTTCTGCTGCACTTAAGGTTCCTAAGAGCACAGTGGCCTCCATAATCCTCAAATGGAAGACGTTTGGGACAACCAGAACCCTTCCTAGAGCTGGCCGTCCGGCCAAACTGAGCTATCGGGGGAGAAGAGCCTTGGTGAGAGAGGTAAAGAAGAACCCAAAGATCACTGTGGCTGAGCTCCAGAGATGCAGTCAGGAGATGGGAGAAAGTTGTAGAAAGTCAACCATCACTGCAGCCCTCCACCAGTCGGGGCTTTATGGCAGAGTGGCCCGACGGAAGCCTCTCCTCAGTGTAAGACATATGAAAGCCTGCATGGAGTTTGCTAAAAAACACCTGAAGGACTCCAAGATGGTGAGAAATAAGATTCTCTGGTCTGATGAGACCAAAATAGAACTTTTTGGCCTGAATTCTAAGCGGTATGTGTGGAGAAAACCAGGCACTGCTCATCACCTGTCCAATACAGTCCCAACAGTGAAGCATGGTGGTGGCAGCATCATGCTGTGGGGGTGTTTTTCAGCTACAGGGACAGGACGACTGGTTGCTATCGAGGGAAAGATGAATGCGGCCAAGTACAGGGATATCCTGGACAAAAACCTTCTCCAGAGTGCTCTGGACCTCAGACTGGGCCGAAGGTTTACCTTCCAACAAGACAATGACCCTAAGCACACAGATAAAATAACGAAGGAGTGGCTTCACAACAACTCCGTGACTGTTCTTGAATGGCCCAGCCAGAGCCCTGACTTAAACCCAATTGAGCATCTCTGGAGAGTCCTAAAAATGGCTGTCCACCAACGTTTACCATCCAACCTGACAGAACTGGAGAGGATCTGCAAGGAGGAATGGCAGAGGATCCCCAAATCCAGATGTGAAAGACTTGTTGCATCTTTCCCAAAAAGACTCCTGGCTGTATTAGATCAAAAGGGGGCTTCTACTAAATACTGAGCAAAGGGTCTGAATACTTAGGACCATGTGATATTTCAGTTTTTCTTTTTTAATAAATCTGCAACAATGTCAACAATTCTGTGTTTTTCTGTCAGTATGGGGTGCTATGTGTACATTCACGAGGAAGAAGAATGAACCTAAATGATTTTAGCAAATGGCTGCAATATAACAAAGAGTGAAAAATTTAAGGGGGTCTGAATACTTTCCGTACCCACTGTATATATAGTACTTTGTGGTATATACTGCACTGCTGAATACATTTCACTATCTGATCTCTTAAATTGTAAAAAGCACAAATCACCCTCCCTGCCTAACTGACTGCTAGCAATGTCTTAACTAGACTACACTGCTGACTGCACTGCACCGCACTGTCTGATAGAGTGTAAAAATCACGTTCCTCTCCATACCTAACTGACTGCTATCAATGTCTTAACTAGACTACACTGCTGAATACACTGCACTGCACTGTCTGATAAACTGACTGTCTGATAAACTACAAATCACGTTCCTCTCTCTGCCTCAACCACTTCCTATCTCGCTCTCACACTCTACACTCCGCTGCTGTGTGAGCAGCCTTATCTATAGTGTGGGGCGTGTACTTAACCCCTGAGCCATGATTGGCTAAAGGCAGCCTGCCTTTGTCCAATCATGGCAGAGATGATTTGATTGGCCAAAGCATGAAGGTCAGGGTGCATGCTTTGGCCAATCACATAATGCACTGCAAGCGCGCAGTGCATTATGGATGCGGGCCCTTGAATTTCCCGCAAAGAAGCCAATTTGTTCACCATTCGACGAACGGGCGAACAGCCAATGTTCAAATTGAACTAACATTCGACTTGAACACGAAGCTCATCCTTACTAGCTAGATCTATGTTGTTTGACAGTCTGAACATTAAGGGCCCCAGCAGTCCTTACTCCCTTAGGACCTGTGCAGATATAGTGGAGATGGTGGGGAGAAGAGCTGACGGCCTACAAATCGAATCTATGAATGGTAAGACATGCCTACCCTTACTGATCATAATAGAGTGCAATCAGATCCCAGACAATAGATCTGAGATTCCCACACCAGACGCAGCAGTTTACCAGACTCACCTAAATCACATAGCACATCTCATATCAGAACTAGATGATCAGGCTCAGATAATCTTACTTGTAGGGAGGGATATCTTACAAGCCCACAAAACAAGAAAGTAGATCAATGGTCCTCACAACGCCCCATATGCCCAAAAACTTAATCTTGGGTGGGTCATTATAGGTGATTTTTGCCTGGGGGGCGAACACAAACTGACATCTGTTAATAACTTGCTCACTAGTACACTAAAGAATGGTCATCCTTCTCTTTTCCAGCCCTGTCAAAATCACATCCTCATAAAGGAGCTACCACACAGCAACCCTGTACCTCTTCCTTTCCTAAGTTCCCTCCCTCGGTGACAGCAATACCTATGATGGTGACCAAGACAACTTAGGATGCACAACGTACAGGAGAGCAAATCAGGTAGCAATGTCCATTGAGGATAGGCTCTTCCTGGAAGTTATGAAAAAGAGTATAGAGAAAGACGAGTCTAATAGCTTGGTTGCACCTCTTCCCTTTAGGCCACAAAGATGATGTTTGCCTAGCAACAGGTAGCAAGTAAATACATGCTTCACTTCCCTAAGACACATTCTTCAAAGAAAACCAAAGATGAGAGAACATTTATTTTCCTTCATGGAGAAAATATTCCAGAATGGTCATGCTGAGATAGCCCCAAACCTCAAAGACTCATAGGAATGCTGGTACTTATATACTGTATATTCATCCTGAGAAGCCAGGGCAGATCAGAGTAGTGTTCGACTCCAGCGCCAAGCATGAGGGTGTCTCCTTAAATGATGTCTTTCTCTCTGGCCCTGACCTTAACAACAGACTGTTAGGAGTACTCCTCCGCTTCCACAAAGATTCAGTTGCATTCATGGCAGACATACAACAAATGTTCCATTGCTTTCTTGTTAAAGAAGAACACCAAAACTTTCTGAGGTTCCTTTGGTTCAGGGACAACAACTCCTCCGGAGAAATCACAGAATACCGCATGAGAGTGCCCATATTTGGCAACAGTCCTTCCCCTGCAGTTGCTATTTATGATCTCAGACACATTGCTAGAGTTGGAGAGTCAGAGTATGGGTCAGATGTCAGACAATTTGTGGACAAGAATTTTTATGTAGATGACTGCTTGAAATCACTACCCAAAAATGAAGCCGCAATCAGTCTCCTCAAAAGAGCTCAGGCAATGCTTGCTTGTTCAAACTTAAGACTCCATAAGATTGCTTCCAAAAGTAGGGAAGTTATAGAAGCCTTTCCTGCCCAAGATCATTCTAGAGAGTTAATACACTTAGATCTAGGCACAGACTCAATTCCCATGCAATGCAGCCTTGGTTTGCTTTGGGATTTTAAATCTGACACTTTTACCTTCCAAGTAAATGCGGAAGAAAAGCCCTTTACCCATAGAGGTGTCCTGTCTACCATAAACAGCCTGTATGATCCTTTAGGCTTTGCAGCACCTGTTACCATCCACGGTAAAGCACTACTTAGAGACTTAACCTGTGAGTAATTAGACTGGGACGACCCTCTCCCCACCGACAGGAAGAACCTATGGGTAGAGTGGAAGGACTCACTAACAGCTCTATCTAGCCTCAAAGTTCCACGCCCATATGCCCCCGTGTCATCTACAGAAGTTCAGATGCAAAGACTTTGTGTGTTTTCAGATGCTTCTGAAGCAATTTCTGCTGTAGCTTATCTCAAAACCATAGACGCTAAAGGATAGGGTTTGTAATGGGTAAGGCAAACTTGCACCACTCCCCGAACACACCATACTCAGGTTGGAACTTTGTGCTGCAGTATTGGCTATAGAGCTAGCTGAACTAATTGCAACAGAGACAAACATAGAAATTCAAGAAGCTGAGTTTTACAAAGACAGTAAAGTAGTTCTGGGTTACATCTACAATGAAAGTAAGCATTTCTTTGTCTATGTCAATAACAGAGTGTTGAGGATAAGGAGGTCCACCCGCCCAGAACAATGGCATTTTTTGCCTACAGACTGAAATCCTGCTGACCTAGTAACCAAATCTGTTGCAACCAGCCGTCTTGAAAGTACTTCATGGTTCACCTTTCCGCGCAGTCCCGACTGCAACACTAATTACCTTGCCACATTTGGTTTAATTTATGTAGACAAGGATCCAGTGATTCTCACACCTGCCATGTTACTCACGCAAAAGACTGGCCTTGTTGGTGCTCCAGCTGGAGAGTTTTGTGAAAAGAACCTTTACAAACGTCAGTGGAGACAAGTTCAAACCTTTGCCAATACCTTCTGGAGTTGGTGGAGAAACAATATGTCTCTACTCTACAACCAAGGAAAAAGTGGCACATTGAAAACCCCAATCTTAAACCTGTTGATGCGCTCATGAAAGATTGCCAAACACAAAGGAACGAGTGGCCTTTAGGTCTGGTCACCAGAGTACTGCCAAGTGAGGATAGGGACGTAGATAAGGGGAGGGGGTGGGGGTTAGGGGGGTTTAAACACCCCCCCCCCCCCAGAGCATCAGTGTACAATATACATAAAATAAAAAAATGTTTTTTTTTTGCTCCACAGTAGGCACTAATGCATTGTTATTTTAATGCTGCTGCCTGCTGTTACTCTACCTGACCACCTGGAGCGCCGCCCAGGCTGTAGGCTTGGCTTCGGATAAGGGAGGCTCTGGCTGACAGTGCTCTCGTCTGTCTGCTCCGCCTCCACACCTCCTCTCTAGTCTAGACTGAGACTGCAGAGACATGTCTTGACTTGTCCAGCCAGTTACAGAAGCTTCCAGGAGGACAGCAGCACTGAGAGCAGAGCGGGAGGGAGTGGGTAGCACCTATCTCACCCACTGACACAAAAGATCGGCTCCTCCTCTCTTCGAGCTGCCACTTCCTGCCTTTGGCTGTCGCTTGGGGAAGGAGCTGCATGAGCCTGAGTCTGAGTGCTGTTAGCTCAGCTGAGCCTGCCTGCCTGCTTGCCAGTACCACGTGGAAGGATCATCTCAATTTTCTCTGAAGTACTGCTGTGCTGTGCTGGAGTCTGGATCTTAACCTTAACTCCAGGAGGACCGGTCACCAAAAAGCACCAGGTGTGTCTGTCTCTCTGTGTGCTGGGTTCTAGATCCGAACTTCAACCATGGATCAGGTTCAGGGCTGCTAGAACAGTTGGAGTTCAGTTTTTTTTCTTCTGTTCTTTTAAAAATTCTTTAATAATATCTCTTCTTATCCTCCTTTTTTCATGCTTGCAATGCATACATCAGTCTCAACATTAGAGTGTAAAATAGGTACAAGGTTGATGATCTCTTACAAAAGCCAATCCTGACATTCTGAATATAAGCACAGTGGGCAGGATGGATTTTTTTTTTTTTGCTGTTGTGTTATCTATTTTATGTTTGGCTCTGAAAAAAGGAAGGAGATCTACAAATGATAAGGCTTTCTCTCCCCATGTGTGTGCTGTCTGCACATTCACATAACAGTGGGAACATTCTGAGATTTACCCTTAGCTGTAGGGAGTGCTGTGCTACTACATTTGAATGCTGCCCTGAAGGTTATTAATCCCTATTTAAATGTATGCTGCTAGTCTGCTACATTGTAGTCCTGCTGAGGAAGTTGTTGACCCTTTCCATGCGATGCTAGGCCTACTGGTCTTAGCCTAAAGTGGTAGTAAACCACAAAAAATCTTCTCCCTGAAAGATAATGGCATGATGTGCTAGTATGCATTGCATACATTATTATTATTATGATCACATTATTTTTATTATCACTTTATTTTTGCGCAGCTCTTTTGTTACATATTTGAATGTATTCTGTGTTAATTATCTCACAGCAGAGCAGAGTCGCTGCTTATATCACAAATTAGTTGTGGTTTTAATATTGATGTTCTCCAAGCCCAGTTTCAAATTTGGGATTATATATATATATATATATATATATATATATATATTAAAGATCGACCAATTATCTGCAACACTGATATATCGAGGGCCGATCACTTTCCCCCGATATATCAGAATCGGCCTTTGGATTTACTGATATTGCCGATATTTTCATGATGTCATTGCGTATGTTGCGCGCACACCTTCTACCTTCTACACTAATACTGCACTAACACTGCCTCCCACTGCCTCCCACACCTGCGCGGCCCATACGTGATGTAATTTCACCGCACGTTGCACACGTTCTCTGCCTTAAGACAGTCTCCCACGCCTCGGACAGCCTCATGTGCAGCTAGCTACAGTTCGCTCCGGTCATGGTGCCAGCCATCCACCCACAGGCCCTAGCCTCAGCCACTCACCACAGGGTGCAAGGCGCCAGCCATCCGACCCACAACAGAACAGGGTGCCAGCCGGCCAACATCCAGCCACAAGCCAGCCACCCGCCACCCTGACCAGTGACCACACAGTGTTCCAGCAAGCCAGTCCTTCAAATAGAGATGAAGTTCATCATCCAGGCTCATTATTGCAGATTCAGAAGAAATTGAATCCTCTGCATGAGGCCCCAATAAAACACTGAAAATGTCCTGATCAATTCGACCATGATGAAGAAGATTCTCTTATGTTCGTTGACGTATTTTTGGATATTTTTCTGTTTTTGCAGCATGCTGCTCTTTCATATTATCAAAATAGTGTTCTGGACTTTTCAGCAGGAACCACCTGTTGAATATCTTCTGTAAGCCATTGTTTTGCCTTTGCCAATACATCATCAGAAAAGAATGCATTGTTCTTGTATTGAGGATTCAAAAGACTTGCAAGCACAACATTTTTAATCTGCTCATGCTTCTAAAAACCTATATCAATCAAAGCTCTTTGGCTTGACAGACCATTATTTGAACATTGGAGGGTGTTGTGTGCCATGACTCTGAGGTATGACATATCATCAAGCCTCATTCCTTTCTGCAGGTTTGCTCCACTATCTCGAAGTACCACAAGCATCACTCTGCCTTTGTTGATTCCCCAGTCTTCAAGCATGCTTAGAAACATTTCTCTACTGTACTCAGTGTGGGATCCTTGCATCACTTTTGTATCCAACACCAATTACCTTTTTGTCCATCCGCTGTCAATGAAGTGGCATGTAAGAATCATTAGTGACTCTGACTCTGTTTGTCCTGACCAGCAGTCAGTCGTGAATGAGAGTGAGTTGCCAGCATTCTCTGGTTGCAGCATAGTCTTTACTTTGTCAACGGCCTTTTGGTGAATCTTTCCCAGCATTTCTGTTCGATAATACTTCTCACTCTTCAGTGTGTAGCTTGGCTCAAGTATGGACATCAACCGCTTAAATCCTGAGTCAGACACCAATGTAAATGGCTGGTTATCAGTGACAATCATCTCTGTGATTACTCTGTCACTCCAGCCGATTAAATTCGATGGAGTTGGCTTCATACAGAAGGAGAATTTTTTGATTTGTAGAATTGAAGTTAAATCAAGGTTGCTTGCTACCAGACAACTGTGTGGGTCTGGGTGGGGACAGCTGAAATCCCAAAAAGAGGCAATTTAACTTCAATTCTACAAATCAAAAAATTCTCCTTCTGTATGAAGCCAACTCCATCGAATTTAATCGGCTTACCATAGACCCACGCTGGCATTGTCGATGTTCTGTTTTTAGCCTTGCAGGCAGGCACTCTTTCTTTAACCATTACAGTGAAACATGTAAGTGCACTTTTTTTGACTTGATTATTTTTTCTTGCCAGATTGACTTTGCAATATTTATAATATGTACATTTACACTGATTGTTTACAGACCACCCTCCCAAGGCACCCCTGAAGAAGGAGTGTTTTTCCGAAACGCGTCGGGTGTTTACATGGGGGTCCTATGGTGGATGTTCAACCCTGTAATGTGATGTATAATTTTGCTTGCCTCTGCTTTTATCTTTTATATATTTTGTATAAACAA
Source organism: Pelophylax lessonae (assembly GCF_965119305.1). Classification (NCBI taxonomy): domain Eukaryota; kingdom Metazoa; phylum Chordata; class Amphibia; order Anura; family Ranidae; genus Pelophylax; species Pelophylax lessonae. Next base: position 471,844,515 of record NC_138770.1, on the reverse strand, counting down.
TTTCAATAAAGCTACATTTTTGTATTCTTACCTATGTGTAATTTCTGAAATATCAGTGCCTTTAAAGTCCCACCCACAGGGGAACCCTTTTGTTTTTGATTCGCTAACAAACCTAGGGTCCTTTCACACGGTCCGTTCAGTTTTTTCATCCGCTCAGTGACTTTTTTTTCAACGCACACGGATGCACTTTTGGAGGGTCCGTTCCGTATGTCTGTTTTTCATCCATCCGTTTGCGGATGAAAAACGGACATAATGTATGTCTATGGGATTGCGGATGTCAGCGGATGACACCGCTGACATCCGTTTTTGCGTCCGTTCCGTTTTTTAAACGAAAGAAAAAAAGGGTTCTCTTCCGCTTCAAAAAACTGAACTGAACGTAATGGACGCAAAACTGATGTCAGCGGATGGTCATCCACTGACATCCACAATCCCATAGACATACATTATGTCCGTTTTTCATCCGCAAATGGATGGGATGAAAAACGGACATACGGACCGCCCGTGTGAAAGGACCCTAAGGGGAGCCCCCTGGGGAGCCAGCGCGTGTGACCGGCAGCTCCGATGGCTGCCGGCCACTCGCAATCTCCCGCAGTAGTGAGAGAAGGAAAGACGACTGATGTAAACACAGCCGTCAGTCATTCTCAATGAAGTGATCACAGAGGCTATGTGATCCTGCTTTATAGGATCGCATGTCTATGTGATTACTTCACAAGCCACACCCCCCACAGTTAGAATCACGCCCCTAGGGACACATTTAACCCCTTGATCACCAGTACAGTTAACCCCTTCCCTGCCAGTGTCATTTTTACTGTAATAGTGCATATTTATAGCACTGATTACTGTAGTAATGTCACTGGTACCCCCAAAAGTGTCTAAAATGTCAGTTAGGGGTCCGATCTGTCCGCCACAATGTTGCAGTCCCGCAAAAAAAAAATCACAGATCGCCGCCATTACTATTAAAAAAAAAAACTATAAAAATGACATAAATCTTTCCCATAGTTAGTAAACGCAATAACTTTTGCTCAAACCAATCAAAATACGCTTAATGCAATTTTTTTACCAAACATATGTAGCAGAAAACAAATTGGCCTAAAATGTTAAAAAAATTAGATTTTTACATTTTTTTTTGAGAATTTCATAAAAAAAATTTGAAAATATTATTTTTTCAAAATCGTCGCTCTTTTTTTGTTTATAGTGCAAAAAATAAAAATCGCACAGGTGATCAAATACCACAAAAAAAGCTCTATTTGTGGGAAAAAAAGGACATAAATTTTGATGGGTACAGCGTCGCACGACCGTGCAATTGTCCGTTAAAGTCACGCAGTGCCGAATCGCAAAATAGGGCCTGGTCTTTGAGCAGCCAAATCTTCCAGGGCTTAAGTTGTTAAAATCAGTATTCTTTCTAGAAAATTACTTAGAACCCCCAAACATTATATATATATATATATATATATATATATATATATATTTAGCAGAGACCCTAGAGAATAAAATGGTGACCGTTGCAATCAGTTACAATTTTATGTCACACTGTATTTACGCAGAAGTCTTTCAAACAGTTTTTTGGGGAAAAAATACACTGTATCCATTTGCCGAGCGCTCACTGAGCTGGTACTGCGGCAAAGTGGCTCGTTATCATCTGGAGACGTAGACCTACGTCACCAGACTCTCCCTTCTCTCGGCGACGGAGGCTCGCTCCCGTGTATGCAGACACAGCGGGAGTCGGGCCAGGGGAGGCGAGGCGGTGATCACCGCCACTCTTCCCCGATCGTCAGGGATCCAGTGAGGAAATCCGCCCGCTTGTGTAAAGAAAGCAGGCGGATCTCCTATGTGACAGACAGGGACATATTACAGGATTCAGCATAGCTGAACCTGCGATCTGTGTCTGTGTCACACAATCCCCTCCCCCCACACACGTCAGTAAGCATGAGGCATACATTTAACCCCTTGATCACCAATAAAGTTAACCCCTTCCCTGCCAGTGTCATTATTACAGTAACAGTGCATATTTATAGCACTGATTACTGTAGTAATGTCACTGGTACCCCCAAATGTGTCCAAAATGTCAGTTAGGGGTCCGATCTGTCCGCCCCAATGTCGCAGTCCCGCAAAACAGATCACCGCCATTACTAGTAAAAAAAAAATAAACAATAAAAATGACAAATCTTTCCTGTAGTTAGTAAACGCGATAACTTTTGCGCAAACCAATCAAATTACGCTTATTGTGATTTTTTTTTACCAAATATATTTAGCAGAAAACAAATTGGCCTAAAATGTTAAATAATTTTGATTTTTAAATTTCTTTTGGGGAATTTTATATATCAGAATGTAAAAAATATTGTTATTTTTTTTTCAAAATTGCCGCTCTTTTTTTCAAAATTAAAAATTGCACAGGTGATCAAATACCACCCAAAGAAAGCTCTATTTGTGGGGAAAAAAAGGACATACATTTAATTTGGGTACAGCATCACACGACCGCACAATTGTCCGTTAAAGTAACAGTGCCGAATCGCAAAATATAGCCTGGTCAGGAATGGGGTTAAACCTTCCGGTCTTAAAGCGGTTAAAAATACGCTCATTGAGAATTATTTTTGTCAAAGACATGTAGCTAAATACATTTTGGCCTAAATATATGACAAAAATTTAATATATTTGATATTTTTTAACTGTCAAAGTAGAAAATGTCAATTTTTTTCGCAAGATTTTTGCTCTTTTTTTATTAATATCGCAAAAAATGAAAAGTGCAGAGGTGATAAAATACCACCAAAAGAAAGTTCTGTTTGTGGGGAAAAAAAGGACGTAAATTTTGTTTGGGTACAGGGTTGCATGACCACGCAATTGTCAGTTAAAGTCGCGCAGTGCCAAGTTGCAAAAAGTGGCCTGGACGTAAAAATCCTCCGGTGGTAAAGTGGTTAATGAATTAAAAAAAAAAAAACATAAAGTTAGATATTATGTATAGTCTCTTTGTGTATGTAGGAGTGACCTCCATTGGCCACTCTCTACCTAATTTTATTATGTAACCAATAAAGATAGTTTTTTCTTTTATATTTTGAGTCATACATCCTACCTTGTGCCTTTGAAAGTCCGCTTTTCCCTTGGAGGATTTGGTTGTGTTGTTTTCAACACACACTTCCCCCTTTTTCTCTTCTTCGACTATTTGGATGATGGCACTTATTGGGTTGTTCACCAGCATTTTCTGTAAAGTTAGCCCAATTTTTTTTTTTTATAATGTAAAAGATGATGTTATGCCGAGAATCGTGAGAGAATTGTGATCTTTATTCTAAGCAAAAAAATTGTGATTCTCATTTTTTCCAGAATCATGCAGCTCTAGCATACATAGAACCCTGAAACCCCCACGCTTGCCAGATAGAATCTCTCAGGATACTTTGGTGTGCATCCACTTCTATCACACCAAAGAAAAACTGATAGCATTGTCTAGAAAACCCAATAGAGTTTTGCAATGCATGACAGGATTACCTTTCTTTGCACTTTACAGAGACGCCATAATCTCTCCACTCTGGCTAAAGCTCTGCAAGATCATCATATTCCCTACTGCTGGGGGTAGCCTGTGAAGCTGACTATTATTAACCGGTTGCCAACCAGCCACCGCAGATGTACTGCGGCAGGCTGGCTTGTACAGACAAAGTCTCGTACATGTACGACGCTTGCTCCCGGGGCTGTGGGGCGCACTTCCGCGCGCCCCCGGCCCCTCCGATGGTCTGATTCGGTCCTGACCAATGTAATGTAAACACAGGCACAGAAATTACCCTCTCTCCCCTTCCCAAATCCTTTTTGGATTCCAGCGTGAGAGGAGAGAGGAGCAAACGTGAGTACTGCACCGAGCACACTTCCACACACCTAGATAGGCACATTTAACCCCCGATCACCCCCCCCCCCCGTTAACCCCTACACCCCCTGTCACATTGCACACTATAGACAGTGTATAGTAGTTTTCTATATTTCTGTATTAGTGTGCCTTGTGACCGCTATTTTTAGTGTTAGGATACCTGTCACCCCCCAATAAAGATTTAACCCCCTGATCACCCCAGTTAACCCCTTCACCCTCTGTCACATTGCACCCTATATACAGGTATATAGCGGTTTTCTGTATTTCTTTAATAGTGTGATTGTGACTTCAGTTAGCGCTAGCGCGTTAGTTGCGGTCCCAAGTAGGTTTAGGGTACCCGCCACCCCCCAATAAAGATTTAACCCCCTGATCACCCCCAGTTAACCCCTACAACCCCTGTCACATTGCACACTATAGACAGTATATAGCAGTTTTCTATATTTCTGTAATAGTGTGACTTGTGACTTGGTTTAGCGCTAGCGACCGTTACTTTTAGGCTTAGGATACCTGCCACCGCCCTAATAAAGATTTAACCCTCTTATCCGCCCATGATCATCCCCAGTTAACCCCTGCACCCCCTGTCACATTGCACACTATATACAGGTATATAGCAGTTTTCTGTATTTCTGTAATAGTGTAATTGTGACTTGATTTAGCGCTAGTGAGTTTGTTTCTGTCCTAGGTAGGTTTAGGGTACCTGCCATCCCCCCAATAAATATTTAACCCCCTGACCACCCCCAGTTAACCCCTTCATTGCCCTGTCACAGTGTCACTTTTATAGTGTACAGTTTTTTTTCTGATCACTATTAGTGTCACAGGTGACATTAGTTAGCGTTAACACTAGTTAGCATCAGTCTAGGACATCGCAGATCCCCCCCCCCGCATAGTTAGAAATATTAGTTAACCCCTTGATTACCAGTAACATACACATACACACACATACACCTCCATTACTAGTATAGTATCTGAACGGATCAATATCTTTGATCTGATCCGAACTATACTAGCGTCCCCAATTGTTTAGGGTTCCCACAACGCAGCGTTAGCAGGATCGGTCACGACACCTGCCAGCACCTGCGTTTTGCCCCTCCCTGCCCAGCCCAACCCACTCCACCCCACTCAGGCAAGTGCAGTAATCAATAGATTATTTTCACTTCCAAAAAACACAACACAGGAAACCGCTGTGTTACTAGAGTCAGGCCTGATCCCTGCTAGCACTAGCAGTTTTTTTGTAGCATTTGAAATAGTCCTCGACAACCTGGTGCTTTTTTACCTGTAAGTCACACTAGTGTACCTGTAAATTTAGTGGCTAAAATGTCCAAACGGTGGTACAGCAGTGAAGAGGCCTACAGCATACTGACCATGTCAGAGAGAGCGATGGGCAAGCCTGACTGGCAGAATCAGTGTCAGTATACGAGTCTGTAGACAGCAGTGGCTCCCTGACAGATAGCTCCGACAAGGGAGGGGTCCCTGCTAAGATCCCTGCGTGACGCTGGGAGCCATTCCTGCTCATGTCTTCACGGAGAAACCCATTGTGGTCAATAGATGGAGTTTTTGGTGGTCCTCACCCGTGGATTCACAGCATCCATAGATCTACTACTACACCCATTCATGTGCGCAGGCTTTGCTCCCTCAGCTCCCGTGTCAGGCACACCCTCCAATGGCGCATCTCCACACATCTTGCAACTTTACCCGGAACATACTCATATTTGGATTTTACCCGCTCCTGATGAAGTGTTTTTACACGAAACGCGTTGAGCTTTCCATGAAACAAATTCAATTTACTATTTTTGCATCATCATGTATTTTAATGTATTGGCATACTACCTGTACATATGGGTGACATTCATGTTGCCAGACAACATGCATGTACTCATGGTACTATTTTTTTGTCATTGTTGTTATTTCTACTATCATATTCATGTATGATCCAAACCCTTTTATGTTGTTCTCCATGTACATTGTCATTATCATCATTTTTTACCTCTTTTATGAGTACAATAAAACGTGATTCATCTTGATCTGTTTTGTTATTATATGACGGTTGCACAATTATTAGTCACATAGGGCCACACATCTCATATAAAGTCCCAAACTATTATTATTTTTATCGTGCGATAATAGGGATGGAGGCACATGTCTTTGTGTTGCCTTATATAAAGTCCCAAACCCTCTTTTTTGCTTTCCCTGCTAAGATCAGGCGTACCTGACCCATTCTGGAGTTGCTGAGGTGCAGAGACCACAGCGTGCTCATATGCAGCAGAGTGCCAGTACTAGTGCCACTCAAACTTCTGGTGAACTGTCAAGCACCAGCGGCCTAGTACACCCTGGTCATAGACAAACCAGCACTGCAGTAAGACTTGGTGATGTTTGCTTTGCAGGTACACTCATCAGCTGCCAAACTGATTTATAAATAATCTGACACAAACAGCGTTTGCGCTCAGCATATATGGAAATCTCTGATGGCAGCTCTGTAGGAGGTGATTTCACCACCGCAGTTAAAAAAAATAGGTATACATGGCGTTGGTCACGTATACCCATCATTAGAAAGTGAGTTAGATGTTTTGGGCGGCTAATGATCGGTAAACTGCACATTTTCTGGCGGAGATTTCTTCATCCACAGGCTGCATGAAAAAAAAAAAAAAAAACTACAATATATGCCAAAAAAGGACCAGCAATGTACTGGTATGTTTCTGGACTTTGAGTGGTTATACCAGGATGATGCCTGCAAATTTAGGCATCATCTTGGTATCAATGTATTTATGTAGGTGAAGGCGCCTGGTTCTGCCCCTTAGTGGTGATGAGTAGGTACCTGCTGCCCCTTTCTTTTGTGTTAGCCACAAAAAAAATTGTTATTAATAAATGAAGAAGGCGCTGGTATTGGTGGGTCCCTTATTTTTAGATATATATTTATGTTTATTTTTGTTGCAGTTATTTTGGATGTGCAGCATCGATGTGGAAAATTATATGTGACACCAATTGTGTAGTTGCGTACTGAATGAATGTTAATAGTATACCTCAAGTGAGTGTGCCAAATATGAAAAACATATATTTACAGTGACCCAATTTTATGAAACAGTTCAATGATAGAATCAAAATAATAAATCAACTCACACAATCAACAGTGCTTTGGGTGACTGAGTGTACCTCCAAATTGGCTCAAGGATGGCCAATGTATAACTGCAGTTATGCAATAATAATCCAAGAAATACAATAAAATAAAAATTAGCATTGTTGTAACAATCTTTGTGCAAAATAGGTGACTACCGTTAGTGAAAAATATAAATAGACAATTTGTGCAAAAAGTGATTGTTTAGTCTGTGTAAAACTATGGTACACAAAACATATAATAAATTAATCTTCAAATCGAGTGCTCCACCTCATACTTGTTGTGATATTTGTGAGCAATATATAATTTCAATGACAACTTTTTGTAAATAAAAATTTTTTTTTTTTTTTTAGTCATTTTTCAAACACCTGTGACAAAAAAATTAAATATTCAATGAGCTCACCATGCCTCTCAGGACATTCCTTAGGATGTTTTCTTTCCAAAAAGTGGTAATTTGGAGGGTTTGTACTGCCCTGCCCTTTTAGCACTTCAAGAATTGAGATAGGCAGTCAGAAAGTAAAAGCTGTGTAAATTCCAGTATATACACCATAGTTTGTAGACGCTATAACTTTTGTGCAAACCTATAAAAATAAGCTTATTGAGATTTGTTTGTCAAAGAAATGTAGCTAAATACATTTTGGCCTAAATATATGACAAAAATTGAATATACTGGATATTTTTCAAAAGACAAAGTAGAAAATGTAAATATTTTGCAAAATTATCGCTCTTTTTTTTATTAATATGGCAAAAAATAAAAAGTGCAGAGGTGATCAAATACCACCAAAAGAAAGCTCTGTTTGTGGGGAAGAAAAGGACATAAATTTTGTTTGAGTACAGCATTGCATGTATAGGAGAAAAAAAAGGTTGGAATCGGCGCTACCTAGTATGTAGATATTCCAAGATCCTACAGAGTGTTCTTATCGAAGTGCAAACTAGCAGAGACAATATCTGGGCTAAGTTGTATAAGCCCTGAGCAGTACTTACAGTGCTGTGAAGGATATAAAACTGATAACACAAAGTGCAGAGAAATAATTTATTGTGGAGTGTAAAAAAATATATATCAATACAAAATTGTGCACTAGGATCTTGATAACCTGAGTGATATTGAAATTAAAGATCGTAGACAATATAATAGTGTGGTGATGAAAGGGGGGAGGGAAAACCCCCTATGTAAAAACTGTGCTTTGGACTACTGTCCGTGATAAGTGAGATAAAATAGAGGTGAGTATAGTGGAACACAGGTGCCTGTACCTGTAATGTCCACTAGATGTAGCACTCACCCTTTCTTTCCACCTTGGAAGCACAATAAATGCTATGAAAGTGGATGGGATTCCAAAGGGGTGAATGGGGTCCAAACTGTGACTGTTGAGCCGGGTTCCAGAGAATCCTCGCGGATAAGCAGGTCCCATCTAGGTGCTCAAACACAGAGAGATCCCCATGGTGTAGTATATACTGTCAAACATATAAGGCAAGTAATATCGACTCACGATTCAGGCTGATTGATTCAGTAAGGTAATTGCAGCGCCGTGGTGCTTCCGCGTTCCAAAGCTGGCAAACTGCAGACCGGAAGTGACGTTAACTTAGAGTACCGCCCTACGCACGTTTCGTAATTGGACGTCTACTGAAGCGGTCAGTAGACATCCAATAATGAAACGTGCATAGGGCGGTACTCTACGTCAACGTCACTTCTGGTCTGCAGTTTGCCAGCTTTGGAACGCGGAAGCACCACGGCGCTGCAATTACCTTACTTATCTGGTGGACATTACTATTTCTCTGCACTTTGTGTTATCAGTTTTATATCCTTCACAGCACTTTAACCACTTGCCTACAGTGCACTTTCACCCCCTTCCTGCCCAGACTGATTTTCAGCTTTCAGCGCTCTCACACTTTGAATGACAATTACTCAGTCATGCAACACTGTACCCATAAAAAATTTGTGTCCTTTTTTTCACACAAATAGAGCTTTCTTTTGATGGTATTTAATCACTACTGGGTTTTTTATTTTTTGTGCTATAAATAAAAAAAGACTGAAAATATTGTGAAAAAACGCATTTTTCTTTGTTTCTGTCATAAAATTTAGCAAATGAGTAATTTTTCTTCACAAATTTTGGCCAAAATTTATACTGCTACTTATCTTTGGTAAAAATAACCCAAATAAGTGTATATTATTTGGTCTTTGTGAAAGTTATAGAGTCCACAAGTTATGGTGCTAATCATTGAAAATTGATCACACTTAAACACACCTGATGTACTGAAGGCCTATCTCATTTCTTGAGACACTAAAAAGTCAGGAAAGTACAAATACCCCCCAAATGACCCCTTTTTGGAAAGTAGACATTCCAAGGTATTTAATAAGGGGCATGGTGAGTTTTTTGAAGTTGTCATTTTTTCCCACAACTCTTTGCAAAATGAAGATTTTTTTTTTTTTTTTTTTACAAATTGACGTATTAACAGGTTATTTCTCTCACACAGCATATGTATACTTGCAACTACATCCCAAAACACATTCTACTACTCCTCCTGAGTATGGCGATACCACATGTGTGAGACTTTTTCACAGCCTGGCCACATACAGAGGCCTAACATCCAAGTAGTACCGTCCGGCATTCTAGGAGCACAAATTACACATATAATTTCCTGACAACCTATCGTACTTTTGAAGGCCCTGGAGCACCAGGACAATGGAAACCCCCATAAAATGACCCCATTTTGGAAAACAAACAGCCCAACGTATAATTTTTGAGGCATAATGAGTCTTTTGAATATGTCATTTTTTTCCACAAGTTTTTGGAAAATGTGGAAAGAAAATGAAAACACATTTTTTTTACACAAAGCTGTCCATTTATGCAATATTTCTAACACATAGCATGTACATAGCAAAAATTGCACCCCAAAATACATTCTGCTATTCCTCCTGAGTATGGCGATACCACATGTGTAACACTTTTTCACAGCCTGGCCACATACATAGGCCTAACATCCAAGTAGCACTTTTCACAAAGTTGTCCATTTATCCACTTTAAGACTGGGCCTATTTTTGACACTTGGTGTTTACAAGCTAAAATAATTGTTTTTGCTAGAAAACTACTTAGAACCCCCAAACATTATATATATTTTTTTAGCGGAGACCCTAGAGAATAAAATGGAGATCGTTGCAATATTTTTTATCACACCATATTTGCGCAGCAGTCTTCCAAATGCGATTTTTTTGAAAAAAATTCACTTTTTTGAACTAAAAAATAAGAAAACAGTAAATTTAGCCCAATTTTTTTCCATAATGTGAAAGATAATGTTACGCCGAGTAATTAGATACCCAACATGTCATGCTTCAAAATTGCGCATGCTCACAGAATGGCACCAAACATTGGTACTTAAAAATCCCCATAGGCAACATTTTAAAAATTTCTGCAGGTTACTAGCTTAGAGTTACAGAGGAGGTCTAGGGCTCAAATTATTGCTCTCGCTCTAACGATTGCGGCGATACCTCACATGTATGGTTTGAACACCATTTTTTTTTTTCCTATTTATTTTATTTATTATTTTTTTATTTTTACACAGTTTAAAAAAAAAATGTTTTGATCATTTTTATTCCTAATGCAAGGAATGTAAACATCCCTTGTAATAGAAATAGGCATGACAGGTCCTCTTTATTGTGAGATCTGGGGTCAAAAAGACCTCACACCTCACAACTACACTAAAAAAGAAAAAAAAAAAAATTGTTGAAAGAGGAAAAAAAAAAAAGAAAAAAAAAAAGCGGCCCTTTAAACCAGTTGCTAGGCAACGTCTTTTCACGTAGCTCCGGTCCTCCAAGACCATAGAGTTGAGTGAGGGCCATCTTGCCCTCACTCGACTTCCTGTCTCTGAGGATCCGGGACCGGATAGTTTTCCCCGCTGCCGGCGGGTCCGGTAAGCTGGGAAAACGTCTGGGACGCGGCAGGAGGGGGGGAGGGCACCTCTTCCCCTGCACCGTAAGGGTAATTCCGTGGCAAATCCGCCACTGGGACCACCCTTATCTGAAAGCCGACCGCCCGCCGTTTCAAAAAATACCTGGGTTATGGGGGCTATCTGCTGCCATAACCCCATTATTTAGCTTTTAATGGCCGACGCATATAGTCGTTAGGCGGTCAGTAAGTGATTGCATGTATATGGCAAACAGGTGACGATGACTGATCGGGTGACAGGTGACGATGACTGATGGGGTGACAGGTGACAATGACTGATGGGGTGTCAGGTGACGATGACTGATGGGGTGACAGGTGACGATGACTGATGGGGTGACAGGTGACGATGATTGATGAGGTGACAAGTGACGATGATTGATGGGGTGACAAGTGACGATGATTGATGGGGTGACAGATGACAATCACTGACGGGGTGACATGTGACGATGATTGATGGGGTGACAAGTGACGATCACTGATGGGGTGACAAGTGACGATGATTGATAGGGTGACAGATGACGATGACTGATGGGGTGACAGGTGACGGTGATTGATGGGGTGACAGGTGACGGGCGATGGTCACTGATGGGTGACAGGTGACGGGCGATGGTGCACGGAGGTACTGATGGCAGTCTCTGGTGACCGGTGAACTTTAGGCTATGTCCACATGTGAGCGTAGCGATCGTGGGCAGAATCACTGCGATTCTGCCCGCGATCCAGAAATCATTGCAAATGGCGGGTCGCCTGTGCGTTGCCCGTGATTTGCAATAGCACCCCAAACGCTGTGCGATGTTGCAGCGATTTCCACCTGCCGAATCGAGGTAACATCACGCAAACAACGCATGACGCCCCAAAGAAGCTCTTGTACCTTTTTTGGGTGTCATGCTTTGTTTGCGCGATGTTACCGCGATTCGGCAGCTGGAAATCGCGGCATCGCACAGCGTTTGGGGTGCTATTGCAAAAAACGGGCAACGCACAGGCGTCCCGCAATTTGCAATGATTTCCGGATCGCGGGCAGAATCACGGTGATTCTGCCCGCGATCGCTACGCTCACATGTGAATGTAGCCTTATGGGTGTCAATTTCTGGGCACTGATGAGGTGACTGTTGGGTGACAGGTGACATTAGGGGGGGGCTGAGGACTGTGTGGGGACATTTATTTGTGTGATTTTACTTTTGCAGGTGTACAGAGCAGTAACTCACTGTTTCTAGCTCTGCTCTCCTCACACTGGAAGCTGTATGAGGGGAGAAGAGCTAGTAACAGTCAGTTACTGCTCTTTGTTTACATTTTCTGATCGGCTGTGAATGGATTCACAGCCGATCACATAGTAAACAGTCACTGTCAGTGACTGTTTACTACTGCCGGTGACAGCTGTGTTCCTACGGAACACAGCGCCACCGACATGACCGCGCTGCGCGCTCCCGAGCGCGCATGCGCGGTCATCTACCGGGCTCCTCTATTGTGATCGGCTGTGTCATTGGAACACAGCCGATCACGTGGGAAACAGCCATGCCCATTGGCTGTTTCCCCCCCTGCCGGTGACGGGGGGTGTCCCGGGGACACCCCGACACCGGCAGTGCAGGGCGGCGCGCACACGATCGCGCGCCTGCCCTGTTTTCTGGGATCACGTCATATGACGTCTTCCCAGGATAATGGTCGCACCACTCCGCCGTCAATTGACGGCGGGAGGGCGGCAAGTGGTTAAGTACTTCTCAGGGCTTACACAACTTAGCCCAGATATTGTCTCTGCTAGTTTGCACTTCACACTTTATTCTGCACTAATTTATTATGTATTGATTCGCTATTTATATGGTTTACAATAAGAACACTCTGTAGGATCTTGGAATATCTACATACCAGGTAGTGCCAATTCCAACCTTTTTATTTTCTCCTAAACATTTTTGGCTCCTAATATTTAGGGGCTGGTTGGTGGCAGCTTCTACACCTGTATATTTGTTTTCATCACTCCACAGTGCATTTGGAAGGTTTCATTGGGGAGCATTCCTGGACATGTTAGTCTTTCTTTGCTTTCTGAAGCCACCCTCCTCTAACTTTGTGTTCGTTTCCCTACAAAGGACATGGCGTTCTTTGGACTTCTAATTTCTTTGGGGCCATGTTAATTGAATCTTGTCCTGATTTTTCCTACACTTAAAATGTGTGTGGTTTGGCTTGAACATTGTGTGTGTTTCACAACATGTCAAAAATGCTCAACCCCCGGGAATGTCCCAAATTCGAGTTCACATTTTGGGCTTTTTTTTTTACAGATTCTCATGACCAAAGGCTATCTGGCTCTGAGGCCCAAACACAAATTGTTGAGGGTAAGTAATGTATGCTTTTGCTGTAATGTGTCTACTTAGTAAGTGTCCCAGATTAGGCTTAAAGTAGTTGTAAAGGCAGCAGGTTGTTTATGTGAATGCATTCTATCCATTAGGATTCCAAGTCTTTGGTGTGCATATGCCCCCTTAGACTTACCAGGGCCCTTTTCTTACTGCACAAATTTTCAAGGAAACACTTGTCTGGTCCTGACTCCCCCTCCTCATTAGCTGAGGTGACAGCATGCCACGATTGCCTCCTGATGCTGTCACTCCAAATCATTGAGACTATCGGAAGGGAGGGGGGCCAGGCGAGCTCACAGCCTAGTGCCTGAACAGACACAGGGTGCTTGGCTTCATCTCAGGTGCCTCCATAGCAAGCTGCCTGCTGTGAGGGCAATCAACAGGAGGGAGGTGCCTAGAGGGGTGTAGAGGGGCCATTTGAAGAGGAGGATCATGACTGCTCTCGTCAAAACCACTAAACAGGCAACAGCGGGTAAGTATAACCTGATTTGTTTTGACCAGCCATCCAAAAAGGAGATGTTCCCAACATTTAGAACAGGCAGGGCTGAGTCAGAAACAACATCTGAGAAACACAATCAGCACAAAAACATGGATTACATATCTTAACCACTTCCATACAGAGCAGTTAGACACCCTTCCTGCCCAGACCAATTTTCAGCTTTCAGCACTCTCACACTTTGAATGACAATTGCTCAGTCATGCTACACTGTAACCAAACAAAATTTTTATCATTTTTTTCACACAAATAGAGCTTTCTTTTGGTGGTATTTGATCACAACTGGGGTTTTTTTTTGTGATATATGCAAAAAAAGAGCAAAAATTTTGAAAAAAAACACTTTTTTTTAGTTTCAATTATAAAATTTTGCAAAAAATTAATTTTTCTTCATACATTTGGGCCAAAATGTATACTGCTACATGTCTCTGGTAAAATTAACCCAAATTAGTGTATATTATTTAGTCTGTGTGAAAGTTATTGAGTCTAGAAGCTATGGTACCAATTACTGAAAATTGATCACACCAGATGTACTGATGGCCTATCTCCTTTCTTGAGGCCCTGAAATGTCAGGACAGTACAAATACCGCCCAAATGACCCCTTTTTGTAAAGTAGACAGTCCAAGGTATTTAGTAAGAGGCATGGTGGGTTTTTTGAAGTTGTAATTTTTTCCCACAATTCTTGGGAAAATGAAGAAAACATTTTTTTTTCTTTTTTTTCCCACAAAGTTGTCAATTTATAAGCTATTTCTAACACATAGCATGTACACAGCAAAAATTACACCCATAAATACATTCTGCTACTCCTTCCGAGTATGGCGATACCACATGTGTGAGACTTTTACACAGCCTGGCCACAAAAAGAGACTCCACGTCCAAGAAGCACCTTCACGCGTTCTAGGAGCATAAATACACATAAAACTTTCTTACTACCTATCACACTTTTCAAGGCCCTAGAGCACCAATACAATGGAAAAGTCCACAAAATGACCCCATTTTGGAAAGCAAACACTCCAACGTATATTCTATGAGGCATTATGGGTCGTTTGAACATATCATTTTTTTCCACAGGTTTTTGGAAAATGTGGGAAAAAAATGAAAACTTTTTTTTTTCACATTTTGTCAATTTATAGGATATTCCTAACACATAGCATGTACACAGCAAAAATGACACCCCAAAATACATTCTGCCACTCCTCCTGAGTATGGCAATACCACATGCGTGAGACTTTTTCACAGCCTAGCCATATAGAGGGGCCCAACATCCAAGGCGCACCATCATGCATCCTAGCCACTTGCCTAGGCCTATTTTTGACATTTGGTGTTTACAAGCTAAAATCAGTTGTTTTGCTAGAAAACTGCTTAGAACCCCCAAACATTATATATTTTTTTTAGCAGAGACCCTAGAGAATAAAATGGAGATTATTGCAATATTTTTTATTACATCGTATTTGCGCAGCGGTCTTCCAAACGCAATTTTTTTGGAAAAAACTCACTTTTTTTAATTAAAAAATAAGAAACCAGTAAAGTTAGCCCAATTTTTTTCCATAATGTGAAAGATAATGTTACGCCGAGTAAATAGATACCCAACATGTCATGTTTCAAAATTGCGCACGCTCACGGAATGGCGACAAACTTTGGTACTTAAAAATCCCCATAGGCGACAATTTAAAAATTTCTACAGGTTGCCATCTTTGAGTTACAGAGGAGGTCTAGGACTCAAATTATTCCCCTTGCTCTAACAATCGCGGCGATACCTCACATGTGTGGTATGAACACCGTTTACATATGTGGGCGGGGTTTCTGTATGCGTTCGCTTCTGCGCGCGAGCACGGGGACAGGGCGCTTTAATTTTTTTTTTTTTACTATTTATTTTATTTTATTTATTATTTTTTATTTTTACACCGTTTAAAAAAAAAAAAAAATTGATCATTTTTATTTCTATTAAAAGGAATGTAAACATTCCTCGTAATAGAAATAGGCACGACAGGACCTCTTTTTTGTGAGATCTGGGGTCAAAAAGTCCTCAGATCTCACAAGTACACTAAAAGATAGAAAAGAAAAAAAAAATTATTATATAAAATGAAAAAAAAAAAAGGACCTTTAAACCGGTTGCTAGGCAACAACATTTTCCGTAGCTCCGGTCCTCCAAGACCATAGAGTCAAGTGAGGGCAAGCTTGCCCTCACTCGACATCCTGTCTGTGAGGATCTGGGCCCGGATCGTTTTCCCCGCTGCCGGCGGGTCCGGTAAGCGGGGAAAAGGACCGGAACGTGGCTGGAGGGGGGGGGCGCCTCTTCCGCCATCCCGGAAGGGTGATCCCGCGGCAAATCCGCCGCTGGGACCACCCTTATCGGAAAGCCAACCGTCCACCGTTTAAAAAAATACCAGGGTTATGGCAGCTATCTGCTGCCATAACACCAGTATTTAGGTTTAAACGGAGGACGTATATAAACCTTTTTGGACTTGGACATGGTGGCTGTATGAAGGGTGATAGGTACTCGGGTACTTTGTTGGGCAGGTGACAGGTACTCTGGTACTGATGAGCAAGTGGCAGGTACTCGAGTACTCCGATAGGCAGGTGACAGGTACTCGGATACTCTGATGGGCAGGTGACAGGCAGGTGATAGGTACTGATGAGTAGTACTGATACTGATAGGTGATACTGTACTGATGGGTACTGATGATCAGTACTGATACGTGATAGGTACTGATGAGTACTGATGAGTAGTGATGGGTACTGATGAGCAGGCGGCAAGTACTCGGGTACTTCAGGCGTCAGGTACTCTGATGAGCAGGTGGAAGGTACTCGGGTACTCTGATGGGTAGGTGACAGGTACTTAGGTACTCTGATGATGGGTACTCCGTTGACAGGTACTCAAAGTACCCGAGTACCTGTCATCAGAGTACCCGAGTACCTGTCATCAGAGTACCCGAGTACCCGTCATCAGAGTACCCGAGTACCTGTCATCAGAGTACCCGAGTACCCGTCATCAGAGTACCCGAGTACCCGTCATCAGAGTACCTGCGTACCCGTCATCAGAGTACCCGAGTACCTGTCATCAGAATACCCGAGTACCTGTCATCAGAGTACCCGAGTACCTGTCATCAGAGTACCCGAATACCTGTCACCAGCCCATCAGAGTACCCGAGTACCTGTCATCTGAGTACCTGATGGGCTGGTGACAGGTACTCGGGTACTTTGATGGGCTAGTGACAGGTGCTCTTTATTGGGGGGGGGGGGCAATCAGTGTGTTTGGGGTGCACTATGATTGGTAACTAGCTGTTACCACAATCTCTTCCTCACACAGGATCAGTGTGTGAGGAGGAGAACACGGTGACAGCTAGTTACCGTGTTCTCTGTTGACATTTGTGACCGGCTGTGATTGGACACAGCCGGTCACGTGGTAAAGAGCCAATATTTATTGGCTCTTTACCTAGATCGAGGATCGACTCGTCCCCGATCGCTGCTCTGCTGGAGCCGCTCATGTGATCGGCTGTGATTGACACAGCCGATCACGTGGTAAACAGCCAATTTCTATTGGCTGTTTACCTTGATCAGGGATGGGCTATGTCCGAGGGACGAGCCTCACCCCCGATCGCCGTGCTGCGCGCCCCCGGGGGCGCGCAGTAGAGGGGAGATCCGGGCGACGTCATATGACGGCGGCCCGGATCCTCACAACCACTTTGCCGACGTCATTTTACATGACGCGGTATGGAAGTGGTTAAAGGCTACAAGCTTCACCCAGAAGCATTAAGCATGCAGTATAGAAATCAGCCTCCCCACCCTAAAAATTCCAAACTCCCACTTTCAGGGGAGTGTTCAGGGGGAAGGAGTGGCTGCTAGAGCTTTTTCCTGACTGCCTAACCTACATTTAGTGTGAGTCCATTCCTTGATAAACGTTTTACTCTCTCTTAACACAGTTTTGCTGGAGCAAATCGAATATGGGGAGGAGAGGGATCAACCCCTGCCACCACTCAGCGTTTGTCTTCCAAGGGGTAGTCTCTACAATGTGTCTGTTTCAATCTATAGACAGTAGGAGGGAGAGAGTACTCAATTCAAATTATTATGGTGATAGAGAGAGATGTGTGCACATGTATCGTGGGAAGCAATTGAACACAACACCTTACATTGTTCAAAATGTTTGGTTGTGTTGACATGGAAAGCCTTTTACATTGCTTTGGTGGAACTGCTACTAACATTCAAAGCCATCTTGTGTAACCTTTTGAACAATTTGCCGTGGAAGTTTGAGTTCAACTTTTAGGTCCTATTAAAGCTGGAGCACCTAGGATTTATGTGTTAACACCAAAAAAGTGCTTGCTCCACTGTCATCTCTACCATCTTCAGGCTTCAATGCTAAGAGATGAAAGACCACACCTAAGCTTGCTAGGAGCTAGACCTCCTCCCTTCCAAAACTTGTGATCACTCAAACCATCAGCCCAATAGGGAAGCTCTGTTCCTGTGTGTGTGTATGCAATTGTATAGCATTCGCAAACAATCCATATCCAAAGAGGTTGAAGTGAAAAATATCTTCTCGTTGACCATGGAATTCACCTTACAGCTGCCCAAAACATGTTTGCGTATAAAGCTTTTGAGTGTAACTATGTAGACCAGCAATCTATCATATTTTCTCCAGAATGTTGAGAAAAGCCATCCAATATACTCCAAAGCATATTTGTTGATGCACATTTATTACAATCCTTGTTTGCCTCATTTTGCCTCAAGATAATTATCCTGTATTTTTCTACCCAGGGCACACCCACCTCACCAGGGAGGTGGCAATTAAATATCTTCAGTGGTGTGTGGCTCGGCTAGCCCTCTTGGAGTGGAGGTTTGGGGTTGATCCTGACCCGAAAGATCCCTTTATTCGGGATTTTGCCCCATTGGAGTAATGTTTACTCTTTGTTTTGTTTTTTTATGTTGCACGTTGCAACAGAAGTTGCTTTAAATTTGCATTTAAAAAAAAACATAGTTCTATCCCAAATTTTTATTTTGAGAGATATTGCTAGAGGTTTAAAACAATGAGAAGCACCACATCCCTGAAACAAATGGTAGCTACAATAGAGGGGGCAAGGTGGGACTTTAAAGGTGCAAATGATGGAGAAAAATCTGAATTCTCAAAAAATACACATTTTATTTAACCTGTTTATTGTTAAATAAAATGTGTATTTTTTGAGAATTCAGATTTTTCTCCATCATTTGCACCTTTAAAGTCCCACCTTGCCCCCTCTATTGTAGCTCCCAAATTTTTATATTAAAATTTTTTTTTATACCAAATAAATATGTATGTTTTCTACAAAAATTATTTTGTGTGTTTTCCACATCAAATCTGTTGTGTGTTGTATTTGTTTAGTTTATTCTGAGTGGGGTGGCCTGTAATCGTTTGCATGTTGACTTTGGTTTCTGTTCTCCATGAGACCTGTATTCAGGATAAATTTCAACGGAGACCTTTTTGTATTTCATTAGGTGAAGCCATATGTTTTGGAGATAGAGAAGCACGTGTGTAGAAAGGCCTACATTAACCAGGGCCCTTACTTGGCCAACAACACTCACAAAATACCAGAGATCAAACACAAACAAATCAAGTTCAAAATACATTTATTACATCACAAAATAAAAATGTCAAAGAAATATACATCCACCCTCAAATAACAAAAAAAAGGGGCCCCACAATTTGGGCAATGTCAAAAGAAATATAGAACTAAAAAAATATACAAGAAACATCAATAAAAAAATAAGAAGACAAACTAAGGTGGTGGCTCAGCAGGTGCACTTGAACCCTGACGCACCATCTGGTACAACATTAGCTGCATAATGTTTAGCATCTGGTCCTGTGTCAGCTGCTGCTGTTGTGGCTGTTGTAGTGGCTGCTGCCATTGTGGCTGTTGTAGTGGCTGCTGCTGCAGCTGCTGCTGTTGTGGCTGTGGCTGCTGTTGTGTCTGCTGCTGTGGCTGCTGCAGCTCCACCCGGGCTACTTTTTGCTGCTGCTGGGGGTGCGAGGGTTGTGAAGATGTGTGGGGAGGTGTGCAGGATCATTTGGAGGGGCGGGCCACGGTGTAGGGATAAGTGAGCAGGCCGTGTGGTGGTAAATAAGGGAAATGGCCTGGGGAGGAGTGAACAGAGGAAGGTGTGGAGGGAACGAAGCCTGTTGGAAGGGGTAGTGTGGAACCAGATTGTAAATTGTTGTGCAGGAGACTTGCTCATTGAGGGGTGTGACATTTGGAAGGGACTGTGAAGTGCTGGGAGTGGCAAGAGGAGAAATTGTCCCCTCCCCAGCTGCCTGCCCAGTGGCCAACACTGGCGTTCCCCTCCCACTAACACAACCTGCAGTGGCAGGCAATTGTGCTGGTTGGGAGGGCTCTGCCAATGTGGCATCTTCAGCTCCAAACAGGCATTGGCGGTTGTCCAGCACCTGAGTGTCAACACTTTGCCGATCCCGTGGATGCTGGCCTGCAAAGATTAACAAGCAGTCATGCACATCCCGTTGAAACTGTACCAAAGCCGTCTGATTCCTGGCCAACATTGATACAGATTCCTGTATGAGCCCGAGCAACCGTACCAACTCACTAGATTCAGCAGCAGGCCTCCTTGGGTCATTTTGGAGCCGATACTCAGCAAGCAGTATTTCGGCCACATCCTGCAAAAAAGAAGAAAATGACAAACCATCTTTATAAACCATCATTCAAAAAGAGTTAAGACTAGTTAGACAGCGTAAACAACCCAAGCAGACCTTAGAACAGTTGGATGTGCTTCTAATAAGCACTTTCTCATTGTAATGTTATCCAAGCTAGCAACACTTCTGATAATGGGTACACATTATGGTTTGGTTCCTAATATTACAATGGCAGAACAGTTTCTACATTAACCAGTTCCAAACTAGCCCTGGTCTGGTAACATAATTTTTGGATTTGAAAGTCTCTTACTACACCACTGACTTGCAACATTTAAGTAACTTGTCTAAAATATAGCCAAATAAATGCTACATGACACCCAAAAGAAAATGCACACATGAAGTTTGACGTCGAAAATCAAAGACTGCCAGGACTTTAAAGCTCCTGGATGTTTTAGAACCTTTTGGGGCCAGAGAAATTCTCCAATTCTTCCCTGACGTTCATGATCAAATTCTTGTGCTGCTGGTGCAGCGTCAGAATGTCCCTGCACAAATTTCACGCAGACAATGTAAGCCACATCTATCCAAAAAACCATACTAACATTTAAATGGAACATTTCCACCTTGTTCCCTTAGATCACATACCCCAGCATCGGATGCAGAATCCTCGCCAGCTCCTGGTCCAACTCCAGCTGCTCCTTCAACAGGGGCCTGATGTTCTTTAAAAATGAGCAAGAAAAGGCTTAGGAAATAACCATTAGGCAGTAAGGATTTGGGGCAAATTTATATCCTAGCTTCATGAATTAAGCATTGAGGCCAAACATTCCAAAGTGTTTCCCCGGGGCTCATAGGACACTTGCTAGCACCCTCCCAAAGGCTAAGAAGGCATGTTCATAATACAAAATAGGCCACCCATGAATGATGACAACGGTGTTTTGAAGGGTAGACATATTAAGGCCAAAACTTTTTCTAAAGAAATGACATTTGCTTCAACTGGGTTACCAATAACGTTCATAAAAATACACATTAGCAATATATACCAACACCTTCCTCCAGGCCTAGCTGTACTGGGGGTGTTTCCTGTCGCTGATGATGCTCTTCTGTCAAGAGGACATAGCAATATGAGCTCTCATTTGGAAAGGAGAGACTAGTCTTCTACATTGAATAGATTGAATGTTACGCTACCAAACTGCAGTAGATTTGGGTGCAGTAATAGTGAAAAAAGTGCCACATCCTGATAAGTATGAGAAGGATTGGGAAAAAAATAATTTTGGACTTTATAGGCACTGGTAATTAAAAGATATATATATATATTTTATTGATTAATGATTAAAAGACATGAAATGATTAAACAAAAACAAAAAAGAGAACACTGTTTGTAGAAACATATTGCCTCAGTGGGTATATATAGAGTAGTCACACATATGATACATGATGTGATTACAGATCACATTTCAAAGACGGATGACGGAGTAATACGTCACATTTAGTAGGCCTCATAGACGACGACAAGGAGATTATTCAATTGTCCCTGAGTTCCACTTGTGCAGAAGTTGGTAGGTAGACGTTGCATGTAGCCAGATTGCCCTTCATGTTTCGCTTACGTAGCAAGCTTCCTCTGGAGCTACTGATACATATGTTTCTGTGTAGTAACATAGAAAATTTGTTTATATATTCACACATAGATACATACACATGATTTGACATAGACCATCACAAAATGTGTACATAATTTTTGGTATTAAAACCATGAGGTGTGACAATTGAGGCAAGAAAAAACAAAAAGAATACATAAATTAACAATATTAGTCAATATGGGAGAGCTGTAGGATGGGGGACCCCCCTAAGGTGTGGATATCATAAAGGGGCACATGTAGGGACCACAATCACGTACAATAAAATAGTCCAGATTACTAATTGGAAAACTGAAATGATGGTTATTGTGATCATACATACCTGGATAAAAACCAAGTAGTGGTAGAAATCAATAAGGGTAAGAATAACCTTGAAAGGTATAACATGTAACAAGGGGGTCTTCTCTCTCTGGAGTGTGCTGCCGGGAAACGCCCAATAGTTCAAAAATAGGTAAATGTATCTTTAGGAGAACAAGCAAGTGTCTCCATATAGCCTGAAATAAGCAATTGAGCACAGTAAGTATATGTGACCAAAGAAGGATAAGACAACCATCAAACTTGACCTTAATGGAAGCCAGAATATGGGGTGCAGGGGAGCCCTAAGAGGCATATATACCCAGGTCCAAGAGAAATAAATAATGTGCTTATTAGGACACCCAAGATGTAGAAAGTGGACAGGAAAAAGAAAAAGGGGAGAAGAGAGAAATAGACAAAAACATGCACAAGGTTACTGCCAAAAATAAAAGTAGTTACAAAAGAAAGGAGTAAGTTGAGATAAAAATAGGAGCCCAAACTTCCATAGAAACCAGAGTTCGAAATTAGTGGTATAAAAGATCAAAACCAGCACTAATGGCCCAACCTAGAGGCTCAACGGAATTGTAGTACCGCCAGGGGTCCGACAATATGGAGACTCAATGGACCAGAAGGTCCACCAGTATGGAACATTTGTTGTAAGGCAAATGCCTATATAATAATGTAACTGGAGGGAGAAAGAAAGGGAAAAAAATCCCCATAAAGACCGATATTGAGGATGTCCATAAAAGAAATAATCATCATATGACCGTCAAAGGAGTAAGGTTGATGCTTACCAAAACAGGTGTTAGGGCAGGAGTCACTCTGATAGAGAGAAGAAAGCCCCCCCCGGATGGGGAAATGCTGCCATAAAGAGGGCTGGTAATGTGCCCTATTTATGTGTTGCAGCCCCGGGCGGTAGGTCACTGGGCAATTACGTCAAACCGCCCCGGCCGGTGCCTCTGCGCATGCGCGAGTCCACGCATCGCCGCAGTGACGTGACGCGGGTATCCGTTGCACGTGACCGCAGAGGAAAGGAAGCGGAAGTGAATCCAGCACGGAGTCACATCGCTCCAGAGCCACGCATGTAGCAGGCGCCAGAGAGGGAACCCACAGAAACAGGCGTGGCTACCAGGCCGTACATGTATCCCAACGACATCCATGGGAAAGAGGAATATCCCCACACAGCGCCTCCCTAAGGATAAAAACAAAATGGCAAAAACAATAATTGTGTAATACAAAAAAACATATACGTATCATAACACATTTATGTAGTATTATTGAACCACCCACACGTACATACACAGGGTGTCCAAAAAGACACGGCGTGTTGTGCCACGGGGTAGTCCATATACAGGCCATATTGGATGTGGTTATATAGGAACACTGGCGCAGGCACAGGTACAATGCTCTACACGTCGGCCCGTTTTTTACCCCACCCACTACACCTTCCTGATATTTCTCTAAGCGCGTTTAAATTCCTTTATTTCTAGAGCCTATAAATAACAATGCCACTTGATCAGAGCAGGCAGCGTCTGGTGTCATTGCTTAAGCTCGGGATTACATATGCTATTCCTTTTTGGAAATTGTTGTGACATACTTGAATATATTAGCATTAACTTTATTGTGAATCGATGCCTTTCATATTGGTGTCAGAGTAAAAAATAATACTCTTCACTTTGGTCTTAGTGAAAAATATAATACCCACACATTGGTGTCACTATCAGTGCAAAATAATACCCATTTCATTGATATTAGCAGATAATAATGCCCCAACACTACTGGCCCCAACCTGCAGTACCATTTGTGTTCAATGAAAATGTCCCAGACAGTGCCAAAGTCTTTGATCTGACTGTTAATTTTATTGGTATTTAAGGAAATAATATACAAGCCAATGCCATTTGGTATCTGACATTACCTATAGTATGAAATGTGTTTAGTAGAATGTCCCAGCCTGTGCTTTGCAGTATTGGTGTTTATTGGCATTATAAATAATGTCCTACTATTCCATATATGTTCAAAACTAAACAGGCATTGCCAACTTTGTCTCTGACCTGGCCTGTAGTATGGGCTGTAGTGTGGGTACATAACTTGTTAGTTAAGTACCCGAATAGTCAATCTGTTCTACACACCAGAGCCCCAGAGTTGATTAATCTAACTCTGCCAAAGCTTTTGGCACTTGATCCAACTGCTCTTCTAAACTGCAGTCTGTGCAGAACAGATTTACCTGCCTGGATCCTGACAATAAAGGCCCGTACACACGTACCGATTGTCGGCCGTAAAGATTCGGCCGACGACCGATCGGCCGATTGTAGGCTTGTTAGTATGATGCTTCCGACAGCCGACAGCGCACTTTCGGCCGAAAAGAATCTGTCGTGCAAGCATTAAAATTTTTGTTGGCCAACACCAGAACGGCCGATTGTTCGCCAGTCAGTACAGAATTCGGCCGACAGACAGCAGATTTGCAAGACTGGGCATGCTCAGAAAAGAAAAGAGACAAGGAAAGTTAACCATCACATGACATCACTTCTGCAGTCGGCTGTTGTTGGCCGACAAAATTCGTGTGCAATCTAGAAACATAGAAACATAGAAACATAGAATGTGTCGGCAGATAAGAACCATTTGGCCCATCTAGTCTGCCCAATATATCTGAATCCTATGAATAGTCCCTGGCCCTATCTTGTATGAAGGATAGCCTTATGCCTATCCCATGCATGCTTAAACTCCTTCACTGTATTTGCAGCTACCACTTCTGCAGGAAGGTTATTCCATGCATCCACTACTCTCTCAGTAAAGTAATACTTCCTCATATTACTTTTAAACCTTTGCCCCTCTAATTTAAAACTGTGTCCTCTTGTGGTAGTTTTTCTTCTTTTAAATATGCTCTCCTCCTTTACCGAGTTGATTCCCTTTATGTATTTAAATGTTTCTATCATATCCCCTCTGTCTCTTCTTTCTTCCAAGCTATACATGTTAAGGTCCTTTATCCTTTCCTGGTAAGTTTTTTCCTGCAATCCATGTACTAGTTTAGTAGCTCTTCTCTGAACTCTCTCTAGAGTATCTATATCCTTCTGGAGATATGGCCTCCAGTACTGCGCACAATACTCCAAGTGAGGTCTCACCAGTGTTCTGTACAGCGGCATAAGCACTTCTCTCTTTCTACTGCTTATACCTCTCCCTATACATCCAAGCATTCTGCTGGCATTTCGTGCTGCTCTATTACATTGTCTTCCCACCTTTAAGTCTTCTGAAATAATTACTCCTAAATCCCTTTCCTCAGATACTGAGGTCAGGACTGTGTCAAATATTCTATATTCTGCCCTTGGGTTTTTACGCCCCAGGTGCATTATCTTGCACTTATCCACATTAAATTTCAGTTGCCAGAGTTCTGACCATTCTTCTAGTTTTCCTAAATCCTTTTCCATTTGGCGTTTCCCTCCAGGAACATCAACCCTGTTACATATCTTTGTGTCATCAGCAAAAAGACAAACCTTACCATCGAGGCCTTTTGCAATATCACTTATGAAGATATTAAACAAAATTGGTCCCAGTACAGATCCCTGAGGTACCCCACTGGTAACATGACCTTGTTCTGAATGTTCTCCATTGACTACAACCCTCTGTTGTCTGTCACTCAGCCACTGCCTAATCCACTCAACAATATGGGAGTCCATGCTCAATGACTGCAGTTTATTGATAAGTCTTCTATGTGGGACAGTGTCAAAAGCCTTACTAAAATCTAGATATGCAATGTCTACTGCACCTCCACCGTCTATTATTTTAGTCACCCAGTCAAAAAAAATCTATAAGATTTGTTTGACATGATCTCCCTGAAGTAAACCCATGTTGTTTTTCA
Source organism: Pelophylax lessonae (assembly GCF_965119305.1). NCBI lineage: Eukaryota > Metazoa > Chordata > Amphibia > Anura > Ranidae > Pelophylax > Pelophylax lessonae. Next base: position 471,818,398 of record NC_138770.1, on the reverse strand, counting down.
TCTTGCAATCCATGGGATTTAAGATGTTCCACAATCCTATCCTTTAATAGGGTTTCCATTAATTTGCCTACTATTGATGTCAGACTCACTGGTCTATAGTTGCTCGATTCCTCCCTACTACCTTTCTTGTGAATGGGCACGACATTTGCCAATTTCCAGTCTTCCGGGACGACTCCTGTTACTAATGATTGGTTAAATAGATCTGTTAATGGTTTTGCCAGCTCACCACTAAGCTCTTTTAATAATCTTGGGTGTATCCCATCAGGACCCTGTGACTTATTTGTCTTCACTTTAGACAGCAATCTTAGAATGTCTTCCTCTGTAAAGACACATGCATCAAATGATTCATTAGTCATCCTTTCAAGTGGAGGTCCTTCTCCTTCTTTTTCTTCTGTAAAAACTGAACAGAAGTATTCATTAAGGCAGTCAGCTAGCCCTTTATTTTCTTCTACATACCTTCCGTCCTTTGTTTTTAATTTAGTTATTCCTTGTTTTAATTTCCTTTTTTCATTTATATATCTGAAGAATGTCTTATCCCCCTTTTTCATAGACTGAGCTAGTTTTTCTTCTGCCTGCGCTTTAGAAGTTCTTATAACTTGCTTGGCCTCTTTCTGCCTAATCTTGTAGATTTCCTTATCTTCATTGCTCTGGGTTTTTTTATAATTACAAAATGCTAGCTTTTTATTTTTAATGATTTGGGCCACTTCTGCTGAGTACCACAGTGGTCTCTTCCTTTTTTTGCTTTTACTGACAAGTCTAATGCAATTTTCTGTTGCCTTCAATAATGCACCTTTTAAGTAGTCCCATTTCTCCTGGACTCCATGTAATCCGTTCCAGTCTGATAAGGACTCATTTATGACTAATTTCATTTTTGAAAAGTCTGTTTTTCTAAAATCTAAAACTTTTGTTTTTGTGTGGTGTGACTCTTTCACAGTTCTTATATTAAACCACACTGACTGGTGATCACTGGATCCCAAGGTTTCGCCTACAATGACATCATATACCGAATCCCCATTTGTGAATACCAGATCCAAAATGGCCTCCCTCCGGGTTGGTGCCTCAACCACTTGTTGCAGAGACAACTCCAGTAGGGAATTTAGAATATCTGTACTCCTGGTAGAACTTGCTATTTTGGTTTTCCAGTTTATATCTGGAAGATTGAAATCTCCCATAATGATAACTTCTCCTTTCATTGTCATTTTAGCTATTTCTTCAACTAGTAGATCATCTAGTTCTTTGACTTGACCAGGTGGTCTATATATCACACCTACACGAGTTACTGCATGATTAGCAAACTGCAACGTAACCCAAACTGACTCTATGTTGGCCTCACCAACTTGTATTAGGTTAGATTTAATGCTATCTTTCACATACAGGGCCACTCCTCCTCCTTTCTTGCCTACTCTGTCTCTTCTGTATAAAGAGTACCCTGGTATGGTTATGTCCCAGTCATTTCTTTCATTAAACCATGTCTCCGTAACAGCCACTAAATCTACATTCTCAGATTCCATTATTGACCCAAGTTCATTGATTTTTTTACCTAAACTGCGAGCATTTGTAGACAGGACTCTGAGCTTATCATTTCTTAACCTCTGTGCTTCTGACCTGTTCTGGCATTGTTTCGGGGGGCAATTGGACTCTTGTATTTTCACTCTTTTGCCCCCCCTTCCTAGTTTAAATACTCTTTCGCAAATTCTTGGAGTTGTTCACTAAGTACATTTGTTCCTTTGAGAGAAAGGTGCAAACCATCTTTTTTGTACAGTTCCTTTCTATTCCAAGTAGAGCTATCATGAGAAACAAAGCCAAATCCTTGCTCTTGACACCATTTACTAAGCCATATGTTGAACTCCTTTATGCGCCTCTGCCTATCATTCTGAACATTATGCACAGGCAGAACTTCAGAAAATGAAATGGTGGATGCAAAATGCTGTATGTCATTTCCAAGTGTGATAAAAGATTTTTTCACCTCTGACACTTCATTGCAAGCCAGGTCATTTGTCCCTAGATGGACAAGAACATCCACGTCCCCTTCCTGCTTTGCTTGCTTAACAATATTAATAATACGTCTTCTATCTCGCCTAGCAGTAGCACCAGGGAGACATCTCACAGAACCATTTTCTTTAAGCTCCACACTTCTTATGATTGAATCACCCAGCAACAGCTGCTTCCTTTGAGACTTCACTTTATCTTTTTTGTCCTTGGCTGCAGTCTTGCATACATTAGACATAGGAGTCGATGGTTTCTCACCCTCTGTGCTTGAGTCCATATCCATGTTGTCCTTACATTCTGAGAGTGCTGCAAATGAATTTTGGAGAACCACCGACTGTGGGACTTGTCTTCTATCCACCACTCTAAGTCTTCCAGAACCTACAGTAACCCATCTGCCATTTCTGGGGGTCCTCTGTGGCAGTGGCATTGCAGCAGTCCCAGCTGGAGTTTGTTTAACAGATAATTTAAATATCTCTGATTTCAAAAATGCAATTTCCTGCTGCAGTAAGGAGAATTGCCTACAGATCTGACAGCATCCGAATCTCCAAAGAGTGGAACATGAAATAAATGCACAACAATTCCTGCACTGAACCAAGTCTGCCATTTTAAAGAGGAGAAAAAAAAAAAAAAAAAAATGTAAATTTAAGTCAAACAAATCTTACCTTTTTTTTTTTTTAGTTTTCCACCTTCCAGCCTACCTCCTGACTATCTCCTGCAATATCTCTTCAATGTACTTAAAATGGTGTACTTGAATGGTGTACTTGCAGCTAATTGAATTAGGCCAGCTAATTAGTATTTCTCTATATATACACACTCCTTCACAGCTCCTCCCCCAGCAACAATTCTAACACCTTAATGGGCTAGTCTCATTAGCAAATGCAAATAGCAAACACCTGACCAAATTCCTTTCCCCTTCTCAAGCAATAGCCAGCAAAAAATACAGATGAGTCAGTTGCAAACTCCAAGCCAATCTCTTGCAGTATCTATTCAATCTCTTCAGTTTCCTGCAATATCTCTTCAATGTACTTAAAATGGTGTACTTGAATGGTGTACTTGCAGCTAATTGAATTAGTCCCTCAGTTTTCTTTTGCAGTTTTCAACAGACAAGACAGCCCTCGGACAAAAGACGGCCGATCGTTCGGCCGACGATCGGTACGTGTGTACGGGGCTTTAGAGATGGGTTGAACGACCCCCTGTTTGGTTTGCGGCAGAAATTTTGAACATCACAAAATTGAATAAATAACCCTATTGAAATCTATGGGACCCGAACTGTAAAAAATAAAAAGTACCCATTTTGAAGGCTTATATGCAGGTAATTGCAAGTGTATAATGCACTGAATTATACTGTGTTAAACGTGCACTAATGCACTGAAATATACTGCCTTAAAGCTGCACTAATGCACTGCAATATACTGCGTTTAATGTGCACCAACACACTGAAATATACTGCATTAAACGTGCACCAACGCACGGAAATATACTGTGCTAAATGTGCACTAATGCACTGCAATATACTACGGTAAACATGCAATAATGTACTGAAATATACTGCACTGAAATGTACTGCGGTAAACGTGCACTAACGCACTGCAGTATACTGCATTAAATGTTGTCTAACTCACTACAATATATTGCTGTAAACGTGCACCAATGCACTGAAATGTACTGCGTTAAAATTGCACTAATGGACTTCAATATACTGCGGTAAACATGCAATAATGCACTGAAATATACTGCGTTAAAGGTGCACTAATGCACTCCAATATAATGCGGTAAACATGCACCAACACACTGAAATATACTGTGGTAAATGTGAACTAGTGCACTGCAATACACTCCGATAAACATGCAATTATTTACTGAAATATACTGCGGTAAACCTGCACTAACACACTGCAGTATACTGCAGTAAACCTGCACTAATGCATTGCAATGTGCTGCGGTAAACGTAGAGCAACACACTGAAAAGTACTGCGTTAAACGTGCACAAATGTACTTCAATATACTGCGGTAAACATGCAATAACGCACTGAAATATACTGCATTAAAGATGCACTAACACACTTCAATATACTGTGGTAAACGTGCAATAACGCACTGAAATATACTGCGTTAAATGGGCACTAACGCACTGAAATATACTGCGGTAAATGTGCACCAATGCACTGAAATATATTGCGGTAAATGTGCACCAATGCACTGAACTATACTGCGTTAAATGTGCACTAATGCACTACAATATACTGCAGTAAACATGCAATAATGCACTGAAAAATACTGTGTTAAACATGCACTAGCGCACTGCAATCAGAGCAGGCCCTACCATGGGCCCCGGTGTGTCCATTGGACCCAGGTGACAACTTGACAGGAGCGCCAAGTTATTGGCAGACTGGGCCAGGGAGTGGGAGTGTTCGGGGCGTCTTCTCTGCTGATGCTGAAGCTGCAGGCTTCTTTGCAGGGAAACCTGCCCTGACAAAATAAGCTGACACTAAAGTAAAAATGAATGGTCACACTAAACTCACACTGCACTATCACTAGATTCACACTAAACCGATACTCTACACTCACACTCTACACTCACTCACTAACTCGCTAATAGCACTAAACAGAGCCCTGTTCTGTCTCTCTCCATGCCAATGTCACACTGAAAATGGCCCCTATAGAAAGAATATTTCTATAGTGTGGGGTGGGACTAAGAGAAATGAGCAATGATTAGATAGAGTCATCATGACAGTGTCCAATCATGGTTCTGACAGTGCTATGTGCCCTGATTGGGCAAAGCTTTAATTGCTTCAGCCAATCAGGGCTTCCAATGCATGTGGTGGCGCAGTGCATTGTGGTCGTTTGGCAGGCCAAACAAACAGTCAAACGCCCTTACAATTGGGATGTTTGCCGAACAGGTGAACAGCCAATGTTCAGCCCGAACTCATGCTCAGGCCAAACTGTTTTCCAAACTCTACTGACAATCATTGGCAGCGACCTGGAACTATAGAGGACCTGTTGAGAAACCACAGGAAGAAGTGGGATCACTCCACAAGTCTGCACACAGTGAGTCCTGCCTGCCTTCCTTTCCAGGTGTGGTGTTAATTCAGAACTTAAGGCAAACATATAAACAGGGGCTTACAAGCTACAAAGCTGCGGGTGTGGTAAAATGTCAGTATGATTTTATGGAGTGTGTTTAAACTGTGACAGACATCTATGTTTTCTAAATGATAATCACTATTAGAGATCACCCACATGCTGCAGAAGACTACTAGCATGCTGCAACAGGGCATTAGAGACCACTTACATGCTTTAAGAGATCACGAGATACCCATGACATCCTTGAAGAGACCACTAGATGCCACCAGCATGCTGCATGATACCACTAGATATTTCTGCTGTATTGCACGAACATGTGCAGAAACACAGAAATCAATGTCAAAGTAACATGGCTATGGATGCCAAATCCCCAAATAATCAAAAAATGAAAAAAAATCTCTATTTAACGATACAGCACTGCGTTGCTTTAACTGACAATTGCGTGGTGGTGTGACGTTCTATCAAAATAAAATTGATGCCTTTTTTTCTCACAAATAGAGCTTTCTTTTGGGGGGTATTTGATCAACTCTGCGGTTTTTATTTTTTGGGCTCTAAACAAAAAAAGGCCAACAATTTTGAAAAAAAAAATATATATATTTTTACTTTCTGCTATAAAACACATCCATTAAAAGTTTTTTTTTTTTAAAATCAAGTTTCTTTATCAGTTTAGGCCAATTTGTATTCTGAGACATATTTTTGGTAAAAAAAAAAAAAAAAAACCCAAAAAGCGTGTATTGATTGGTTTGCGCAAAAGTTATAGAATTTACAAACTATGGGATAAATTAATTTTTTTAATTATTTTTATTAGTATGACAGCGATCAGCGACTTTTAGCAGGACTACGACAATTCAGCGGACAAATCTGACACTAAGTGACACTCTTTGGGGACCAGTGTCATCAATACAGTGATCAGTGCTAAAAATATGCACTGTTACTGTATAAACAGCACTGGCAGGGAAGGGGTTAACATCAGGGGCGATCAAGGGGTTAGATGTGCTCCTAGGGAGTGCTTTCTAACTGGGGGAGCGGACTGACTGCAGGAATAGAGAGATCTGTGTTCCTATTTAGTAGGAACACAAGATCTCTCTCTTCCTGTCTGACAGAATGGTGGTCTGCCTTATTTACATAGCACAACTAAATTCCTTTCCTAAACGATCGCAGGTGGCCGGCGGCCATCGCTGCCGCCAAACCTGCTGATTGGCTCCTGCTGTGTCCAATCACAGAGAGAGTGTGGCTCCAGCCGCAAACACGCGCTCCCTAGAACCCATCTACAAGATCACGTACATGTACGTGATTTTGTGCTTAAGGGCCGCCCTGCCGCAGAAAATGTACATAAGGGGGGGTCCTTAAGTGGTTAGTATCAAGTAAGCATGAGTCCACAAATATTTTTAAAACTTCATATATTCATTCATAAACTAAACATTGCATAAAAAGGGGAAAGAGGAGTTGTTGAAGGAAATAGAAAATTAAAAATGTGAAAAAACGTTGGTGTAAAACAAATATCAATTGGATAAAAAAAAAAAAACCAATAAAAGACTGCAAAAAGATGAAATAACATAAATGAAATTGAAACACAAACAGGAAAAATGTGTATGTGAATGCCACAAAAGTAATTGGTACATTTAACCGCTTCTGGACCAGAAAAATGTGACCCCTTAATGAACAGGCCATTTTTTGTGATTCGGTACTGCGTTGTCCTTTTTTCTCACAAATAGAGCTTTCTTTTAGTGGTATTTGATCACATGTGTGATTTTTATGCGCTAGAAACAAAAAAAGAGTGACAGTTCTGAAAAAAAACCAAAACAATATTTTCCACTTTCTGCTATGTAATATTCCCTAAAAAAAATAAAAAAATCTATTTTTTCATCCTTTTAGGCCAATTTGTATTCTGCTACATATTTTTGATAAAAAAAAATAGCAATAAGCGTATTTTGATTGGTTTGCGCAAAAGTTATCGTGTCTACAAACTAGGGGAAAGATTTGTGTCATTTTTGTTTATTTTTTTTTTACAAGTAATGGTGGCAATCTGCAATTTTTAGTGGGACTGCGACATTGCGGCGGACATATCGGAAACCTGACATTTTTTAAATTTTGGGGGGACCAGTGACATTACTACAGTAATCAGTGCTAAAAATATGCACTGTTACTGTAATAATGACACTGGCAGGGAAGGGGTTAACCTAGGGGTGATCAAAGGGTTATTAGTGAGCCTAGTTTAGTATTTTCTAACTGAGGGGGGAGGGACTTGTGAAATGATCATAGAGACCTGTGTTCCTATATAAAAGGATCAGAGGTGCTCTGTGATCATTTCAGAGAGAACAACAGTCAGCTGTGTCAGCTGACTGGTGTTCTCTCTCAGCGGAAAGCGATTGCGGGTGCCCAGGCCTCCCGCAGGTCGCCATACAGGTACGGCAATTCATGACAGCCTGCTGCAGTATATATGTGGCGGGTGGTCGGCAAGTGGTTAAAGAAGCTAAAAGGGTAAAGACAACTAATCTGGAAGAAGTTCTAAGAAGTGATACTATTTTCTTATGTAACCCCTCTTGGATAGGTTCTAGGATTACTTAGATTTAATGCTGGCTTATTAGGTATGCTCAGTGTTTCAGTTGCTTCTGGTTTGCCTGTTTCCTCTGCTTTTCAGGTCTGAAACATTCTCCGGAACATAGGTGTAGTGCAATGCAAATAGCAGCATTCATATTTATACAGCCCTGGCCAATTCCAGGGAGGATGGCCCTGAAGGCTGCTGGGAGACTGTATACTGTAAATACTCTGGGACATAGAGCATATGGGTCTATTCCTTTATGAAAGGAACCAGGGGCGTATCATGAAATCAGTGAGCCGTGTGCAAGAACAAAAGTGGACCCTAAGCAAGAGAAAAATAAAAATGTGGTGTGCGTAGCGAACGCTAGGTGTGGTTTAAATTGTGCTCAATATTGGGTGTGGCTTAAAGGGTTGTGGTTTCATAATATTTGAGATTATTACATTGTGTCGAATACTGTAATGTTAAATTGGGAATGTACAGTGCTGAGTGTACAGCAGTGGGTAGTATGTACAGGGAGAGCAGTGCAAACTTTTTAGAGAAAGGGAATACAATAAGACACGTGGCCACTCACTAAAACTAGAGGAAAAACAGTTTAACCTTAAAATACGTAAGGGGTTCTTCACTGTCAGAGCAGTAAGGATGTGGAATTTGCTTCCACAAGCAGTCGTATCAGCAGGGAGCATCGATAGTTTCAAAAAACTATTAGATGTGCACCTTAAAGACCACAACATACAGGGGTATACAATGTACGGTTAACGCCAAACACACACACACACACACACACACATCATAGGTTGAACTGGATGGACTGATGTCTTTTTTCAACCTCACAAACTATGCAACTAGAATGTATATCGGTGGGTAGTATGTGCAGGGAAAGGGGTGTGGCGTGTATGGCAGTGAATAGTATGTGCAGTGAGAAGAGTGCGGAGTGTATGTCAGTTAGTAGTATGTGCAGGGAAAGGAGTGTGGATTGTATGGCGGTGGGTAGTATGTACAGGAGAGAAGTGCAGAGTGTATGGCCGTGGGTAGTATGTGCAAGGAGAGGAGTGTGGAGTGTATGGCGGTGGGTAGTATGTGCAGGGAGAGAAGTGTGGAGTGCATGGTCCTGGGTAGTATGTGTAGGAGAGGAGTGCGGAGTGTATATCAGTTAGTAGTATGTGCAGGGAAAGGAGTGTGGAGTGTATGGCGATGGGTAGTATGTGAGGGAGAGGAGTGTGGAGTTTATAGCGGTGGGTAGTATGTACAGGAGAGGAGTGCAGAGTACATGGCGGTGGGTAGTATGTGCAGGGAGAGGAGTGTGGAATGCATGGAGGTGGGTATTATGTGTAGGAGAGGAGTGCAGACTGTATAGTAGTGGGGAGTTAGGACCATATACTTTCCCACCATCTGCACTCCTCTCCCTGCACTAAGTCATTGCTTCAGCACTACAGAGGCCACTAGGCAGTGGCATACATGGAGCAACTTACGCTGGCTACAGGCACACAGAAGCAGTACTAGCCTCCCGCCATCCTGCAGACACTGCTCCCACCCCCTCCCTGCCATCTCAATCCCCCTTCTCAAGTCCCTGCACACAAGTCCCACCTGACAACTGCTGCTAAGTTGATACACCCCTGACCTGGATTCTCCCTCCACCTTTCTCAGAATGAACTCCTGCAGCTGGCATCTCTCCCAGCGAGAACTCGGCAATGAGCTCCCATCCAGCAAGGACTTGTCAGCCTCCACCCTGTAGACATCTTTTTACATGCAGCATTGGAGCACCGCATTAGAGTGAGAGTGCCTGGGAGAAGTGGAGGGAGGATAATCCAGGCTAGTGGTGTTTAATATTAGCGGCGCCATATGTACTTAGTCAGTGGTCCCCAACCTTTTTTTTTGGCACCAAATTTTACCAGGGATCCAGGGGGGAGGGGTGGAGGGGATTTGGCGGTGGATGATTTTTGCAGGGGGAATGACTGGGGTTAGCACTATAATCATCCCAACACCATGATCAATATGGTTTCAGGATGATTGAATCACATTATTTCTTTTACTACATTGTACTATATAAAGAAATACCTCAACTCACCATAATGCAGAATCATTGGGAGCCCTGAGTGTGTCACTTGCCACCATCGCCAGCAACCAGATGCAGCATGTCACCCGCTATAAACAAAAAAAGAGCGTCAATTTTGCAAAAATAGCAATATTTTTCAAATTTTTTTATATGAAATTCCCCCCAAAAAAAATGTAAAAATCAAAATTTTTTAACATTTTCGGCCAATTTGTTTTATGCTACCTATGTTTGGTAAAAAAATCGCAAAAAGCGGATTTTGATTGGTTTGCGCAAAAGTTATCGCGTTTACTAACAAAGGGAAAGATTTTTGTAATTTTAGTTGTTTTTTTTTTAACGCGTAATGGCGGCGATCTGCGATTTTTTTGCGGTACTGCGACATTGCGGCGGACAGATCGGACCCTTGACTGACATTTTTGACACTTTTGGGGTTACCAGTGACATTTCTACAGTAATCAGTGCTATACATATGCACTGTTACTGTAAAAATACACTGGTAGTGAAGGGGTTAACTTTATTTGAGAGGGAGGGGCTGTGTGTGTCCCTAGGGGCGTGCTTTCTACTGTGATTGGCAGTGGCTTCAGATGTATGAAGAGTGATCGACGGTTCTACATAGTAGAACCGTATGATCATCCTTCATACACCGGGGAGAATGACAGGCAGCTTGTTTACACAAGCCGCCTGACTTTCTCCCTCTCCCCCGCCGATCGCCGAGTGACCGGCGGACATCGGGTCCGCCGGTCACACGCGCAGGGGGGTGCGTGACCTCGCGGGAGCGCGCCTCCGGGGACGCGCGCTCACTCCCTAGACCCTCACAGGCTAGCGACGTAGACCTACGTCGCTTTGCCTGTGAGGGGCTGACTGCCAACGTAGATCTGCGTTAGGCAGTCGGCAAGTGGTTAAGGGGTACATGTAGTTAATAGGTCAATTCAGCAGAAGAGGGCATGGAGGAGGAGGGGCTGGAGCTGATAAATTTTTAATCATCACCACTAGCTGTATGGAGACGTGGTGGAACAACAAGCTGCAGCACTGAGCCCTGTCCTACATCCTTCTGAGTTGCAATCAGAGTTACCCAGTTTGCTGTGAACAAAATATATCATCCCTGACCATGTTTGCTGGACCACGTGTCAGCAGTAACGTGGACTTTGCAGGTGACTGCCTTGCCCAATGATGCCACAACATTGCCTTCAACGTGGTGGTACAGAGCTGGAATGGCCTTACGTGAAAAGAAATAATGACTGGGAACCTGCCATTGTGGTACAGCACATTCTGAAAATTCACAGAAGTGGGCAGAATACACCAGATGGAAAGGAAAGAATTGTAAACCAGCAGCTTTGACAAGCTTGCATTAAGTGGCATGTGGGTGACAGTGACTGCATTTTTTTTTTGCTGCAGCAGATGGGGCAAAGAAATTTGCCAGCTATAGTCTACAGCTGGTCTTTCTGCTACTGGCAGATGTGCTGCAAGGGCCTGGGACACCCTACACTACACCATCAACCCTGTCAGTGGAGGCTGCTAAGAGGTAATGAGTTATAGCAGGGGTAGACTGAGGTGAGTAAGGAGGAGGAACAGAATTGCTTCCCTTTTGTGTGACTTTCAGGTGCTCTTGCCAAGGGGAGTGGAGGGAGGTTAAATGCCTTGTCAAGCATGTGGTACCCAAATGGCTGGTGTAATTGCCACGCTTGATGTCAAAGTTTGCAAATTGCAACAGTGCAATCGGGTGCACATGTGCTAAAAAAAGGCCCAGACAGCTGAGCTGTTGGAAATGGGCCTGGAGATAACACCTCCACAATTGTAAGGAATAGTGTGGCTGCTCTCTACTCTTCCATGATGGCTGCCACTTTGGGGTTGTGCCTCACCCTTACTTTCCTCCTTTGCTCTATCCAGCACCCAAGTCGCGTCAGTGACCTCATCATCATCATCTCCTCCATCCTCATTATCACTGGAGACAACTTGGCAATACGCTGCGGCTGGGGAACATGACTGCCAATTTGTGTATTAGTGTTCTCCCCTCTCTGTAGGCTCATGTTCCTACCTTCCCCAACCTCAGAACCAACATCTGAATCAAGTAATGGCTGTGCATCGTCAAGGAGCAAGTAGCTGACGCTGTGTTCAAATAACTCAGCTGACTCCTCCATGCCTGATGCTGGGGCTTTGGCAGGATTAGCTCTGGACAAGGAGGCAGAATAAGCCTCTGACAGCTGCAGTGGACTACACACATGTCTCTGCTAGGGTAAGGGAGCATGAGGAGGATGAGGATGGTTTAGTAAGCCAGTCCACCATCTCCTCTGCATGCTGTGACTGGATAGCACAGGCAACATCACTTAACAGAGGAAATTATGCCCTGCCTTAGGACTGACCACGTCCACCTTTGCCCATGGACATATACTCTGCTGGCCCCCTCACAGTGCCATGGGAACGTCTGCCTCTCCTTGTTGGCCTCCAAGACATAATGGAGGGGTTCTTATTAACTAAATGTAATAAAGATGTGGACTGCAATATACTGCATTAAACATGCAGTAATGCATTGAAATATACTGCATTAAACGGCACATAACGCAAAGAAATATACTGCGTTAAACATGCAGTAACGCACTGAAATATACTTCATTAAATGTGCACTAACGCACAGAAATATACTGCGTTAAACATGCAGCAACACACTGAAATATACTGCGTTAAACATGCACCAACACACTAAAATATGCTGCTCTAAAGGTGCAGTAAAGCACTGAAATATACTGTATTAAACATGCACTAATGCACTGAAATATACTGCGTTAAATGGCACGCAATACACTGAAATATTTTGTGTTAAACATGTAGTAATGCACAGAAGTATACTTTGTTAAATGTGCAGTGACACACAGAAATATACTGCGTTAAATGTGCAGTAATGCACAGAAATATACTGCGTTAAATGTGCACTAATGCACTGAAATATACTGCGTTAAATTTGCAGTAAGGCACAGAAATATACTGCGTTAGACTGCAGTAGAGCACTAAAATATACTGAGCTAAATGTGTATTAATGCACTGAAATATACTGCATTAAACGGCACGTATCACACAGAAATATATTACGTTAAACGTGCAGTAACCCACTGAAATATACTCTTTTAAACGTGCAGCAACACACTGAAAAATATTGCGTTAAACGTGCAGTAAGGCACTGAAAAATATTGTGTTAAACGTGTAGTTATGCACAGAAATTTACTGCATTAACTATACTGCAGTATACCTGCACTGACAAAATAACCTGACACTAATGTAAAAATGAATGGTCACTACACTCAAACTGACTGAACTATCACTAGATTCACACTAAAGTAAAAATGAATGGTCACACTACACTTACACTGACTAATCTATCAATAGATTTACAATAAAGTGACACTAAAGTAAAATTTAATTCACACTTACACTGAATTATTACTAGATTCACACTAAACTGATACTCTACACTGACAATAGCACACTAGAGCACACTAACTCTGTAGTAGAACTTAACAGAGACCTGTTCTATCTCTCTCAGCGCCAATATCACCCTGCAATTAAAAAAAAACATTTTTAAAGTGTGGAGTGGGACTAGGAGCAATGAGCCATGATTGGATAGAGTCATCATAACAACGTCCAATCATTGCTCTCACAGTGCTATGTGCCTTGATTGGGCAAAGCTTTCATTGCTTCAGCCAAACAGGGCTTCCAATGCACTGTGCGGATACGCAGTGCATTGTGGTAGTTCTGCGGCCAAACAAAAGGTTGAACGCCCCCTAAAATTTGGGTGTTCGTTGAACAGATGAACAGCCAATGTTTTGCCTAAACTCATGCATGGGCCAAACCATTCGCCCATCCCTCCTTGCCACGGTTGCTTGCCACCAGATGCAGCATGTCACTTGCCACCATCACCTGCCACCAGATACAGCATGTCACTTGCTACTGTCTCCTGCCACCAGATGCAGCATGTCACTTGCCACCATCGCCTTCCACCAGATGCGCATTGTCACTTGCCACTGTCACCTGCCACCATATGCTGCGTGTCACTTGCCACCATCACTGGCACCAGATGCTGCATGTCACTTGCCACCGTTGCCTGCCACCAGATGCAGATTGTCACTTACCACCATTGCCTGCCACCAGATGCAGTGTGTCACTTGCCCCCCCCTGTAGCCTACCGCCATATGCAGCGTGTCACTTGCCACCCATAGCCTGCCACCAGATGCTGTGTGTCACTTGCCACCAATAGCCTGCCTCCATATGCAGCATGTCACTTGCCACCCATAGCCTACCACCAGATTCACCGTGTTACTTGCCACACATAGCCTGCAAGCAGATGCTGCGTGTCACTTTCCACCCATAGCCTGCTACCAGATGCAGTTTTTTCTTTACAGTAAAACCTCTCAATGTATGGCTATGCGGCCTCTCCCTAGCGCTCCCTTGCACTGCAGCTGGCATTTGATTCTCAAGGAGGGAACCCTATAATCAGCACATGCACAGCTGACAATAGGGTTCCCCTCCTAAGAGAATCTCTAGTCTGAAGAGAAGGTATAGCAAGACATGCTGTGAGACTTGCTTCTTAGACCTCACTGTCTGCTAAACCTCTGTTCCATGCGTCAGCCTACTGCTCGCTCCTTACAGCTTGCTACATAAATGTAAAGGGTGGTCGGGTCAGGGAGGAGCCAGGAGGGAGCTATGAATCAAATACATTCACATTCGCCTGTGAGACGAAAATTAAAGTCTATTGATGTTTCCACCTCTTGGGCCCCCTTTGATTAAAATCATGGGGCCCAAGGAAATGTTATGGACCAATTTTTACTTACTCCATGTGGGCAGTGTGTGTCAGGGCACAGTGGGCTCCCTTACCCTGGGGGCCTGTGTTCACCGCACACCCTGCACACATGGATAATACGGCACTGGGAGGAACACAGCCTTGAGGGCTTGTTGCCCTACCTATACAGTAACATGTGGTCCCTTTAAGTGGATGTCTCACTGTGTATGGCACTGACCTGGTAACCACCGCCCAAGTTGCTCAGTGCCATAATCAGTGAGATATCAACTTAAAGGGATCGTATCCAGGGGACAGAGGTTACTGTTTGGGTCATTTCCCTGAGCACTTTTGCTGTATATTATTCATGCAACCACAAGTTTAGGCAAGGGCGGAGTGCTGGTGGTGGTATTAGTGCATAAAAAATTTATGGGTCACTTTTTAGACCCAGATGGGATTAAAGAAGAAGCACACTGCACTTTATTTTTATGAAGTTGTGGATTCACTATACTTTCTTGTACAGACTGATGGTTTATTTCCTGATTTTCTTTTTACGTATGATTTATATTTTGTTATTCATATATTAATGAACTGTTATTTTATTTTATTTTATTTATAGCATGAATTTAGGTAATTACTATTTAATATTTGCAATTCTTCCCTGAGCGCTGTACATTATATTTATTTACTATTATGGTTGCTGTTATTAGCTACAACTATCACATGGTAAAAGGCCACTGTGAATGGCTCTGTACTATGTGATTTCTGTTATCAATCATAGAGATCACAATAGTAAGCAAGCTTTCATTAATGAAATCCATTCATGGCATTTGTGTTTACATGTTATTGATGTGATTGGTCACAGAGTTTCGGAGCAGTGTAATCTGCTGTGTACACCACTCAGAAAGCACATGCGAGGTGAGCGAGTGGAACCTCCCAGAACTGGAAAGCACCTTCCTGCTGGGCAGCAAGTGGTCAAATTACTTCTTTCTTTATAAATGTTGCTTTTGCTATACTACTTTATTTACATAATAGAATGGAGCAAGAAAACGCACAATGGTCCAACAATTCTTACTCACCCAGCGCTAAATGTTACTAATAAGCAATATTAATATATTCAAAAATTACTATATTGCAAAATCCTCACATGAAGGAGTCACAGCTGCTGCTATACGATAAATTAAATATAAAAAAGGTGCAGTAAAACAACTCTAAAAACAAATCAATTTAAAGCACTAGCGGCGCTATATTCAGCATCTCAAAACAATGGCTAAAACAAATTGATAAACATAACAACTAGCAGCGGCATGAAACGTCCCAATTGCTAACTAGTCACAGTACAGTCCGGATAAAATAAAATGTTTTGTTATGATAAAATGTTTCAGCAAGGGAGGGTGTGAATGAATCCCAGACACCACTTAAGGGTCCACCACCAAATCGTGCTCCCCGTCAGACAGGACACTCACCAGACCGCTGTGAATTATACGCCTGTATCTCTCAGACCTCTCCTCTTAATATGGGCATCATGTCAACTGCGGTTCCCGACTTTACTCAAGCCTCCCTATATATTCAAACCACCAGAGCCGTGTCATGGAACAAATCAAAATATATAGCGAGGACACATAGCGTAACTCTGTAAATTTTATTCAATTCAAAGATATAAAAACAATGTGCCCCACTCCCATCCGAGTCCTACTTACAAGCAAACATGTAATGCAGGCATTGCAAACGCATATCCTCACGCTATAACTCTCACCGCTGATCGTAGCCCCCGGAGCTTGTAGCGTGGCTTCGCATGGCGTCTGATGTCACTTTAGCGACCGCGCACTCACGATCTGATGCGTTTCGCCATCACGAACTTCCACTGAGAGCGTGAGTGCGCGGTCAGCCAATGCTTATACCCCTACTCACGCAGGCGCAGTTCACCTCTCTCCGTATTACCGGAATCGGAAACTGCAGGTATTTCCGCCCCTAGCGTGCTGGGTATCCTTACGTGGCTTCCGCCCTCACTATACGTAATCCTTTCAGGAGAACAAGCCTGTGCACCAACTCCAACACACACCAAAGTATGCAAGAGACACGGCCGGTCCTACTATCATCAGAGATACCAACAAGCGGGGCGATCAGCCACTTATCACCAAATAGATGTACCTAAATAGACTCAACAATAACCATGCATTGGTCAATGCCTGTCATTGTACAGTAATAATCTTGCATGCGGGGTTGAAGTGTGCTAAACAGAAACCGCTAAACAAGTTTAACGTCTATATAGATCTGCATAAATATATAAGGAAAATTAATCTTAAAAAATATTATTTGAATCCCGGTCGTAATACTGGCGCTACAGCTATGGGATATAAAGTTGGGAAGGATAGCGGCTTGAGGAACAAGTCTTCGTTCAATCCGCAATAGTCCTCAAACCAACAACAGTTGGTTATTCGTGATCTGAAAGAAATTAATCCTAAAAAAGCGGTTAATCCCAGACATATCCAGGAGGGTCTGGAAGCACTTGAAAAGAGGAAAAATGTGATAGTGCGACCTGCGGATAAGGGTGGGGGAGTGGTATTATTGAAAAAGGAATATTACCATACTCAACTCAGTACCTTGCTGGTACACTGGTACTGATACTTATTCAGTGTTGGAGAAAGATCCAACTTTACAGTATAGAAGGGAACTAAATGACTTCATTGAAATGGGATACGAAAAATGTATTCTCTCGAAGAAGGAAAAACAATATCTAGTGCCGAGTTACAGCCGGATCCCGACTATATATACCTTGCCGAAGGTTCATAAGGACCAGCTTAACCCTCCAGCAAGGCCGATAGTAAATGGTATCCAATCAGTGACCTCCCGGTTGGGTGAATACTTGGATAATTTTTTACAGGATAGTGTGATCAAGCTCAAATCCTACCTCCGAGATACTAAAGCATTCTTAACGGCACTGAAAGAAGTCACAATACCAGCAAGTGGAGATATTTTCCTGGTGACTGGTGATATATCTTCTCTTTACACAATAATTCAGCACGATGATGCCCTCTTGGCGTTTAATTGGGCCTTCAGTAATAGAGAGGACATCCCAGATTGCCAGAACAGATTTTTGAGAAGTGCATTGGTTTTTGTTTAGCACATAATTATTTTTGGTTTAACTGTGTTTTATACCAACAAAAAAGAGGCGTGGCTATGGGAGCGAAATTTGCTCCCAGCTTAGCCAACATCTTTATGGGTGAATGGGAGGACCGCTTTGTATACGCCGCCCAGCATGAAGAACTCATCATGTATCGTAGATACATAGATGACTTATTCTTCATTTGGGCTGGCAAAGAAATTGCTTTGATCAGATTCTGTGAGAAGTTAAACGACCCCAACAAAATCAAGTTGGATTTTAATTGGAGTCGTACCAATATACATTATTTGGATGTGGAGATATCCCTTGCTGACCGTGGGCTGCAGACCAAGGTGTACTTCAAGCCCACGGATCGCAATGGGTATCTCCCCATCCAAAGCGGCCACCATCATCAATGGTTGACGAATATTCCAAGGGGACAACTCCTCAGAGTGAGGAGAAATTGGACCACAGATGCTGGTTTTGATATTCAGGCACAAATAATTAAACAAAGGTTTGTAGAAAAAGGATATGACAAAAATAAATTGGATAGGACCATTGCTGAAATTGGGCTTTTGTCTCAGGATGAATGCCTGGGAGATGTGAATAGACAACCCAGACAGGAACACGACTGGAGCTTTATCACTCAATATAATGCCCAGTACAAAGAGATGGAGGAAGTGTTTAAAAAGCATTGGCCTGTTCTGTGCATGGATCGAATTTTGGGTGGAATGCTACCTGACACTCCCTAATTCATCTACAGAAGAGGCCCGACATTTGGTGATCAGGTGTTCAAGAAAATTCTTGATCCCCCAGTTCAACCAAGGATGTTCTGGGACAACACAACCGTTTTTTTTGCATGCAGGAGGTGTGCTTCGATCTTAGTTGATGTCTGTAAAGCTATTTTAGATAGCACACAATATTTATATGGATTTTAGGTGTATTTTATATCTTTTTATATATATATATTTTATATATATTTTTTATATAGTGTTTCCAAATATTTGATGCTGGATAGGTCTAATATACAATATATAATTATAGTTTCATCTTGCGTATTGGAAAATATGAATATGATTTACAACTATTTTTGTTTTTATTTGTCAATATTATTCGCATGGTGAACTATGCCTCGGATTTCTCTGGGGCGCATTCTGAGGAACTTGTCCTCATTTATGTTATGGGGCACCTGTGATTGGAGCATTATGCCCCTAATAATGTTCATCTTTTTCCGTGTTTTGGGGTTATGTATATGTTTAATTTTTGAGGAGTAGATTTTAGCCTTTTAAATAAAATATAGTGTATACAGTTTGATTATTACTGTACAATGACAGGCATTGACCAATGCATGGTTATTGTTGAGTCTATTTAGGTACATCTATTTGGTGAGAAGTGGCTGATCGCCCCGCTTGTTGGCATCTCTGATGATAGTAGGACCGGCCGTGTCTCTTGCATACTTTTGTGTGTGTTGGAGTTGGTGCACAGGCTTGTTCTCCTGAAGGGATTACATATAGTGAGGGCGGAAGCCACGTAAGAATACCCAGCACGCTAAGGGCGGAAATACCTGCAGTTTCCGGTTCCAGTAATACTGAGAGAGGTGAAGTGCGCCTGCGTGAGTAGGGGTATATGCATTGGCCGACCGCGCCGCCCACTCACGCTCTCAGTAGAAGTCCGTGATGATGAAACGCGTCAGAGCGTGAGTGCGTGGTCGCCATAATTACATCGGACGCCACGCGAAGCCACGCTACAAGCTCCGTGGGCTACGAAGATCAGCGGTGAGAGTTATAGCGTGAGGATATGCATTTGCAATGCCTGCATTACATGTTTGCTTGTAAGTAGGATTCGGATGGGAGTGGGGCACATTGTTTTTATATCTTTGAATTGAATAAAATTTACAGAGTTACGCTATGTGTCCCCGCTATATATTTTGATTTGTTCCATGACACGGCTCTGGTGGTTTGAATATATACGGAGGCTGGAGTAAAGTCGGGAACCGCAGTTGACATGATGCCCATATTAAGAGGAGAGGTCTGAGAGATACAGGCGTATCATTTTCAGCGGTCTGATGAGTGTCCTGTCTGACGGGGAGCACGATTTGGTGGTGGACCCTTAAGTGGTGTCTGGGATTCCTTCACACCCTCCCTTGCTGAAACATTTTATCCGGACTGTACTGTGACTAGTTAGCAATTGGGACGTTTCATGCCGCTGCTAGTTGTTATGTTTATCAATTTGTTTTAGGCATTGTTTTGAGATGCTGAATATAGCGCCGCTAGTGCTTTAAATTGATTTGTTTTTAGAGTTGTTTTACTGCACCTTTTTTATACTTTATTTACATGGTACAGATGCAAAACTTCACAGGTAGGTTTAGAGGACCCCCTAAGAAAGTTATTTAAAGGAATAGTTCATTTTAATTTTGCACTTTAAAATATAACTAAAGGGGAAACTTTTTTTTATAGTTTTAGACATGATGGAGAAGAGTTTGTTCTGTTTACTGTTATCACTAAGAGAGAAAGTGAAAGAACATCCCAAATTTTGTGTTGTCACCAGAACAGCACTAGAGGGGAACTAATCAATGGGGACACTAGATCTGCTGAACCTGTTGGCACCCAGGGATTCCTTCACTTTGATAGTATTTCTTCTTACTTACTGTTTTAGTTTCGGGACAGCAAGTGAAGGTAAACCTCTCTATTGGGTCAATGATGTCCAAAAAGAAATTGGCAGGGCTTATAACCCTCTCATACTCTGTCCAAAATATTAAAAAAGGTTTTGCCTTTAGTGCTATTTTAGGCTTTTTTTAATTCACTGCTCCTTGCAAAACTGTATTTTTTTTTATTTGCATTGGTACATGCCCCCTGCGGCAGTGCCCAGTCCAGCCAATCCCCTGGCTTTTAGCTGTAAAACGAAAATTTATTTGACACATTTGGCTCCTATTGACTGAAATGGGGTTCGATTTTGCATCTGAACAATTGAAATGTTTGGCTGAACCCACATGTGTTCAGCTGATCCTTACCTACAACATTGGTGTCAATGGACACAACAATAAAAAAACAAGGTGTCAAAGGTGCATGGTTGCACCGAAAATTGTGAGTTTACATCTATTGTTCTTTTATTGAAATAAACGTTTTTAAAGGTGTAAGCACTATTGGAGATTTTTCTTTTGCATACTATACGGTGTTGGAGTGTCAGGATGTGGATGGAGTGATTTCCGGTATAAGGGCATACTTTCTAAGCCACGGACCATTGAATTGCTGGGACCAGAAAGGGCTATCCCTGTGAAGGACCCCCGATTGATGAGTCTATATTGATCTTTACTAAGGTGAGCGCCCACTCACAAGGGGGTGCACAGCGATATTAGGATCTGTGACACTCAGGTCACTCACTACTTTGGGGAGCACCTGCCACCTGCTGGTGGTTTTGAGCACAGCAAGAATTTGTTAGTCACACATGGACTTGATTTTTTATCTCTATTAACGGACACTAAACCAATATTTTTCTTTGCTTTTATTCCATTACCGGACACTATATTAATAATTGTTTTATATATGTACTTTGCACATTTTTATAGGATCAATTTATGAGGCTTTTTTAAATAAGAATTGTTTATTATGGTGGTTTGCATATTGAGATATTTTGCACAGCACCTGCACTTTGTACTCCACAAATTTTTTTTTTTTTAGGATTGGCTGTGACCATATTTTATTTATATTATTTAAGATTCACCAATCACTGTCTACAGTTTATATTGATTATTATTTATACACTAGACCTTTAATGAGGAGGGATAGTAGCGATTCATCCAATCGTACTTGCACAAGCAATTGTTTATTTATTGAGGGTCATTTAAATAATAGATTGTACTTGCACCAGCATTAGTTTATTTATTGAGGATATTTTAGATTTTTACTCTGCGCAACACAGTTTTACATATAATGGACACAATAATAACCCTCAGCATTGGTGTCAGTGGACGCAATAATAATCAACTGCATTGGTGTCAGTAGCAGCATTAACCGCTTGCCGACCGCTGCATGAACATATACTGCGGCGGTCAGCCCCTCACAGGCAGAGTGACGTATCGGTACGTCACTAGCCTGGGAGGGTCTGGGGAGCGAGCGCGCGCCGCCGGCGGCGCGCTCCCGCTCCCGCGCGGTCACGGACCCCCCCGTGCGTGTGACCGGCGGACCCGATGTCCACTGGTCACTCGGCGATCGGCGGGGGAGAGGGAGAAAGGCAGGCAGCTTGTGTAAACAAGCTGCCTGTCAGTTCTCCCTGTGTAGAAACACTTATCATACGGTTCTACTATGTTGAACCGTTGAGCAGTGTAACTACACCTCAAGCCACAGCCAATCACAGTTAGAATCACGCCCCTAGGGAGACACACAGACCCTCCCTCTCAAATAAAGTTAACCCCTTCACTGTCAGTGTATTTTTACAGTAACAGTGCATATATATATAGCACTGATTACTGTAGAAATGTCACCGGTAACCCCAAAAGTGTCAAAAATGTCAGTCAAGGGTCCGATCTGTCCGCCGCAATGTCGCAGTACCGCAAAAAAAAATCACAGATCGCCGCCATTACGCGTTAAAAAAAAAACAACAAAAATGACAAAAATCTTTCCCTTTGTTAGTAAACGCAATAACTTTTGCGCAAACCAATCAAAATACGATTTTTGTGATTTTTTTTACCAAACATATGTAGCATAAAACAAATTGGCCGAAAATTTAAAAAAATTTAGATTTTTACTTTTTTTTTGGGGGGGAATTTCATATAAAAAAATGTGAAAAATATTGTCATTTTTGCAAAATTGACGCTCTTTTTTTGTTTATAGCGCGTGATCAAAAAATCGCACAGGTGATCAAATACCACCAAAAGAAAGCTCTGTTTGTGGGAAAAAAAGGACGTCAAATTCGCTTAGGTACAGCGTCGCACGACCGCGCAATTGTCCGTTAAAGTCACGCAGTGCCGAATCGCAAAATACCCCCTGGTCAGGAAGGGGGTAAAATCTTCCGGGGCTTAAGTGGTTAATAAACCACTAAATTGGTGTCAGTGCATGCAATAATAACTGCCAGTATTTGTGTCAGTGGGGGCATAAATAACCACAAGCATTGTTGTAAGAGCTTACATGAAAAACTCCCACACTGTCAGTGACCATAATAATAACTTTCAGCATTGATGTCAGGGGCAGTGCTGTTCATCCCTCCCCCCTCCACATTGATGGTCAGTGGCAGCACTGGTAAACTCTTCCCTCTCCTGCACAGGCGCTCAGTTGTTATTTTGCCCCTTTCTTCTGCCCACTTATTTGCAGTGTTATGTAAACTCTCACCCATACCACCAAAACCGTCCTGAAGGGGTTATGTGGGTGGGAATTCTGAAGCAGTGCTCCTGATGTCACTGCCTGTGTCTCTGGAGACCAGCCAGCCTCGGGTGAGTGAACACAGTCAGTGATTGAACTCTCCCTCCTCTCTCTTTCTTCCATCTAATCCTTCTTTCAGCGTAATATAGTGATCCTTTCTGCCTTCCATGTACCATAGTGATCATTCCTTCCTGCTCTCCATGTACCCTAAATAGAAGGGGTTGTGTTGTGCTGGGGGAGAGGTTTATGGGAAGGCTGGTGGAGTTTTTAAACTAGGATTGAGGGGGGGGGCAATAAGATTATAATGGGGCAGACAGGTCAGACAGGGGTCAGCCCCTATTGGTGGGTGGAATGGGGAAAGATGAGGGGAGAGTTATGGCAGAGGATAAGAAGGTTCCCATGTTACAAACAACCATTGGAAATGGTACTATTTGTACCAAAATTAAAAACATGCAAAAAAGTTTGCAAAATGGGACAATGATTTAAAGTGTTTGTTCACCAATGCCAGAAGTCTGCCAAGCAGAGAGATGAAAGCTCTGGTGCACGAGGAGAACTATGACTTAATTGGTATTGCTGAATCTTGGCTTCATTCTTCACATGACTGGGCTATTAATATTCCTGGCTATGCTCTCTTTCGGAAAGACAGGGTAAAACGGAGGGGTGGTGGACGGTGTTTGTCTCTATGCAAGAAGTGATCTCAAAGTGAGTGTGAAAGATGACCTAGTTGATGGAGAGTGTGCTGAATCTGAAGCAGTATGGGTTGAAATGTACATGGGTGTGCGTGAAACAAAGATTATCATTGGAGTTTGTTATAGACCTCCCAGTATTAATGAGGAGGTGGGGACTCAGCTCCTGGCACAGATAGAAAGGGCTGCAAGGGCTGGGACAGTGTTAATATTGGGGGATTTAAACTACCCAGACATTGAGTGGAGTAATGGCACTGCTGGAACAGTTAAAGGGCAAAAATGTATAAACCTATTACAAGACAATTATATGGTGCAGTTTATTGAGGCCCCCGCTAGAAATGATGCTCTGTTGGACCTGGTAATCTCAAACCATGCAGAGCTTATTAACAATGTTCATATAAAAGAACATATGGGTAGCAATGACCATAACATGATTTCATTTAATGTTAGCTGTAAGCAAAAAACGCATACAGGAAATAAAAAAAAAAACGTAACTTCAAGAGAGCAAATTTTCCAAGGATGAGGGCTGCTCTCCAGGATTTAGACGATGAGCACAGAACAGAAATGGGAATTTTTCAAAAAGACTTTATGCAAACTCACTGCAAAGTATATTCCCATGGGTAATAAGTTTAAAAGGCTAAAAACAAAACCTATGTGGCTCACAGCAAAAGATAAAAATTCTATAGATAAAAAGAAAAGAGCTTTTAAAAAAATATAAAAATGAGGGAACACTATCATTGTTTAATTGTTACAAAGAATATAACAGAATATGTAAAAAGGAAATCAGGGACGCAAAAATTCAAAATGAACGACAGATTGCAAAAGATAGTAGGACAAACCCCCAAAAATTCTTCAAATATATTAACAGTAAAAAGTTTAGGTCTGAGCATGTAGGCCCTTTACAAAATAATCAGGAGTGGGTGACTGGGGACAAAGAGAATGCAAATTTATTAAATACTTTCTTCAGCTCTGTATATACAAAGGAGCATGGGGGAGCTCATGACCATAATGAGGACGGTATTGACACAGCCCCAAATGATCCACAATGGCTAAAACGTGATATGGTCCAGAAATATTTAGACAGAATAAGGGTGGATAAACGCCTGGACCAGATGGCATCCACCCACGCATCCTAAAAGAATTGAGCGCTGTAATTTCTAAGCCTTTGTTTCTAATTTTTAGGGACTCGTTAAGGACTGCAATAGTACCACTGGATTGGCGTAGGGGCAATGTGGTGCCTATATTTAAAAAGGGATCAAAGTCTTTGCCAAGTAACTATAGACCTGTTAGTTTAACTTCTATAATCGGGAAGATATTGGAGAGTTTAATAAAAGACCGCATAGATGAGTTCTTGCTGGAAAAAATATTTTAAGCAACAGACAGCATGGATTCATGAAAGACAGAAGTTGTCAAACAAACCTGATTTCTTTTTATGATTAGGTAAGTAAAACCTTGGACGGAGGGGTGGCTGTGGACGTAGTATACTTGGATTTTGCGAAAGCGTTTGACACAGTTCCCCACACATTGCTAATGTGTAAGGTAAAGTCTACTGGCTTGGAAAGATCGGTTTGTAATTGGATAGAAAATTGGCTAAAAAATAGAATTCAGAGAGTAGTGGTTAATGATTCTTACTCTGAATGGTCTAAAGTTATCAGTGGTGTACCCCAAGGTTCAATGTTGGGACCCTTACTTTTTAATATCTTTATAAATGATATAGGGTTTGGGATTGAAAGTAGCATTTCAGTCTTTGCAGATGACACCAAGCTTTGCAGTGGAATAACTTCTTTACAGGATGTCTCCAACTTACAAGCTGACCTCAATGCACTGTTTCATTGTGCAACTATGTGGCAAATTAGGTTTAATGTTGATAAATGTAAAGTTATGCACTTGGGGGCTAAGAATATGAATGCATCATACATACTAGGTGGAGTAGAACAGGGGGAATCCATAGTAGAGAAGGATCCTGAGTGTTCTGGTAGATCATAAGCTTAATAATAGCATGCGATGCCAAGCTGCTGTTTCCAAAGCAAGAAAAGTCCTTTCTTGTATTAACAGAGACATGGACTCCAGAGAGAGAGATATCATTTTACCCCTGTACAGATCATTAGTAAGACCTCATCTGGAACATGCAGTTCAGTTTTGGGCACCAGTTCTTAAAAAGGATATTGGGGAACTGGAGAAAGTGCAGAGAAGGGCAACCAAACTGATAAGAGGCATGGAGGACCTCAGCTATGAGAAAAGATTAGAGGAACTGAAGTTATTCTCTCTTGAGAAGAGGAGATTAAGGGGGGATAGGATCAACATGTATAAATACGTAAGGGGTCCATATAGTGAACTTGGTGTTGAGTTGTTCACTTTAAGTTCAACACAGAGGACAAGGGGCACTCTTTACGTCTAGAGGAAAACAGATTTAGTCTCCAAATACGGAAATGTTTCTTCACCGTAAGAGCTGTGAAAATGTGGAATAGACTCCCTCCAGAGGTGGTTCTGGCTAGCTCACTAGATTCTTTCCTAGGTGTACATAATATGAACGGGTACTAAAAAAAAAATTTTTTAGGTAAAGTTGATCCAGGGAATATCCGATTGCCTTTCGGGGGTTCAGTAAGGAATTTTTTTCCCCTGCTGTAGCAAATTCGATCATGCTTTGCTGGGGTTTTTTTCGCCTTCCTCTGGATCAACTGCGGGTATAGGATTGTGTATACGGAATTGTATGGTTGGGTTTTCAATACTGTTTTTTTTTTTTTTTGGCTGAACCAGATGGACTTGTGTCTTTTTTCAACCTGACTAACTATGTAACTATGTACCATAGTGACCCTTCCTGCCTTCCATGTGCCATAGTGATCCTTCCTGCCTTCCATATGCCATAGTGTGAGGAAGGCACTAGTCATAGTACTAATAAATCCTCAAGACATACACAGTTGCACAGGCGCAGATGTGCAGTTGCCTGTTTGCCTGTGAATAACCATTCACAAATGCATATGCACATGCTCGACGTGTGTGCCGTTGCTAATGTTGGTACCAATGGGACTATTTAAACTGGAGAAGTTCTGTTAGCCACTGCTGTCTGATCTACAGCTATTACTCATGCTCCTGTATCTGTTCCTGTGCTGACCTGTTATTAACCTGGCTTGTCCTGACCTTGCTTGAACGCTACCTGCCCTGATCTTGTCCTGTCTCTGTATTTAAAAGATACAAAAGGTGCAGCACCAACTGTACATTTGATGAGCAAAAGGGAAGCAGCCATTTTGTTTATCAAATATTTTCTTATGATTATCTGGCATGGATTTGTGATTAAGCAGATATATTGGATATATATTGTGTGAGAAGTCATATTTTAGAGCAGCTGTTGTGTTCAGCCCTTCATTTGCAAGATTGCTATCTGGACCTTTGAATACCTGTCCAGTTGGTTACTGGAAGTTACAAGTCTTTGAAGATCTGTTCAATTAACGAACTTGGAAGTGACACGTCTATGTTAAATGTCCATTTCGCATATCAAAGAATGTCATCAAAGACTGAGATGGAACTTCAAATAAACTTTAGATAGATAGGTGCCACCCACTTCAGAATGTATAAAATTGTAATACAAGTCTTTAGGAGGATAGAGCAATGTTCATTATGCCAACAGAATGTAATGTGATTGACTTGCTCTCCAAACATGTAATTTTATCTACATGTTTGTCGAAATAAATATAATTTTCAATCTGGCTTCAACAGTCAAAATGTTATTGAAACCAGTGAGTTTTGGGATTACCCTTACAAATGGTTCTTCGTTAGCCGGGTAGAGAAAATCCATGGACATGGCTAAAAGAAACAGGACAACACAAGCTGGGAATTCACGTCTTCAGTAAAAGGTAAGCTAACTTTATGCTTACTGCGATTTCCCCTTGTGTTGTGCTGTTTATGTAAGTCGATGTAATGGAGAAGTACCCTTCAAAGAACCTTGGCTGTTGAATTTTATTATTTTAAATTTATTTTTAATTTCCATACTATCTGTTACTTATTACTGTCCTTTGCATGAGTGTGTCCTGCTGAATGATTTGCCCTATTTCAGGAGCAATGTGTGGTTAGGTAGGATTTCTGCAGTTCCTACGATCGGGAGACCGACCAGGTCAGGAATCGGGTCTTCGGACTCAAGATCATTCATAACGTGTGATTAATAAAGTACTATATGTGGGGAGGCCCTGGTTTATTGCCGAAGGGGGGTTGGGCTGCTTAAAAAAACAGCACTGGGGGGCGTGTCCAAGCCGCGGATCCGGACGGTCGCATGTAGGAGACGCTCTGAGCTAGATTGAGCCTTTTATCACTCCCCGGGGCTTTCCTGCTGGAAGATTCTATTCCTCTCCTACCCGATCACCCCCGTGGGACTTCTAGTGTATGCCTACCCCCAAGAAACGCAAGAAGAAGCCCGTCCAGCGGTCCCTGACGACCTATCTTCTCAGAGTCAGGGAGAAGACCATGTCCCAAGATGGCACCCGCAGCCCGCAGGCTCCGGCGGAGACTACAAACCAGGCCGCCCCTGTTCCTGTCTCCGTGGACCGCAGTGAGTACACTCCACAACTTACGAAAGCTGATCTGGAGGACAGTCTTGCCATCATGTATGATCGCATTGCTCAAAAATTTCAGGCCGAACTCCACAAGTCCACGAACACCCTCACCGCGGAGATAGCGGCTTTGGGAGGCAGGACGGACATGTTGGAGACCAGGCATGATGAGCTAGCCCTGGCACACACAGACCTAAGGAAGGATCATGAGACTCTCTCTGATACGGTTGTCCAGCTTCAATCACACCTGGAAGATCTGGACAACCGCAATCGTAGAAATAACCTCCGGGTGCGGGGGGTGCCGGAGACCACCACAGACCTTGCGGCTGCAATGAAGAAGCTTTTTGGCTCCCTCCTCCCGGAACACCCTGCTTCGGCCTTTGCTGCAGAGCCCTCAGGCCTAAACCTACCCCAGATAAACCCCCTCGGGATATAATAATGTGCTTCAAGGACTATGTTGTGAAGGAGGATATCCTCAGAGCTGCACGTACTACACAACATATTCAACTAGAGGGGGTTACCATTCAAATCTATCCAGACATCTCCCCAACGACACTAGATAAAAGAAGAAGGATGAAGGAAGTCACATCAGTACTCCAGTCGACCAGGATCAGATATCGATGGGGATTCCCATTTAAACTCACAATACCCCACAATGGCTCCACTTATACAGTATTTAATGTCATGGAGGGTAAGGAGCTCCTGGTTAAACTGGGTCTCTTGGCGCCCCAAAATAATCCGAGACTTCCGTCTACCCCACGCCCATCTGCCAATTGGGCGACACCATCACCACAGAGAACCAATAATGGAGGATCCCGGTCTAGGGATCGTGTTCCTTGACCATCCCTAACGAGGAAATTTCCAGGAGTGGATCTTACCCAGACTGATTGGCCCCCACCCCTCCCATGCCATATTCTCTATCCTACTAGGATATGAGTATTTGAGTCTTATATCATCGGGCATGGGGAGAGGATGTGGGTCTCCGTGAGGCTCAGCGACTTCTTTTCCTATTTTTTTTTTTTTTGGTCATATTTTTGCGCCCTTAGGGGGTTGTTGGTCTTTTCCACCACTGACTGTTTTTAATTTTAGCTACTGCTGGACCTTTTTTTTTTTCATGTTGGTTATTTTTCTTTTTCTCCCCTTGCAATTTCTTGGGGCCACACTGAAGGCTCTAGGTGCTCACTCTCTTACTCCCCCCACTCTTCAGCACTTGCTGTAGTTGCCGAGGATTCCCTGCACGATATTTGCAGCAGGGAAGGCTAAGGTACACTGCTTGATGCTGTAGGTTTGATACCTATTCCAAAGAGTGTAGGACGATTTAGTCCTTGGTTATTCTTCTCTTGGAACCGGGGTTCTGTCCCCCGAAGTTCTCCAATGACAAGAACGCTAAGTTTTGTTAATTTTTATTTTTTGTTGTTCATTGTTTTTTATATGAAAAAAAGTTTCTCATTTTTGTTTGCTATATTCCTGACTATGCGTGGACCACTGGGCGCAAACAGGGAGTTGCCACGGAAACCCCTGGTTGATACACGCCTTACTTATAAGAATTATCAAGTGCCTTATTATGACTCGCTGGATATGTTAGTGCCTTGTGGACAAGAGGGTTATAGACTCCACTTGTATACCCAGATATGGGGCTGCGGGTAATCTCACATAATGTGAGGGGTTTTAATACCCCTCAAAAGAGACGTAAAGCATTCCGCTTTTATAAGCACTTAGGCGCAGATATTATTATGCTACAGGAGACTCATTTTGCTACCCAAAACCACCCCAAATTCTTTGATAAGGCTTATAAACAAGTCTATTTCACCACATATACCTCAAAGACGAGGGGTGTCATGATCCTGGTACGTGGTCATCTGTTCTTTGATGTGCAAAAGGTATATAGAGACCCAGATAGCAGGTTCATTATAGTACAGGGTACTATTCAGGGTAAATCTATAACAATTGCAAATCTATATGCCCCGAATGTCTCACAGGGTTCTTTTTTTCAACATTTTTTCCAGATCCTGGAACGATATTCCTCTGCACATGTCCTGGTTGGAGGCGATTTCAATCTGGTGGCACACCCCATGCTTGACAAGAGCCGATCGGTGAGCACGGCCAACGCTTTTCCACGAACTTTACATAAATCATTAACCAACTGTCAATTATTAGATACATGGAGGGCATTGAATGTTGGTGTGAGAGAATATACCCATTATTCGCACCCGCATGATAGTTATGCTAGGTTAGACTATATATTTAGTACACCAGTTTTATTGGCAAATTCCTCATCGGCGGATATTCATGTATGTCCATGGTCTGACCATCATGTAGTATCCTTTAATACGGATCATGTTGGCCTTCCGTACTCTGCGTCGAACTGGAGAATGAACGACTCTATCTTCTCTAATTTAGAGACATTCACCACAGTAGCTGACCATCTGCATGAGTACTTCGCCCTTAATGATAATGGTGAAGTGTCACCCCCTATGCTCTGGGCTGCTCATAAGGCAGTGATGAGAGGTAAATTAATAGAACTAGCTACTCAAGCCAAACGCAAACGACTGGCAGATATCCGCTCACTGACATCTGACCTGCATAAACTATATCATACGCATAGCCAGAATCACTCACCAGATGTACTACACCAAATTTCACAGAAGAGAGTTGCTCTAGACTCCATATTGTCCTCGGCCACGGAAAAATCTCTTAAGTGGGCAAAGGCTAGGTTCCTTCTACACAGTAATACTGCCTCGGCCATGTTCACCAGGAAGCTCCACCAGTCTCTCCAGCCGGCACATGTATATAAGGTGAGGGATGAAGGAGACAACTTGGTCTCACATCCTAAGGAGGTACTTGATGTCTTCTCACGATTTTATAAGAAGTTGCTCTCTCCCCCAGAGATCAACAATCCGGATATATCTTACTCATGGTTAAACAGCCTGAAGTTACCTGTCCTAACTGAGGAGCAGCTTGGTAGTTTGAATGCCCCATGCACAGAAGCAGAGGTTGCGACCATGATCAAGTCCCTTAAAACTTCCAAAGCCCCAGGCCCTGATGGCTTTACGTCCACATATTATAAGAAATTTGTAGACTTTTTATCCCCTAAATTGGCACAGGTCTTTAATTTTATTCTACAGGGCAACTCTCTTCCCCCAGATATGCTGCATGCCAATATGACTTTAATTCCCAAACTCAATAAGGATCACTCTTTCCCCCAAAATTATAGGCCGATTTCTGTCCTTAATAATGATCTCAAGATCTTTGGAAGACTGTTGGCGGCTCGCTTAGCCCCCATTATTTCATCTCTGGTTGCTCCAGAACAGACTGGTTTTATTCCCTCCAGACAAATAACGGATAATATCCGATTAGCCTCCAATATCATTCAGGATGCAGATCTATTCCAACGTAAGGCCTTGATATTGGGACTTGATATCAATAAAGCATTTGATAGTGTGCTTTGGCCCTATCTTGATGTCATTCTAGCGAAATTTGGTTTCCGGGGGGCTTTTTTGCATGGCTTTAAGGCGTTATACAGGGATCCTCAGACTAGAATAAAGCTGCCAGGCTGCTCCTCGGACCTCTTCACACTGGGTAGGGGCACCAGGCAGGGATGCCCCCTATCACCACTAATTTTTGCACTGGCCATAGAGCCCCTGGCCAGGGCTATCTGTGAGGATGCAGCGATAAAGGGATATAAGAAGGGCCTAGAGGAACATAAAATTAGCTTGTATGCTGACGATGTACTGGTTTTCCTACCGGATCCTCTGGACTCCCTCCCTAGACTGGTACAGGTACTGAGTGAATTTGAGGGAATCTCAGGATTAAGCGTCAACCTCTCTAAGTGTTCAGCCCTATCAGTGAACTTACCTCAGGAAATGATAGATGCTGTAACTGCCAGATTTGGTTTCCCAGTCTCAAGACAGTCACTACAGTATCTTGGAGTGCGACTGGCTCCATCCCTATCAGCCATTTATAGTAATAACTACCCTCAGGCTTTCACTAAAGTGAGACAGTGGTTGTCCCTCTGGCATTCTTTCCCGATCCCGTTTATGGGCAGGATAGTAGCAATTAAAATGTCTATATTGCCGAAATTGTTATATCTCTTCCGTGCCCTGCCGATAGCGCTCCGGAGAGGGGATGTGGAGGACATACAAAGGGAAGTGAACAGGTTCATATGGAAAGGTAAGAGGCCCAGGTGTGGGAAACCCACAGTGTATAGGCCTCTCTCTCAGGGAGGGCTAGGGGTCCCTAGCCTGTGGCACTATTACCTAGCGGCTAGACTGGCACAGACCGCACAATGGCATGCAGGTGCCCCACAGCCACCTTGGCTGAGGTTCGAAAATGAATCTGTTCGCCCCTTCAACCTTCAGGGTCTGCTTTGGTCCTCCATGTCGCATCCTCGGGACGTCAAGCAGCTTAATGGCATAGTGTGGCATACCCTAAAACTTTGGTCTACCTGTCATGACAGGTACCAGCTACGCTCCTCTAAACCTCCATTAATGTCCTTTATGGGTAATAAAAGTTTTACACCAGCATTCGGGTCTCCTGATGATTATAGCTGGTGGGTGCAACACTCCTTGGTCACCTTCCATGCCCTGTTCCGAGACAACTCCTTCTATTCATTTGAAGGCCTTAAAAACAATGATCAAATTCCAGATTCTGAATCCCATAGATTCCTTCAAATTAGAGACTTTTACGGCTCTCAGGGCCTTCTAACGGACAACCTTGAATCCTCTTTATTTGAACTTATCAGCCGTACCTCATCTAGAGATAGGGGAGTGGTCTCGAGATTATACAGTCACCTAAATGGACTTCACCTCCCAGTTAAATCTCGGGCCATGCTGGCGTGGGAGGCTGATCTCGGAGTGGAATTATCAGTTGAATCATGGTCCTCCATGTTACAGAATATGCATAAATGCACTAAGTCTATGTCAGTAAAGGACACAGTAGTAAAGCTCCACACTAGGTGGTATTTTACTCCAGACAGAGTCCATAGATTTTACCAGGGGGTCTCCGACCGTTGCTTTCGAGGCTGCGGTGCCCCAGGCACCATACTTCACACCTTTTGGGAGTGCGGTAGATTGACGGCTGTATGGAACAGGGTATCAGAAGTAATCTCAGAAATGTTGAACTCTAGAATATCCATTACCCCTCAGATGGGACTTTTGTTTGCTAAAATTCCTAGTGCCCCGGCACCAACCCAAAGATTGGCCCATACACTATGTTGCTCGGTGCTGTGGGCGGTGGCCCTTAACTGGCGGTCGGAGACGGTCCCTTGGACTCAGGTATTATCAAGAATGGAGGCGATTAGGAGCATGGAGAGGGTTCACCACACCTTATACGACACTATGCATATATTCCATAAAAAATGGGAGAACTGGTCCACAGTCTGACATGTTATGGACCTTATAGGATTGCCTTGAATCAGCGCCCAGTGGTCTACGTGGGGGTCATACCCCTATCAATGCTCTTTTTTTTTTATGTCAGGAACATTTTGTTGCTGCTATTATTTGTTTTTATTATTGTTTTTTTCTCCGAAGTACGCATACATGGAAATCGTTATGGTTGGACTTTGGTATCTGATATACTATGAAGTGTTCAGTGCAAAAATGTTCTCTATGCCCATACCATTAATAGAGACTATAACTTGTCCTTCCATCTTCTATGTTTTCTGCAAACACATGTCTGCGTCACTGTTTATGAAGCATAATTTACAGCCACTTTACATATCTTTATATGTTATATTATTTTTTTTTTTTATTTTTTTTTTTCTTCCCCCCTTTTATTACTATGTGATATGTAAGACACTTGTTCGTAATGACATGTATTTGCACAGCTCTGATATGTCGTACTTTGGTTTTGTTGTTTGTTGGCTTTTCTCTGTTTACAAAGCTCAATAAAACGTTTGCATTCAAAAAAAAACAGCACTGCTTGAAACATTCGTACTAGTATGATTGAGAAAACTGTCTTCCTGTTCTCTTCTGCGTGATTCTTCATAAAATCACACAATAAGCAGGAGTACTGTCTTCTCTATTTCACAACAGTGCCTATAAACTGAAGTGGAAGACTTTTTAGGAAAGCACAACTATCAGGTTATATACTCTCTCTCTCACAGATTCAAAATTTATCCTATTTTACTGCACCATTTTTTGGAATATGTTTTGCTGTGTCCTGCATATGAGTGGTTGATCGCTGAAAAAGGAGTGCTTTTTACATTCTTGAACTATTTTAATACTGAACACCCTAATTAATGTGTGTGCCTGTCAGTCTGTGTGGCTGATTTCTGGTATAGATCCTGGGCAGGGATTGGGCCCAGATATAGAGTTCCTGCTACTACCTAGGTCAATTGTGTCTGTGTGACTTGGGGACCTGGTAATAGATTAATTATTCAGGAAATCTCATTGCCGTGTGAGATGGGGAATTGTACCACCGTGTACACCTCAAATGAGGACCTGTGTGATCCCACTGTGAACCCTTCCTAATCGCCAAAGATATTGCCCATCAGTCTGTGTGGCTGAGTTGTAACTTTGGAGCAGGAACAGTTCGTTCCCTGAAGAAATGGAACTAAGGCACACAGGGGTTTTGTACCCCTAGAACCCCAAGTTCTCCAAAGAATGTAAAAAGTACGATCCAAGTGTTTTCAAATGAAGCAAAAGCAGGCACTAGATAAATGGATAAATGCAAGTGAACAGTGTGAAAACATGGTGAAGAGGAGATTGAGGGGAACCAATGAGAAATTTGTATGAATACAGATGTAAAGAACATAATAATAATAATATTGCTTAGATAACTGTAGGCACATTGTACCCTGAACTACCACCTAGATTGCTTATAATGACCGAAGTATAGGCATAGATTAGACCCTACTGTACACAAAAAAAAAAAAAAATTCTTGTAGCCAAATGGAGAATTACTAATGTTTATTTTTGAGCTGCTCATTTTTTAACCATGGTGAACAATAATAATTTTTTTCTTTAAATTTATGGTATACCATAACAAAAAAAAATCCACGTGGTAATAATTAATTTGACGTCAACAATTTTTGGTATTAGAGAAGTGCACTGTTAGAAAGGAAAATGTTTGACATGCTTACTGTATGCTAAAGTCCTCTAACCGTTGGTTTATTTTTAGGAGGAAAGTATAATGTTTTGTTACTAATTTTTTTGATGCTTATCTCTCAGATAAATTGTATGCCCTGGTTTTATTGATTTGGGACTTTCGGAAAAGAGGCAGATCACAGCCTTCAAAGACAGTTCACCAATGGAAGTATTGTTTCCAAATTGTTTAATTCTGGTTTATTAAACTGTTTTCATATGTAAATGTTTATGGGTTTCATCCCTATATAGCTAATATTGGTGTTGTACTGCTTGTAGCAGTT
Organism: Pelophylax lessonae; assembly: GCF_965119305.1. Classification (NCBI taxonomy): domain Eukaryota; kingdom Metazoa; phylum Chordata; class Amphibia; order Anura; family Ranidae; genus Pelophylax; species Pelophylax lessonae. Next base: position 471,782,921 of record NC_138770.1, on the reverse strand, counting down.
TCTAATTTCTTATTAATTGGGAGTCAGATATTTGATGTGTTCTAATCTGACATATATGAGCTCTGGCATTAATGAGTTTCTATGCCTTAGATAATTAAGCATCTCCTGTCTTAAAATTACCTGCCTTTCTGTAAGCCCTGAACCCCAGTGCTGCAAGTGGTTCTTACTAGCATTTATTTTGCTGCCTGCCTGTAAGACCAGAAGCCCAGCGCTGCATTATACTCCTGCCATTCTTGTAAATATTGTATTCTGTGCTATCCAAGTTTTTGTCTCTGTACTTACATGTTCCTGGTCTACTGTAGGATTGTTGATCCCAGCCATAGGCGATAGGCCCCCTTTTGAGACAGCCTATTGTTCATGATAAGTGTTTCTTTTGGATTCAGGATAGTGTACACAGTTTAGTGTGGATGGTGGTTGAATAACGCATTATATGAAATGAGAATGATTTCTCTTTGTATTAAGACATTTTTGTTTTCTTTTCTTCTAGGTCTTATTACCCTTCACAACATAGATTTACTTCAGCAGAAAAAAAACTCAACGGCTTTATGGGCATTTTTTTGTTAATGATCTAATGTTGGACTAACAATCTGAGTGACGCCATCTTCAACAAAAAAAAAAAATACCGTCCTTCATTCCTGCACGTTATGACATCACCACAAACAGCATTGATTGAGAAGAGCGCTTTCAAAAAAAGCCTTTTAATATCTGAAGAACTTTGATACGTGTCATGTCAGCTGTCTGGAAAAGTTGAAGCTCAGTTTGCTATGATTGCAAAAAGATCTGCACACCTACCGGAAGTTTCTTGTCATGTGGACTGCGATGGTCCTGAAGAGAAGAATATTATGTATGGACATTGTATGAGTTCTTAGGTGTTGCAGTGGAGTCTTATGGAGGACTAGCTGTCAAAGGAGGAGTCAACAAAAGACTTGGCGTTCATACACTGTTAGACCAACACATCATTTTTTTAGAATTTTTTGATTTTTAGGTTCATTTTGTCACATTTGTTATTTTTTTAATATTTTGTATATTTTAGCCTTGACAAAGCAAAGTGAGATTTTTCTGCAGAAGTAAATGGGATACATAATTCAGGAGAAATATGAACTAGAAAAAAAAAAAAAAAAAAATATATATATATATATATATTGTAATGTTTGGGGGGATCAGCTGGATCGCAGGACACAGGCGTTGCAACCAAAGAAATGTTTATTAACTTAAACAGGCTTCATAGCAGCAAAAGAAACACAACAAGGAAAAGACAGTCTCACCGACTTGAAGAGTTCAGAGCTGCTTTTGCAGTCAAACAGTCCCAACTTTTGAAGAGGGTAGCTTCCCCTGGCAATAGGCTCCCAGTCAGCACACTGACATGCACCTTCTCGGCTGTACAAAAGTCCACATTCACCATCCACAGTCTCCTCTATGCTCCACCACACCCAATCTACAACTTCCTGTCCTTCTTAAACCCACTTCCTCTGATCAATGAGTTAACCCCTTTTGCTCCCTTAAAGGGCCCAGAGCCCAAACAGAGGGGAAATATAGCGTCCTTCAAGGACCCACCCTCTACGACCTGTACATATCCCCCCCCTCTGCCCCAACGCCAAGGAGGTGGAGGCAACAGTGGAGCTAAGACAATGGGCTCGAGAGAGGGCATCTGCATTTTGATGCTGTCTCCCGGGCCTGTGCTCCACTACAAATTTAAATTCCTGGAGTGCCAGGAACCAACGGGTAATCCTGGCATTAGTCCCTTTACTTTGTCTCATCCATGTTAAAGGAGCATGGTCCGAAATCAGCCTAAATTTCCTCCCCAAGAGATAATACCTGAGGGATTCTAAGGCCCACTTAATGGCCAAACACTCTCGCTCAACTATCGCATAGTTTTTCTCCGCTGGTGTCAGCTTCCTACTGAGGAAGACTACCGGGTGCTCCTCACCCTGAACAACCTGTGACAGGACTGCTCCTAACCCTGTATCTGAAGCATCAGTCTGGACAATGAATTCTCTTGAAAAGTTTGGCGCTATCAGGACAGGGTGTTGGCACAGTGCTGACTTAAGCTCCAAAAAAGCCCTTTCAGCGTCTGCATTCCACTCAATCATGACCGACTTCCGACCCTTAGTCAGATCGGTCAGTGGAGCCGCCAATGTGGCAAAGTTGGGTACAAACCTCTTGTAGTATCCCACTATGCCCAGGAATGCACGTACCTGCTTCTTTGTTAGGGGCGGGGCCAGTTCTGTATCGCCTCTACCTTGTTGACCTGAGGTTTTACCAGCCCTCTACCTACGATATACCCCAGGTATTTCACCTCCTCCATTCCCAACGCACATTTTTCTGGATTCACTGTGAACCCCTCCTTCGAAAGGGAGTCCAGCACTGCCTGGACTTTAGGCAAGTGTGATTCCCAGTCTCTGCTAAAAATGACTATGTCATCCAAATATACGGAGGCATACTCTCGATGAGGTCGTAAAACCCTATCCATTGCTCGCTGGAAGGTGGCTGGAGCAGTTTGTAGTCCAAAAGGCATTCTTTTGTACTGAAAACTCCCCTCTGGGGTAGAAAAAGCAGTTTTCTCTCTGGCAGCCTTAGTCAGGGGGATTTGCCAATACCCCTTAGTAAGGTCTAAGGTGGTGATATACCTGGCTGGGCCTAGTCTCTCGATAAGCTCATCCACCCGGGGCATAGGGTAGGCATCAAACTTTGAAACTTCATTAAGTTTACGGAAATCATTGCAGAACCGCAGAGTCCCATTGGGCTTTGGTACCAACACAATTGGGCTTGACCACTCACTCTGCGATTCTTCAATAACATCCAGGTCTAACATCTTCTTTACTTCCTCTGAAACGGCCTTTCTCTGAGCTTCCGGGATAAGGTACGGCCGGACACAAACTTTGACCCCTGGTTCCGTGATAACATCATGCTCGATAACCGTAGTAAGACCTGGCAAGTCTGAAAATTTTTCTTTATTTCTCTGCAAGAACTCCTTTGCTTGCTGACTTTGGATTTTAGACAGTGTATTTGCTACTTGGACACTCTCCACACCAACCTGAGGTTCAAGTCTTACACCAGCCAGGGAGGTCACCGGTTCCCTGTCCATCCAGGGCTTTAACAAGTTTACGTGATATATTTGATACGGCTTCCTCTTGCCTGGTTGGTGGACTCTATAATTTACCTCCCCTATTTTTTCCACAATTTCAAAGGGACCTTGCCATCTGGCCAAGAACTTACTTTCCACAGTGGGAATCAGTATCGCCACTCGATCCCCCACTTGGAAGTGCCTTATTTTAGCGGCCCTATTATATACCCTCCGTTGAGCCTCCTGGGCTGTTTGCAAATGTTCCTTGACCAGGGGCATCACACTCATGATCCTTTCCTGCATTTGGGAGACATATTCAAGAACACTCTTATGCTGAATAGGTTCACTTTCCCATTCCTCTTTAACAAAATCAAGCAATCCACGAGGTCTCCGCCCATACACCAACTCAAAGGGTGAAAACCCAGTGGAGGCCTGAGGCACTTCCCGAATAGCAAATAGGAGAGCTGGTAACAGGCAGTCCCAGTCTTTCCCATCTCTTTGTACCACTCTCTTGAGCATTGACTTCAGAGTCTTATTAAAGCGCTCTACCAAGCCGTCTGTTTGGGGATGGTATACTGATGTGCGCAGCTGTTTAATCCGAAACAGCTTGCACACATCGGCCATAACCCTCGACATAAACGGAGTGCCCTGGTCCGTGAGGATTTCCTTAGGAAATCCAGTTCGTGTGAACAATTGGAATAACTCCCGAGCAATAGTCTTAGAGGAGGTATTCCGCAGGGGTAGCGCCTCTGGATATCTGGTGGCATAGTCAAGGATCACCAGTATATAGGAGTGACCTCGAGCAGACTTTACCAATGGACCCACTATATCCATCGCTATCCTTTCAAATGGGACCTCAATTATAGGCAGAGGGACCAAAGGGCTACGGAAGTGAGTCACCGGAGCGGTTAACTGACAGGTGGGACAGGAGGCACAGTATTTCTTTACCTCCGCTTTCAGACCTGGCCAGTAAAACCGGTCGGTGATTCGTGCTTCTGTCTTCTCCACTCCTAGGTGTCCCCCTAAAACATCGTTATGGGCCAGGTCAAGAACCTTCCGTCTATATTGTTGGGGTACCAATAATTGGTCTACCACATCTCCTCTTATTTGGTTAACCCGATAAAGCAATTCATTGCATACTGCAAAGTGTGGCCATCGCTCATTTGCCCCTGGCTCTTGTGGAACTCCATTTACTACCACAACCTGTTCCCGTGCCCGGGCCAAAGTGGGGTCCTGCATCTGAGCAGTACCAAATGCCCCCTGGGTAACACCCAAATCTGGTAGAGCAGGGGTAGAGGCCACTTCCTCCTCCTCTTCCCCCAGCATCACCTGAAGAGGAGAAGGTTCCCCCCCCTCAGTATTCAGGTTGGTCTGTGGACCATGTATTTTGGCATCCTCAACAGTTTCAACATTACTTTTATCCAGTTCAACCTTCACAAAATTTGGCAGTTCAGGATTACTTTCCTCAACAGCAGGAACAGAGGACGTTTCTCCCCAGTCTCTGGGCCATTCATGTGGTTGTCCTTGTTCCCACAGTTTTGCAAACAACGGACAGTCTCGTCCTATGATCACATCATGCACTAAGTTTTCCACCACCCCCACCTCTTGAGTACCAGTGCCACATGCCGTGGAGATGGACACCAAGATGAGAGGGTACTCTCTAGTGTCTCCGTGAATGCACACGACCCGTAAAGTTTTGCTTACTGGGCCGATTCTCCCAATAACTCTAGGATGAACCAGGGTCACCATGCTTCCTGAGTCCAACAAAGCCCTGGCAGGAAGGTGGTTTACTCGAACTTCACACTCGAACTTCCCCTCACCAAGATCCAGATGTGTTGTGCATACTTTATGGGCATAAAAAGACCCCTTTTGGAGGACCCCGCATTCCATGGGCTCTTCTTGCAGTGGGCAGTGTGCCCGGGTATGGCCCCAGGAATGACACCGCCAACATTGTATATCCCCCACTTTCCGAGCAGGAACAGGCCTCTGAGAAGGCACAAGGAGTGACTCCTGGCCTTGTGGAATTGGTGCTCCAGGGTTCCGTGGGATTTCCATCCGAGCGGCTGCAGTTGGCCGAACCGGCCGAGACGTGCTGGGGCCTTGGCGCTTGGTAGGGCCAAGAAGATCCTCCACTACCGTATATCGTTCCACCATCTCAACAAGGTGGTTCACTGTTGTGGGGTCTCCATGGCTGACCCATCGTTGAAGGTCGTCTGGCAGGGACCTCAGGTATCGGTCCAACCCAACTCGTTCCACAATTTGGAGGCCAGACAACACCTCGGGCTGCAGCCATTTTTTTACCAGTTGCACCAGGTCATGCATTTGGGACCTTGGTGGCCGGTCTGGACAATATTTCCACTGGTGCACTCGTTGGGCCCGAACAGCCGTAGTTACCCCCAGACGAGCCAAAATTTCTGCCTTTAATCGTTCATAGACTTTCGCTTCTTCAGGTGGTGGATCAAAGTAGGCCTTTTGAGGATCTCCGGTGAGGAAAGGAGCAATGAGACCGGCCCACTGGTCCTGGGGCCACCCTTCTCTCTCTGCCGTCCTCTCAAACGTAGCAAGGAATGCCTCTACATCATCACTCAGAGACAGCTTCTGCAGGAAATGACTGGCCCTCACCGTCACCTGGTTGCTAGGGGTAACCGCTGCCTGTTCATGACTCTGGGAAAGGTGCTGTACTACCTCTTGTAAGGCCTTCACCTGAGTCTGTATAGCTCCTTGCTGGGCGGCCAGCTGGGTTACCAACAGGTGAGTACTTTCTTGTTGCTGAGCCAGAGCCTCTTTGTGGTGAGCTTGTTGTACCTCCAGCTGGGTTGCTAAGCGCTGATTAGCTTCCTCATGACGAGTTTGCGCTTGCATATTAGCCAGGGATAACTGTTTAATTAGCTTCTCCATTGTTTCAGCTTTTAGTGCGGCTTTAACCCAGGACATAAGTCAAGTGTACTGTCCCTTTAAATGTCAGTTTCAGTCCAATGCAAAAAAAAAAAAAAATTTTTTTTTTCTTCTTGTGCCTGTTACTCAGTCCTGCCCGCATCCGAGCACCACTTGTAATGTTTGGGGGGATCAGCTGGATCGCAGGACACAGGCGTTGCAACCAAAGAAATGTTTATTAACTTAAACAGGCTTCATAGCAGCAAAAGAAACACAACAAGGAAAAGACAGTCTCACCGACTTGAAGAGTTCAGAGCTGCTTTTGCAGTCAAACAGTCCCAACTTTTGAAGAGGGTAGCTTCCCCTGGCAATAGGCTCCCAGTCAGCACACTGACATGCACCTTCTCGGCTGTACAAAAGTCCACATTCACCATCCACAGTCTCCTCTATGCTCCACCACACCCAATCTACAACTTCCTGTCCTTCTTAAACCCACTTCCTCTGATCAATGAGTTAACCCCTTTTGCTCCCTTAAAGGGCCCAGAGCCCAAACAGAGGGGAAATATAGCGTCCTTCAAGGACCCACCCTCTACGACCTGTACAATATATATATATATATATATTTAAACTAAGATTATGCAGTTGGAGGGAGATGTCAGGGAATTTAGAAAGGATTGATAGGAATTGTAATTTTATCAGCTTTTCTTAAAAATACATTTTATGTTAGGTTTTGTATGTGTTATGAGACCTAGTTTGTTCCTTATTCCTCATATCAACACCTCCAGGATCCACATCTGGGTAAGCCATACGTGGCTTTAACAGTTACCAAAAGTAACTGTGATGTAAGATCACCACACAGGGACAGCAGAGCGGAAACCGCTACACTGTTAATGGTCACAGGCCCAACTCTTCACTACAAATAGTGTGTGGATTGCTTGAGATAGCAGTGATATGTTTCCAGAACTCCAATGTAGGAAGGGACAGTTTTGTTTGTGGCTATATATTGCCAACAGGAGGGATATTGATGAGGAAAAGGGAAGCAGCCATTTTGTTTATCAAATATTTACTTATGATTATCGGGCATGGATTTGTGATTAAGCAGATATATTGGATATATATTGTGTGAGAAGTCATATTTTAGAGCAGCTGTTGTGTTCAGCCCTTCATTTGCAAGATTGCTATCTCGACCTTTGAATACCTGTCCAGTTGGTTACTGGAAGTTACAAGTCTTTGAAGATCTGTTCAATTAACGAACTTGGAAGTGACACGTCTATGTTAAATGTCCATTTCGCATATCAAAGAATGTCATCAAAGACTGAGATGGAACTTCAAATAAACTTTAGATAGATAGGTGCCACCCACTTCAGAATGTATAAAATTGTAATACAAGTCTTTAGGAGGATAGAGCAATGTTCATTAAGCCAACAGAATGTAATGTGATTGACTTGCTCTCCAAACATGTCATTTTATCTACATGTTTGTCTAAATAAATATAATTTTCAATCTGGCTTCAACAGTCAAAATGTTACTGAAACCCGTGAGTTTTGGGATTACCCTTACACATTCAAAACAGTCCAATAGGCCCATCAAATAAAGTCCACCAGTGGAAGATGGTAAAAGATGGTAAAAACCTCTTAAGACGTTAGCATATGACGAAACGCGCATGGTGGGACAGGACCGAATGACGTAAGCACGTATGCTGCGGCCATCTTTACTTTGATCTGATGTGCTCAATTAAGTTTTTATGATTGTGAGTGCAAAATATTTAGAATTAAACTAGCTACTGTAGCTTTTTGGACATACTGCACTATGGTCATGTCCTTTGTTTCCTTTGAGGTAATAAGGTCACTGATTAGCACACATAGCATTGGGAATTTTCAGCTACAGGATCATAGAATGCATGTGTCATAAATGGACGAGAATCTAGCGGATGCCTTATAAGATGCTGATCCATCTATCCTTGTTTCTACAAAAACAATTATTGACCTCTCTATAATTTGAGGGTCAATTTGAACCTGTAAGCAGGTTTGCCCCTATCCTCACGGTGGTGACGTGGGTGCTTTTCATCTCTTTCACGGCAGCTTGTGTGGGGATCCTTTTACCACCTTTTACCATCTTCCACTGGTGAACTTTATATGATGTGTCTATCGTCACTTCCGTTTCTTGGTGGAACACAGTTGGCACGCACGCCATTTCCTGGTGTGAAGCGGGAGTTACAGCTTAAAAAGTGTTCTACAGTGGGTGCCGCTCAGGGCAAAACTAAATGTGAGTTTAACTACCATTGATTTTATGGGATTTTGGAGAAATGTGAAATAAACATATCGCACCATCATCTGCCTTTGCTTCTTTTTGGGAATCCTTAATGGATTGGAGCCTGGCTCAATATCATAAAGGTTTTGCCCAAGTGGAGGGTTTAAGGATTAAGATGATGTGTTTGGAAAACGGGAGGCAAAAACAGTGACCAATATTGTATATAAAGCTGTGGGGGGTCTTAACAGCCCAATTATATCTGGTGATAGGCCCTTTTGGATTAAGGCAGAGGAATATCACATATGAGCCCATTTATAGAAGCACAACTAAGTAAGGGGTGCAGAAGATACCTATTTATATATTTGGAATATTTGTTTAATATTTGGTTTGATTATATATTTTTTAACATTTTTTTTTCGCATTTGAAATGTTGACACATAATCATGAGGAGAAATAAAGGAGGGTTGGGACTTTGAATGAGAGACATGACAAGGTTGGCAGGGCAAAGGTCACATATTTAATAGTACATACAGATATACAACCATAACATGTATAATACGTAAAGACAAAATAAAATGATGATAGTAGATAGTTCCCAAGTCCAGGTTCATAGAAACAAGCATGGCAGAGTATAAAAAATAGTAAGTAGTAGAATGCAATCATTGCATCAGCAGACTTGATGCGTTTTGTGGACTAAATGCCACTTCATCGGAAATAGATGCATGATATGAGTCTATAAAAATATAAATAGCAAAGATAACTAATAAAAACTGGAAAGGGGAAAAAGGGGAAAGGAAGGGGAGACAGAGCCCCCCAATTCCCAAAACTTACACTGTGTAAGTTTTGGGAATTGTGGGGCTCTGTCTCCCCTTCCCTTCCCCTTTCCAGTTTTTATTAGTTATCTTTGCTATTTATATTTTTATAGACTCATATCATGCATCTACTTCCGATCAAGTCTGCTGATGCAATGATTGCATTCTACTACTTACTATTTTTTATACTCTGCCATGCTGGTTTCTATGAACCTGGATTTGGGGACTATCTACTATCATCATTTTATTTTTTCTTTACATATTATACATGTTATGGTTGTATATCTGTATGTACTATTAAATATGTGACCTTTGCCCTGCCAACCTTGTCATGTCTCTCAGTCAAAGTCCCAACCCTCCTTTATTTCTACTTGAAACAGGGATGGAGGTGCACGACACCTCCCACCGTGCGCCTCATTTAAAGTCCCACACCTCCCCCTCCATTTTACAACATAATCATGAGGATATCTGTATTTTGACATGAGGGATTAACCACTTGCCGACTGCCGCACGACTATATACTATATGCGGCAGTCAGCCCCCTACAGGCAAAGCAACGTATCGGTACGTCGCTCGCTCCCGCCTCTCTGGCACCGCTGATGATCTGATTGGGTTCAGAACCGATCAGTCATCAGGTCCAGGCTAATAATTTTTGGCCTGGACCTGTTGATCGGTCCTGCCCAATCAGATACTGATCTGTGCCTGTGTAATGTAAACACAGGCACAGAAAAGACCCACTCTCCCCTCCCATGATCCTTTTTGGATTCATCGAGAGGAGAGAGCAGATCTAAATTATGAGTACTGCACCAGCACACCCACACACACTTAGATAGGCACATTTCACCCCTGATCGCCCCCCCCCCAGTTAACCCCTACACCCCCTGTCACAACACACACTGTATACTGTATATAGCAGTTTCCTATATACCCGTATAAGTGTGACTTGTGACCAGGTTTAGCGCTTGCGGCCCTTCCTTTTACACTTAGGATACCCGCCACCCCCCCAATAAAGATTTAACACCTTGATCCCCCCTGATCACCCCCAGTTAACCCCTTCTCCCCTGTCACATTGCACACTAATAAACAGGTAATATAGTGTTTTACTGTATTTTGTATTAGTGTGATTGGGACTTGAGTTTGCGCTAGCGAGTTAGTTTCTGTCCCAAGGAGGTTTAGGGTCCCCGCCACCCCCCAATAAAGATTTAACCCCCTGATCCACCCCTGATCACCCCTACACCCCCTGTCACAACACACGCTGTATACAGTATTTAGCATTTTCCTATATACCCGTATAAGTGTGACTTGTGACCAGGTTTAGCGCTTGCGGCCCTTCCTTTTATACTTAGGGTACCCGCCACCCCCCCATAAAAATGTAACCCCCTGATCCCCCACTGATCACCCCCAGTTAACCACTTCCCCCCTGTCACATTGCACACTAATATATAGGTAATATAGTGTTTTACTGTATTTTGGATTAGTGTGATTATGACTTGAGTTAGCGCTAGCGAGTTAGTTTCTGTCCCAAGGAGGTTTAGGGTCCCTGCCACCCCCCCATAAATATTTAACCCCCTGATTACCCCCAGTTAACCCCTACACCCCCTGTCACAACACACACTGCATACAGTATATAGCCGTTTCCTATATACCTGTATCTGTGTGACTTGTGACCAGGTTAAGCGCTTGCGGCCGTTCCTTTTAGGGTTAGGATACCCGCCAACCCCCCAATAAAGATTTAACCCCATGATCCCCCCCTGATCACCCCCAGTTAACCCCTTCCCCCTGTCACATTTCACACTATACACAGGTAATATAGTGGTTTACTGTATTTTTGTATTAGTGTGATTGTGACTTGAGTTAGCGCTAGTAAATTATTTTCTATCCTAAGTAGGTTTAGGGTCCCCGCCACCCCCCAATAAATATTTAACCCTCTCATCCCCCCCCTGATCACCCCAAGTTAACCCCTTCATTGCCCTGTCACAGTGTCACTTTTATAGTCTACAGTTTTTTTTCTGATCACTATTATTAGTGACACAGGTGACATTAGTTAGTGTTAGCATCAGTCTAAGATAGCACAAATCCCCGGCGCATAGTTAGAAATAACCCCTTGATTACCACACACACACACACACACACACACACACACACACACACACACACACTTCCATTACTAGTATAGTGTTTGAACAGATCAATATCTGATCTGATCAGAATTATACTAGCGTCCCCATGGTTTAGGGTTCCCAAAATGTGTTTGCAAGATCAGCACTGATTCCTGCCAGCACCTGCGTTTAACCCCTCGCCCAGCCCACCCCACTCCACCCAGGCAAGTGTAGTAATCAATAGATTACTGTCACTTACAAAAAAACACAACACACAAAACCGCTGTGTTACCAGAGTCAGGCCTGATCCCTGCTAGCATTAGCAGTTTTTTTTGGTAGCGATTAAATTAGTCCTTGACAACCAGGTGCCTTTTTTACCTGTGAGTCACACTACTGTACCGGTAAATTTAGTTACTAAAATGACCAAATGGTGATAAAGTAGTGCAGAGGCTTATTGTATACTGACCATGTCAGATGAGAGCGAAGGGGAAGCCTCACTGGCAGAATCAGGGTCAGTATACGAACCTGAAGAGAGCAGCGGCTCCCTGACAGACAGCTCTGACGACGGATGGGTCCCTGTTAGAACCAGGCATACCCGTCCCCATTCTGGAGTTGCTGAGGTGCAGAGATCGCAGGGTGCTCGTATGGAGCAGAGTGTCGGTACTAGTGCCGCTCATCCTTCTGGTGGCCTGGCAAGTGCCAGCGGCCTAGTAGACCCTAGACCTAGTACAACCAGCACTGCAGTAACACTTGGTGACGTGGCGAGACCCATAAGTGCAGTTGAAGCGGGTGCAGTGGCTAGCACAAGTAGTGGCCAGCAGCCACCGCGTATTCTAAAACAGGCCCGTAGAGCCATTAGTGCCCTCCCTGATGCGCTGGCATGTCCCAATTGGCAACCCACTGATACTACAGCGCCCGTACTTCCCCCATTCACTGCCCAACCTGGAACCCACGTGGAAAAAGCTGGTTGTACGCCCCTGAATTTTTATGAGCTGTTCTTCACGGAAGATCTTTTCAGATCTATTGTTGATCAATCAAATTTATATGCACAACAATTCATCGCCGCCAACCCAAATTCGCCCCTTGCCAGACCATTCGGCTGGAAACCTATAACGGTTCCCGTTTTTAAAATCTTTCTGGGCCTTTCCCTCAACATGGGCATAACCAAAAAGAGTGAATTGCGGCATATTGGTCCACTAGCCCAATTCTACATATGCACGTGTACCAGGGTGAGATACGAGCAAATTTTGCAATTTAGGCATTTCAACGACAATTAAATCTGTCGTCCTCGGGGAGACCCTGAATATGATCGGCTCCACAAAATTCGGCCCCTCTTAGACCACTTCAATCAGCGGTTTTCAGCCTTGTTTACCCCCGAACAAGTTGTCTGCGTTGACAAGTCCCTGATTAAGTTTACTGGCCAACTTGCTATGAAACAGTATTTCCCCAACAAGCGTGCCAGATACGGGGTCAAACTGTACAAGCTGTGTGACAGGGCCACAGGCTATACAGTTAGTTTCTGGGTCTATGAGGGAAAAGATAGCTCTGTGGAGCCCCCGAACTGCCCAGACTACATAGGGAGCAGCGGCAAGATAGTTTGGGACTTGGTGTCACCCTTATCTGGAAAGGGGTACCATTTGTACGTGGACAACTTTTACACAAGCGTGCCACTATTTAGTCATCTTCTTGAACTACAAATTGGCGCATATGGCACCGTGCGACCTAATCGCCGGGGCTTCCCCCAATGGCTTGTAAATTCCCGTCTTAGTCGGGTGGAGAGAGCCTGCTTGAAAACGGACAAACTGCTTGCAGTGAAGTGGAGGGATACATGGGATGTTTTCGTTCTGTCCTCCCTTCACGCAGACACGACGATCCAAATTTCTACGGCAACTGGCGTTATAGAGAAACCCCTCTGTGTCCACGACTACAACCTTAATATGGGAGGGGTGGACCTTAACCACCAGCTTTTGGCGCCGTATTTAGTTGCCCATAAAGCCAGATGCTGGTACAAAAAAGTGTCTGTTTATTTATTCCAATTGGCTATGCTGAACGCCTTTGTCCTATACAGGGCGTCAGGACGAACCGGATCCTTCCGAGAATTCCAGGAAGAGATCATCAAAGCCTACCTGTACCCAGGAGGTGTTCCTGCCCAACTTCCCCTTCCAGATACAGTGAGCCGGCTGCATGAGAGGCAATTTCACATGTCCTCCCGCGTACCCCTACCCAAAGACGCCCCCAAAGAAGATGTCGTGTCTGTAGCAGGCGCGGATTTAGGCATGATAGCCGTTATTATTGTCCCACCTGTCCTGACCAACCTGGTCTCTGCATCGAGGAATGTTTTGAGCGCTACCACACACTAGTAGAGTTTTAGTGTAGAGTACAGCACGACATAGTGTAGGGCACACAAACACAGGGTCTCGAAAGATGTTTGATGGCTATCGACATTTTGAGAAACCCTAAGCTGGAAAATTGCAGTTCACAAAAAAGAAAGTGTTAAAAAAAATACAAAAAAAATATAAAATAAAAAAGCCAAAAACAGTTGTCGTCTCAGTTATTTTTATGGTCTTCTACTCTTCCTACTGTACTTTGTTTTTCATTCTTTTCTTAACCTGTTTCCCTTGCAGGTACCTGTCGGCTGCCACACTAATTTTATATATTCTGACACAAACAGCATTTGCGCTCAGCATATATGGATACCTCTGATGGCAGCGCTGTGGTAGGTCGATTTCACCACTGCAGTTAAAATACCGTTAGGTATAGGTGGAATATTGTCATGTATACCCGCCATTAAATAAGTGGGTTTGGATGTTTGGGTGGTTAATGGTGTGTATACTACACAATTTTCCTGTGGTGATTTCTGTTCGGTTCTCTTTTTTTCGTTCAGCCCACAGGCTGCATGAAAAAAAAAAAAAAAACTACACTATATGCCAAACAAGGACGAGCAATGTACTGGTACGTTGCTGGACTTTGAGTGGTTATACCAGGGTGATGCCTGCAGATTTAGGCATCATCTTGGTATCATTTTTTACAGCCAGCGGTCGACTTACATGTAAAAGAAATCCTGGTGGATAATTGGCCGCTAGACTGCTTTTACAAGCAGTGGGAGGGGACTCCCCCCCCTTCCCGCCGCATTCCGCGGTTTTTCTCGGGCTCTCCTGTCCCATCGGTTAACCCAAGAGTGCATCCGGTGGTTCAATTATCTAACCATAGAGCTGATTGGAGACAAGAATGGCTCCAATCATCTCTATGGCCTAAGATACCGGAAGCTACGAGCATTTCATGACTTCTGTTTCGCCAGAAATAAACAGCGCCATTGGGAAATTGGGAAAGCATTTTATCACACCAATTTTGGTGTGATCAGATGCGTTAAGGTCAGAGGAGAGATCTAGAGTCTAAAAGACCCCAATTTTTTTAAAAAAGAGTACCTGTCACTACAGATTGCTATCATAGGGGATATTTAAATTCACTGTGATAACAATAAAAATGATTTAAAAAAAAAAATGAAAGGTGTCAAAATAACATAAAAAAGCAAAATAAATTTTAAAAAATCAAGCCCCCCCCTGTCCCCCCGTGCTTGCACGCAAAGGCGCACGCAAGCGTTGGTCTAGTGTCATATGTAAACCGCAATTGCAGCATGCATGTGAGGTATTGCCGCGAACGCCCGGTCGAGGGCAGTAGTTCTTGCAGTAGACCTCCTCTGTAAGTCTAAAGTGGTAACCTGATAAGACTTTTAAAGGCTTTTAAAAATGTACGTAGTTTGTTGCCGCTGCAGAAGGCGTGCTCAATTTTTAAAGAATGTCATGTTTGGTATCTATGTACTCGGCATAAGATCATCTTTTAAATTTTACCAAATAATTTGAAATTATATAGTGTATTTGTGCATTAAATTTGCGTTTGGAAAATCTGTGCGCAAATACCGTGCGACAAAAAATTTTGCAACATCCATCATTTTGTACTGTAGGGCCTCTGCTTTAAAGAAATATATAACGTTTGGGGGTTCAAAGTAATTTTCTAGTAAAAAAAATATTTTTTCATGTAAACAAAAAGTCACAGAAAAGACTTGGTTTTCAAGTGGTTAGAAGAGTGGGTGATGCGTGGCTAAGATTGAGCATAAAATGCCGGGACAGTTCAAACACCCCCCCCCAATGACCTCTTTTTGAAAAGTAGACACCCAACGCATATTGAGTCCATGGAGTATTTTATATTTTGCCCTAAGTTTCGGGAAGGTGACAATTAGTTTTTTTTGTTTTGTTTTTTTACTCAAAGTTGTCACTAAATGATATATTGCTCACGCATGCCATGAGTATATGTGAAATTACACCCCAAAATACATTCTGCTGCTTCTCCTGAGTACAGGGATACCACATGTGTGAGACTTTTTGGGAGCCTAGCTGTGTATGGGACCCCGAAAATCAATCTCCGCCTTCAGGTTTTCTAAAGGCCTAAATTGTGCATTTTACCTCCGCACTAGCTGTCACAGTTTCAGAGGCCCTGAAATTTCAAGATAGCACAAACTCCCTCCCCCCCAAATGGCCCCATTTTGCAAAGTAGACACTCCAAGCTATTAGCTGAGAGGCATGGTGAGTCCATGGAATAGTTTATATTTTGCTGGATTCTTCAGGAAATGTATTAATTTTTTTTTTGTTTTTTTTACACAAAGTTGTCACTAAATGATATATTGCTCATGCATGCCATGGGTATATGTGGAATGACACCCCAAAATACATTCTGCTGCTTCTCCTGAGTACAGGGATACCCCATGTGTGAAACTTTTTGGCAGTCTAGCCACGTACAGGACTCGGAAAACCAAAGTAGACACTCCAAACTATTTGCTGAGAGGCATGGTGAGGTATTTTGCAGCTCTCATTTATTTTGGAAAATGAAGAAAAAACAGGAAAATGCATTTTTTTCCCCTCTTCTTTCAATTTCCAAAACTTTGTGACAAAAAGTGAGATCTGCAAAACACTCAACATGCCTCTCTGCAAATAGCTTAGGGTGTCTACTTTCTGAAAAGGGGTCATTTGGGGGGGGGGGGGGGGGTTTAAGCTGTCTTGGCATTTCATGGTCTCTGAAACTGTGATAGGTAGTCAGGAGTGAAATCAACAATTTACGCCCTTGGAAAGCCTGAAAGTGGTGATTGCTTTCGGGGTCCTGTACTCGGCTAGACTGCAAAAAAGTCTCACACATGGGGTATCCCTGTACTCAGGAGAAGCAGCAGAATGTATTTTGGGGTGTCATTTCACATAGACCCATGGCATGTGTGAGCAATATATTATTTAGTGACAACTTTGTGTAAAAAAACAAAAAAAAAATACAATAATAATTTTCCCGGAACTTGTGGCAAAATATAAAACATTCCATGGACTCACCATGCCTCTCAGCAAATATCTTGGGGTGTCTACTTTGCAAAATGGGGTCATTTAGGGGGGTTTTGTGCTATCTTGAAATTTTAGGGCCTCCGAAACTGTGACAGGTAGTGCGGAGGTGAAATGCACAATTTACGCCATTAGAAAACCTGAAAGTGGTGATTGGTTTTCGGAGTCACGTACATAGCTAGGCTCCCAAAAAGTCTTACACATGTGGTATCTCTGTACTCAGGAGAAGCAGCAAAATGTATTTTGGGGTGTCATTCCACATATACCCATGGCATGTGTGAGCAATTTATCTTTTAGTGACAACTTTGTGTTAAAAAAAAAAATTAAAATAGAAAATGTAATATTCCCTAAACTTGTGGCAAAATATAAAATATTCCATGGACTCACCATGCCTCTCAGCAAATAGCTTGGGGTGTCTACTTTCCAAAATGGGGTCATTTGGGGGGGGGGGGTTGTGCTATCTTGAAATTTCAGGGCCTCCGAAACTGTGATGGGTAGAGAGGCGTAAAATCAAAAATTTACGCCATTAGAAAACCTGAAGATGGTGATTGGTTTTCGGGGTCCCGTACATAGCTAGGCTCCCAAAAAGTCTCACACATGGGGTATCCCCATACTCAGCAGAAGCAGCAGAATGTATTTTGGGGTGTCATTCCACATATACCCATGTCATGTGTGAGAAATGTATCTTTTAGTGACAACTTTGTGTTAAAAAAATAAATAAAAAAAATTTAATTTTCCCAAAACTTGTGGCAAAATATAAAATATTCCATGGACTCACCATGCCTCTCAGAAAACAGCTTGGGGTGTCTACTTTACAAAATGGGGTAATTTGGGGGGGTTTTGTGGTATTTTGACATTTCAGGGCCTCCTAAACCGTGATAGGTAGTGAGAAAATGCGATGAAAAATGTACGCCCTTTGAAATTCTGAAGGTGGTGATTGGTTTTCGGGGTCCCGTACACAGCTAGGCGCCCAAAAAGTCTCACATATGTGGTATCCCTGCACTCAGGAGAAGCAGAAGAATATATTTTGGGGTGTAATTACACATATACCCATGGAATGTGTGAGCAATATATCATTTCATTGCCAACTTTGTGTACAAAAAAAATGTTTTTTTTTTTTAGTCATTTTTCAAACACCTGTTACAAAAAAATGAAATATTCAATGAGCTCAATATGCCTCTCAGGACTCGCGACGAATCTGCCAACCACTGCTGTGGCTGACGGAATCCTATAGGCACTCATACCTCTCCTCTCTCTCAGCCACTGTCGCAACATCAGTGGTCTCAGAGCCGGAGATGTATGAGAGGCCTCCCTCTAGACGTCAGGCTCTGCCACAAGGTACATGACACAAAGTGACCCTGCCTTTCATGTGCCATAGTGATCCTTCCATGTGCTATAGTGATTCTTCCTGCCTTCCATATACCATAGTGACTCTTTCTGCCTTCCATGTGCCATAGTGATCCTTCCTGCCTTCTATATGCCATAGTGATCCTTCCTTCCTTCCTTCCATATGCAATAGTGATCATTCCTTCCTGGCTTTCATGTACCATAGTGATCATTTCTCCCTTCCATGTACCATAGTGATCTTTCCTGCCTTCCATGTGCCCTCCCCCTCCTACTATAATGTTTGGCCACACCCACATTTTGCTGACACTTGACACTAGTGACGCCGCACTATCTCCCTGAAATGTCCCTCATTCTCAAGTTCAAAAGGCATGTCTCACTTCAATTTTGCTAAGGGTTGTGCTATTTAAATCCCCCCTTGACCATTGGTGGGCAGTGGCAGTACTATAACCCCCCCCTCCCCCAGTGACAGTGTTAAACCCTCATTTCTGCACTGGTGCCCAGTTGCAGTTACCCCCCCCCCCCCCAGTAATGGTGGTCAATGAAATTACAATTTTATACTCTAACAGGGGGTTTCTTCTCCTATACAATGAGGCTGGGACTTTACTTGTACTGTTCGGTGGGATCTCTCTGCCTGAAAGTACAGTCTTTATTTCTGTGCCAGGTGATAAAATGCAGAGAGCTCTTCAGCACCCAGCACCCTACTGCCCTCTGCTGCTCAACAGGTGGCAGACCCATCCCAGCACAATGTGTCCAGCACTCAGAGTGGTCGATTGCTGGGCACCAGGAACTTACAGGCTTTAATAAAAAATTTTAAAGGTCCTAGAGATAGATGAATTAGTTAACTGACAAACATAATTAAAAAATATAAACATAACATAAATTAAAAAGGTCTGTTAACGATTGTACCAAATTGAGTAATATGTCAATATTCAAGCTGAAGCATGGATGTTTACCGGTTAAAATGAGCCATGTTTGCATTACCCAAGGCTACAATTTTAAACCCCCTTACAGTTGTAAAACTACATTCATTAACTAAACCAGCTCATGAAAAAAAAGAAAAAAAAAAAGTCTGACTAAGAGAACAACGTGTACGTGACTAAAACTTTAAACTTCCTCTTTCACAAGACATCACATGATAAAAAGCAATTACAATTCCTGCCTTGTGTATTGCATCTGCAAATTTCTGACGCATTGCCTCACCCAAGAGCCTCACTCATTATAGCAGAGCAGTGACCTCATTGGAAGGAATCCAATTTCAGCTCACAAAGCTTGCTGTAACATAACAACAAAGGTCATGTTTACCGCCTTTACATGATTAAATACTGCATACTAGGCAGAGATGTCAAATTCCAATAACTTCAGCCACTCAGGGTCACTGCTTCTGGGTTAAAGAGGAGGATAAAGAAAAGTCAAGCTGTAAAAACTGTTTAACTCTTTTACTATTTACAGACTCATTCACGTGGCCATGCAATTATATGCTTTGTAGGGAATTTCTAAAATGCATAAAAATAAATGTAATTCAGTTTAAATTGTATACTTCACACTCTGTGTTTACCTGCATTTAGCTGCATTGATCTGTGCGTCTAGGGGCTGATTAAATACATTGAATCTGTCTAAATGCATGTAAACACAAGTACATTTAAACACAAGAGAAGTTGATCTGGGAATTAAAAGTTTTCTTATACTTTCCAGATCAATATTTTTTTTTTAGGCTCCATGCACACTAACATAGTTCATAAGCTCAAAAAAAGCTAGAAAAAAAAAAAAAGCTGAATGAAAAATGCTGATAATATCATTTTTGTGCCATTTTTGTGCATGGAGCCTAGAAGCATTTAGACGTTTTTAGGAGCAGTAGCATTTTATTAGCATTTTTGCAATACAAAAAAAAAAAAAAAAGCTAAAAAAAGCAGTTAGGCGCATTTAGGGGTGTTTAGGAGCATTCTACGTTTTTTTTTTTTTTTCTGCTTGGAAAACGCTTTGAAAAACTCTACAAGAACAATTTTTTTTTTTTGCTCCTAGACGCTGAAGCTCAAAAAATGCTAATAGCATAAATTAGTGCACATGGACACATAGGATAACACTATTTAGCTTCTAGGAGCAGAAAAAAATGCTAATAGCCTAAAGTAGTGCATATGGACACATAGGATAACACTTTAGCTTCTAGGAGCGGAAAAAGAAATGCTAATACCAGCTTCTAGGAGCTTAAAAAAATGCTAGTGTGCATGGAGCCTTAGGCTTCTTACACACGATACTCCTGTCTGAGCATCTCCTTTTTCAGCCGTAAATTTCAGGGGAATTTGTCTTTTTGAAATGCGCACATTTTTGTGCATTTGCGTGCATTGTAGCGCATATGCGTTCATGCAAATTTGCATCTTTTCACGCAAATGTGTTCTCGCATTCTTGTAAAATATGCAAATTAGCATTTTTCAGATCAACAGAATGTTCGCGTGCGTTCATTTGTTCGCAATTGCGCGTATTTGCACGCATTAGGTGTAAATTACTGTCCAAAAATGCAGATTTTTCTATTTTGTTCTTACTGAAGAATACACGGCGCTTATTTACCGTATTTTCCAGCGTATAAGACGACCCCCCTAATTTTCAAGTTAAAACATAGGTTTTGGGCTATACTCGCTGTATAAGACTACCCCCCTTCCGAATTTTTCAGATCTCTCATATATCTCCAAGGTAATGTAAGAAAGTAAGATAACCATTCAAACAGCACACTAGGTCCTGCATGTCTCTGTCACAGTGTGCCACATGGCTTTTGGGTACTGACTTTGTTAGTGCTATACTGTGTTATAGTCTATCATTCAGTACAGCTATAAATTAACAAAGTTAGAACCCAAAAGCCATGTAGCACACTGTGACAGAGGCATGAAGCAGCTAGTGTGCTGTGTGAATGAAAATCCTAATGCTAAACATCATAAGGCACTTTGAGGATTCTACAGTACTTAAAGCGGAGTTCCGGCCTCAAAAATAAATTTGCACTCTCCGCTTGCTTTTTTTTACCTGAAAAAGAATTGGATAATTAAAATTTTTTTTATGACTTACTTGTTTTTAAAGAAAATATACTTACCTTCCTTCCTCTTCCTCCCTCTGCGGCCGCGGCCTGCGCCATCTCTTCCTGCTTGCATTGACTCCTGGGGGATCATCGTCATCGCTCCCAGGAGTCAATGCGCCTGCACCGGCCCTGCTCGTCACTTCCGATGCAGGCGGGTCATTCCCTACTAAACAGCTTCTGAGCATGCCCAGAAGTTGTGCAGAGATGACGCGTCTGCACCGGAAGTGATGAGCAGGGTCAGTGCAGGGCATTCTGGGACTCCGACGTCACCGAAGAGGACCCCGAAGAGGACGCTCTGGCTTCAGCTGCCCACACCTGGGATGGCAGCACTGGACAAGACATTTTTAAGGTAAATATTTCTTCTAAAAGGTAAGTGAAACAGGGGACAGTTCAGAGGCTATCGTTGCTGAAATGCACTAGCCCTGACTGTCCCGGGGGTATTTTTATGTAAAAAATGTTTTTCAGGGTGGAACTCTGCTTTAAAACATTACAATATGCAATTCTAGTCCCTACTCACTGTGTGCTGCCAGTGCCATGCTACCCGCCACCATCGGGATTCGTTTTAAATCTCCCGCTCCCTGAGGTTCAAAAGTCATCTTATAAGCCAGAAAATACGGTACGCGCCTGTGTGCATAGGCACATTACAATGAATGGGCTGGATTTTAACTCAGAAAAAAAAAGCTGTACTGAGCTTTTTTTAAACTGCAGTGTGCAAGATGCCTTAAAAGTAGAAGGCTTGTGCGAATGAGGGATATTTCTTCTACTGCAGAGTATTGAAATACTAAAATGTGGTGCCAGCATCTAAGATACTGAGATGTCATTCATACCATGACCTATGTTAAAGGGGACTTTAAAAGCTTGAGTCTAGGTGGGTTCAGACTTTGGGATTCAGCATTCCCTTCTGATGCATTAACAAGCATTACACTGTTTTTGAATAGGCTGCCAACCCACCTCAGTGAGTAAAACAGAACACATTGACCTTTTGTACAATGCAACACATAACAATGCAACTGTGTTCCATGGTGCATAGGGATTTATTGCACAATGAATGGCACCAATACACCACACACCATACTTTGCACCACAACGCACAAGTGTAAATGGCCCTATAGTTTAAAGTGACTGTAAAAAAAAACCAAAAAAAACACTGCTTCAAAGTGTTGGGTTTTTCACTTTCAGGTCATTACAGAAGTCATGGCCAATCTTTACTGCTGGAGGAAAAGAAATTTCACATACTATACAGAAAGGCTTCCTCGCAGTAAGAGCTTTGAAAATGTGGAATAGAACCCCTCAAGAACTAGTTCTGGCTAGCTCAGTAGATTGTTTTAAAAAGATCTTCATGCATTCCTAAATGCAAAAAAAATATAACTGGATACTAAGATTTATAGGTAATAACACCAGGGTAATTGATCCAGGGAATATCGGATTGCCTCCCGGAAAGGCATGATTCAGCCTCCTTGGAGATCAGAAGCTAATTGTTTTCCTTTCTCTTGATCAACTGTGGGTATATAATTATGTATATGGAGGTTTTCTGTTTATTTGTTCTTTCTATTGGTTGAAATAGATTGATTTGTGTCCTTTTTCAACAGCAGGATGCTAGGTAAATTAGGTTTTTGACTCTTTCTGCAATCAATATAGTAGTGATTGTTTGGCCTGGTCTGTTCAGGGTTTCACAGTGAGTTTGCTTCCCCCTGCCTCTAGAAGTTTCTAGAGCTTAGGGAGGTACAGCACATTGGTTTTTCTATATATGTATAGAGAGGGAATTTGAATATATTTCCAATAGTACATATAACACATAAACATAATTTACTGTACATCTTTATTAGTACATGTTAAAAAAAAGCATATATAAAATCATTACAAGCCAGAACAGATTTTGCAGGAACTCGTGTTGTGAGGTCCCTAAAGATCGTTAAATATAGGTCTACGCGCTTCGCGGGTTGCCCCACTTCTTCAGGACCTTTGATCTCGACTTAAAAAAATCAGTACTATGACATAAAACACATAAATACAATAAATCTTTACATGAAAGGAAATATACATACAATTATTGCTGCCCTTTATTCAATCATAGCAAAACTTCCTAATATTCCCATATTGAAGAAGGGAAATTCTAGGGCGGTAGAGTTCAAATAACCACCCTGAATATTGATCAGGGCTTAGCTAATCCCTTGGGATGTGTACCCAGATGGTGGCTGGGAAGCTAATAAATAGTCTGGAGCCCTGGAGAGAGGTTCTTTCACCAGTAAGGAGAGTTTCAAGCCTCAGGGGGCTATTGCACCTGAGGCAGCCTATAGACTGTGTAGCTGTTCTGTGGGGACTTACTAGTAGCAGACCTTGAATCTGGAAATGATCCAAAACTGACTGCAGGACTTCACCAAAGGGATATGATCTAGAGATGGACTATCTCATTCACTAGATTGTGTCCGGAGGAGGCTGGAAGGTGGCAGCTGTTCTGAGGACTTGTGAGTAATGACCCTGAATTGATTCCTGGTGACTGTGGCAGAGATAGCTTGGACTGAGACTGCTCTCATAGGGTCTAAGATACTTGCCATCCCCCATCCTCAGCAATGTCATCCTGCACTCTGCAGTGTTCCTGAGATTGCACTGGATACCAATAGCTGTGCAGTGCTGCATGGTAACCAGATGCCAGAGACTTGCAATTTGTTCCCCAGCTGTGAGGCCTTAGACTGTCCAATATTCACAGCTGCTTAAGCTCTCTCCCCCAGGCATTGAGATATGCTCGTACATCGTGGTGCACATGTGTGCCTCCCCCAAGAGGACTGTGGTGCTCGATATCGGGACACTATGAGCGGCCCACATACCATGTGTTTGATGAACGATCACATGACATGTAGTAAACAAGAGTCATGAATGGAATCCATTTATGACATCATTGTTTACTACTGTGTGTGATTGGTCACCAGTGATCACATAGTACCTGGGCCAATCACTGAACCCTGTACCATGTGATAGCTGCGGGCAAATCAGAGCATCACAATAGAAAACATTGAGTCATGAATGAAGGACCTTCATGACAGTTCAAATGATTGCTGTTATAGTGATCATCAAGTAAAAAAAAAAAAAAAATTGTGGTGACACTAAACTACTCTGATGAGCTAATGTACAAAACAAATTGTAAAAAAAAAAAATTAAGTTAAAAAAATGAATTAAAAAATATTATTATTATTTTTTTTTTTTTTTTACATAATTTCACCAGTCAGTATCCCTGATCACTGTAATATCCGTGTTGCAGCGCTGCTCAACAAATGTAAACTTGTGCAAATCTTATCAATTCGTGTAAAGTGCAAAATATGTAAATCACACAATCTATTTCATCAAAATTGCTAAAATCAATAAAACTCCATAAATATTGTGTTGATCAATAAATAGTGCAAATAGTGCTTCTGCTGGGTTAATCCAGGTGCTCACCCCCTTGTGGTAATCTACTCACCACAAATCTCTCGGTCAAACAGGCTGTTTCTTCCACCCCACTCTGAGCTCTGCTGTACAAGAGATTACAGGAGGCAAAAACCAAATCAAATTCAGGAAAACTGGGAGTATGCAACAAGAACCATTTAAGGATCGTTTTCCATCTATTGAAGTGTTCAAGCTGGCAAGGAAAACTGCTATTTCTTGATCGAACTGCAGATGATGAGATTTGTGGTGAGTAGATTACCACAAGGGGGTGAGCACCTGGATTAACCCAGCAGAAGCACTATTTGCACTTTTGGATGGAGATATATGGACTTTTATATTAAATTATCACAGTTATATTTATTTATTGATCAACACAATATTTATGGAGTTTTATTGATTTTAGCAATTTTGATGAAATAGATTGTGTGATTTACATATTTTGCACTTTACACTAATTGATAAGATTTGCACAAGTTTACATTTGTTGAGCAGCGCTGCAACACGGATATTACATTTACTTAAAGAGGTTGTACACCGAGAAAAATTTTTTTTCTCTTCTTTACATCCTGAAAGAGAAACCCATAACGAGCTAGTATGCATCGCTAAAATACATCGCATACTAGCTCATTATGAAATACTTACCTTAGAACGAGCCCCCGCCGTGCCGTCCGCTTACCTGTATGACGGGCGACATGTATAGTCGCCCGTCTTCCGGGATCGCGGCATCCGGCCATCTGATTGGCCGGAGCCGCGGTGACGTCACTCCCGCGCACGCGCGCGGGAGCCGACGATCACGGCATGGGGCTCTGAAGGAACGGCACGATCTGCCGTTCCTTCAGAGCGCATGCGCCAGTGACGTCACTGGCTGCATTAAAGGTAAATATCTCCTAAACGGTGCATGTTTAGGAGATATTTACAGTACCTATAGGTAAGCCTTAATATAGGCTTACCTATAGGTGCAACTTCCTGAGGAGGGTTTACTTCCTCTTTAAAGGCACATGCACTTTATTTTGCAGCTAGCAGCTTTTTTGCACCAGTCACTTTAAAATTGCACTATTTTTTAGTTTTATGAGCATACCACAAGCGCGAGGTTTATTTTCTGTTTTTCATCCCTGATCACTGCCACACCAGTCACATGATGATGCAGCACTGCACTGCTAACAATATGTAAAAATAATAAAATTGTGACGAAAAAAATTACAACTTCAAAAAACTTGCAATTCATCTTAATAAATACCTTGGACTGTCTACTTTCCATAAAGGGGGTCATTTAGGGGGTATTTGTACTGACCTGGCATTTTAGGGCCTCAAGAAATTAGGTAGGCAGTCAGTACATAGGGACTGATCAATTTTCAAATATATACCATAGTTTGTAGACTCTATAACTTTCACACAGACTGAATAATATACACTGATTTAGCTTATGAAAGAAATGTAGCAGAATACATTTTGGACTAAATGTATGAAGAAAGATTATTTGTTTGCAAAATTTTGGAACAGAAACAAATGTGTTTTCTCAAAATTTTCAATATTTTTTGGTTTATATAGCAAGAAAAAAAAAAAAAACAGTGGTGATTAACTGCCACCAAAAGTAAGCTCTATTTGTGTGAAAAAAAAAGATATAATTTTCAGTTGGGTATAGTAATGTATGACTGAGCGAAGTGCTGAATAGCAAAAAATGCCTTGGTCATGAAGGGGGTAAAAGCTTCCGGAGGTCAGGTGTTTAAGAAGATTGTGCTCTCACAGCCAATTGCTAACTCTTGTGCCCCCAGCCCCCCCTTGAGTTTTATCAGCAATAAATCACAAGGACTTCTAGACTGTTCTAGCTGGAGTGAATGGACTGGTGATTGGGTGGCTGGTAGCCTCTGTGCTGCTTGAGGGAGAACCAGGTAAAATCAGCAACCCTTTTCAGGGGAAGTACTGTATAACATTCTTACACTTAGATGTGCACATACTGTATCTGAAGCAGCCTCTAAGCCCTGCTGCTATAGCTGAACCCCTGGCAGTTGATTGCAAACTTTGGAACATTCGCTGTATGGAAAGAAATGTTTTTAAAAAAGCCTTGCCACCCAATACAGGAAATGACAGTTTTGGAAATTTCATCACAGCTGATAAACGGTCTTCCTGTGTGTCCAGCTTTACATAAGCTGCTGATCTTGCTGGTCATGTTGCTGTGGTTTGCTGTAAGTTTGCAAAAACTAGAGTACTTAACTATTTATAGTGACTATAAAGGGCAAACTTTTTTCTAGCTTTGGATGCAGTGGGGAAGGGTTAAAACACTTCTCTGGATTTTTGTTGATATCTGTGTCTGTGATGGGTAGATTTAAAGTGGTTGTAAAGTCAGAAGATTTTTTTTTTTATCCTAATGCATTCTATGCATTGAGATAAAAAAAACTTCTGTGTGCAGCAGCCCACCTCAGCCCCCCTAATACTTACCTGAACCCCCTTTCTATCCAGCGATGTCCACGAGTGCCTCAGCTGTCCAGGACTCTCTCTCCTGATTGGCTGAGACCCAGCAGCGGCATCATTGGCGCCCGCTGCTATCAATCAAACTCAGTTAGTCAATTCAGGAGAGAGAGAGGGCGGGGCCAAACTACAGCTCCGTGTCTGAATGGATACACAGAGCTGTGGCTTGGCTCTGGTGCCCCCATAGCAAGCTGTTTGCTGTGGGGGAACTCAACAGGAGGGAGGAGCCAGGAGCTCAAGCCAGGGACCCGAGAAGAGGAGGATCTGGGCTGCTCTGTGCAAAACCACCACATAGAGGAGGCAAGTATAACATGTTTGTTATTTAATAGAAAAAAACAGACTTGACAATCACTTTAACCTCTCTATTTGTCCGGTGACCATTGTCAGCTGGATAAAAAGTGGTGGGAAATCCAAAACTTTGAGTTGTCTCCAGAGCAGGAGGTCAGGGAAACTATTCCAATAGATACACCTCTCCAGGTGAGAGGAATTCCTCAAACATTTAGGATATTTTCTCACATTTTAGGCCCATTTTACACTGTCTGCTACATCGGCGGACTACGTTTTTTTCAGCAGGGGATTTATCCGCCGATCCCCCGCTGAGCAGGCGGATGGCAGCTCTGTCTCCACTCTGTGTGCGGAGACGGAGCTGTCAGGTCCCCGCTGTCCTCTATGGGGGAATCGGATGAGAACGGACCGCCTGTCCATTCTCATCCGCTCCCATCCATTCCGCCAGACGGATGGAAAATAGGGTTTCCATCTGTCCGGATTTGATGGAACGGATCGAATGTCAGCGGACATGTCTCCGCTGACATCCGATGCCCCATAGAGATGCATGGGGCATCCATTCAGATCTGCCTGAAAAAGTGACAGGCGGATCTGAACGGTTTGCACGCGTGAAAGGGGACTTACACAGAATGCAAAAAAATAGACTGATAGGTTTTTAACCCAAACGTTACCATACCCAAAACGAAAAAACAGAATGCAAAAAAATAGACTGATAGGTTTTTAACCCAAACGTTACCATACCCAAAACGAAATAAAAAAAAAAGTGTAGGTTGTACAAAGACTTAAAAAAAATAGATAAACGTACATTTTGAAGATGCAGTTATTCATTGTACTGCTGATACTGTTGCCATACATCAGGCCATGTAGTTCTAACAGGGATTTCTGCTATAACAAAGAATGTATCAATATTTATAGTTTATAATAAGTATATACATAGTATAAGGCCCCTTTCACACTTGTGCGACTTGTCCTACGACTTGGGGCTGCAAAGACACATGACAAGTCGTACTCCATGATTTCCAATGAGTACCGTTCATATCTGTGAAACTTCAAGTCGCAACGACTTCAAAGTAGTCCCTGCACTACTTTGGGCTGATTTGAATGCGTTTTGAGGTCCATAGACATAGGCATTGCTTCAAGTCCAGTCAAAATCGAGGAAAATCGCAGTGAAATCGCACATGTTAAAGAGGCTTAATTTACTCAAACTTCAATTTGACACTGCCTGGCTTAAGTGTCACTGTCAAAGTGCTTTTGTCCCCAAGCTTTGAAATCTGGCCTATTTATGAGGAGATACCAATGACTATCTCTGTAGTTAGCTCAACGCATGCTCCATCTGCAGCTATTATTTCCAGTGCATACATTTTGGGGCCTGTGAATAAAATAAAAAAAATGCCTCACCGCTATTGCAAATAATCCCTGTAATTTTGTCTACTATATTTATTTCCTATGATCATATAGTGGCCATAATGCTGTATTGTCCTGATTGATATATTTCAGGAATATATTACATTATGACCACTAGATGGAACTGACAAATATAGGAAGTAAACCCCATTAGACATATTACGGGAATTATTTGTGATAGCTGTGCAAATGTGGAAATAGTCACCCAGCACATTGTTAATTGACCCTGAAATGTAAAAGTTTACTGCCAATCCGTTCTGAACAAATCAGACAGTGTTTAACCACTTCCCGCAAACTCACGTAGCTCTACGTTTGCAAGAAGTGGTTGTACTGGGGTGATGCCTGCAGCTAGAGACATCATCCCCGTACCATTTTTTAGAGCCAGCGGTCGGCTTTCAGGTGGTAAGGGCCAACGCGGCTTGGGCTCCCTCTGCCGTCCCACCGGGAGACCCAAGCAACCAGCCGGCACCTCCGCCTTCTGGTTGGAGTCCTGAACGAAGCTGGATTCGGCTTCCATTGGGTCTCCGATGATGTAACCCGAAAGCGCCATTCATGACGTCACGTCCAGGTTACTCGGCGGCTAAAAGTGACAGTTTTCAAAAATGCTGTTTTTGGCATTTTGAATACATTGAAGTGCAGTGGATGGGTCTGGGGTTTTTTAGACCCCCTATCCCTCCATAAAGAGTACCTATCACTGCCTATTGCTATCACAAGGGACGTTTACATTGCTTGTGACAGCAATAAAAGTAATCAGATTTTTTTTTTAAAAAACCTATGCTAAAATTAAAAAAATTAAATAAAATAAATAGGAAAAAAAAAATGTTAAAGTGCCCCCGTCGCCGTGAGCTCGCGCACGAAAGAAAACATATACGGAAGTCGTGCCCACAAATGAAAGCACTGTTTAAACTACACATGTGAGGTATCGCCACAATCACCAGAGCAAGAGCAATAATTTAAATAAAGAGCTACTCTGTAACTCTAAATTGGTAACCGTTAAACATTTTTAAAGCGTTGCCTATGGAGATTTTTATTGACCGTAGTTTGTCGCCATTCTGCGGGTGCACACCCGCAATTTTAAACCGTAACATAGTTAGTGAGTTTGAAAAAAGACATCAGTCAACCTATGATGTGTGTGTGTGTTTGCTGTTAACCGTACATTGTATACCCCTGTATGTTGTGGTGGTCTTTAACCACTTGCCGACCGCCGCACGACTATTTACTGCGGCAGTCAGCCCCCTACAGGCAAACCGATGTAGGGCTACGTCGCTCATTCCCGCCGCCTCGGGGCATGCTCCCGCGCGCCCCTGCCGTCCCTGATGGCTTGATTGGGTTCAGAACCGATCAGTCATCAGGTCCAGACCGATGATTTCTGGTCTGGACCTGTTGATCGGTCCTGCCCAATCAGATTCTATGCTGAGCCTGTGTAATGTAAACACAGGCTCAGAAAAGACCTGCTCTCCCCTCCCATGATCCTTTTTGGATTCATCGAGAGGAGAGAGCACATCTAACTGTGAGTACTGCACCAAGCACACCCACACACACTTAGATAGGCACATTTCACCCCCGATCGTACCCCCCAGTTAACCCCTACACCCCCTGTCACAACACACACTGTATACTGTATATAGCATTTTCCTATATACCTGTATAAGTGTGATTTGTGACCAGGTGTAGCGCTTGCGGCCGTTCCTTTTACACTTAAAATACCCACTACCCCCATAAAGATTTAACCCCCTGATCCCCCCTGATCTCCCCCTGATCACCCCAGTTAACCCCTTCCCCCCTGTCACATTGCACACTAATAAACAAGTAATATAGTGTTTTACTGTATTTGCTATTAGTGTGATTGTGACTTGAGTTAGCGCTAGCAAGTTAATTTCTGTCCCAAGGAGGTTTAGGGTCCTCGCCACCCACCCCCAATAAAGATTTAACCCCCTGATCTCCCCCTGATCACCCCTACACCCCCTGTCACAACCCCCCCATTGCTCTTAACCCCCCCCCCTCAGTGCTCTTAACTCCCCCTCAGTGCTCTTAGCCCCCCCAGTGCTCTTAGCCCCCCCAGTGCTCTTAGCCCCCCCAGTGCTCTTCAGCTCCCCACAGTGCTTTTCATCTCCCCCCCATGCTCTCTGGCTCCCCCAGTGCTCTCCACCCCCCTGTGCTCCCTGGTTCCCCCCTCAGTGATTTCCAGTTTTCACCAGTTTCCCCCCTCCCCCCATGCTCTCCATCCCCCTGGTTTTCCCTGTCCCCCCCCCCCAGTGCTCTCCACCCCGTGCGCCTACCAACCCCCCTGCAATGCTTTCCATACCCCCCCTTAATTCTTTCCAGTCCCCCATTCCCCCCTGCCCTTCAGCTCCTCCAGTGCTCTCTGCTTCCCCTGTGCTGTCCGGTCCCCCCTAGTACTCTTCTATCTTCTATCATGTCCGCAGTCTCTGACCTTCTCTTGTATCATGTCCTCATTCTCTAACCATCTCTTGTATCATGTCCTCAGTCTCTGACCATCTCCTGTATCAGGTCCGTAGTCTCTGACTATCTCTTGTATCATGTCTGCAGTCTCTGACCATCTCTTGTACCATGTCCTCAGTCTCTGACCATCTCCTGTATCATGTCCTCAGTCTCTGACCATCTCTTGTATCATGTCCTCAGTCTCTGACCATCTCTTGTATCATGTCCTTAGTCTCTGATCATCTCTTTTATCATGTCCTCAGTCTCTGACCATCTCCTGTATCATGTCCTCAGTCTCTGGCCATCTCTTGTATCATGTCCTCAGTATCTAACTATCTCTTGTATCACTGCAAAAAGGTGAGCATATTCTCTGGTGATTTATCCCCCTCTCTCCAATCCCCCCCACCCCTCCTTATGGAGATATATGAAGTAGTTACATCACAAGCATGCCTACTTAAACAGGGTTTTCACCCCCCTTTTTAGGCTAGAAGGACTGCAGGTCTAAATCGCATATATATAACAAATAAGCCATCCCATCGGCCCTGATCAAGGGAAAAGGAAACGATAGGTGGATATATCGAGCGCAGCCACCAGGTATGAACCAAATGTTGCATTTTAGTATTAGAGGCATAAGAAGTGATATAAGTGATCTTATATAATTTTTCTTCTGGGTACTATGTACCTCACATCTATATTCTTTTGATTCAGTGTGGTAACCATCGTACTTCCACAACAAAACAGCTTCAGTGTCCTGACTATCAAGTTATAACATAGTGCCATCTTATGCAGCATAATAAGGTGGGTTAGTATTAAATATCCTCCAAATATATCCACAGTAATATGCATATAATTAAATAGACTCCGCTCTTGCAGCGGTGCTTACTGCGGTGATTGAGAGGCTGAACACTTAGCCTAAAATAAATGAGTGAATATATGTATACATTGAAGGCTATACACAAATACTAAGGGGACAATATCTGGTGTTTTTTTCGTGTCGCCAATCTGTCATCTTCCGAGTCATTGAAAAGGGTCAGTACAAAACCAGAGCTTCATATGATTATATTTAGACTAATGATGATTGATGTAATTTTTTTTTTTTTTTTTTTATTTTTTTTTTGGACTTAAGTCACTAATTGTTATTTTGTTTGATTTCATATTACTTATAGAAATACCGGTCTGTTATGGTCTCACAGGCCCTGAGGAAGCCTTGAGCGAAACGCATCGGCTTGCTGGGGACCTACATTGACCGTATTCCATCAAAGACCTACTCCTTCCATCCTATACAGGCTCTTGGTTATTTCTCCCTTCTGGGATGTATTTATATTTATGACTCCTCTAGAATTGATTTTATTAACATTATTCTATGTTATTTTGTTTGTGTTAGCATGTGCTTATACGCCCATGTTTTTTATGAGGCAATTTAATAAAATGTAAAATATTTTTAGAAATTGGTTTGTGCGTGATCCTTCTACTCCCACTGGCCTGCAAAGCCCCACTTTCTTCTATCTTTTGTGTTCTTATATCAATCAGGGGTAAGGGCCTATATGCACGGTACCTTTTGTCTATCTCTTGTATCATATCCTCAGTCTCTGACCATCTCCTGTATCATGTCCTCAGTCTCTAACCATCTCTTGTATCATATCCTCAGTCTCTGACCATCTCTTGTATCATGTCCTCAGTCTCTGACCATCTCTTGTATCATGTCCTCAGTTTCTGACCATCTCCTGTATCAAGTCCATAGTCTCTGACCATCTCTTGTATCATGTCTGCAGTCTCTGACTATCTCCTGTACCATGTCTGGAGTCTCTGACCATCTCCTTTAGCAAGTCTCCAATCTCTTACTCAAACTTAAACACATTGATAATAGTATTAGCTATCTGTTTATGCCAAAGGTAGGACTGTGCCAGGGAAGCAGAGAGTGCAAAAGGGAGAACTGTGATTAGAGAGACAGGGGGGGGGGGGGGGCAGACTGCAAGGGGTACTGTGATGGGGGTGTAAAATGTGTGCCATAAATATTCTTGAAAACATTACAAATTTTTGTGGGTGTTTTTACATTTTAAATTGTAACAGATATAGGATCCGCCCCGGGTGCCAAATGCTCTAGGTACACCACTGCATAGCGGGCATCTCCCGAAGTGACACAGAGCTTGAGTGTAAAAAACCGGGCGGCCACTGTAACAAAGTCCCGCCCCTTTGACCGTCTCCTGTGATAGGCGGCACACTGATCCAATGCTGGGAAATTAAATCAGTATGACGTGTATCATAGGAGCCGGTCTAGGAGGTGGGACTTTGTTACAGAGGCTGCCCGGGAAATTCAAAAGCTCTGTGACACAGCGGGAGATCACAGCTCTGTAATCTAGGCACCGGTAAGCTACATTTGGTGGTGTAACGCTCCTGTGTTTCTTATATGGTGTGGATTTTCAGCTGCAGAAATAGTTCCACGTCAGTAGTCATGTAAGAGATATGCTGAGATACCATTCCCAACCTCAATGACTCATCATGTGTGGAAGGTCTTATTTCAGCCAGTAAATACACACAATTAGCAAGCTGGTTCCTAGAGTGACTTTATGTATGTGGTAACACAATGATGAAGGTTGAGAGATAGGTTGAGTGGAGGTGGTAGGTGATAGACACTTGAAGGTGAGACAGTAGCAGATGGATGCAGGAAGGTTTAGCAATGTTGTATATTAGCAGATGATAGAATAGCAGGTGGACATACAAAAGAGATCAACCCAGTGCAGAAAAGTAGCAGTAGTCTCAAGAGCTAGCAATCTAGTTTATGCAGATGTGATAAACAGTCTTTACTATGCAGAGCTAGATAGTGTAAGCCTAGTATAAGTTTATAGAGAAATCCCCTGCGGGGTACTTAGCACTATTAGCGATACAGCCGAAGGGTGGTTCAGGAGAGGCGGATGATCCAGTAGCGGGATACAGGGATCAGCGCAGCGAGGTTCCGTCAGCGAAGTAAGCTTGCAAGCATGGAAGCTTCAAGCAAGGTTAGCATCCAGGTAAGGGTGTTTGAACGAACACATGTGAGTGAGAACCGACGCCTTAAATAGCCATCTAGTCCGGCGCTGAGTGATGACAGCTCCAGTCTTAAAGGTGTATGCGCACCTTTCCAAAAGTAAATGGTGGGGCGCATACACTTGTGGAAAGTGTAATTTAGGGTACCAAAGGTACAACATTACAATACCCCCCCCTTAAGGCCTGCTCCTGAAGGCCTCTGGAGCTGGTTTGTCTGGGTATCTCGCATGAAAATTGCGGATTAATCTAGGGGCATGTATGTCAGAGGTGTTTAGCCAGGTGTCGTCTTGGGGCCCATAGTTCTTCCATCTAACCAAGTACTGAAGTCTTCTTCTGTAGATACGAGAATCCAGAATCTCTTTTATCTCGTATTCTTCTCCACCTTCGACTTGTACAGGAGGGGGAGGTGGAATATTAGGCCTTATTCCTTGGTCCGGAACATGGGGTTTTAGTAGCGACACATGGAAAATGGGATGGATTTTTAGGTCCATTGGCAATGTAAGCTGCACTGCAGCTTTTCCAATAAGTTTCTTGATTGGGAAAGGTCCCAAGAACAGAGGTCCAAGCTTTTTACTAGGGATCTTCAGTCTCAAGTTTTTTTGTTGAGAGCCAAACGAGGTCCCCGATAGTATACTGTGGAGAAGGTCTTCTACGAAGATCATAGTACTTCTTTTGTTGACTGTGAGCGTGTGCAATGGTAGTATTTAGTAAACCCAGAGAATCCTTTATTTGGGTAAGATAGTCTGAGGCTACTGGGTTATTTGAAGGAAGGATGCGTGGAGGGAGAATAGAGGGATGGAACCCATAGTTCAAGTAGAACGGACTCTGCTTGGTTGTACTGTGAGTTGCGTTGTTGTAGGCAAATTCTGCCAGGGGGAGAAGATCCAACCAATCATCCTGTTGGTAAGAAGTGTAACAACGTAAATACTGCTCGATGCATTGGTTGACTCTTTCAGTCTGTCTGTTGGTCTGCGGATGGTAAGGAGAAGTGAGCTTCCGCTCAATCCGTAGTATGTGACATAGTTCTTGCCAGAATTTAGAAATAAATTGGGATCCACGGTCAGACAGAAGAGTTTTTGGGATACCGTGTAATCTGAAGACATGTTTCATCAGGAGTTCTGCCGTTTGTTTGGACGAAGGTAGTCTGCGAATAGCAATGAAATGTGCCATCTTTGTCAGATGGTCCACTGACACCAAGATGGTATTAAATCCTTTGGAAGGAGGCAATTCTACGATGAAGTCCAATGACAAAACCTCCCATGGAGTTTGGGGTATTGGTAGACTGCATAGTAGGCCGGATGGTCTCGTAGTGTCAATTTTGGACCTGGCACAGACATTGCATGAAGAGACGAATTTTTGTATAGATGTTTTCATGTCAGGCCACCAGAATTGTCGAGAAATCAAATTGAAAGTCTTTGTCATACCCATATGTCCTGCCATAGGCACATCATGCGATAATTCCAAGATCTTGGTGCGTAGGGTAGGTGGTATGTAAAGTTTGTCGTTGTAGTAGAGGAAGCCTTCTGCATCAGTATTTAGTTGTGGTGGGGGTGAATCCAAACTTATACCATGCAGAACCTCTTCCTTTAAGGAACGGACAACTCCAATAATGCGTTTGTGAGGTATTATAGGAACGGAAGGGATTTCAAAGTAGTTTTCTTCAGTTAGTCGTGATAATGCATCCGCCTTTTTGTTCTTATCTGCAGGTGTGTAGGTCACTAGGAAGTTAAACCTTAGAAAGAATAGTGACCATCGTACCTGTCGATGCGAGAGAGTTTTGCTAGTCTGAAGATATTGGAGGTTTTTATGGTCCGTGTATATAATTATTGGTAGTTGGGTGCCTTCGAGTAAATGTCGCCAATTCTCCAGAGCCAATTTTATAGCAAGCAGTTCCTTTTCACCCACGGGGTAATTTATCTCGAGACTGCTCAGGGATTTAGAAAAAAAAGCGACTGGATGAAGTGGTGAAGTGTGGGTAGGTCGTTGGGAGAGTATTGCTCCTACTGCCATGTTTGACGCATCTACCTCCAGAATGTATTGGAGGGATGGGTCTGGATGGCGTAATATGGGAGCGGAAGTAAACCTTGTCTTTAACAAGTGGAAAGCCTTGTTTGCTTCTTCTGACCATTTAAATGGTATTTTTATGCTAGTGAGCTGTGTGAGGGGTCTCACAATAGCAGAAAAGTTTTTTATGAACTTCCTGTAGAAATTTGAAAATCCCAGGAATCGCTGTAGCGCCTTGCGTGTAGTTGGTGTAGGCCAATCCTGAATGCAGGATATTTTACTCATGTCCATCTCGATTCCTGTTTTGGATATGATGTAGCCTAGAAAGAGTACCTCATCTTTATGGAACAAGCATTTCTTCAGCTTCACATAAAGATTATGTGCAAGCAATCTCGATAATACAAGTCTTACATGTCTTATGTGTTCAGACAGGGTCCGTGAATATATAAGTATATCGTCCAGATATACCACAACACAGACATCTAGTAAGTCTTTAAAAATATCGTTTATAAATCGTTGGAAAACTGCAGGGGCATTGCATAGGCCGAATGGCATCACAAGATATTCGAACAATCCGTATCTAGTTCTGAATGCAGTCTTCCACTCGTGTCCATCACGGATTCGAATGAGATTGTATGCTCCTTTCAGGTCTAATTTTGAAAAATAGGTAGCTCCACGCACCTGCTCAATGAGCTCAGGGATAAGCGGTAGAGGATAGCGATCTTTTATTGTGATAGCATTCAATTTCCTGTAGTCGATGATAGGTCTGAGACTTGAATCTTTATTGCGAACAAAAAAGAGTCCTGCTGCTGTGGAAGAAGTGGAAGGTCTAATAAAACCTTTTTCCAAGTTCTCATCCAAATAGGTTTTGAGATGGGCAAGTTCATCCTGTGAAAGAGGATAAACATGACCGAACGGCAATTTGCTATTTGGGAGTAGATCAATGCTACAATCATAGTCTCGATGAGGAGGTAATGCTTGAGCATTTTTCTCAAGAAAAACCTCAGAAAGATCCTGATAACATAGTGGTGCAATCTCATCTGTCACCACAGACAGAATCTTCCCGGAAAACGGGAGGTTGCACGTTTCCTCGCAATAACAAGAAGGGAAGGTCAAGGACCGTTTCTTCCAATCTATGGTTGGTTGGTGTGTGTGCAACCAGGGAAGTCCCAACACAATGGGAAAGTGGGGTGATGGTATTAAATCGAAGGTAGAAGTCTCCCTATGAGACTCGTTAATAGTGACTAGAAGTGCTTGTGTCTGATCGGTGATCGGACCAGAGGATAACGGAACACCGGTAATAAGACTTACTGAGACAGGTTTGAGTTTAGAAATAATAGGAATTTTATTTAAAGCAGCAAAACATATATCCATATAATTTCCACAAGATCCTGTGTCAATCATGGCCTTAGTAGTAATCCTGTTCTGGTCCCACTGTAATGTCAACAAAACAGAAATGTAGGGGTTAGTGAATGAAGTTGTCAATCCTCCTAGGGAGACATGTGAACACTCACCCTTCTTTTTGTTGACTAGGGGACAGACGTTTATCTTGTGATTCGGGGATGCACAGTACAAGCAGAGATTTTCATTTCGTCTTTTGGCTTTTTCCATAGTTGATAGCGGTGGGCGTATGGTTCCTACCTCCATAGGAACGGCCAGACTCCGAGAGGAAACGGATAATGGCATTCCCATCTTTTCAGCCTTTCTTTCTCGTAGTCTTCTATCTATGGTAATACTGAGTTGTATTAATGCATCCAGGGTTTTTGGCAGATCCGCTCGGGCGAGCTCGTCCTTAACGGCTTCTGATAGGCCAAGCCTAAATTGGGTTTTCAGAGATGCATCATTCCATTCTGAATCAAGGGTCCATCTCTTGAACTCTGCGACAAAGTCTTCTACAGGCCTCCTTCCTTGTTTCAAGGATCTTAACTGAAGATCAGCAGTACTCTGCCTATTGGGGTCATCATATAGGCTAGTGAGCTCTACCAGGAACAAGGCATAGGAGTTGAGAAGCTGGTCGTTTTTCTCAAAAAGAGAATCTGCCCAGGCTCGAGGATCGCTTGATAGGTAAGAAATAATAGTACAAACCTTAATGTGATCAGTAAGGTAGGTACGAGGTTTTAGCAAAAAAGTAACTCACATGCGTTTTTAAATTCGCGAAATTTTTTGCGATCGCCTCTAAATACCAAAGGGGGATTTATCTTGGGTTCAGGGGACTGAGCAGAGGTAAGTTGTGTCAGTCTAATTACCTGTTGCGACAGAGCCTGATTGTCTTCTTTTAATTCAGCAAGTGCGTGTATTAACGCAGATACTTGCTGTTTTAATTGTGTCACCTGAGTGGCTATTTCTGCTGAATCCATTTTTTTGGTTCGTTCAATCTGTAACGCTCCTGCGTTTCTTATATGGTGTGGATTTTCAGCTGCAGAAATAGTTCCACGTCAGTAGTCATGTAAGAGATATGCTGAGATACCATTCCCAACCTCAATGACTCATCATGTGTGGAAGGTCTTATTTCAGCCAGTAAATACACACAATTAGCAAGCTGGTTCCTAGAGTGACTTTATGTATGTGGTAACACAATGATGAAGGTTGAGAGATAGGTTGAGTGGAGGTGGTAGGTGATAGACACTTGAAGGTGAGACAGTAGCAGATGGATGCAGGAAGGTTTAGCAATGTTGTATGATAGCAGATGATAGAATAGCAGGTGGACATACAAAAGAGATCAACCCAGTGCAGAAAAGTAGCAGTAGTCTCAAGAGCTAGCAATCTAGTTTATGCAGATGTGATAAACAGTCTTTACTATGCAGAGCTAGATAGTGTAAGCCTAGTATAAGTTTATAAAGAAATCCCCTGCGGGGTACTTAGCACTATTAGCGATACAGCCGAAGGGTGGTTCAGGAGAAGCGGATGATCCAGTAGCGGGATACAGGGATCAGCGCAGCGAGGTTCCGTCAGCGAAGTAAGCTTGCAAGCATGGAAGCTTCAAGCAAGGTTAGCATCCAGGTAAGGGTGTTTGAACGAACACATGTGAGTGAGAACCGACGCCTTAAATAGCCATCTAGTCCGGCGCTGAGTGATGACAGCTCCAGTCTTAAAGGTGTATGCGCACCTTTCCAAAAGTAAATGGTGGGCCGCATACACTTGTGGAAAGTGTAATTTAGGGTACCAAAGGTACCGGAACATTACAGGTGGGCACTGGTAAATTGCATTTAGAGGGCACTGGTAGGCTGCATTTGGTGGGCACTGGTAAGCTGCATTTGGTGGGCACTGTTAAGGCTCCATTTGGTGGGCACTCGTAAGCTGCATTTGGTGGGCTCTGGTAGGCTGCATTTGGTGGGGACTGGTAAGCTGCATTTGGTGGGCATTGGTAAGCTGCATTTGGTGGGCACTGGTAGGCTGCATTTGGTGGGTATTGGTAAGCTGCATTTGGTGGGCACTGATAGGCTGCATTTGGTGGGCACTGGTAAGTTGCATTTGGTGGGCACTGGTAGGCTGCACTTGGTGGGCACTGGTAGGCTGCATTTGGTGGGCACTGATAAGGCTGCATTTGGTAGGCTCTGGTAAGCTGCATGTGGTGGGTACTGGTAAGCTGCATTGGTGGGCTCTGGTAAGCTGCATTTGGTGGGCACTAGTAGGCTGCATTTGGTGGGCACTGGTAGGCTGCATTTGGTGGGCACTGGTAAGCTGCATTTGGTGGGCACTGGTAATCTGCATTTGGTGGGAACTGGTAGGCTGCATTTGGTGGGCACTGGTAAGCTGCATTTGGTGGGCTCTAGTAAGCTGCATTTGGTGGGCACTGGTAGGCTGCATTTGGTGGGCTCTGGTAGACTGCATTTTGTGGGCACTGATGAGGCTGCATTTGGTGGGCACTGATGAGGCTGCATCAATGCATTGATCTCTTGTATCATATCCACAGTCTTTGACCATCTCTTGTATCAAGTCTGCAATCTCTTACCATCTCCTGTCTGGGGGCTCTGTCTAACAGATGCTCTCTCTGTGTCCATTAGAGAGACCCCATCCAGTTCCCATTAGAGTATTCTGCTTCTCTTACTGTAATTTGTTTATTGTTAAGAGATCGTGGAAGGGTCCCGGGGTAAGGAAGACTTCTTAGAGGAGCATCTCTGTGTTTAAGCCATTGCCATAGAAACATTTGTAAAGGGGAGCAGTTAGTAAGATGACCACGCCCATGTGGGGAAGCCAGAAAAATTTCTGCACCCAGGCATCTGTGACCCTAGGATCGGCCCTGGTTCGTTTCTGTCCCAAGGAGGTTTAGGGTCCCCGTCACCCCCCCCCCCAATAAAGATTAAACCCCCTGATCACCCCCAGTTAACCCCTTCATTGCCATGCCACAGTGTCACTTTTATAGTGTACAGTTTTTTTTTCTGATCACTATTATTAGTGACACAGGTGACATTAGCTAGTGTTAGCATCAGTCTAAAATAGCGCAGATCCCCGGCGCATAGTTAGAAATAACCCCTTGATTACCACACACACACACTTCCAACGTCCCCATAGTTTAGGGTTCCCAAAATGCTGTGTTTGCACGATCAGCACTGATTCCTGCCAGCACCTGCGTTTAACCCCTTCCGCACAGCCCACCCCACCCCACCCAGGCAAGTGTAGTAATCAATAGATTACTGTCACTTACAAAAAACACAACACACAAAACCGCTGTGTTAGCAGAGTCAGGCCTGATCCCTGCTAGCATTAGCAAGTTTTTTTTGGTAGCGGTTGAAATAGTCCTTGACAACCAGGTGCTTTTATTACCTGTGAGTCACACTACTGTACCGGTAAATTTAGTTACCAAAATGTCCAAACGTTGGTACAGTAGTGTAGAGGCTTACAGTATACTGACCATGTCAGATGAGAGCGATGGGGAAGCCTCACTGGCAGAATCAGGGTCAGTATACGAACCTGATGACAGCAGCGGCTCCCTGACAGATAGCTCCAATGACAGATGGGTCCCTGTTAGACCCAGGTGTACCCGACCCCATTCAAGAGTTGTTGAGATGCAGGAATCGCAGGGTGCTTGTATGGAGCAGAGTGTCGGTACTAGTGCCGCTCATCCTTCTGGCGGCCTGGCAAGCGGCCTAGTACACCCTGGACCTAGTACAACCAGCACTGCAGTAACACTTTGTGACGTGGCGAGTCCTATAAGTGCAGTTGAAGCTGGTGCGGTGGCTAGCATGAGTAGTGGCCCGCAGCCACCGCGTATTCGAAGACAGGCCCATAGAGCCCATAGTGCCCTCCCTGATACGCTGGCATATCCCAATTGGCAACCCACTGATTCGAATGCGCCCGTACTTCCCCCATTCGCTGCCCAACCTGGAATCCACGTGGAGACAGCTGGTTTTACGCCCCTGAACTTTTTTGAGCTGTTCTTCACGGAAGATCTTTTCGGATCTATTGTGGATCAATCAAATTTATATGCACAACAATTCATCGCCGCCAACCCAAATTTGCCCCTTGCCAGACAATTCGCCTGGAAACCTATAACGGTTCCCGATTTTAAAATCTTTCTGGGCCTTTCCCTCAAAGTGGGCATAACCAAAAAGAGTGAATTGCGGCTATATTGGTCCACTAGCCCACTTCACCATATGCACGTGTACTCCTCCTCCATGTCCAGGGCGAGATACGAGCAAATTCTGCGATTTATGCATTTCAGTGACAATGAAATCTGGCGTTCTCGGGGAGACCCTGAATATGATCGGCTGCACAAAATTCGGCCCCTCATAGACCACTTCAATCAGCGGT
Source organism: Pelophylax lessonae (assembly GCF_965119305.1). NCBI lineage: Eukaryota > Metazoa > Chordata > Amphibia > Anura > Ranidae > Pelophylax > Pelophylax lessonae. Next base: position 471,741,243 of record NC_138770.1, on the reverse strand, counting down.
TTGCAGCCTTGTTTACGCCCGAACAAGTTGTCTGCGTTGACGAGTCCCTGATTAAATTTACTGGCCGCCTTGCTATGAAACAATACCTCCCCAGCAAGCGTGCCAAGTACAGGGTCAAGCTGTTCAAGCTCTGTGACAGGGCCACAGGCTATACAGTTAGTTTCCGGGTCTATGAGGGAAAAGATAGCACTGTGGAGCCCCCCAACTGCCCACACTACATAGGGAGTAGCGGAAAGATAGTTTGGGACTTGGTGTCACCCTTATCCGGAAAGGGGTACCATTTGTACGTGGACAACTTTTACACAAGCGTGCCACTATTTAGTCACCTTCTCGATTAACAAATTGGCGCATGTTGCACCGTGCATTCTAATCGCCGGGGCTTCCCCCAACGGCTTGTAAATTCCCGTCTTAGTCGGGGGGCGAGAGCCTGCTTGAAAATGGACAAATTGCTTGCAGTGAAGTGGAGGGATACAAGGGATGTTTTCGTTCTGTCCTCTCCCAGACACGACAATCCAAATTTCTACGGCAACTGGCGTTATGGAGAAACCCCTCTGTGTCCACGACTACAACCTTAATATGGTAGGGGTGGACCATAACGATCAGCTTTTGGTGCCGTATTTAGTTGTCCGTAAAGCCAGACGCTGGTACAAAAAAGTGTCTGTTTATTTATTCCAATTGGCTATGCTGAACGCCTTTTTCCTATACAGGGCGTCAGGACGAACTGGATCCTTCCGAGAATTCCAGGAAGCGATCATCAAAGCCTACCTGTACCCAGGAGGTATGCCTGCCCAACTTCCCCTTCCAGATGCAGTGAGACGGCTGCATGAGAGGCATTTTCCGAATGTCCTCCCGAGTACCCCTACCCAAACACACCCCCAAAGAAGATGTCATGTCTGTAGCAGGCGCGGATTTAGGCGTGACACCCGTTATTATTGTCCCACCTGTCCTGACCAACCTGGTCTCTGCATCAGGGACTGTTTCCGTTGCTACCATACACTAGTGGAGTTTTAGTGTAGGGTACAGCACGACACAGTGTAGGGCACACTAACACAGGGTCTCGAAAGTTGTTTGATGGCTATCGACATTTTGAGAGACCCAAATTTGAAAATTGCAGTCCACAAAAAAAAGAAATATGAAATAAAAAACCAAAAACAGTTGTCATGTCAGTTATTTTTATGTTCTTCTACTCTTGCTACTGTACTTCGTTTGTTTTTCATTCTTTGGTTAACCTGTTTCTCTTGCAGGTACCCGTCAGCTGCCACACTGATTTTATAAATTCTGACACAAACAGCGATTGCGCTCAGCATATATGGATACCTCTGATGGCAGCAGCTGTGGTAGGCTGATTTCACCACTGCAGTTAAAATACCTTTAGGTATACGTGGAATATTGTCATGTATACCCACCATTAAATGAGTGGGTTTGGCTGTTGGGCGGTTAATGGTGTGTAATACTATACAATATTCCTGTGGTGATTTCTGTTAGGTTCTCTTTTTTTTCGTTCAGCCCACAGGCTGCATTAAAAAAAAAAAAACCTACACTATATGCCCAACAAGGACCAGCAATGTACTGGTACGTTGCTGGACTTTGAGTGGTTATACCAGGATGATGCCTGCAGATTTAGTCATCATTTGTATCATTTTGTACAGCCAGCAGTCGGCTTACATGTAAAAGCAATCCTAGCAAATAATTGGCCGCTAGACTGCTTTTACATGCAGTGGGAGGGGACTCCCCCCCCCTCCCGCCGCCTTCCGTGGTTTTTCTCGGGCTCTCCTGTCCCACCGGTTAACCCGAGAGTGCAGCCGGTGGTTCAATTATCTAACCATAGAGCTGATTGGAGATGAGAATGGCTCCAATCCTCTCTATAGCCTAAGATACCGGAAGCTACGAGCATTTTATGACTTCTGTTTCGCCAGAAATAAACAGCGCCATTGGGAAATTGGGAAAGTATTTTATCACACCAATTTTGGTGTGGTCAGATGCGTTAAGGTCAGAAGAGAGATCTAGAGTCTAAAAGACCCCAATTTTTTTAAAAAAAGAGTACCTGTCACTACAGATTGCTATCATAGGGGATATTTAACCATTTGCCGTCTGCTCACTCGAGCACTACTGCGGTAAAGTGGTTGGTTATCGTCTGGCGACGTAGACCTACGTCACCAGACAATCACCCTTCTCGGCGCCGCGCGCGCGCCGCCGGAGGCTCGCTCCCACTGTGTTCAGTCACAGCGGGAGTGGGGCCAGGGGAGGAGCAGTGGCGATCGCCGCTGCTCTTCCCCGATCGTCGGGGAATCGAGTGTGGAGATCCGCCTGCTTGTGTAAACACAAGCGGGCGGCTCTCCTAAGTGACAGGCAGGGACAGATTGCAGGGTTCAGCATAGCTGAACCCTGGATCTGTCCTTGTGTCACTCAGTCCCCTCCCCCCACACACGTTAATAAGCACCAGGCATACATTAACCCCTCCCTCTCCAATAAAATTAACCCCTTCCCTGCCAGTGTCATTTTTACAGTAACAGTGCATATATATATATATAGCACTGATTACTGTAGTAATGTCACTGGTACCCCCAAAAGTGTCAAAAATGTCAGTCAGGGGTCCGATCTGTCCGCCAAAATGTCGCAGTCCCGCAAAAAAAATCGCAGATCGCCGCCATTACTCGTTAAAAAAAAAGAAACACCAAAAATGACAGAAATCTTTCCCTTAGTTAGTAAACGCAATAACTTTTGCGCAAACCAATCAAAATACGCTTATTGTGATTTTTTTTACCAAACATATGTAGCATAAAACAAATTGGCCAAAAATTAAAAAAATTTTGATTTTTACATTTTTTTGGGGGGAATTTCTTTAAAAAAAAATGTGAAAAATATTGTTATTTTTTCAAAATTTACGCCCTTTTTTGTTTATAGCGCAAAAAATAAAAATCGCACAGGTGATCAAATACCACCAAAAGAAAGTTCTGTTTGTTGGAAAAAAAGGGCGTAAATTTCGTTTGGGTATGGCATCGCACGACCGCGCAATTGTCAGTTAAAGTTGCACAATGCCGAATCTCAAAAAGTGGCTCAGACGTAAGACAGCAAAATCCTCTAGTGGTAAAGTGGTTAAATTCACCGTGATAACATTAAAAATGAGTAAAAAAAAAAAATGAAAGGAAAGGTGTCAAAATAATATAAAAAAGCAAAATAAATAAAAAAAAAAATCAAGCCCCTGCTGTTCCCCCGTGCTTGCGCACAAAGGTGCACGCAAGCGTTGGTCTAGTGTCATATGTAAACCGCAATTGCAGCATGCATGTGAGGTATTGCCGCGAATGCCAGGTCGAGGGCAGTAATTCTTGCAATAGACCTCCTCTGTAATGCCCCATACACACGTGCAGATTATCTGCAGACTTTTGTCTGCAGACTTACCTTTTCTATGTAGTGCAAGGGCCTGCCGGATTGCATACAAATTGAAAGTGATTAGGTTTGACCTCATATTATATGGTTTTGGTAAGTCTGCAGACAAAAGTCTGCAGATAATCTGCACGTGTGTATGGGGCATAAGTCTAAAGTGGTAACCTGTAAAGACTTTTAAAGGCTTTTAAAAATGTACATAGTTTGTTGCCACTGCACAGGCCTGTGCAATTTTTAAAGCATGTCATGTTTGGTATCTATGTACTTGGCATAAGATCATCTTTTAAATTTTACCAAACAATTTGGAATTATATAGTGTATTTGTGCATTAAATTTAAAAAAAATGTATTTTTTTTCGCAGAAATTGCGTTTGGAAAATCTGTGCGCAAATACCATGTGACAAAAAAATTTTCAACATCCACCATTTTGTTCTATAGGGCCTCTGCTTTAAAGAAATATATAATGTTTGGGGGTTCAAAGTAATTTTCTAGTAAAAAAAAAATATTTTTTTCATGTAAACAAAAAGTCACAGAAAAGGCTTGGTTTTCAAGTAGTTAGAAGAGTGGGTGATGTGTGGCTACGTAAGATTGAGCATAAAATGCCGGGACAGTTCAATTACCCCCCAAATTACCCCTTTTTGAAAAGTAGACACCCAAAGCTATTTGCTGAGAGGCATATTGAGGTGACAATTTGATTTTTTTTTTTTTACAGAAAGTTGTCACTAAATGATATATTGCTCACGCATGCCATGGGTATATGTGAAATGACCCCCCAAAATACATTCTGCTGCTTCTCCTGAGTACAGAGATACCCCATGTGTGAGACTTTTTGGCAGTCTAGCCACGTAGAGGACCCCAAAAACCAATCCGCACCTTCCGGCTTTCTAAGGGCGTAAATTGTTGATCTCACTCCTTATTACCTATCACACTTTTGAAGGCCATGAAATGCCAAGATGGCACAACCCCCCCCCCCCCCCAGATTACCCCATTTTGCAAAGTAGACACTCCAATCTATTTGCTGAGAGGCATGGTGAGTATTCTGCAGCTCTCATTTTTTTGGGAAAATGAAGAAAAAAAAGGAAAAATGCATTTTTTTCCTGTTTTTTCAATTTCCAAAACTTTGTGACAAAAAGTGAGATCTGCAAAACACTCAACATGCTTTCTGCAAATAGCTTAGGGTGTCTACTTTCCGAAAAGGGGTTATTTGGAGGGGGGGGGGGGGGGTTGTGCTGTCTTGGCATTTTATGGCCTCCGAAACTGTGATAGGTAGTCAGGAGTAAAATCAACAATTTACGCCCTTGGAAAGCCTGAAAGTGGTGATTGGTTTTCGGGTCCTGTACTCGGCTAGACTGCAAAAAAGTCTCACACATGGGGTATCCCTGTACTCAGGAGAAGCAGCAGAATGTATTTTGGGGTGTCATTTCTCATAGACCCATGGCATGTGTGAGCAATATATCATTTAGTGATATATGTGAAAACTGTGATGGGTAGTGAGGAGTAAAATCAAAAATTTACGCCATTAGAAAATCTGCAGATGGTGATTGATTTTTGGGGTCTCGTACACAGCTAGGCTCCCAAAAAGTCTCACACATGGGATATCCCCATACTCAAGAGAAGTGGCAGAATGTATTTTGGGGTGTCATTCCAAATATACCCATGTCATGTGTGAGAAATGTATCTTTTAGTGACAACTGAGTGTTAAAAAAAAAATGAAAAAAAAAATTTAATTTTCCCAAAAACTTGTGGCAAAATATGAAATATTCCATGGACTCACCATGCCTCTCAGCAAATATCTTGAGGTATCTACTTTCCAAAATGGGGTCATTTGAGGGGGTTTTGGGGTATCTTGATATTTCAGGGCCTCCTAAACCGTTATAGGTAGTGAGAAAATACAATGAAAAATGTACGCCCTTTGAAATTCTGATGGTGGGGATTGGTTTTCGGGGTCCCGTACACAGCTAGGCTCCCAAAAAGTCTCACATATGTGGTATCCCTGTACTCAGGAGAAGCAGCAGAATATATTTTGGGGTGTAATTACGCATAATACCCATGGCATGTGTGAGCAATATATCATTTCATTGTCAACTTTGTGTAAAAAAAAAAAAAACATTATTTTTTTTTTTAGTCATTTTTCAAACACCTGTGACAAAAAAATGAAATATTCAATGAGCTCAACATGCCTCTCAGGACATTCCTTAGGATGTCTACTTTCCAAAAAGTGGTAATTGGGGGGGGGGGGGTTTGTACTGCCCTGTCATTTTAGCACTTCATTAAAAATGAGATAGGCAGTCAGAAATTAAAGCTACGTAAATTCCAGTATTTACACCATAGTTTGTAGACACTATAACTTTTGTGCAAACCAATAAAAATACGCCATAGAGATTTTTTTTGTCAAAGACATGTAGCTAAATACATTTTGGCCATAGGAAACTACTATATCTTGACGGAAAAGGTATTCACTATAGCACGCAGTGAATACATAGTCACAAAATCAAGTTCACTATAGGCACACATAAATCAGTAGTCGTGGTAGAAGCAAGTGAATTGCACATGGAAATAATGTTTAGAGCTAAAGCTCATAGATTAAATTGCTCCTAAACATGTGGTATATTGTTTGGAGATGATCTGCTTTTCAATTTTCTGAAATATTGTTGTGAAAGCAGGATGTTTGAAAGTCTGAGAAGAAATAAATTCACCATGTTTATAGAACTCTGTACTGACAAATCTGAGCATGCCAAGTTGTAGTCACAAGCCTACACTCATTTTGTTTTAGGCCCCTACTATAGTGAATTCTGAAAAGTGTGAATGCCAAACAAGCGTTCACGACTGTGAATTTGTGAGAGCTAGTAAACTATATACTACTTATTTATAAATGCAAGTGTCAACCATTGATTCTCATTGTATAACTGAGAATACATTTTAATTTTGAGATGAACTCTTTAATTCCTAAAATAAATCGTCCTTGCTGGGTTTTTATGTTGTGTAGCACTGCCCCCTAGGGAGCTGCTGAGATTGGATTCCCCTGGGTCACCCATAGCAACAGTCTGTAATGTTATGACTTTAACACTTGGCTCAGGCAATACAGTCCAGGGGATTTGTTTTTTTTTCATGTTTTATTTTAGAACGTGATGAGTGGGATACTTCAATTTGAACTATGCACAATGTAGAGGACATCTATCTGTAGAGTATGCGGCAAGGCTCCTGCTTCCCTCTGCAACTGATGTGAAGATAGTGAAAATGATCCTGCTGTGTTTGAACCTTCAGGGTCCTAAACTTGGCACCCCCTTTCTCACTTGCTGTGTGTGTTGGCTTCTGTCCACTGACTCTCACTGGAGTGATCCCCTTCCTGGGCAGACCCCTGGCAAGCTCCCTCACAGACACTGTTTTTCCTCAGGTTGCTCTGCCTCTTGCTCCACTGTCAGTCTCCACTGGACCTTCCAGCTCAGCACCACACTTCTGGTCTACTAGGCCGACCGCCTGTGACCACCTTCCACATTGACAGGAGGAGAGACAGCCGTCACCCTCTTCCTGGGACCTGGCTTTGGCTTCCTGCCCAAAGACGCCCTGTCACATGTGCCCCTGGCTTTTATCACCTATCCCAGGATGCACTGCGATTGTGCCCTCCCACTGGGACAGCCACTGTGTCACTGGCAGGGTTTCCTCCACTGTCCAACAGGCTCCCCCATTGGACACAGTGGGGACACTCCCTCAGACCAAGTGAATCACACATGGACACATGTAACAGGCAAAACTACTGATCAGGTTCCCCTGATAAGCAGATGGAGCAAACAATGCTTTTACCTAGCACCTACCTAGGAGGGTGCTACTGTTGCTTCTTATTCCTTTTTTTAAATAATGCTAGTAATGTGTAATGTTTTCCTGTTTTTGGAATAGAAATACACTGAACAAAATTATAAACGCAACACTTTTGTTTTTTGTTATTGCACAGGTGTGCAATAATCATGATGTCTAATTAGCATCTTGATATGCCAAACCTGTGAGGTGGATGGATTATCTCCGCAAAGCAGAAGTGCTCACTAACACAGATTTAGCCAGATTTGTGAACAATATTTGAGAGAAATAGGCCTTTTGTGTACATAGAAAAAGCCTTAGATCTTTGAGATCAGCTCATGAAAAATGGAGTCAAAAACAAAAGTGTTGCTGGGCATACACAATGCACATGGCAGTATATATATATATATTCTTTTATATATATATATATATATATATATATATATATATATATATATATATATACTGCCATGTGCATTGTGTATGCCCAGTGACTTTGCCATTTGTGAAATATCTTTTGTTACACTGAGCATGCTCAGCCACTTTGCTATTTGAGCCATATCTCTGGTAAACTGAGCATGCTCAGAGACTTAGCTGTGTGACATGTGATAAGTAAATGGTAGATAATGCACTTGTTTTGTTCCATCTCACATAAATCTAAACCAAAACTCCCACAGCTGTCTTCACAAACCACACACAATACCATTGCTGATGCAAATTTAAAATGAGTAACAATTTCGTGCGTTGTTTAGTATTTCCAAATGATCATAATTTTCACCACAAAAATGTATTATGTGTACCAACATCATTAATCCAAATCAAAATGTCATTAACAAAAATGTAACCCCACTATTCTACACTCACACAACAAATATCACAGAAAAAATCAAGAAACAGCACCCATGCCTGTTGTAATTCAACCACCTATAGGTAAATGCCTAAATAAATGTAGTATTTAGGTGTAGGCGGAGAAGGACAATAAGCAGCCTTTATAAATTCCACACCAGCATCAATTGCAGCCTCTTACTAAGCGAAAAGCCCCAAAATTAGAGATGGTCCTATAGGAGCATGCTGACAGTAATCAGCCATACCCAGCCTTGGACCCAGATGGAATATCACAGAAACTGGGTGGTTAATGGCAATCAGGACTTCCAGGGTACATCTGCATTGATTATTTTTTTTGTATCCCAGGGACTTAGGGTTGTTTAACACCACAGAGATGGAGGCTCCATGCATGTGGCAGCACAGTGGCTAACTGGTTAGCACTTCTGCCTTGCAGCACCGGGGTCATTGGTTAGAATCCCAAACATGCCACTATCTGGTTAGAGGTTTGTATGTTCTTCCTCTGTTGTAGTGTTATAGCTTTTTTTCACAAGGTATTACGTTTCTGATGGGTTTCACATAATAGAAAATCACATTATAATTAAAGCGAGTGTGGGTTTTACACCAAATCTATAACAGTATTTTGGTCAGATATGGATTTATAAGTATGGTGTGATCCTGCACCCATATTTAAATGTTGGATGCTGACAATGAATGTTCTTGTCAACAATTTGTGTGAAGTAATGCCCCGTACACACGTGCAGATTATCTGAAAACTTTTGTCTGCAGACTTACCAAAATCATATAATATGAGGTCAAACCTAAACACTTTCAATTTGTATGCAATCCGGCAGGCCCTTGCACTACATAGAAAAGGTAAATCTGAAGACAAAAGTCTTCAGATAATCTGCACGTGTGTACGGGGCATAACCCTCACAAAGTGGACATTTCCTGCTTTGTATCCTCCACATGCCCAACAACTCAGAACGTGAATTGTTTTGTTTTTGGTATCCCTGATCATGGCCAGAGACTTGGACATTTGATCTTTTCCATTATACACTGCACAGATTTTTTTTTTTCATTTGCCAAGAGTGTGTTTTCCTGATCAACAGGTGTGAGTACTTGAGGTATACACGAAGAGACAGAATGAATTACACCGGTGGGAGTGTTCTTTAATGGGTGGGTGTAGGTGTGCTATCAATCCAACCTATGTTATATAAAGGTCTGCACTAGTGCGGTTTGCTTTGCCTGAGAAGAGGCCAGATTATTTGCGGGCAGGGTGCTATAGTGTACATAAAGACCCACACCGGTTGTGGTTTGATGAATATTTTGTGTTTGCAGTAATTGTTTTGCATTTTGGCCCTCAAAAGTGGATTTTTGTGTGTCTTTGTCCGGTGTGACCATGCGTTTCTTGTTTGTGAGCATCGGCTGACTCTTATAATTACTTACAAATCTCACGCGTTGGACAACTCCTAATGTTGATCTAGTTTTCTAAAGTGTTTTTTATAAAAATGAAGCTTCCTGCTAACCCTAACCATAGATGTATGTGTCTGTGTATTTAGAGGGGAGTAGTTATTGTGTTGCCTTTTATTTTGTGAAATTTTATATCTTGTCTGTTTTTGTTTCTTTACTCCTGCAATTTTAGACCCCATTCAGACTAGCGCGACTTGTCAGCCTGACCAGTCACGGTCGCTCGCTCGCCATTGAGTAGTACAGGACCCGTTCTAATAGGAGCGACAAGTCGCTCCGACTTAGAAAAAGGGTCCTGTACTACTTTGGGGCGACCTGGGAGCGACTTGCATAGACTTCCATTATGTGAAGTCCCTGCAATTCGCGGTGCACAGACTTCACAGGTCACCCCTCGAAGTTGGATTGCCTCAGTGTGAACCGGCTCTTAATGGGGTGGGGTGGCGAGAGTTTTATACCCTGAAATATTTGACATAGTGCTCAGCTTATTTTTGTCCCTGCTGTACACTATGAAATTTAAGGTGTGTCCCATTTAGGTGTTTCTCTTCTAGATTGTTAGCTGTTTAGAGTAGGGCTCTTCTAACCATATTGTAAAGTGCTGTAAAAAATGTTGCAACATTGAGTGCCGGTTCACACTATAGCGTGTGCGGCGATCGCATGTAATATCGGAGCGCACTGCTCCTTCATTACATGCGATCGGATGTGCAGTGCGAATTCAGCCATACACTTTGTATGGCTAAATTCGCACTGCACCCGCACAAAAGTCGCACATGACCCTTTTTTTCAGCCGCATCAGGATCGGATCGCACAGTGGTTCACACTTGTGCGATCCGATCCTGTGCGAACTGTCAGATCGCACTGCGATATGTGATCAAACTGGGGGTGTCGTTAACATTTCATTGATACCCCCTGCGTATCGCATATGGCTGTGTGAACTGCCAGATGTGCGGGTGCGATGCAGGAACAGGCTGCGAATTCGCAGCCTTCCCGCATCGCACAAGTGTGACCCGACACTTAATGCCAGTCAACTTTTTGGGCAAAGTAACTGAATGTACAAAATAGTGTTCCTATTTTCCAAATAAAATGTAGAATCGGTTTTACTTTTGTTAATCCTCAAAAAAAAAATATATATATATATATATTTTATGAGTGGAATGTATTGTTAACACACCTTCCAATCTCTATTAAATCTACTTTGCTACAAAATAATTAATAATTAAATAGAGAAAAAAAGTGTAAATCCAAAACTAAAAGAGCAAGCTTTTAACAGCTCCAGTGCTGATTTTTAGGTTCCAATGATTTTTGCTATGAAGTGGTGATAAAATACCAAAAGAAGAAAGCTCTATTTATAGGGAAAAAATGACACAAATGTTATTTGGGTACAGTGTTGCTCGACTGTGCAATTTTGAGTTAAAGTAACGCAGTGCTGTATCGCAAAAAAAATGACCTGGTCCTAAAGGGAGGGTAAATCTTCTGTAGGTCAAGTGGTTAAACTTTAAAGTATGAGTAAATTAAGTACAATGAAATGTCAAATTTGATAAAAGATGCATTTGTACTTTTGCTTCCTACAAATCTTAGTAACATTTTTAAACAGTGCTAAAAATCTAAAACATAAGAATGAAGTAAAGTCTTCATTCCTCACAAATTTTCAGCTGTGTCTTAGTAAAGAAACTGCTTGTAAGTTCTATTTAACAACTGCTCTTATTTTTGAACTGTGTCCAGCACTGTGTGTTTGCTGTCTGTAATATGATCTGAAGTAAGAGAAGGATATTTCGTTTGCTTTTCTGGAAATTCCCAAGGACATATGCTAATGCAGTTTATGCCAATGATAAATCCAGTAAAAAAAAAAAAAAAAAACTGAACATGGGATCCTTTTTTTTCTCTAGCAAACTGTGACCTTTGAAACCGGCTTTTCAAGTGGCAACAGTTGAGACGTCAGCATATCGTCCTACTTCTGGCATAACCTGATAATGTTGTTATACACTGAATACAATTAGCTCTTTGTTATTTTTTAAATCTACATTTGTACCTGCTTACACTATGTTTTTTTTTTGTCAAGGTAAAGTGATACTAAAGTCTTGTTTTTTTTTTTTTTTAATTAAAAATAACAAACATGTCATACTTACCTGCTGTATGCAGTGGTTTTGCACAGAGCAGCCCAGATCCTCCTCTTCTCGGGCCCTTCTTCAGTGCTCCTGGCCTCTCACTCCTGGTGAGTGCCCCCACGGCAAGCAGCTTGCTATGGGGTCACCGGACCTGAGCCACAACTTCCTGTGTCCATTGAGACACAGAACCACCCCATTTCTTTCCTCTTTGGCTGACTGACTTTGACAGCAGCGGGAGCCAATGGCGCTGTGCTGCTGTCTTAGCTAATGAGGAGGGGAGTCCCGGACTGCTGAGTCTCTCGTACAACATTGCTGGGTCTAGATGGCCCTCAGGTAAGTATTAGGGGACCCTAGCAGGCTGCTGCACACAGGAGGCGTTTTATCTTAATGCAGAAAATGCATTAACCACTTAAGCCTCGGAAGATTTTACCCCCTTCCTGACCAGGGGGTTTTTTGCAATTTTTTACTGTGTGACTTTAACGGACAATTGCGCGGTCGTGCGACGCTGTACCTAAACTAATTTGGCGTCCTTTTTTTCCCACAAACAGAGCTTTTTTTTGGTGGTATTTGATCACCTGTGCGATTTTTATTTTTATTTTTTTTTGATCATGCGCTATAAACAAAAAAAGAGCGTAAATTTTACAAAAATAAAAAATTTTCACATTTTTTATATGAAATTCCCCAAAAAAAAATGTAAAAATCAAAATGTTTTAACATTTTCGGGACAATTTGTTTTATGCTAGATATGTTTGGTAAAAAAAATTGCAAAAGGCGTATTTTGATTGGTTTGCGCAAAAGTTATCGCGTTTACTAACAAAGGGAAAGATTTTTGTAATTTTTGGTGTTTTTTTTTTTTAACGAGTAATGGCGGCGATCTGCAATTTTTTTTTTTTTTTTTTTGCGGGACTGCGACATTGCGGTGGACAGATCGGACCCTTGACTGACATTTTTGACACTTTTGGGGTTACCAGTGACATTACTGCAGTAATCAGTGCTATACATATGCACTGTTACTGTAAAAATGACACTGGCAGGGAAGGGGTTAACTGTATTGGAGAGGGAGGGGTTAAGTGTGTCCTAGGGGCGTGTTTCTAACTGTGATGGGACATGGCTACTAGTGTAAAAACAGAGATCAACGGTCCTACATAGTAGAACCGTCTGATCTCCATTTTTACACAGGGGAGAATGACAGGCGGCTTGTTTACATTAGCCGCCTGCCTTTCTCCCTTCCCGGTGAACGATCGCGAGTGACCGGCGGACATCGGGTCCGCCGGTCACACGCACTGACTTGTTAGGGAACGAGCCGGGGTGGGCGCGCGCTCGCCCGCTATTGGCTCACAAGCCAGTGACAGGCTAGTGACGTACCGGTACATCACTTTGCCTGGCCGGGGCTGACCACCGCAGTATATGTACGGCAAGATAAAAAAAAAAACTTCTGCCTTTACAACCACTTTCATTTCTGATCAATACACTTTTTATTCATCAAATTGAAAAAATAATCTCTTTTACAGTTAATATTACAACGTGCAAAGGAAAACTGGAAATTACATAAAAGTTATGGAATGAGATATTTCTTAAGGGCAGTATAAAATGATCGCTGCTATAAGCTGCGTGAGTGGTGATGCAAGGAGCATTGACATTCTTTTTCTCCTTGGAATGTAATGCTAGCACTGCAGCAGACACACAGTCATTCCAGAACCCTGCATGACTGTATAAAAGCCTGGAACGCTGGCAGTGAGCCATTTTTAAAAGTGCTCTCTTTTCTACCAATGCTTTGCTCTTCAGTTCACGTAAGCAAGTATCAAGTTTTCAAGAAGGGCCTTGGAAAGGAAAAGCTCCCAGCCTTTGGTTAGTGATGTACTTAACAATTAATGTACACTCTTAATAAATCAAGTTTGTGTTTGATTTGAACATTTCATTGTAGTAACACATTCCATTTTAAAAAATCTTTAAAGGATAACTAAAGGCAAAACATCTTTTTTTGTCGTTTTGGATAGAGTGGAGAGAAATTAGAAAATCTGTCAGGTTTTTATTGCTCCCTTTAGAGAGATTTGCCCTCTCTATTTGTTCTGTTTACCATTTTCACAGAGAAATCTACCAATTGGGCACATTCCCTCACTTTGGAGGGATTTCCTCTAATTTTCTGTTTTGGCTATGGGACAGGAAGTGAGAGAAATCTTTCCAATGGGACACAAAAAATTATCAGGGGTTATAACCCTCCCTTTACCTGCCCTATGCACGAGTTAAAAATATTTAGTTTAATTTCATTAGTATATCAACCCTTTTGTATGCACAAACCTATTCATTCGGATTTAGTTAAAAATAGGGAAGAAGTTTGGATTTGCCTGAACATGAATTCACAGCGAAATTCCAGAATAACAATTCTCCATCAAACTGGTGAATTTTGGTTGAACTACTTGTCAGAAAATGTTAATGCAAAGCCATGATGCCTCACACATAATACAGTGTATACAAGGTTTGTGGATGGGGTGTGTCATTTTGGTTTCTTACATACAGTACACATGATGGGGGGCTCAAGCTATGGCTGATGTGGAGAAAGCAAACTTTTTTTTTTTTTGCTGAGATCTTAATAGGTTCTGTCTTGTGACCTGTAGCCATTTAGCCTCCATTCCTAGGTCCACATCTTACCTTAAAGCAACACCTGGGGAACCCCTTATAACCTCGGGATGCCACCATAGAGTATCCGAATTTAAAAGCACAAATCCTAGCCAGGTCTGGGAGTTCCATGGCCATTCAAACACAGCATGTGTTCACATGGGAATATGACCCTGGGAAGTGCACGAGGTCACAAATGTATTATTTGTTCGATCTTACAAATAAATGGCTGCAACTGTAGGTACTAACAGTATATCTAAAACCAAAAACAAAACATTTTATATATTGCAACTTACCAATCCTTAGATGTGGTGGATGCATTATTTATCTGGGCAAAAAGGAAGTGGGTTCAAATAATGCTGATCATGACAATAAGGGCAAAAAAAAGTATCACAGAGGAAATCTCTAAATTGATAGTGAATACGGCATTAAAAGCTGTTTTTTGACTTCTCGCATGCGTCATGACGCACTTCTTGTTCAATGTCACTATTTAAAGTCTCCATGTTTGCTTACCTTTTTCTCAATAAAAATGTTTAGGGAGAAAAAGCTGTTTTTTGTATAATCCTTGTTAAATTAGTTGGGTTATTGTATTAAACTATTATATGATATATCACATTATAAAATTACAGAACTTGGTACCAATTCTACGTTGTAAATAATGATTTATTGTACAGCAAGCATAGTTGTAGATTTTTTTTTTTACCCAACTTGGCCTTTTTTTAGGTAACTCCTGACCAGCAAAATAACTGGGGGGGAGAAAAGCACAAGAGGAGGGAGGTTAATGTGCAATGTTAATGTTGTTGTTAACCTCGACACAAATGATTTGTCCCAGAATGATGTGCGTTCTGTACAGAAGGATTTTCAGAATTTGGGTCAGGATCTTCAACAGTTAGGGTGTACTATTACATTTTCAGATTTCTTAACTGTGCATAATGGACAACAAGAGAAAGTACTTTGTATAGCAGAGTTCAATGTTTAGGTAAAGGAGTGGTGCCAAACTGAAAATTTTGGTTATGTTAGTCATGATCCTATCAGGTGGAGCTGTACAAAAGAGATGGTCTGCATCCCTCACACAAGGGCACTGAGCTTCTTAGTATGGAGTTTAGGAGTTTTTTTTTTTAAATGCATTTAAACTGAGAAATGGAGGCAGAGATGTAACTGATGAGGAGCATTTCTGTCCCCAGAAGGTTGAAACAGCAGGTTTGTGTTGCTAAGGACTGAGTTGATGGGGTGGTCTTTTAAAGTTTCTGGCAGTAAAAATAAAGCAGTAGATAGCGGTGTTTATGTGCACTAATGCTTATAGTTTAGGTAACAAGCTTTTGTGAGCTGACAGCTCTTATGTCTAGGGACAATCTGCACTTACAGAGACATGGTTCAATGATTCAAATGACTGGAAAATAACAATACCAGGGTATGCACTATACAGGAATGACAGATTAGAGAAGAGGGGCAACAGAGTTGCCATACGTTATATGTACAAAATAGCATAACGCTAACATTAATTACAAAACAAATGAAATACTCAAAACCACCTTGATCTGCCTTCCAAGCAGAGAGGAATCTTCCCTAAAGCCCCGTACACACGTACCGATGGTCGGCATACAAATGTTCCTCTTTTCTCCCCGGGATGTCGGTGTCTGTTGAAAAGTGCAAAGACAGCACAAGGACAGCACAAGAATTTTGTCTGCAGACTTCAGCTGACTGCAGAAGTGATGTCATGTAATGGTTAACTTTCCCTGTGTTTTTAATTTTCTGAGCATGCCCAGTCTTGCAAATCTGCGGTCTGTCGGCCGAATTCTGTACTGACAGGCGAACAGTCAGTTCTGGTGTCCGCAGACAAAAATTTTCATGTTTGCAAGAAAGACTTTTGTCCGCGGATTGTGCGCAGACATCTGTCGGAGGCACCATACTAACACGCGTACAATCGGCAGATCCTTCGTCCACCGACGTTTGTATGCCGACGATCGGTACGTGTGTACGGGCCTTTAGAATCGGTGTAGTATACAGACCCCCAGGACAGACTGAAGATTATGAGAACTTGTTAATTGATGAGATAACTCAAATGGCAATTAAGGGAGAGGTTTTGATTATGGGTAATTTCAACCTGCTTAACATTAACTGGAATTCTCAAACTGCTATTAGAACCAGGAGCAGAGATGTAATGAAAGCACTGGAGTTTCTCTAAAACCGTTAGTAAAAAGCCCAACCTGAGGTGATCATATTCTAGACCAGGGGTAATGAATTAAAATTCATGAAGGTCCATCCAGTAGGTAAAATTTTTTTCCAACCGAGGTCCGAATCATATGTTTGGCTCTCAATGGCACCTCTGCACAATGCGCAAACATGGCGTGTCTTTACGAGTGCCACATCACAAAGGTCAGGGACTTATTTTTCTGCGTTTCTGCTTACAAGGCAGCCCACTGAAATAAATGGGCCGCGTACACGCGTTACGCAATAATGTGAACCTAGTCTACGATCCTTCACAATCCTTTTTATTACATCAGTGTTCTCAGTCCCCCTGCACATCATTCCCCCTTCACATTACAGTCCTCAGCCCTTCACATTTTTGTCTACGGACCCCCTTTATATCACCCCCTACTTTAAATTGCAATTTCAAGCCCCTTTCATATCACCCACCCTTCACATTCCTGTTCATGCCCCCTTTATAGTACCCCCTCCTTCACATTGCAGTCCCCAGCCCCCCTTCACATTCCTGTCCTCACCCCCTGTACAGCACCCCCCTTCACATTCCTGTCCTCACCCCCTGTACAGCACCCCCTTCACATTCCTGTCCTCATCCTTTTTACAGCACCCCTTCACATAACTGCCCCTCCCACCTTTATAGCACCCCCTTCACATAACTGTCCCATCCCTTTATAGCACCCCCCTTCACATAAATGTCCTCACCCCCTTTATAGCACCCCCCTTCACATAACTGTCCTCACCCCCTTCATAGCACCCCCACTCACATAACTGTCCTCACCCCCTTCATAGCAGCCCCGTTCACATAACTGTCCTCACCCTCTTTATAGCACCCCCCTTCACATAAACTGTCCTCACTCCCTTCATAGCACCCCCTTCACATAACTGTCCTCACCCCTTCATAGCACCCCCCTTCACATAACTGTCCTCATCCACTTCATAGCACCCCTTCACATAACTGTCCCCCCCCCTTTATAGCACCCCCTTCACATAATTGTCCTTACCCCTTTTATAGCATCCCCCTTCACATAACTGTCCTTACCCCCTTTATAGCACCACCCTTCACATAACTGTCCTTACTCCCTTTATAGCACCCCCCTTCACATAACTGTCCTTACCCCCTTTATAGCACCCCCCTTCACATAACTGTCCTTACCCCCTTTATAGCACCCCCTTCACATAACTGTCATTACCCCCTTTACAGCACCCGCCTTCACATAACTGTCCTTACCCCCTTTATAGCACCCCCCTTCACATAACTGTCCTTACCCCCTTTATAGCACCCCCTTCACATAACTGTCCTTACCCCCTTTATAGCACCCCCCCTTCACATAACTGTCCTTACCCCCTTTATAGCACCACCTTCACATAACTGTCTTTACCCCCTTTAAAGCACCCCCCTTCACATAGCTGTCCTTACACCCTGTATAGCACCCCTCTTCACATAACTGTCCTCACCCCTTTATAGCACGCCCCTTCACATAACTGTCCTCACCCCCTTTACAGCACCCCCCTTCACATAACTGGCCTCACCTCCTTTACAGCACCCCCTTCACATAAAACTGTCCTTACCCCCTTTATAGCACCCCGCTTCACATAACTGTCCTCCCACATTTTATCGCACCCTCTTCACATTACTGTCCTCCCCCATTTTATTGCGCCCCTCCTTCACACTGCAGTCCCCAGCCCCCCATTAACATTCCTGTCCTCACCCCCTGTACAGCACCCCCTTCACATTCCTGTCCTCAACCCCTTTATAGCACCCCCAACATTCCTGTGCTCATCCCCTTTTTTTAAAACCCCCCTTCACACTGCAGTCTCCAGCCCCCCTTCAAATTCTAATCCTCACCCCTTATGTAGAACCCCATCCCCCTTCATATCACTCATTTACATTTCTGCCCTGCCTCTTTGATATCACCCCTCTTTCCCCCTTTACATTAGCAGTGCCCTCTTCCCTGTCCTACCTTAAACAGGGCAGCGTGGCTGACATCGGAGGCACAGCAGCTGACATCGGAAGTGCAGCAAAGAGATGGACGGAGGGCGGGACCTGCCGCAGGTAACTGATTGGTTGCTAGAATACAGGGCAGTTCTAGCAACCAATCAGTTAACTGTACCAGCCCCGTCCTCCGTGAATCACTGCGCTGCTCCTCCGATGTCAGCTCTGTAAAGACAGAGCTGCAGCGGCGGCGGCAGAGGAAAATTAAACAGATCCTAAATGGCACGACCGCTGTGGGGCCGGACGGAACATTGATTGGGTCCGGACTTGGCCCGCGGACCGCCATTTAGTGATGCCTGTTCTAGACATCACTATGGGTGTCCAACCTTTTGTCTTCTCTGGGACACATTGATTGTAGAGAAATTTTCTCGGGTCGCAAATAAAATATATACTACAGTTAAGGTATATAAGTAATTAAACGCCGCCGCGCCCTTCCCGCGCCGCGCCGCCCCAACTAAAGAGGATGATCAAATGAAATGGAATCAGTATACAGAGGTTTACTTCTTCTGAGAGATATTAAAGGAACACTCTAACCACCATGACCTCTTCAGTGATTTGAAGTGGTGATGGTGGTAGGAGTCAGAAATGCTGCACATGATGGGATATTTACAGTTATGTGCTGGGGGCTAGTTGCACCTCTAGCACATATGACTTAGGCAGCCAAAAAATGTCATGTCCTTCATACATATATGAACAAGGACATGACATATTATTACAAAACACAACTAGTTATTAAAAAACATTATGCAACAATTTACACACGCTAATGCACATACCTTTTCTACTTATTTTGCAGACTGCTGGCGGTTACTGCTGGTGGTTACTGCTGGCGGTTACTGATGGTCGTGCGGTTACTAATGGTCATGACATTGGGTACTGCTGGAGGAAGCAGCAGCTGCAGTAGAGAGTAGAGCCACTGCTTCCTGTATGGCTCCTGCCACAGGCAGAGTGCATTTCATATCACTCCGCCTGTGACAGAGCTGGAACTATACAGGAAGCAGCGGCTCTGTCACTGACTGCAGACATCCTAAGTCTCCCACGGCAGACGGAAGATCGCACAGCACTTGCAGCCTAGTGCGTGCCTATCCAATGCAGCCTACACAGTGATCATCCAATGCAGCTTCACCAGTGCGTGCCCATCCAATGCAGCCTGATCAGCGCCCATCCAGTGCAGCCTCACCAGTGCATGCCCATCCAATGCAGCCTGGTCACTGCCCATCCAATGCAGCCTCACCAGTGCATGCCCATCCAATGCAGCCTGATCAGTACCCATCCAATGCAGCCCCACCAGTGCATGCCCATCCAATGCAGCCTCACCAGTGCCCACCCAATGCAGCCTCACCAGTGCCCATCCAATGCAGCCTCACCAGTGCATGCCTATCCAATGCAGCCTCACTAGTGCATGCCCATCCAATGCAGCTTCACCAGTGCGTGCCCATCCAATGCAGCCTGATCAGTGCCTATCCAATGCAGCCTCACAAGTGCGTGCCCATCCAATGCAGTCTGCAATGAAGAGAGAGGAGAGCTGCTGGATTACACAGAGCAGGGATCTCCCGCTTTCCCGGCGACTGCTGTCATACGAAGTCCTGCCTCCTGGACTGGCTCATATGATAGACGTCACCAATGTCCTGTCTATCATTGACAGAGGCTCCAAGGCAGCCTCTGCCTACAGTTAGTTGGAAGCCGATGTGGCCGTGCCCCCGACTCGACTTCCTTCCTCCCCAGCAAAAAAAAAATAATTGTCAGGGGGCAGTGGGCCGCATTGCCTGTGGTTCTGGGCCGCATGGTTTGATATTAAAACAAGAACTGAAAAATCATATACAAAAATGAAAGTTTTAGATTTCAAAAGGACAAATTTTGCTGAAATAGGGAAATTTCCAAAAAATGAATTGAAAGGTTGGAGGAAAAAGACTGGAGAAAGTAATCAGTGGGCACTGTTAACCACTTAAGCCCCGGAAGATTTTACCCCCTTCCTGACCAGGGCCTATTTTGCGATTCGGCACTGCGTGACTTTAACGGACAATTGCGCGGTCGTGCGGCGCTGTTCCCCAACGCTGTACAGAGCCTCACAGGCTAGCGACGTATATATACGTCACTTTGCCTGTGAGGGGCTGACCGCCGCAGTATATGTACTTGCGGCGTTCAGCAAGTGGTTAAGGTCAACAATTCAAGAAGCAACTAGATTATATGTCAGACAATATATACAGTAGTATATGTTATCAAGAGTAAATGGAAGAAAAAAACAATATGGTTCACTTAGGAGGTAAGTAGGATAGTAAAGGGAAAGAATCAGCATATAGAAAATTCAAGGAAACAGAAGGTGTAGCTGACAGAGAAGAGTATAAAAATAGACAAAAGGAGGCCAAACACATTATCAGTGCTGACAAAGCACAGAAAGAGGAGGAAATTGCTAAATCTATTAAGAAAGGAGATAAAACTTTTTTTTATGTACATTAGTGACAGAAGGAAGAAATTCAATGGGATCACTAAAATGAAAACTGGGCACAACACTTTCTGTATTTTGAGGGAGACCTGAATGTAGCAAACCATATAAAGAATTACTTCTTTTCAGTATTCTCAGAAATAAATTGTACTAACAACAATAATTTGGGGAATCATATTGGTTCTAGTAATGACAATTCATTTTTAGGATTTCTGGAGATAGAGGTAGCAGAGGAACTGGCCCGGGTAAATCTTAATAAAGCAATAGGCCCTGATGGTAATAAATCCCAGAGATCTGAGAGATCTTTAAGGTATAGTGGATAAATAATGGATCTTTTTGAACAAGCTCTTCTAACAGGAGAAGTTGAGAAGTCCGCCATGACTGGCAGACAGCTAATCTTGTACCTATCCAGAAGTGCAGCAAGGTAGAAGCAGTGAGTTTAACATCGGTTGTGGTCAAGTTAATGAATCAATCCTTAAAAGAAGGATCATTGATCACATAAAAACACACAACTTGCTGGACCCAAAGCAGCATGGCTTTACTGAGGGCAGATAATGTTAGACTAATCTAAATTAATTTTTTTTACTATATTACCAAAGTTTTTTTTTTTTTATTCCAAACTTGTTTATTTCAGTTTGCAAGTGAAAATAATACAAGGTTTGGCAATATTACTTAAACACCAACGTAAATGCTAAACAATTGCATATTGAACAATTCATAGTACTTAAACAGGAATACAATAAAAAGAGAAGAATGGATAAATATTGTTACCAGTGGCGGCCGGCCCATAGGGGGCGCAGGGGCGCCGCCCCCCCCCCCCCCAAAAAAAAGAAAAAGAAAAAAAAAAGATTAAAAAAAAAAAAAAAAATTTTTGCCCACAAGGGGCGCCCGTCTCATTGGTGCCTATGGGGGTGGGGTTTTCCACCCGCAGAGGCGCCGATAGACGGCCTTCTGGGGCGTAACTGTAGCGCAGAGCTCTGCGCTCCACCACCCCTCTTTCGGCGTCCGCCGCATTGGTGCCGATGGGGGGTGGGGTTTTCCACCAGCAGAGGCGCCAATTGGCGGCCTTCTGGGGCGTAACTGTAGCGCAGAAAAATGCGCTACACCACCCCCTTTTGTGATGTCTTGGATCATGATTGGTCCAGACTCCAGCCTGGACCAATCATGATTCAGGACATCCATGGTGACCTCGTTGGGGGCGGTGCCGGTGCGTGCATCAGTCACTCACCGTCACCGCCCGGTCACTTTCCCGCCGCAGCCCGCGAAGAAGAGGAGTCGCGAGGAGGGGAGAAGCCGCCGCCAGGAGCCGAGCAGAAGAGGACGGACATCAGAGTCGCGAGGAGGGGAGAAGCCGCCGCCGGGAGCCGAGCCGTCGCCAGGTAAGTGCCTATTCCACCACCTGCGCCATGCCTGTGCCATGCCTATTCCACCACCTGCGCCATGCCTATTCCACCACCTGCGCCATGCCTGTGCCATGCCTATTCCACCACCTGCGCCATGCCTGTGCCATGCCTATTCCACCACCTGCGCCATGCCTGTACCATCTGTGCCATGCCTATTCCACCACCTGTGCCATGACCTTACCACCACCTGTGCCATGACCTTACCACCACCTGTGCCATGACCTTACCATCACCTGTGCCATGCCTGTACCATCTGTGCCATGCCTATTCCACCACCTGTGCCATGCCTGTACCATCTGTGCCATGCCTATTCCACCACCTGCGCCATGCCTGTGCCATGCCCATTCCACCACCAGCGCCATGCCTGTGCCATGCCTATTCCACCACCTGCGCCATGCCTGTGCCATGCCTATTCCACCACCTGCGCCATGCCTGTACCATCTGTGCCATGCCTATTCCACCACCTGTGCCATGACCTTACCATCACCTGTGCCATGACCTTACCATCACCTGTGCCATGCCTGTACCATCTGTGCCATGCCTATTCCACCACCTGCGCCATGCCTGTGCCATGCCTATTCCACCACCTGCGCCATGCCTGTGCCATGCCTATTCCACCACCTGCGCCATGCCTGTGCCATGCCTATTCCACCACCTGCGCCATGCCTGTACCATCTGTGCCATGCCTATTCCACCACCTGTGCCATGACCTTACCACCACCTGTGCCATGACCTTACCATCACCTGTGCCATGCCTGTACCATCTGTGCCATGCCTATTTCACCACCTGTGCCATGCCTGTACCATCTGTGCCATGCCTATTCCACCACCTGCGCCATGCCTGTGCCATGCCCATTCCACCACCAGCGCCATGCCTGTGCCATGCCTATTCCACCACCTGCCCATTGCCTGTGCCATGCCTATTCCACCACCTGCGGCATGCCTGTACCATCTGTGCCATGCCTATTCCACCACCTGTGCCATGACCTTACCATCACCTGTGCCATGACCTTACCATCACCTGTGCCATGCCTGTACCATCTGTGCCATGCCTATTCCACCACCTGCGCCATGCCTGTGCCATGCCTATTCCACCACCTGCGCCATGCCTGTGCCATGCCTATTCCACCACCTGCGCCATGCCTGTACCATCTGTGCCATGCCTTTTCCACCACCTGTGCCATGACCTTACCACCACCTGTGCCATGACCTTACCATCACCTGTGCCATGACCTTACCATCACCTGTGCCATGCCTGTACCATCTGTGCCATGCCTATTCCACCACCTGTGCCATGCCTGTACCATCTGTGCCATGCCTATTCCACCACCTGCGCCATGCCTGTGCCATGCCCATTCCACCACCAGCGCCATGCCTGTGCCATGCCTATTCCACCACCTGCGCCATGCCTGTGCCATGCCTATTCCACCACCTGCGCCATGCCTGTACCATCTGTGCCATGCCTATTCCACCACCTGTGCCATGACCTTACCATCACCTGTGCCATGACCTTACCATCACCTGTGCCATGCCTGTACCATCTGTGCCATGCCTATTCCACCACCTGCGCCATGCCTGTGCCATGCCTATTCCACCACCTGCGCCATGCCTGTGCCATGCCTATTCCACCACCTGCGCCATGCCTGTGCCATGCCTATTCCACCACCTGCGCCATGCCTGTACCATCTGTGCCATGCCTATTCCACCACCTGTGCCATGACCTTACCACCACCTTTGCCATGACCTTACCATCACCTGTGCCATGACCTTACCATCACCTGTGCCATGCCTGTACCATCTGTGCCATGCCTATTTCACCACCTGTGCCATGCCTGTACCATCTGTGCCATGCCTATTCCACCACCTGCGCCATGCCTGTGCCATGCCCATTCAACCACTAGCGCCATGCCTGTGCCATGCCTATTCCACCACCTGCGCCATGCCTGTGCCATGCCTATTCCACCACCTGCGCCATGCCTGTATCATCTGTGCCATGCCTATTCCACCACCTGTGCCATGACCTTACCATCACCTGTGCCATGCCTGTACCATCTGTGCCATGCCTATTCCACCACCTGCGCCATGCCTGTGCCATGCCTATTCCACCACCTGCGCCATGCCTGTGCCATGCCTATTCCACCACCTGCGCCATGCCTGTGCCATGCCTATTCCACCACCTGCGCCATGCCTGTACCATCTGTGCCATGCCTATTCCACCACCTGTGCTATGACCTTACCACCACCTGTGCCATGACCTTACCATCACCTGTGCCATGACCTTACCATCACCTGTGCCATGCCTGTACCATCTGTGCCATGCCTATTCCACCACCTGTGCCATGCCTGTGCCATGCCCATTCCACCACCAGCGCCATGCCTGTGCCATGCCTATTCCACCACCTGTGCCATGCCTATTCCACCACCTGCGCCATGCCTGTACCATCTGTGCCATGCCTATTCCACCACCTGTGCCATGACCTTACCATCACCTGTGCCATGACCTTACCATCACCTGTGCCATGCCTGTACCATCTGTGCCATGCCTATTCCACCACCTGCGCCATGCCTGTGCCATGCCTATTCCACCACCTGCGCCATGCCTGTGCCATGCCTATTCCACCACCTGCGCCATGCCTGTACCATCTGTGCCATGCCTATTCCACCACCTGTGCCATGACCTTACCACCACCTGTGCCATGACCTTACCATCACCTGTGCCATGACCTTACCATCACCTGTGCCATGCCTGTACCATCTGTGCCATGCCTATTCCACCACCTGTGCCATGCCTGTACCATCTGTGCCATGCCTATTCCACCACCTGCGCCATGCCTGTGCCATGCCCATTCCACCACCAGCGCCATGCCTGTGCCATGCCTATTCCACCACCTGCGCCATGCCTGTGCCATGCCTATTCCACCACCTGTGCCATGACCTTACCATCACCTGTGCCATGCCTATTCCATCACCTGTGCCATGCCTGTACCATCTGTGCCATGCCTATTCCATCACCTGCGCCATGCCTGTACCATCTGCGCCATGCCTATTCCACCACCTGTGCCATGCCTGTACCATCTGTGCCATGCCTATTCCACCACCTGCGCCATGCCTGTGCCATGCCTATTCCACCACCTGCGCCATGCCTGTACGATCTGTGCCATGCCTATTCCATCACCTGTGCCAAGCCTGTGCCATGCCTATTCCACCACCTGTGCCATGCCTGTACCATCTGTGCCATGCCTATTCCACCACCTGCGCCATGCCTGTGCCATGCCTATTCCACCACCTGCGCCATGCCTGTACCATCTGTGCCATGCCTATTACATCACCTGTGCCATGCCTGTGCCATGCCTATTCCACCACCTGCGCCATGCCTGTACCATCTGTGCCATGCCTATTCCACCACCTGTGCCATGACCTTACCATCACCTGTGCCATGACCTTACCATCACCTGTGCCATGCCTGTACCATCTGTGCCATGCCTATTCCATCACCTGCGCCATGCCTGTACCATCTGCGGCATGCCTATTCCATCACCTGTGCCATGCCTATTCCATCACCTGTGCCATGCCTATTCAATCACCTGCGCCATGCCTGTACCATCTGTGCCATGCCTATTCCACCACCTGTGCCATGACCTTACCATCACCTGTGCCATGCCTATTCCATCACCTGTGCCATGCCTGTAACATCTGTGCCATGCCTATTCCATCACCTGCGCCATGCCTGTACCATCTGCGGCATGCCTATTCCACCACCTGTGCCATGCCTGTACCATCTGTGCCATGCCTATTCCACCACCTGCGCCATGCCTGTGCCATGCCTATTCCACCACCTGCGCCATGCCTGTACCATCTGTGCCATGCCTATTCCATCACCTGTGCCATGCCTATTCCACCACCTGCGCCATGCCTGTACCATCTGTGCCATGCCTATTCCATCACCTGTGCCATGCCTATTCCACCACCTGCGCCATGCCTGTACCATCTGTGCCATGCCTATTCCACCACCTGTGCCATGACCTTACCATCACCTGTGCCATGCCTGTACCATCTGTGCCATGACTATTCCACCACCTGCGCCATGCCTATTCCACCACCTGTGCCATGGCCTTACCATCACCTGTGCCATGCCTATTCCATCACCTGCCCCATGCCTGTACCATCTGTGCCATGCCTATTCCACCACCTGTGCCATGACCTTACCATCACCTGTGCCATGCCTGTACCATCTGTGCCATGCCTATTCCACCACCTGCGCCATGCCTATTCCACCACCTGTGCCATGACCTTACCATCACCTGTGCCATGCCTATTCCATCACCTGCGCCATGCCTGTACCATCTGTGCCTTGCCTATTCCACCACCTGTGCCATGACCTTACCATCACCTGTGCCATGCCTATTCCATCACCTGTGCCATGCCTATTCCACCACCTGTGCCATGACCTTACCATCACCTGTGCCATGCCTATTCCATCACCTGTGCCATGCCTATTCCATCACCTGCGCCATGCCTGTACCATCTGTGCCATGCCAATTCCACCACCTGTGCCATGACCTTACCATCACCTGTGCCATGCCTATTCCATCACCTGTGCCATGCCTGTACCATCTGTTCCATGCCTATTCCATCACCTGCGCCATGCCTGTACCATCTGTGCCATGCCTATTCCACCACCTGTGCCATGACCTTACCATCACCTGTGCCATGCCTATTCCATCACCTGTGCCATGCCTGTACCATCTGTTCCATGCCTATTCCATCACCTGCGCCATGCCTGTACCATCTGTGCCATGCCTATTCCACCACCTGTGCCATGCCTGTACCATCTGTGCCATGCCTATTCCATCACCTGTGCCATGCCTATACCATCTGTGCCATGCCTATTCCACCACCTGCGCCATGCCTGTGCCATGCCTATTCCACCACCTGCGCCATGCCTGTACCATCTGTGCCATGCCTATTCCACCACCTGTGCCATGCCTGTACCATCTGTGCCATGCCTATTCCATCACCTGTGCCATGCCTATACCATCTGTGCCATGCCTATTCCATCACCTGTGCCATGCCTGTACCATCTGTGCCCTGCCTGTACCATCACCTGTGCCATGCCTGTACCATCACCTGTGCCATGCCTGTACCATCTGTGCCATGCCTATTCCATCACCTGTGCCATGCCTATACCATCTGTGCCATGCCTATTCCATCACCTGTGCCATGCCTGTACCATCACCTGTGCAATGCCTGTACCATCACCTGTGCAATGCCTATTTCATCACCTGTGCCATGCCTGTACCATCACCTGTGCCATGCCTGTACCATCTGTGCCATGCCTATTCCATCACCTGTGCCATGCCTATACCATCTGTGCCATGCCTATTCCATCACCTGTGCCATGCCTGTACCATCACCTGTGCAATGCCTATTCCATCACCTGCGCCATGCCTATACCATCACCTGTGCCATGCCTATACCATCACCTGTGCCATGCCTATACCATCACCTGTGCCATGCCTATTCTACCACCTGTTCCATGCCTATACCATCTGTGCCATGCCTATTCCATCACCTGTGCCATGCCTGTACCATCTGTGCCATGCCTATACCATCACATGTGCCATGCCTGTACCATGACCTCAAAGTCATGCAATTTTTTTACCTCGTTTTTTGCCGCGAAGCAATACCTATTACATTTTTGTTTTTGCGCCCCCCCAAAAATTTTGAGCACCAGCCGCCACTGATTGTTACATTAATCAGGGTAGAAAGGTGAGCAGTGGGTGTTATTATATATTTGATAAAGACAGCACAATAAAGATATACAACCCATGTAAGCAATGTAGTCGGATCCTATAATGCATCTTAGTAAGAGTATGTTGAATTAAAGATGAGAAGAATCAGAGAGATCATAGTTGGATAGTGCGAATGGCAGGGTGCCTGTGTCTAGCACAAGCATCCGGAATATGTCGACCTTGTATTGAATTGGGCAGCGGAAATAGGGGGATAGGTAAAGGAATGTTTAATAATAAGGTGGTAATGGGGAAATAGGAAGGGAAATAAGAGGAGTTCAGACACGTTTTGAAGAAAATTATTAGCGATTGTAAGTCAAAGTTGACACAATCAGATTTGATGATGATGTATGTACACAGTGGGAGTATGAAACCCATCCAGGAATGTATCCGGTGTTTTAATAGCTAATTGTCTTAGGAGAGAGTAAAGTAATAAAGGTGGTTTTAATATCAGGTTAGATATGATTGTTGGTATTCAGAGGAAGACTTGAAGTGTACCCAGCAGGACCAAATGTTAGTGAATTTATTTGGATTGTCTGAGGAAATGGATATAAGTTCTTCCATTTTGGCAATTTTGTTGATACGAGTGTACCATTCTCTTAATGATGGGGGGTCTTGTTTTACCCCAGAGTTTAGGTATGCACATCTTGGCTGCGTTTATTAACCACTTGCGCCCCGCCCACCTTACATTTACTGCGGCACTCTGCCGCTTACAGGCAAAGCGACGTGGACCTACGTCGCTCGCCCACGAGAAAATTATTAGCGATTGTAAGTCAAAGTTGACACAATCAGATTTGACGATGATGTATGTACACAGTGGGAGTATGAAACCCATCCAGGAATGTATCCAGTGTTTTAATAGCTAATTGTCTTAGGAGAGAGTAAAGTAATAAAGGTGGTTTTAATATCAGGTTAGATATGATTGTTGGTATTCAGAGGAAGACTTGAAGTGTACCCAGCAGGACCAAATGTTAGTGAATTTATTTGGATTGTCTGAGGAAATGGATATAAGTTCTTCCATTTTGGCAATTTTGTTGATACGAGTGTACCATTCTCTTACTGATGGGGGGTCTTGTTTTACCCCAGAGTTTAGGTATGCACATCTTGGCTGCGTTTATTAACCACTTGCGCCCCGCCCACCTTACATTTACTGCGGCACTCTGCCGCTTACAGGCAAAGCGACGTGGACCTATGTCGCTCGCCCACAAGACTGTAGGGGGCGAGTGCGCGCCACCTCCGGGGCGCTCCTGCTCGTTCACCGCCGGCCACTCGCGATCTCCTGCAGCAGAGGGAGAAAGACAGACGGTTGATGTAAACACAGCCATCTGTCATTCTCCCTGAAGTAAGCACAGAGGCTATGCGATCCTGCTATATAGGATCGCATGTCTCTATGGTTACTTCACTAGCCACGCCCCTTGACAGTTATAATCACGCCCCTAGGGACACACTTAACCCCTTGATCACCAGTAAAGTTAACCCCTTCCCTGCCAGTGTCATTTTTACAGTAACAGTGCATATTTATAGCACTGATTACTGTAATAATGTCACTGGTACCCCCAAAAGTGTCTAAAATGTCAGTCAGGGATCCGCTTGCCCCCTAGAGTCTCCTGAACGAGCGACGTAGTACTACGTCGGTTTGCCCAGGAGCGGCCGCCTGCCGCAGTAAATCTGCAGTGGGCGGTTGTCAAATGGTTAAGTATGTGTCTGTATATTCTTTCCCAGTCATTATCAGTTATATAAGATGTCTTTGGGGAGATGCTGAGAGACATAGTTTTTCAGATGGGGTCAGAGGAGGAATCTGGGATGTTGCTATAGCATGATTTAACCAATCTATTAACATTCTATGAGGAGGTGAGCTGTGAGCTAGATAGAGGGAGACCTGTGGATGTGGTGTACCTGGATTTTGCTAAGGCGTTTGATACAGTCCCCCACAAACGCTTAATATATAAAATAAGGTCTGCAGGCATCGACCACAAGGTCTGCTCTTGAATACAGAGCTGGTTAAAGGGGCGTGTCCAAAGGGTGGCAATAAATGTGTACTCAGACTGGACTGGGATGGAAAGTGGGGTCCCCCAAGGCTCTGTCCTGGGACCAATCTTGTTCAATTTATTCATAAATAGCATTGAGGATGGGATCAGTAGCTCAATATCAGTTTTTGCAGACGACACAAAATTGAGCAGGGGAATAACTGCACATAGTGAGGCAGGAATTCTACAGAGTGACCTGAAAAAAATCGCAGAGTGGGCAACTACATGGCAAATGAGGTTTAATGTGGAGAAGTGTAAGGTATTGCATTTGGGGACAAAAGCACAATACACTTTGGGGGGAAACCCCTGGGGGAATCAAAAATGGAGAAAGATCTGGGAGTCTTAGTAGAAGATAGACTTAGCAATAGCATGCAATGTCAAGCTGCAGCTGCCAAAGCCGGCAGAATATTGGCATGCATAAGAAAGGGGATGCTTTCCAGAGATAAAACTATAATCCTGCCACTTTATAAAACTCTGGTCCGACCGCATCTGGAGTATTCTGTCCAGTTCTGGTTGCCAATCCTCAGAAGGGATGTGTTGAAGCTGGAAAGAGTCCAGAGAAGGGCAACTAAACTGATTAGGGTATTGGAGGACCTAAATTATGAAGAGCGCTTACAAGCGCTTGATTTATTCTCCCTGGAGAAGAGATGCCTGAGAGGCAATTTAGCAATTTATAAATACCTCAATGGTGATATCAACATAGAAAAAACTATTCAGTCTTAAAGAATGTATGAAGACACACGGCCGTACAATGCGATTAGAGGAGAAGCGATTTAACCTCAGACTATGCTGTGGGTTCTTTACAGTAAGGGCTACAAGACTGTGGAATTATCTACCACAAATGGTAGTTACTGCGGGAAGTATGGCTACTTTTCAAAGACTCTTGGACGTACATTTCCCATATCCCTAAAAACATTCAGGGATATGGGAAATTAATACATCCACACACACCTACACAGGTTGAACTGGATGGACTATTGTCTTTATTCAAAGTTAACTACTATGTTACTATGATTTATATTGGCAATATAATGTTTAAGTTGTTGGAATTGTAAGAAAGGTAAATGCGGTTCTGCCCATTGCTGATTCAGTTTCAATTGTGATCTCAGTTTGCCTCCCCTAAGTAGGTGGTGCAAACGGAGGCCAGTAAAGGGCTGTTTGGAAGGGAATGGACGGTGAGACATACCCGGTGGAAAATCCGGGTTATATAGCACTGGAATAAGTAATTAATGAGAAAGAGCCCCAGCACTACTAGTAGGTAGTGCAACCTTTGTTGCACTTAGCACTTTTTAATGTCACCTTATCTACAGCATAGAAGTAACGACTGTTTTTTATCTACCGATTGACTGTAGTATACCATATTTATTGATTTTTATTCTATTTATTTATGCATTACAGATAAGCGCAGCTTCAATACTATACCAACAGGAATAAGTAAGCTTGGGTGGGAAGATAGTTTGAGTTTTGTGAAGATTCTGGTTGAACACTCTAAGGTAGGGCCTATGGTAGGATGAGATAGACTGACAGGGACGTGTGTGCGTTTAAGCCAAGGGATAGTACTGATATGGGGGACCGTGAAGCAGTTCTCTAGGGAAATCCAATCTTTAAGATGTGAGTGTGTGTGCCATTCCACTACCCTTTGTAAATGGCAGGCCCAGTAATAGTGCAGGGGATTTGGGAGGCTAATTCCACCTTTGCTTTTAGGTTTGGTGAGTTTCATAAATTGTATTCTAGGGCGTTTGTGGTCCCATATGAAGGTTCTAAACAGTTTGGTAAGTGAGAGAAAGAAGGTGTTCTGTACTTTAATAGGGAGAACGTAACGTAACGTATTGCTATTCTGCCAAACCAAGAAAAATGAGATTTGTTCCAGTTGTCAAGGTCGGTCTTTATACTATTAATAAGTGGTTTGAAATTAGCGTTATATAGATTCTCGAGTTTGAGGGTAATTGGATTCCTAAATACGTTATCGAACGTGGTTGCCAGGAGAATGGAAAATTTTGTAAACAGGAACTGACCTGTTCAGGGGGTAGTGAGATGTTGAGGGCATGCGATTTATGGAAATTGATTTTGAAATTAGAAATATATTGAAAAAGTTTAAAGTCTTGTAGAAGGTTGGGAAGTGTAACATGTGGGTCTGTTAGGAATAGGAGAATGTCATTTGCGAAGGCAGCAATTTTGTAGTGTTTGTTGGCTGTAGGAACCCCCTTAATGTTAGCATTGGCCCGTATTCAATTAAGTAGTGGTTCGAGGGTGAGGAAAAATAGAATGGGCAATAGAGGGCATCCCTGCCTGGTGCCATTTCTTATTGAAAAGGAGTTTGATAGGAGGCCATTCACGCGTATTCGTGCTGTGGGGTGACTATAGAGGGACATTGTGACAGTGCTGAATATATTTGAGACACTATGGGGATACAATGTAAGAGGTGTATTTCGAAGATAATTTTGTGTCGACATGGGGAGTAAGAGTTTGATGTCAATATGAATGGAAGTATCACTGTGGCAGGATAAATGTCAGAGGCCTGAAGTTTGTGTTAATTATGCATAGGTGTCTGATGAGTGGCATTTGTGTATAGTATGTGTGGCACACAATATCAAAGATTGGTAAACAACAATATTTGAACATTGAACATTAATTGGAAAAAGGAAGTTAATGTATTTAACCAAGTATAACTGGACATGTAATGGGTCCCCTCCAGCACACATCGTCTCCCCCTGTATTTGTAAATCTGAGGATGTAATTGTCTTGAGATAGGGGTATGGGTAGAGTGCTCATAAAGAATAAATAATGAGTGGATGAATTAGCGAAAGCCGCCAAATACATTTTCTATAGGTTCTATCTGATGTGAGTAAAAGGAGGATTGCGATGGAGATGGAGGGGGGACCCTAACATCAAATAACATAAAGAATTCAGCAACATTACAAGTATTTGTAGAGACTCTTAGTGAAATTATAGTTACCAAAATCGACGTCTCGTCTAGTAGAGGCATATCGAAAGTCAAGAATGCGTAGTTTTATGTAGTTTTATGTAAGAAGTATGGAAAGAGTGAGAATGAGAAGAAGAGAACAGCTAGGAAAGATAAGTGTTGAGGAATCAGGTAGAAGTTAGCAAATGTATTACGTGATCACATCAGGACCCAAATAAAGCGATGCTTTAGGGATAGCGGATCCAGGAGACATCACAGTTCTTGCTAGAAAGTGAGGCGTTGGTAAGTGAGATTGAAGAACGGTTTGGCCTCTGGTGTTTTCACAGAGTTCAGATAGTACTGTTTATCATGAGCATTAGAAAGTCAAAAATGGGTTGACATGGTGTGAAGACTGTGCACGCACAGACTGGATTTGTTAAGAGATGAGTCTTCCTGAGCGAAAATCCGTTTGAAGTATGAGTTTCGTGGGCGGAGAGTTTGCAGTGGATTGTAGGAGTTATTCTCTTCTTGCCTTTCCTATGAGCAGGGGATGCAGGAACGCTGTCTCCTCCTAAAGAGCGTCTATTTGCAGGTGGGGTGGAGGAGCAATACATTGCTCTAAGACGTCGTTGTATTGAATCATCTGAGTGTTGGGCGTCCATTGGTTCGGCTAAACGGTGGGGTGCTAAGTTGTGTGTGTGCCAATCTGGAATTTCTATAAAATGGATATTCAGAGTAGCGCAGAAGGATGAAGAATCTTCCGGAAATCTCAGGGTTGCAGTGTGGCCTACAGTGCCAGCAGAAAGGAAAAATTGAAATTTCCATCGATAGGGTATATCACGATCTTTAAATACATCAAGAAGTGGTTTAAGTTCTCTTCGTTTTTGTAAAGTTATCTGAGAGAGATCCTGGAATAGTTTAATTTCCGTGCCTTGATATAAAATGCGTCTCCTCAGCCTGGCTTGTCGTAGGATTTCTTCTTTAAGTTTGAAATTGACCAGGTGTAGACATTCTATATCAATTGGAGTATCCAATGGCCTAACCCAAGAGGTCATTAAATATAGATAAAGTCGCTTGTGTAAGGGTAGCGTTGTCAACTGATTCAGGGAGACCCCTGATTCTAATATTATGGCAGCGACCCCGATTATCAAGGTCTTCCAGGGCTCTATGCATCTCTCTTAGTTGTATGGTGTGTGCGTCTATGGTCTGCTAGTTATCTTGTATGGTTGCCTCTTGTCGCTCTGAAATGTCTTCCATTCTATCAATTCTTGAAGTGAGTGACTGCATTTCTGATTTTAGATCTGAGATAGCTGCAGATAATGTGTCTTTGATGTCTGCCTCAATTATTTTAAGATCATCTATACAGTGAGGTTTGGGGCTCTGGGAATGGTGCGGCTGGTGTGAATGGTCTTCAGGTGATTGGGCTGGGCTGATACTCACAGCCCTGTCATAGCTCATAGTTTGTGGGGGAGAGGCCCCATCTTGTGATCTGGACCAGAACATTTCAGGTATTGTGCCAGTATTAGGAACTGGAGAGTCTCTTGGTGATTTGGATCGTGATGGGGAAGAGTTGCGGTCTGATTTCCCCATTATCAAGGTAATGTGACCCCTAAAAGAAGCTGGGATTGCTGTGGGGGATCAGTGTGGATGGATTAGGCCTTCATCCACAACAGTGCCTAGGCCAGGCTCCAAAAAAGAAAATAAAGTTATTAGATTGCCCCCGAGGGGAGTGGGAGGCAGGTAATTGGGTGAGGGGGTGTCTTGGGGGGGATTGATGTTAGAGACCCCATTTGCCTTACCACTCTCCCATCGGTGCAGCCGCGTACCGTGGCAGGAAAGTCTGCGGCTTTTCCCAGTTGCTAGGCCCTGATTTCAACAAGGGCAACAAAAATAATTAGGGGAATGGAGGACATCAGCTATGAGGAAAGACTACAAGCACTGAATTTATTCTCTCTGGAGAAGAGACGAATAAGGGGGGGATATGATATCCATGTACAAATACTGTACTGGCGACCCTAGCATAAGGAACAAACTATTCAGAGAAAGGGAATACAATAAGACACGTGGCCACTCACTAAAACTAGAGGAAAGGCGGTTTAACCTTAAAATACGTAGGGGGTTCTTCACTGTAAGAGCAGCAAGGATGTGGAATTCTCTTCCGCAAACAGTTGTATCAGCAGGGAGCATCGATAGTTTCAAAAAACTATTAGATGGGCACCTTAAAGACCACAACATACAGGGGTATACAATGTACGGTTAACAGCAAACACACACACACATATCATAGGTTGACCTGGATGGACTGATGTCTTTTTTCAACCTCACTAACTATGTAACTATGTAACCTTCCTCAAAACGGGCTCAAAAAATTACAATACCAGGTTAAAGAAGTTCCTGGGGGTTAGAGGAATCCCCTTGAGGTAGTTTGAAGTCCGCAGATGGCGTATTTTTGGAGGATTGCGATGGATTGTTGACTGTGGCGGCGGAGCTCTCTCCACATGTGTCTTGCTCCGATTGGCTGCCCCCCCACCAATGTTTTGGGTCAGGGTGGTGCTATGGACATAGCATATCTTGATTTCAGCAAGGCAGTTGATACAGTTCCAAAGGAGCTCAGAGGTGGCTGGAGCGGAGACTCAGCCATTACTTTTTTGCACTTAGTTGCAGTTGGGCACATGTTGTTGTGACTTGTATTTGCAGTGCTTTGGAGTGACAAGTTTTTTCACCACCGGAGTGTTTTTATTGAAGTTTTTATATATATATTGATTTTCGTTTGAAGAGTTCAATAAAGGTCGTTAACCTTCTACACGATGAGGAGCTTCTTTTTTCTTTTATTTTGAGTCTACACCAGCATCCTAAGGATCCTATTCATCTACAAGCCAAAGCTGGAGCGGTGTACAAGCGCAGTTAGATTCTTGTTGGCGTATGCCACAGGAATCCACGCCATCTGGTAAGTGAGCTACCTTACCATCTAGCACTTTGCGGTGAAGTGGAGGGTCGTATTATCACCATACCAGTATTATTTGCACCCAGAAGACTATACAGCACTATTGCACTTTTCTTTCAACCAGCAGTATTACCGACTATTATTGAAGCACTTTACTGTCACTTATTATAATTATAATCTATTATTGTTATTATTATTTTGGCAATTTTTATGCACATATATATATATGCACATTTTGATGTATTTGAGTATTGCAATTATTAATTAATATTTTAAAACCACTATAGCACTTTAATTTAGTCCTCACATTAATTTAAGGTTAGCGCAGTTTTTTACTGTCATTTACTCTATGTTCAGTTAACTATATGCAGTATAGTTGACTTGATATTCTGCTGCTTTCCTTATTTTACACCGCAACCTTGGCGCGAGTAGAACACCCATATAAGTTCCACATAATGATCTAATACAAAAGTTGTACAAGCTAGGACTTAACCCTTGGGTGATTCAGTGAATACGCAGTTGGCTATAGGATAGATACCAGAGTGTAAATGGGTTGTAAATGGGGTCCTCAAGTTGCCTGCCTTCAGATGCAGCTTGTCACTTGCCACCCGATGCAGCTTGTCACTTGCTACATCGCCTGCGACCAGATGCAGATTATCACTTGCTACAGTGGCCTGCCACCAGATGCAGCTTCCCACTATCCTGCCACCAAAAAATACCAGATGCAGTTTGTCACTGTAAAAATTTTAATGTAAAGGTAGTCTGTAATTTTCACTTGCCACCGTCGCCTGCCACCAAATGCAGCTTGTCACTTGCCACCATTGCCTGCCATCAGATGCAGCTTGTCACTTGCCATCGTTGCCTTGCACCAAATGCAGCTTGTCACCTGCCACATCGCCTGCTACCAGATACAGCTTGTCACTTGTCACCTGGCACCCGATGCAGATTGTCACTTGCCACTGTTGTCTGCCACCAGATGCAGCTTGTCACTTGCCACTGTCGCCTGCCACCAGATGCAGCATGTCACTTGGCCCTGTTGCCTGCCACCAGATGCAGCTTATCACTTGCCACCGTTGCTTGCCACCATGCAGATTGTCACTTGCCACCACCGCCTGCCACCAGATGCAGCTTGTCTCTTGCTACTGTTGCCTGCCACTAGATGCAGCTTTGCATTAGTTGTCTTTACAGGCAAAATGCTAAACTCCTATAGAAGCAGGGTTTTTTAAGCCAGAGTGCATGGACCCCAAAATTCTATTTAAATATTCTAGTTAGGGCAACCCCTTTGTAGTAAGACAGTATATCTGGGATAATAATCAGGTTAGGCTAGCCTGGACTGTTTCCCATGCAAAATACAGAAGGCGAGTAGGCATATCCGATTTTGTCGAAAAAAGATTTTCAACAAAGCGATGGGTATCATCTGCAACAGAAACAAGGCTCTAGTTAAAGTGGAACTAACCCCTTTGATATAATAGTTTCCCGAAGCAGTTACATTTAAGGCATGTTGTGAATGCTAACTGTCATATTTGCTTGTGCTTTTAACACCTTGCTTACTTGGCACTTATATCCCCTTCCTGCCTGGGCCAATTTTCAGCTTTCGGAGCTCTTGCATTTTGAATGACAATTGTGGGTCATGCAACGCTGTACCAATATGAAATGTTCATAATTTTTTATACACAAACAGAGCTTTCTTTTGGTAGTTTTTAAGCACCCCTGCTTTTTTATTTTTTGCTAAACAAACAAAAAAAAGACCAAAAATGTTGAAAAAAAACAAAGGTTTATCACATTTTGTTATAAAACTTTGCAAACAGGTAATTTTTCTCCTTCACTGATGGGCACTAATGAGGTGGTACTGATGGGCACTTATAGGCTACACTAATGGGCACTAATGAGGGGGCATTGATG
This sequence comes from Pelophylax lessonae, assembly GCF_965119305.1. Classification (NCBI taxonomy): domain Eukaryota; kingdom Metazoa; phylum Chordata; class Amphibia; order Anura; family Ranidae; genus Pelophylax; species Pelophylax lessonae. The sequence continues at coordinate 471,703,450 of NC_138770.1, read as the reverse complement.
GGCACTAATAGATGGCACTTATGGGCACTGATAGGTGGCACTGAATGGCACTGATAATGTGGCACTGGTGGGCACTGATCAAAAGGCACTGATGAGGCTGCACTGATGGGTGGCACTAATAGGTGGCACAGAGAGGTGACACTGATGGGCACTGATAGGCACAGGTAGGCGGCACTGATAGGCAGCACTGATAAGTGACACTGATGATGAGGCAGTGATGGGCACTGATTGGCAGCACTAATGCGCACTGATAGGTTGCACTGATGGGCACTGATAGATGGCACTGGAGGGCAATGATTAATAGCACTGCGGGGTCCTAATTATCAGCACTGTTGGGCACTAAGGGGACCAATGTTCCTCTAACAGAAGCCGGTTAACAGCTTTCTTCTTTTCTTCACACTGACAGCGTAAGGAAAAAAAAAGCTGATAACCGACTTCTGTTTACTTCCGCGATCAGCTATCATTGGCTGATCATGTGGTAAAAGGTCCACTGTGATTGGCCCTTTACAACGATCAGGACTCAGCAATCACAGAGCGTGTTGCCCGCACACCCCAGGGGTGTCTGGGCAGCGCGAGAACGGAGGATGTCCATGTAAGCCCTCCCAGCATTTTAAGCCCACATTATAGCCGTCTTTTGGCTGTAGCGCAGGCGCCAAGTGCAGGGGCGGACTGGGCCAGGGGGCAGGGAGGCAATTGCCCTCCTAGCCGCTCTGATGCCTTCCAAATAGGCCGCTTGCTCCGCACTGCAGACAGGCATCACACCCACCGCTACACTGTGTTGTACATGCAGAGCTGCAGTGGAGCGGTACGAGTATGCTGTGTGTGCTCCTGCACCCAGCTGGCAGAAGTTCAACACAGTCACAACCTTGTCAGGTGGGGCGATCTCCGCCTGACACTCTGCCTGACAGGAGCTTCCTATTTCCGGCCCATTTAGAAGCCGGGAGGCGGGAAGAAAGAGCAGAGGAGAGTGCTGCTGCTAAGACCTGCGAGGAGCCAGTGAAGCCCTGTGCAACAGTGCAAGTGAGTTTGAAGAGGCTAATACACTTTACCTAAGACACTGTGAACTGGCTGAAGTAATTAAACTTGTTGGGTAATTCACAATGCTGTTTTTAATATGCAGCATGGAGGGGGTTAACGTACTGCTACTGGCCACTGATGCGTTAGTGACCAGTGGCAGTTAATTAACCCCTTTGTGCTGCATCAGTGGCAGTGGTATCATCAGTGTTAATAAACTCCTTTGTGTTGCATTAGTTGCAGTGGCACCAGTGTCAGTGTCAATTAACCCCTGTATGGTGCAGCATGAAATGGTTTATAAACACTGACACTGGTGCCGCTAATGCAGCACAAAGGGTTTATGTAATAACTGCCACTGGTTGCTAATGCATCAGTGGCCAGTGGTGTATTTTATTTTTGTGCTGCCCTAGGCAAGACTAAAATCAGGCACCCCCACCATCTACATTTGTCCCACCCCAGCCGCAGTATACTGTTCTTGTCTCAGGGTCTGATGAGGAAGTCACAGCTGTTCACAGACTAGCGAATGGCTGCGGCTTCCTCATCAGACCCTAAAAAAGGGGGGGCAGAGGATGGGGTCAGCAGGGCAGAGGATGTGGCGGCACTGGTGGCCACTGATCAGGAGCAATGATGAAGCTGCACTGATATGCGACACTGATGGGCACTAATAGGCAGCCCTGAAGGGCACTGATTGGGGGCACTGATAGGCTGCACTGATGAGGCTGAGCTAATGGGCACTGGTGAGGATGCATTGATGGGCACTGATCAGGCTGCATTAATGAGCACTGATGAGGCTGCACTGATGGGCACTGGTGATATTGCATTGATGGGCTCTGATGAGGCTGCACTGATGAGGCTGAGCTGATGGGCAATGGTGAGGCTGCATTGATGGGCACTGGTCAGGCTGCATTGGTGGACACTGGTGAGGTTGCATTGATGGGCCCTGATGAGGCTAAGCTGATGGGCACTGGTGAGGCTGCATTGATGGGCACTGGTGAGGCTACATTGATGGGTACTGGTGAGGCTGCATTGATGGGCACTGGTGAGGCTGCATTGATGGGCACTGGTGAGGCTGCATTGATGGGCACTGGTGGGGCTGCATTGATGGACACTGATCAGGCTGCATCGATGGGCACTGGTGCGGCTGCATTGATGGGCACTGATCAGGTTGCATTGATGGGCACTGATCAGACTGCATTGATGGGCACTGGTGATGCTGCATTGATGGGCACTGATCAGGTTGCATTGATGGCCACTGGTGTGGCTGCATTGATGGGCACTGGTGAGACTGCATTGATGGGCACTGGTGAGGCTGCACTGATGGGCAATGATGAGGCTGCACTGATGGGTACTGATGAGGCTAAGCTGATGGGCACTGGTGAGGCTGCACTGATAGGCATTGATCAGGCTGCATTGATGGGCACTGATCAGGCTGCACTGATGGACACTGGTGACACTGCATTGATGGGCAATGATCAGGCTGCATTGGTGGACACTGGTGAGGCTGCATTGATGGGCACTGGTGAGGCTGCATTGATGGGCACTGGTGAGGCTGCATTGATGGGCACTGATCAGGATGCATTGTTGGGCACTGGTGAGGCTGCATTGATGGGCACTGATCAGGCTGAACTGATGAGCACTAGTGAGGCTGCATTGATGGGCACTTATCAGGCTGCATTTGTGGACACTGGTGAGGCTGCATTGATGGGCAACGGTGAGGCTACATTGATGGGCACTGATGAGGTTGCACTGATGGGAACTGGTGGGCCTGCAATGATGCATTATTTTTGTTAGACCTCCTTTTTTGCCATTAACATTAAATTATGTTACCCCATTGTATCATATTTGTCTTGCTTCATAACACCAATATCTATTATAAAACCAGGTGGGCATGGATGGTGAGCTGATTCGGTGGTTCAGTGGGCCACTTGACTGGACTTGCCCCCCCAGGCCTCAGGCTGCCAGCCCTCCCCTGGCCAAGTGGTTAACTGTTTTGTCAAGCCGTTAAATGGCTGGTGTCATAACTGATCAAATGTGCAACACCATGGCAACTGCATTTCAAACAGAGGCTAAGAAGTCAAGTTATTTGCTGTGAAGGAGAGGAGGATTTATTTCTGCTTTAACACATTTATTTTAACAATATTGATCCTAGCCAACTACGTTAACTGAACTTTGTTGCAGCCCTCCCGGATATTTTTAAAGGTGTGTAACGGTGGAACATAACTCCTTGCATAAATTCCATAATAGGATTTGGTGATAATTGGCAAACTAGATGCTCAAATATTTCAGGGATTGTTGTTTCCACACAAAAATTTAACACTGATGATAGCTGACAATCACTGTAGATGATTCAAATCTGTAAAGAAAAGCGCACGCAACCTCGGGCAATAACGCTTTAATAAAGGACAACAACACAGTACATTGGAATTGCACTCAAACTTTTCCTTTAAGACAATCGCTTTACAGCATTCCAACAGGAGCTACTCGCTCCTCCCGTCCCTCCAAATGGTGACTCTGCGGTCTCCTCATTCGCGGCTGCCACCGCTGTTTCCCCGCTCTCCTTCACTTCCTGTGTTGCCTGGTCACCGGATGCCGGTTCTAGCGCGCCTGCACACTATACCAACGTAATCTACGGCGCCTCAGGAGAGCCTCAGCCAAAGCCGGAGCCACAAGTTGTACGGAGCTGTGAGGTGGGAGATTCAAGACACGGGTGCACTGCCTCTGCTGTTACTACGGACAACGCGTTTCGGAGGCGGAGCCTCCTTCCTCAGGTCCCACCTTGCTTCCTGCTAACGCCCCTCCCTATATACCCGGGATACCATCGGCCCTAATTATTTAATTGTGTATTCTTAAAGGGGCCAGTAACCAATAATCCTTATCCACCTTGGCTGGGACGGGAGAAGCAAGGGGCTATCCACTTTTAAAAAACATATATTTAAAAAACATACATTAAAGTAAGTTTTGTAGCGGCCATGGAGAGTATTACCAGCAGACTCTCCCAATATGTGGATCTCCATCTACAGCCGATAGTTACATCACTCCCGGCATACATTAGGGATTCCACACAGGTGCTGGAGATACTACAGAATTATAGGTGGGAACCCAACTATCTGTGGCTATCCCTGGATGTGTGCTCCCTGTATACTTCAATACCCCATGAGGGTGGACTAAAGGCCGTAGAACACTTCCTGTCGGGTGCGGAGTACCTCAATCCAGACCAGTCTGGATTTATCAGTGCTTGTACGCAGTTTGCACTGGAAAGGAACTAGTTCGAGTTCCAGGGAAAACACTATAGACAGATTTCAGGCACTGCGATGGGCGCACATTTTGCACCATGCTATGCAAACTTATTCATGGGGTTTTGGGAAAAATTCCATATCTGGATGCAGAACCCGTTTGCACAGCATTTGGTGTACTATGGGCGTTACATCGATGATGTAATAGTAATATGGGATGGTACAGCTGATAGGGCAGTAGAATTTGTGAACTACTGTAACACCAATCCGTATGGCATTAGGTTTACGCATGTACTAGATGCGAAGTCCCTTGTATTTTTGGATCTAGAATTGACCTGGAATGAAGAAGGGGCTATCACCTCCAAAACGCATTTTAAGGAAACAGCAGGTAACTCTTATTTACATTGGAAGAGCTGCCATTTGCCCAAATGGAAAGAAAACATACCCTACAGTCAATTCTGTAGGCTGCGTAGAAATTGCACAGATACTGAGCAATATCTGTTGCAAGCTAAAATTTTAGAGAAAAAAATTTATGGAGAAAGGGTATGCTGTGCAGCATATACAAAAAGCCAGAGATCGCTATATAGAAGGCTGTAGTAGCAAGGCAGCTGTGGAGAACGGTGCTCCCCGAGAGGTTATGTTTATTACAAAATTCAATAACCAACATTGGGCCATTAAGAGAGCTTTGCAGAAACATTGGCCTATTCTGCAGCAGGATGCAGCCTTAGGTAGAGTGCTCCCTAAAAAACCCAAAGTGGTGTTTAGGCGGGCTAGCAATGTAAAGAGTCTGGTTGCTCCAAGCAAAATAAAAAGTATGAAATGCCAAAATAGAGCATCCACTATCCCAGTTCTCTTTAATATGGTAGGCTCCTACAAATGCAAGCAGAGCAGATGTAAGGCTTGTGCATTTATGGCAAAAGTAGCTTTACATCAGTTGCAGGGCGCTCCTATAATATCAAACAATTCATTAGCTGTGGTACACAGTTTGTGGTCTATGGCTTGAGGTGCCCATGTGGCTTAATTTATGTTGGCAGGACAGTTAGAGCAATGCGCACCAGGTTTGGCGAACATCGCCGGTTTATTGAGCAGAAAAAAGATAAGCACAGCGTGCCAAGACACTTCTGTAAAGCGCATGGTGGGGATACTGCAGGCCTGGAACTATTTGGGATTGAAGCCATATCTATGACTCTCCCAGAAGGTGAAAGGTTTTCGATCCTGTGCAGGCAAGAAACATTCTGGATCTTTACGCTTGGGTCCATGTCGTCGGTTGGGCTCAATGAGGAGCTGGAAGTCAACACGATCATTTGACATATCAGCACGGGGGTGTGGGCATGGTAGAGTGGGTTCCAGCACATGCACATACACATGGTTACCAAGGGTAGGGAACATAGTCCCTGCCAGGCCATGTGTCTGTGAAGTGTGCACGGAGGCATACGCACATTCGTGTCCACACAACAATATCTGAGCAGCTGGGTATGTGAATAGGTGTATATGTATAGATATATATTTGGGGATACTTAGGGTGTCACCACCGATGGGTATGTGTAGGTATATGTATATGTATTTCTCATGTGTGTGTGTATATATATATATATATATATATATATGTGTGTGTGTGTATATATATATGAGAAATATAAACAACTGTCGTGTAGTACATTTGGTTGGCCCATATGGAGTAGTATCCTCATATACTAATTGATATTTGCATATGTGCCATATGGAATTGAATCTTATCTTACTGAATTCTAATGAGACTAGTATTTTTATATATTTATTATGTGTATTATCCTGACTTATGAAATTATCCTGGTAGATGGATGAGAGATAATGTGGAATTAATATGATCCGTCGACTATTGGTATTAGGAAATGCTGATGTAGCTTAGAGTCTTATATACATATATACTTTTAGGATACGTTTATGTATTTTTAGCAGGAGACAACCATTGCTATGTAGGGAATGTGATATCCAAACATGTATCTATAATAGCTCTGGTTAAGATCTGCGCTGGTATTAAATTGTATTTTAAATTTTAAATTGTATTTAAATTGTATCTTAAACTGTATCTTTAATGTATGTTTTTTAAATATATGTTTTTTAAAAGTGGATAGCCCCTTGCTTCTCCCGTCCCAGCCAAGGTGGATAAGGATTATTGGTTACTGGCCCCTTTAAGAATACACAATTAAATAATTAGGGTCGATGGTATCCCGGGTATATAGGGAGGGGCGTTAGCAGGAAGCAAGGTGGGACCTGAGGAAGGAGGCTCCGCCTCCGAAACGCGTTGTCCGTAGTAACAGCAGAGGCAGTGCACCCGTGTCTTGAATCTCCCACCTCGCAGCTCCGTACAACTTGTGGCTCCGGCTTTGGCTGAGGCTCTCCTGAGGCGCCGTAGATTATTTGGTATAGTGTGCAGGCGCGCTAGAACCGGCATCCGGTGACCAGGCAACACAGGAAGTGAAGGAGAGCGGGGAAACAGCGGTGGCAGCCACGAATGAGGAGACCGCAGAGTCACCATCTGGAGGGACGGGAGGAGCGAGTAGCTCCTGTTGGAATGCTGTAAAGCGATTGTCTTAAAGCAAAAGTGTGAGTGCAATTCCAATGTACTGTGTTGTTGTCCTTTATTAAAGCGTTATTGCCCGAGGTTGCGTGCGCTTTTCTTTACAGATTTGAATTGTTTTGATCCGCCCCCCCCCCCCCCCCCCAGTGGAGTGAGAGAGGAGCAGCAGCAACCAGGACATTTCAGCTATAAAACATACAAACAAAGGAGGTGAACACATGGAAAGCGCCATGGGCTGGTGAAATACTCCTCTTTGTACTTGTTGTATATCAGCATGTGCAGGATCTGTCCTTTTTGATAATCACTGTAGATGGCAATTTCAAATGTAAGATCTCAAAGTTATTAAGGTGATTTTTAAAATGTAAAGTACCCCAAAGTTTTGTAACTCTACGGGCCAATTCACACTGACTTGTGCTAAAATGTATGTATATGCATGTACAATCCATCCATTTTAGTTGCGTTTTAACGCGCCATGATGTCTGTTCACATACATTTTGACATCCGTTGACATACATTTTAGCGCAACGCAACATTATGATGTGAATAGGACACATTGGAAATTATTGTTTTCAGATGTCCTTCCATTGATCTGCATCTTACAGCTGTGCTAAAATACATTGGTGTGAATATGCCCTAAAATATGGTTAGGCAAGGAGGTGATGTAAAATAGAATGTCATCTGCATAAGGAAATAATTTGTTCAGTGGAAAATTTGAAGATTCCTTTAATGTTCTGATTAAGCTCAACCTTGTGAATTAGGACTTCTATTACTAGGATGAACAGCATAGGTAACAGAAGACAGCCTTGCCTGTTATCGATTTTAATAGAAAAGTGTTAGAAAGGATTCCATTACCATGACCCTTGCCAAAGGAGTGCCTTTATAATGCTTAAAGCGTTTAGGCTTAAACCTAAATCTGTTCATACACTGTTAGTTGTTATTCATTCAGCTGCAGGCTGAACGAAAAAAAAAAAAAAAATTATAGATTCCTCCATCCAAGTTAACAGCACAAATGGATGATTCATTCCTGCCTGGCTATTGTATTCTGACAGCCGCCTTCGGCGGCTGTTAGAATACCTGAATAATGGCTGCATCTGATTGGATGCAGCCTCTGTTAAGCTGAAAATCTTCCACTTGGCACCTTCCAGTTTTTAAGATGAAGGATGTTGGGTGGGAGGGGGATGACAGAGCCACCCATGTAGTGTATTTCGGGCAATTCATCAGGAACCAGCAGAAATTCACACAGAATGAGGCCAGCATAAGGCGTTATGGATTTCCTCCTTGAACAACTGTTCAGACATCAAATGGCTTCTAGGCATCTGTAGAGAGAAAGAGACAAGAACTGTGATCACTCTGGATTTGCACCTAGTGACCTACAGTATCTCGCAAAAGTGAGTAAACCCCTTATATTTTTGTAAATATTTTATTATATCTTTTCATGTGACAACACTGAAGAAATGACACTTTGCTACACTGTAATGTAGTGGGTGTACAGCTTGTATAACAGTGTAAATTTGCTGTCCCCTCAAAATAACTCACACAGCCATTAATGTCTAAACTGCTGGCAACAAACGTGAGTACACCTCTAACTGGAAATGTCCAAATTGGGGCAAAAGTGTCAATATTTTGTGTGGCCACCATTATTTTCCAGCACTGCCGTAACCCTCTTGGGCATGGAGTTCACCAGAGCTTCACAGATTGCCACTGGAGTCCTCTTCCACTCCCTTATGATGACATAAGGTGGATGTTAAAGACCTTGGGCTCCTCCGCCTTCCATTTGAGTATGCCCCACAGATTCTCAATAGGGCTTAGGTCTGGAGACATGCTTGGGCAAGACCATCACCTTTACCCTCAGCTTCTTTAGCAAGTCAGTGGTCGTCTTGGAGGTGTGTTTGGGGCCGTTATCATGTTGGAATACTGCCCTGCCGCCCTGTCTCTGAAGGCAGGGGATCATGCTCTGCTTCAATATGTCACAGTACATGTTGGCATTCATGGTTGCCCCAATGATCTGTAGCTCCCAAGTGCCAGCAGCACTCACGCAGCCCCAGACCATGACACTCCCACCACCATGCTTGACTGTAGGCAAGACACACTTGTCTTTGTACTCCTCACCTGGTTGCCTCCACACACGCTTGACACCATCTGAACCAAATACGTTTATCTTGGTTTCATCAGACCAAAGGACATGATTCCAGTAATCCATGTCCTTAGCCTACTTGTCTTCAGCAAACTGTTAGCGGGCTTTCTTGTGCATCATCTTTAGCAGAGGCTTCCTTCTGGGATGACAGCCATGCAGACCAATTTGGTGCAGTGTGTGGTGTATGGTCTGAGCACTGACAGGCTGACCCCCCACCCCTTCAACCTCGGCAGCAATGATGGCAGATGGGGGGGGGGCAGATGAAGTCCAGTGTCTCAGGATCAGTTTACGTGCCTGAAACAGTGCCCTTCCTATGCCTGGTGATGTCATCCACTGGGAGGTCACATAAGATCCCAAGTATACACTGTTTGGGGGTCTTCATTAAGAGACACTTGAAAGACCCTGTTAATGGTTCCTATAACTGCCTTCCAATATAAATGTAGCTTCCGGCATCGTCATACCATGTGGATGAGGTCCCCGTGATCACGACAACATCTAGAACACGTGATCACGTGAACATCTAGATGCACTCTCAAGAGCAGATACAATTGGGACAGGCGTTGTGTAAGTTGTAGTTGGTAAGCTGACAGATGAACAGAAAGCCAAATGGATGGAAAACTTTGGAGATTTTTTTATGTGACCAGGATCCATCCTTTCTGTGAACCCTCATCACAGGGGAATAGACCTGGTGCTACCAGTTCGACCCAGAATCCAAACGGCAATCGCTGGAATGGCACTCATTGTCATAACCGTGACCCAAAAAGTGTCACCTGCAAAAGTTCAGGGTCAAGACAATGTTTTGAGGACATAGAGGCAATCTAAGAATGTATAATAGCGGTTCCTAAAGAGGCCTTTGCTACAGTTTCCAGAAGCTTTGTGAACATTGCCAAAAGTGTGTTGTCAAGGATGGTGATTATTTTGAAGGCTATTTAAGGTAAATTGTTTATATCTATTGTAAAATATTGGATGAGAACCTTCTTCCCTTAGCCAGAACACTGAAGATGGGTCGTGGATGGATCTTCCAGCATGACAATGACCCAAAACATACCCCCAAGGCAACAGAGGAGAGGCTCAAGAAAAAGCACATTAAGGTCATGGAGTAAATTAGTCAGTGTCCTATCCTTAATCTTATAGAAAATCTATGGAGGGAGACGTATCATGGTCTTACCTGCCCTCCTGTTGGCAGCCATGTTGGACATGTTCAGACTGCTGCCTCTTTTAAACTCTGATTATATCTTCACTTGCCTGCTGCCTGGGTGTCGCACAGTGATGATGCTGCACACCTGACTATATCTACCACCTGTTGGGTTGCAGTCCTTGCCCTTGTGTTTGTGCTCCAAGGTGCATCCCTGCTAGCAGTCTTCTGTTCTCCGTGTTCCTCCATGTATGACCTGGCTTGCCTGATGACTCTCCTGGCTCTCGGCCCCGCATCAGCAGACGACCTGGCATCGGATGACTACTCGCTTCTAGATTTGACCCCGGCTTGTTTCTGCTCTCACTTCCTCACTCTTGCTGTGCATTTATTGTTGTTTTCTCCAATAAACTGTTTTATTTTACCTGCATCCCTGTGTGGTCTGGTTTCCTGGCAACCTGACAGTACGCAAAGGCCATGAATCCTGACAATGCAGGTACTCCTACGATTCCCATGCTGGTGACCAGGCTTCATCAACAAGATGACCTTTTGGGTCAGTTTGCTCAGGAGTTGCAGACGTTGCTTGCACGCACAGCGCACCTTGCTCCTGGTGGTTCCTACTGTTGTTGCACCTGCTGCTCAGTGGAAGCTGGTGCTCAAAATCTTTGGGAAGGCGCAAACAGAAAAATGTAATAGGCATTGATTTGCGGAAAAAAAACACTGTAAAAAAGTGCGTGACTTTGAGGTCACAAAAGTGTGAAAGGGGCCTTCAGTAATCAAGGTATAGTGCGCCCCCTTCAATGTAGAGTGACCAGTGTACCCCCTTTCAATTTAGAGTGACCAGCATGCCCCCATTCAATGCAGAATGACCAGTGTGCCACCTTTTAATGCAGAATGACCAGCGTGCCCCCTTTCAATGCAGAATGACCAGTGTGCCCCCTTTCAATGCAGAATGACCAGCATGCCCCCTTTCAATGCAAAATGACCAGCGTGCCCCCTTTCAATGCAGAGAGACCAGCATGCCCCCTTTCAATGCAGAATGACCAGCGTGCCCCCTTTCAATGCAGAATGACCGGCGCAAACAGAAAAATGTAATAGGCATTGATTTGCGGAAAAAAAGCACTGTAAAAAAGTGCGTGACTTTGAGGTCACAAAAGTGTGAAAGGGGCCTTCAGTAATCAAGGTATAGTGCGCCCCCTTCAATGTAGAGTGACCAGTGTACCCCCTTTCAATTTAGAGTGACCAGCATGCCCCCATTCAATGCAGAATGACCAGTGTGCCACCTTTTAATGCAGAATGACCAGCGTGCCCCCTTTCAATGCAGAATGACCAGCATGCCCCCTTTCAATGCAAAATGACCAGCGTGCCCCCTTTCAATGCAGAGAGACCAGCATGCCCCCTTTCAATGCAGAATGACCAGCGTGCCCCCTTTCAATGCAGAATGACCAGCATGCCCCCTTTCAATGCAGAATGACCAGCGTGCCCCCTTTCAATGCAGAATGACCAGCGTGCCCCCTTTCAATGCAGAGTGACCAGTGTGCCCCCTTTCAATGCAGAGAGATCAGTGTGCCCCCATTCAATGCAGAGAGATCAGTGTGCCCCCATTCAATGCAGAGAGATCAGTGTGCCCCCATTCAATGCAGAGAGATCAGTGTGCTCCCATTCAATGCAGAGATATCAGTGTGCCCCCTTTCAATGCAGAGAGATCAGTGTGCCACCTTTCATAGTTACATAGTTACATAGTTACTGAGGTTGAAAAAAGACATCAGTCCATCCAGTTCAACCTATGATGTGTGTGTGTGTGTGTTTGCTGTTAACCGTACATTGTATACCCCTGTATGTTGTGGTCTCTAAGGTGCCCATCTAATAGTTTTTTGAAACTATCAATGCTTCCTGCTGATACGACTGCTTGTGGAAGAGAATTCCACATCCTTACTGCTCTTACAGTGAAGAACCCCTTACGCATTTTAAGGTTAAACCGCCTTTACTCTAGTTTTAGTGAGTGGCCACGTGTCTTATTGTATTCCCTTACTCTGAATAGTTTGTTCCTTATGTTAGGGTCGCCAGTACAGTATTTGTACATTGATATCATATCCCCCCTCAATCGTCTCTTCTCCAGAGAGAATAGGTTCAGTGCTTGTAGTCTTTCCTCATAGCTGATGTCCTCCATTCCCCTAATTATTTTTGTTGCCCTTCTCTGGACTCTTTCCAATTCCAGCACATCCTTCCTGAAGACCGGTGCCCAGAACTGGACAGCATACTCCAGATGTGGCCGGACCAGAGTCTTGTAGAGTGGGTGAATAATCTCTTTATTTCTGGAGTGAATCCCCTTTTTTATGCAGAGATATCGGTGTGCCCCCATTCAATGCAGAGAGATCAGTGTGCCCCCCTTCAATGCAGAGAGATCAGTGTGCCCCTTTTAATGCAGAGATATCAGTGTGCCCCCTTTCAATGCAGAGAGATCAGTGTGCCCCCATTCAATGTAGAGAGATCATCGTGCCCCTTTTCAATGCAGAGTGACCAGCGTAGCGTGCCCCCCCAGACCAGCACTTACCTGATGCAGCAGTGGCTTCTCCTCGAGTCCTCCCGCCTCCTCCTCGGCTAATGGCATGGTTTTTGCATTTTGGCCAATCAGGAAGAGGGTGTCGGACCCGCTTCCTGATTGGCCAGGAGGAGGATCCGAGTGACAATAGTGAATTTTCATTCACTATTGTCACACAATGGGTGGGCTCGGGGCACACTGCTCTGTGCCCCGTGTCCTCCCTTTTCTGCAGCCTATTAGAGCCTTTGGCTCTAATCAGGCGACTCAAAAAAAAAAGCACCATTGAACTCCATGCGTCCGGCGCCCTGCATGCAGATTAGGGGGCCGGACACATGGATAGGGGGGGCGGCGCCCCTGCGCCCCAACACACCGGCCACCACTGCTGCTGCTGCTCCTTTTGCCGCTCCTACAGAAGATAAACTGCTAATCACAGTTGTCCTCTCCTGGGCTCAGTGGTTACTCAGACTCCTTTGGTGGGGCTTGGTGGTTACTCGGGCATTGGTAGTAGTGATGAGCCGAACACCCCCTGGTTTGGTTCGCACCAGAACACCGCGAACGGAGGAAAAGTTTGTTCGAACAAACAAACCCCTTTGAAGACTATGGGACTTTAACTCTAAAATCAAACGGCCTCATTTTGAAGGCTTAAATGCAATTTATTGCCCCTTAAAAGTGTATGGGGGTCCGGGTCCTGACCTGGGGAACATGTAGCAATGAAAAAAAAGGTTTTTAAAAACGATCGTTTTTAAAGGAGCACTGATTTACTGATTTTAATGAGGCTTAAAGTGAAACTATAAAAATGAAAAATTCCTTCAAAACTGTAGCCTGGGGTGTACCCTGAATGTGCCTGTAAAGTAGTTCATCTCTACGATGTATGTAGCCTGCTGCAGCAATACTGAAATTTCTAAAGCAAAAAATGTCATATACAAATATACATACAAATTTCAAATCACATGTACTTGTCATACGGGTGCAGAAAAATTGGGCCTTGTTTGTTGGTGGTGCCTGAACACCGTAACCCCTCGCAGTTACTCTTGCTGGGCGCAGGAACGGGCCCTGCTGGTAAAAAAAATCCATACAAATTTGAAATCGCATGTACTTGTCATACAGGTGCCAAAAATTGGGCTTTTGCTGTTGGTGGTGCCTGAACACTATAACCAAGGCCTCGCAGTTACTCTTGCTGGGTGCAGGAACGGGACCTGCTGGTAAGAATTCCATACAAATTTGAAATTGCATGTGCTATACAAGTGCCAAAGATTGGGCCTTTGCCGTTGGTGGTGCCTGAACACCGTAACCAAGGCCTCGCGGTTACTCTTGCTGGGAGCAGGAACGGGACCTGCTGGTAAGAATTCCATACAAATTTGAAATTGCATGTGCTATACAAGTGCCAAAAATTGGGCCTTTGCCGTAGGTGGTGCCTGAACACTGTAACCAAGGCCTCGCAGTTACTCTTGCTGGGAGCAGGAACGGGACCTGCTGGGAAGAATTCCATACAAATTTGAAATTGCATGTGCTATACAAGTGCCAAAAATTGGGCCTTTGCCGTAGGTTGTGCCTGAACACCGTAACCAAGCCCTCGCAGTTACTCTTGCTGGGAGCAGGAACGGGACCTGCTGGTAAGAATTCCATACAAATTTGAAATTGCTTACTACACAGGTGTCAAAAATTGAGCCTTTGCTGTAGGTGGTGCCTGAACACCGTAAACCCTCACAGTTAGCAGGGCACAGGGACAGGGCCTGCTGTTGAAAATGACATACGACATTTAAATTGTATGCACCTGTCATACAAGTGCAGAAAAATTAGGCCTTGGGGGTTGGTAGTGACCTAAACCAAAAACATTGTTGGAATCTAGCAAAATAAAGGTAGAGGAATAGGATAGGCAGCATATGCAGTCTTCAAGGGATGGCAGACCCCTAGCAAATCAATCAGTTACATCAGCATCAGGGGCCTTATAGCTCTTGTTGATCCAGGACTGGTTAATTTTGATAAAAGTCAGCTGGTCAACAGAGTCTGTGGACAGACGCACTCTTTTGTCTGTCACAAAACCTCCAGCAGCACAGAACGTCCGTTCAGAAAGCATGCTGGAAGCAGGACAGGCCAGTAGCTCCATTGCATATTGAGCAAGTTCTGGCCAGTGGTCCATCCTCAAGACCCAGCCAGTGGATGCGCAGCTGGAAAGGTCTCCAAGTCTGCTCTTGCGCCTAGATAATTATGCACCATATGATAGAGACGCTGCCGATGGTTGCTTAAACCTAACAGCCCTGGGTGCTGCTGAGGACAAAAGAACTGTTTAAAGGCATCGGTCAGCTGGCTGCCTTCTCCACTGCTCCTCCTTTGGCTGAACAATGCCTCAGAAACACATCCGGAAAATGTTGACCTCCCAGTGTCTGGAAAGGCAGTACACAAATATTGTTTCAAGGCCTTCTCCAGATGTTTCATCCTCTGCTCCCTCTGTGAAGGCAGGATGAGCTCTGCAACTTTACCCTTGTAACGTGGATCAAGAAGGTTTGCAACCAGTAATTATCCCTCTCCTTGATAGCACAAATCCTCAGGTCCTTTCCCAGGCTTTGCAGAATCAGGGAGCCCATGCAACGTAAGTTGGAGGAGGCATGAGCTTCTGAGTCCTCTGGGTCACTAAGGATGACATTGTCAGCAGGAGCAACCTCTCCCCAACTACGTACAACTCCTGTGGTTTTTGGGGAATCAAAACCATCCCTTGAAGACTGCTGTGTGCTATCCTCTTCCTCTACATCTATGCTCCCGAAATCCTCATCCTCCTCTTCCTCCTGTGTGTTTTGTGGTCCTGCAGGAATGATATCTGCATAAAGGGGGCCTTGTGAGGAAAGGAAGTCCTCCTCTTCCTCCCACTGTTCTGCCTCAAGTGCCCTGTCCATGATTCCACGCAACGTGACTCCAGCAGGAAGACTAGCGGGATAGTGTCACTGATGCATGCACCGTCCCGGCTCACCATCCTTGTGGCCTCCTCAAATGGTGACAGGACGATGCATGCATCCTAAATCAAAAGCCACTGTCGTGAGAAAGAAACCAAGCTCCCCTGACCCTGTCAATGTGCCATACTCACACAGGTACTCATTGATGGCCCTCTGCTGCGTGTGCAGCCGCTGAAGCATTGCCAACGTTGATTTCCACCTGGTGGGCATGTCACAAATTAAGCGGTTAGTGGGCAGGTTTAATTCCCGTTGAATGGCCGATAAGCGAGCACTGGCATTGAAAGAACGGTGTAAATGGCCACAGACTTTCCTGGCCTGCCTCAAGAGATCTTGGAAGCCCGGGATTCAGAACATGTGCCAAACATGGAACATGTGTCAAGTGTCCCTGCCAGAGGGCGGAGAGAAGGTTGGTGCCATTATCACAAACAACAATTCCTGGCTCAAGCTGTCATGACGTCAACCATCTCTGAGCCTGCCCCTGCAGAGCTGACAGAATTTCTGCACCTGTGTGACTCCTATCACCTAGACAGACCAACTGAAGCACAGCATTGCATCTTTTAGCCTGACTGCTTGCGTAGCCCCTTGAACGCTTAGGGAGCACTGCTGCTACAGAGGACAATTGTGCAGAAGAGGACATGAAGGAGGAGGAGGAGGAGGAGGTGGTGGAGTAGCCATATGTGGCAGAACCAGCACCAGCTTTTTGGAGGCATGGTCGCAAAACAAGCTGCAAGACTGAACCCTGTCCTGCATCCTTCCCAGCTGCCAGCAGAGTTACCCAGTGCGCCGTGAAAGAAATGTAACATCCCTGTCCATGCCTGCTGGACCAAGAGTCAGCAGTAATGTGCACCTTCCTGCTGACCGTTTTGTTCATTAAGGCCAAAACACTACCTTCCACATGACGGTAGAGAGCCGGAATGGCCTTACGTGAAAAGAAATGCCTTTTTGGGACCTGACATTGTGGTGCAGCACATTTCACAAATTTGCGAAAGGGAGCCGAGTCTACCAGATGAAAAGGCAGCAACTGTAATGCTAGCAATTTGGCCAAGCTAACATTAAGATGCTGAGCATGTGGATGGCTGGGACAGTATTTCTTTCTACAGTTCAAATACTGGGGTAGTGAAATTTGCCTGCTGCTCAAATCAAGCGGTGGTGTACTGCTAGCAGATTGGGTGCAAGTCTCTGTGCTACTCATTGCTATACCATCATCCCTCTCAATGCTGGTATTTGAGAAAGCATGAGGTATAGTAGGGTTAGAGATCGCAGAAGTGGAGCAAGGTGATGTATGCTTGTTTTGATCTGGTGCCTCTTTCAGGTGCTGTTGCAAACAGACTGCACGGCAGGTCGTCGTATGCCTTCTCAAGCTTGTGGTGCCCAAGCGGCTGGTGTTCTGGCCACGCTTGATCCACTTTAGACAGATGTTGCAAACAGCAACGCTGCGGTCTACTGCAAAGATGCTGAAAAAAAGCCCAAACTAATGAAGTTTTTGGAGTTCTGCACCAGTGGAGGTCTGTGCTGTGACGCAATAGTTTGGCTACTACTATGGCAGCCTCTGGAGAGCATCCTGCTTCATTGGAGTTGTGCGTCCTCCTCATCCTCCTCATCCTCCCCCTCCTCCTCCTCTTTCCGGTCAGGCACCCAAGTACAGTCAGTGACCTCATCATCCCCTCCCTCCTCGTCACTGGAGCAAACTTGGCAATATGCTTCAGCTGTGGCAACATGACTGCTGGTTTCTTGTCCATCATTGTCACCCCCCTCTCTCTAGGCTCACGTTATTACCTTCATCAACCTGGGAACCAACATCACAGCTTTCAAATTGCTGCGCATCCTCCAGGAGCATGTCACTGACAATATGATCGAATAGTTCAGGTGATTCCTCCGTGCATGATGGTGGGGGGACTGAAGGAGTAGCTGTGGAGAAGGAGCCTGTGGAATGGGCCGCTTTGGCAGCTGCGGTGGAAGGCAAACTACTGGGAGCATGGGTGTCAGAGGAAGAGGAGGATGAGGACGGCTTATTGATCCACTCCACCAACTCTTCCACATGTTTTGGCTGAATAGCATGGGCAGCACCGGAAATAAAGGACGGGCGTGCCCCGCCTGCAGAGGATGCACTATGTAGACTGTGACCAACACTTTTCACAATGGACACAGAGGCTGCTTGCCCTCTTTTCGTGGCCTGTGAGCGTCAGCCTCTCCTTGTTGGCCTTTCGGACATGATGTTGATACAGATCAATATAGGGTATACGCAACTGATCAATAGATACTCAATGACCTGATATGATGTAATTGATAGCCCTCTAGATGAGCTGTGGTGGTTAGTTATAGATTTACGCAAGTGACCGATTAACAATACTCTCACTGATATCTGATGTAATCTAAAATTCTATAGATGGATGATCTGTGATGCTTATAGAATGTTCCACAACTGACCAATGAATATTCTGACTGATATCTGAAGTGATCTATAATCAAATAGGTCTGTGAATATTATAGAATGTTCCACAGCTGACCAATACATACTCTGAATGATATCTGAAGTGATCTATAATCAAATAGGTCTGTGAATATTCCAGAACTGACCGATGAACAATACTCTGACTGGTATCTGATGTAAAGAAAGAAATCTCTCCCTACCTCATACAGGAACCTGGCCCTCCCTACACTGCTACTCACTCACTGGCGCTGCACTGTCTGATATGATGTAAAGAAAGAAATATCTCCCTACTTCACACACGTACCTGGCCCTCCCTACATTGCTAGCAATGTCTCTGCACTGCCTTTCAAACTCCAAAAAAAACGACTCTCTCCCTGCCTCAATCGCGTGCCTGTCCCTGTGTCATCGCCCGCACAATGACACTACACGCTGCGGCTGAACGAGCAGCCTCTGTGTAATGTGGGGCGTGTACTTGGCCCCTGAGCCATTATTGGCTAAAGGCAGCCTGCCTTTAGTCCAATCATGGCAAAGATCATTTGATTGGCCAAAGCATGAGGTCAGGGTGCATGCTTTGGCTAATCACATAACGCGCAGCATGCACAGCATGTGCAGTGCATTATGGGAAACTCGAATTTCCCGCTAAGAAGCACATTTGTTCGTCATTCGACGAACAATTGAACAAGCTCATCCCTAGTTGGTAGACTCCAGTGCTATCAGTTATTTTATTGACAGTATGTTTGCTACTGTATTTTTTTACCCTTGCAGCCTCGTGTTTCTCCACTAGTTATTGAGGCGATTGATGGCAGACCCCTACAACCGGCACAGGTTACCCACGAGACTTCTAGTTTATATGGAGATAGGGGCTGTTCACAGGGAGTCAACCTGTTTCCAGGTTATTTCATCCACACACTACTCTGTTGTTTTGGGGTACCCTTGCCTTCAGAAACACAATCCGACCTTTGAATGGCAATCGGTCGAGATCCTCTGGCTGTTTGTATTCATGGGCCAGTATGGGTACTTTGTACATCCTCAGATTCAGTGTTGCCTACTGAATATCATGAATATCAAGATGTATTTGACAAGGTGCATGCTGGTACTCTTCCTCCTCATCGTACGTACGATTTTGCCAAAGACTTGCAACCTGATGCCATTCCCCCTTGTGGCAGGGTTTATCCTCTTTCGGTTGCAGAGAATAAGGCCATGGAGGAGTACGTTTCTGATGTGCTTGCCCAGAGTCACATTTGCAAGTTCACTTTTCCAGCGGGTGCTGTTTTCATCTTCATAAAGAAAAAGGAGAGTGAGTTGAGACCTTGCATTGATTATAGGGGCCTCAATCGCATCACGGTCAAGAATGCAAACCTGATTCTGTTGATTATTGAATTGTTTGACCGCCTCAAGGGAGCAATGGTCTTTACCAAACTTGACCTAAGGGCCGCAAATAACCTTGTAAGGAGCAAGGAGGGCGACAAGTGGAAGACCGCGTTTAATACCAGAACCGGACATTACGAATCTCTGATCATGCCCTTTGACTTGTGCAATCCGCCCGCTGTCTTCCAGGAGTTCATCAATGATGTCTTTCATGATATGTTGCAACAATGCCTGGTAGTCTATTTGGATGACATCTTGATTTATTCAGACTCCATTAAATCACACTACCTGGATGTCAGACAGGTGCTGCAAAAGTTACGTGAGAATGGGCTTTTCTATAAGCTTGAAAAATGTGAATTCCAGCTGTCTCAGGTTGCCTTCTTGGGCTACATAATTTCTGCTGAATGATTCTCCATGGACCCTCAGAGGGTTTCGGCTGTTCTACAATGGCCTCGCCCCAGTGGTCTCTGTTCCATTCAGTGTTTCCTTGGGTTTTCCAACTAATATCCAAAATTTATCAGGAACTTAAACCTATCTCAGATCTGACCAAGAGGGGCAGCGATTCCCACAATTGGCCGTCTGCTGCCATCCAATCTTTTGAGACCCTCAAGTCTGCTTTCTCTTTAGCTCCCATTCTGTCTCATCCCAATCCTGGTTTGCCCTTTGTCCTAGAGGTGGATGCGTCCGAGACAGGAATAGGCGCCCTCCTGTCTCAGCGTGGACACCTAATGGACTCTTTTTTCCTTGTGGGTTCTAGTCCAAGAAGCTGTCTCCAGCTGAATGCAATTACGAGATTGGAGACAGAGAGCTCTTGGCCATTATCCTGGCTCTCAAAGAGTGGAGACATTTGCTCGAAGGTTCTGTGGTTCCAGTTCTCATTCTCACCGATCAGAAGAATCTGACATATCTCTTGAAGGCCAAGAGGCTCACACCCCGTCAGACCAGATGAGCCTTATTCTTGTCTCGTTTTAACTATGAGGTCTCCTATTTGCCCAGCTCCAAGAATGTCAAGGCTGATGCCTTGTCTCGCCAGTATTTTGAGTTGTCCATGGAGGACTCCGTGATGACACCGATCATACCTTCAGATCATATCCTGGCTGCCATCCACAAACTTAACCTCTCCTCTTGGGGAACAAATCTTGGCTGCCCAACCTGATGCTCCAACAGAAAGACCTACTGGCAAATGCTTTGTACCTGAGGGGTTGCGCATCAGACTGTTGCGCACGTACCACAATTCCAAGACTACTGGTCATCCTGGTAAGAACCATATGTCCTGGGCTATTTCCTGTCAGTTCTGGTCGCCATCTCTCTGTACTGATATTGCTGCGTATGTGGTTGTTTGTTCAGTCTGTGACCATAACAAATCTCCTCGGCACCTTTCCCTTGGGCCTTCTGCATCCCATTCCCAATGTGAAGCGTCCCTGGTCTCACCTGGCCATGGATTTTATTGTGGAACTTCGCGTGTCTCGAGGGTACACAGTTATCCTCATGGTTGTCGACCGGATCTCCACAATGTGCCACTGTGTTCCATTTAAGAGGCTGCCTACCGCTCAGAAATTTGCTTCGGTGTTTGCCAGGGAGGTCCATTTACACGGGTTACCTAAGGACATCGTCTCCGACCTTGGGAGCCAGTTTGTCTCTAGGTTCTGGAGTGCCTTTTGCTTCGAGGTGGGTATTCAAATCTCCTTCTTCTCAGACTAACATCCGCAGTCTAATGGTGCCGCTGAGCATTCCAACCAAGCTCTGGAGCAATTTCTCTGCTGCTTTATCTCTGACCATCAGGACAATTGGGTTGATCTGCTACCCTCTGCAAAGTTTACCAGGAACTCTGCCATCAACTCGTCTTCCGGAATGTCTCCATTCATGGCCAATTTTGGGTTCCCCGTGTTGTTTTCGCCACAGGACATTCTGGCTGTGGAGGATCATCTTTATGCCCTCCGTTCCTCTTGGGTGCAGATTCAAGAGTCTTTGTGTCTCTGCACAGCATCAGAAGCTCCAGGCAGACCGGGAGACATTTACCTGCTTCTTCATACCAGGTCAGGGAAAGGGTGTGGTTGTTGACTCGTAATCTCATCCTCAGGCTGCCCACTCCAAAACCGGCCCCCCGTTTTTGTTGGGCTTTTACGTATACTCTGTAAGGTGAACCTGGTGGCCTATGCCCTAGGTCTTCCCCCTGGCATGTGTATCTCCAATGTCTTTCACGTGTCACTATTGAAGTCACTGGTTTCGCTATACTTCTTCACTTACTTGCCCTCTGTAATGTTCTGGTACCTCTGGTACCCTTATTCCGCTTTCCATTCCGTGTATGCGTCCCACCATTCTCTTCTGGTAGGTGCGCATACACCTTTAAGACCGATGCTGTCATCACTGAGCGCCGCAGAGCGGCTATTTCAACCGCCGGCGTTCTCACTCACATGTTCGTTCAACCTGCCTTGCATCTATGCTTACAAGCGTGTCTCGCTGTGGAACCTCGCTACAGATCCCTGTATCTCGCTACCAGGATCACTTCCTCAGACCCGAACCTCGCTACTAATCCCTGTATCTCGCTACTGAATCACTTCCTCATCACCGGACCCTTCTACTACTATACTATAGTGATAAGTACCCCGCAGGGGAAACCTCCATAACTTACACTACTACTATTGCATTAAGGACTGTTACTACCTATCCATACTATCCTATCATCTGCACTGTTACATAGATTGCTAGCTCTTGAGACTACTACCATCTATCATCTGCACTGCTGCATAGATTGCTAGCTCTCCTGTCTACTACTATCTATCCTTGCACTGGGTTAGTCTATCCTGTATTTGTCATCTGCTGTCCTCACCACCTGTTAGCATACTCGATCCTAACCTATCTGCATTCCTAAATACCATCTTGAACTCTCCTGTACAAACCTATCAAGTGCTTACCATCCTTGTCACTGTTCACACCTGTCCCTTCAGCACATCACCTTCATACTATCATATACATCCTATCACTCCAGGAACATCTCATTGAGTGTGTATATATCTGTATGTTGAAGCTGACAGGCCCACGGTGATGAGTCCTGGAGAGTTGGATCTGGTATTCAACACATCTCTACATGACTACTGAGTGGAGATTTTGCAGCTGTAAATCCAGCCTATAACAAAAACGCAGGAGCGTTACAGATTGAACGAACCTTAAAAATGGATTCAGCAGAATTACCCACTCAAGTGACACAATTAACACAACAAGTAAAAGCGTTAATACTTGCTCTGACTGACGTACAAGAAAAGAATCAGACTTTAACACAGCAGGTAACCCAGCTCTCACGGCTTACTGCTGTTCAGCCTCCTGAACCTAAAATAAACCCCCCTCTAGTGTTTACAGGCAACCGGAAAAAATTTCGGGAATTCAAAAACGCATGTCAATTGCTTTTTTTGTTAAAGCCTCGTACATACCCCACTGATCAAATAAAAGTCTGTACCGTTATTTCATACTTGACGGGTGATCCACGGGCCTGGGCAGACTCTCTCTTTGAGAATAATGATCAGATTCTCAACACCTATTCTTTATTCCTAGCGGAACTCACCAGCTTATACGATGACCCCAATAGGCAGAGTACTGCTGATATGCAGTTGAGGGCCTTGAAACAAGGAAGGAGACCTGTAGAAGACTTTGTATCTGAGTTCAAAAGATGGACCCTTGATTCAGGGTGGAATGATGCATCTTTGCGAACTCAATTCAGACTCGGGTTATCGGAAGCTGTTAAAGACGAGCTCGCCCGAGCGGATTTACCTGGCACCTTGGAGGCCTTGATACAACTTAGTATCAACATCGACAGACGACTGCGAGAAAGAAGGGCTGAAAAGATGGGAATGCCATTGTCTAGTCCTTCTCGGATTTCGGCCCTTGACCCTACTCCCATGGATGTAGGAACCATACGCCCACCTTTAACGACTACTGAACGAGCTAGAAGAACATCCAGAAATCTCTGCATGTATTGCGCATCCCCGGATCATTTGATAAGCACCTGTCCCCTTGTTCGCAAAAAAGAGGGTGAGTGTTCACATGTCTTGCTAGGAGGATTAACGACTTCCTTTTCTAACCCCTATCTTTTTGTTCATTTAATATTACAGTGGGACCAAACTAGGATCACCACCAAGGCTATGGTCGACACTGGATCTTGTGGAAACTATATTGATACACGCTTTGTTACCTTAAATAAAATACCTATTATTTCAAAATCTAAGCCTGTTTCTGTTAGTTTCATTAATGGTATTCCACTGTCTTCTGGTCCAATCACCAACCAGACACAGGCACTCCTTGCCACTACCAACGAGTCACATGTGGAGACCATCACTTTTGATATACTATCCTCACCCCATTTTCCTATTATTTTGGGACTTCCCTGGTTACACACATACCAACCAATCATAGATTGGAAAAAACTGACTTTGGTTTTCCCTTCTCACTATTGTGAGAATACGTGTAACCTCCCATCTTATGGGAAGATTCTGTCTGTGGTGTCAGATGAAATTGCACCACTATGCTATCAAGATCTGTCCGAAGTGTTCCTTGAGAAAAATGCTCAAGTGTTGCCTCCCCATAGGGATTACGATTGCACTATTGATCTACTCCCTAACAGCAAATTGCCTTTCGGTCATGTTTATCCCCTTTCACAGGATGAACTTTCTCATCTCAAGGAATACTTGGATGAGAATTTGACAAAAGGGTTCATTAGACCCTCTACTTTTTCCACTGCTGCAGGACTTTTCTTTGTCCGCAATAAGGATTCCAGTCTCAGGCCTATTATCGATTATAGGCAATTAAACACGATTACGATAAAGGATCGCTATCCTTTGCCGCTTATCCCTGAACTTATTGAACAAGTGCGTGGGGCTACTTATTTCACCAAATTAGACCTGAAAGGGGCATACAACCTAATCCGAATCCGTGACGGGGATGAGTGGAAAACAGCATTCAGAACCAGATACGGACTATTCGAATACCTTGTGATGCCATTCGGGCTATGTAATGCTCCCGCAGCTTTCCAAAGATTCATAAACGACATCTTTAGAGACTTACTTGATGTCTGTGTTGTAGTATACCTAGACGATATACTTATCTATTCTCGATCTATGCCTTAACACATAAAACATGTAAGACTTGTGTTGTCCAGACTGCTCTCACACAGTCTATATGTGAAATTAAAAAAATGCCTATTTCATAAAGAGGAAATATTATTTCTAGGATACTTCATATCCAAAACTGGAATTAAGATGGATATGAGTAAGATATCCTGTATTCTAGACTGGCCTATACCAACAACTCGTAAGGCCCTACAGCGATTCCGAGGATTCTCGAACTTCTATAGGAAGTTCATCAAGAACTTTTCCGCCATTGTGAGACCTCTCACACAACTGACAAGTATAAAAAAAACATTCAAATGGTCAGAAGAAGCAAATCAAGCTTTCTGCTTGTTAAAATCAAGCTTCACTTCTGCTCCCATACTATGCCATCCAGACCCATCCCTCCAATATATTCTAGAGGTAGATGCGTCAAATATGGCAGTAGGAGCAGTTCTCTCCCAACGACCAACAAACACTTCATCACTCCACCCAGTTGCTTTCTTTTCAAAATCACTAAGCAGCCCAGAGGTGAATTACCCAGTGGGTGAAAAGGAGTTGCTTGCCATAAAATTGGCACTGGAGAATTGGCGACATCTGCTCGAAGGTACCCAGTTACCAATACTCATATATACAGATCATAAAAACCTTCAATATCTCCAGACTAACAAGACTCTTTCCCACCGGCAGGTACGATGGTCATTATTATTTTTAAGATTTAATTTCTTAGTGACCTATACGCCTGCAGACAAAAATAAAAAAGCGGATGCGCTATTACGACTAACCGAAGATAACTGCGCCGAAATCCCTTCCATTCCCATAATACCCTATGAACGCATTATTGGTGTTGTCCGATCCTTGAAGGAAGAGATTTTGCACAGTATAGGAATGGATTCACCTCCACCACAACTAAGTACTGATGCAGAAGGCTTCCTCTATTACAATGACAAACTTTACATACCCCCTACTATGCGCACCAAGATCTTGGAGTTATCGCATGATGTACCCATGGCAGGACATATGGGTATGACGAAAACCTTTAATTTGCTCACCAGGCAGTTTTGGTGGCCTGATATGAAGACGTCTGTACAAAAATTTGTTTCTTCATGTGACATCTGTGCAAGGTCCAAAATTGATACTACAAAACCATCTGGACTACTTTGTAGTCTACCAATACCCCAGGTTCCATGGGAAGTTGTGTCCTTAGATTTCATAGTAGAACTACCACCTTCCAAAGGATTTAATACCATCCTAGTGTCAGTGGACCACTTGACAAAGATGGCACATTTCATCGCTATCCGTAGACTACCTTCATCCAAACAAACAGCGGAACTACTGATGAAACATGTGTTCAAGTTGCATGGAATTCCAAAGACTCTTTTGTCCGTCCGTGGTTCACAATTTATCTCTAAATTTTGGCAAGCACTTTGTCAAATTTTACGCATTGAGCGAAAGCTCACTTCTCCCTACCATCCTCAGACCAACGGACAGACTGAAAGAGTCAACCAGTGCATTGAGCAATATCTACGCTGCTACACATCATACCTGCAGGATGATTGGGTGGATCTCCTTCCTCTAGCGGAATTTGCTTACAACAACGCAACCCACAGTACTACGAAGCAAAGTCCGTTCTACTTGAACTATGGGTTTCATCCCACTCTTCTTCCACCACGCATCCTGCCATCGAGTAACCCAGTAGCCTCGGATTACCTTACCCAAATAAAAGACTCTTTGGGTTTACTCAATACTACCATATCACACGCTCATAGTCAACAAAAAAGGTACTACGACCTTCGTAGAAGACCTTCTCCTATATTATTATGTTATGTTATTGGGGACCTCGTTTGGCTATCAACAAAAAATTTAAGATTAAAGATCCCTAGCAAAAAGCTTGGGCCTTTATTCTTGGGACCCTTCCCAATCAGGAAACTAATTGGAAAAGCTGCAGTACAGCTCACCTTACCGGCAGATCTCAAGATCTATCCCATCTTCCATGTGTCGCTATTGAAGCCACATGTTCCTAACCAAGGAATAAGGCCTACCATCCCACCTCCACCTCCTGTACAAGTTGAAGGCGGAGAAAAATATGAGATAAAGGAGATTCTGGATTCTCGTATCCACAGAAGAAGACTCCAATATCTAGTACGATGGAAGAACTATGGGCCCCAAGACGACACCTGGCTGGATACCTCTGATATACATGCCCCTAGACTGATTCGCAATTTTCACTCGAAATACCCGGAAAAAACAGTTCTAGAGGCCTTCCGGAGCCGGCCTTAAGGGGGGGGTACTGTAATGTTCTGGTACCTCTGGTACCCTTATTCCACTTTCCATTCCGTGTATGCGTCCCACCATTCTCTTCTGGTAGGTGCGCATACACCTTTAAGACCGATGCTGTCATCACTGAGCGCCGCAGAGCGGCTATTTCAACCGCCGGCGTTCTCGCTCACATGTTCGTTCAACCTGCCTTGCATCTATGCTTACAAGCGTGTCTCGCTGTGGAACCTCGCTACAGATCCCTGTATCTCGCTACCAGGATCACTTCCTCAGACCCGAACCTCGCTACTGATCCCTGTATCTCGCTACTGGATCACTTCCTCATCACCGGACCCTTCTACTACTATACTATAGTGATAAGTACCCCGCAGGGGAAACCTCCATAACTTACACTACTACTATTGCATTAAGGACTGTTACTACCTATCCATACTATCCTATCATCTGCACTGTTGCATAGATTGCTAGCTCTTGAGACTACTACCATCTATCATCTGCACTGCTGCATAGATTGCTAGCTCTCCTGTCTACTACTATCTATCCTTGCACTGGGTTAGTCTATCCTGTATTTGTCATCTGCTGTCCTCACCACCTGTTAGCATACTCGATACTAACCTATCTGCATTCCTAAATACCATCTTGAACTCTCCTGTACAAACCTATCAAGTGCTTACCATCCTTGTCACTGTTCACACCTGTCCCTTGAGCACATCACATTCATACTATCATATACATCCTATCACTCCAGGAACATCTCATTGAGTGTGTATATATCTGTATGTTGAAGCTGACAGGCCCACGGTGATGAGTCCTGGAGAGTTGGATCTGGTATTCAACACATCTCTACATGACTACTGAGTGGAGATTTTGCAGCTGTAAATCCAGCCTATAACAAAAAAGCAGGAGTGTTACACCCTCGTTCCATTCCGGTGGGCAATCATGAGGAGTAAGAGGCTAGCAGCATCTTGGATTCTCGTCTGTTCCGAGGTCAGGTTCAAAACCTGGTGCACTGGAAGAGTTATGGTCCTGAGGAGCGCTCCTGGGTTCCCTCTGCTTATGTTCATGCTCCTGCCCTTCTCCATGCTTTCCATGCTTGCTTTCCTCAGAAACTGTTTTTTGCTCCGCGGAGGAGGGGCTGCTGAGGGTAGGATACTGTCAAGGTCTTACCTTACCCTCCTGTTGGCAGCCATCTTGGACATGTGCAGACTGCTGCCTCTTATACACTCTGATTGCATCATCACTTGCCTGCTGCCTGGGTGTCTCACTATTTCACATTGTAGTAAAGTGTAATTTCTTTAGTGTTGTCACATGAAAAGATATAAAAAGATATTTACAAAAATGTGAGGGGTGTACTCACTTTTGTGAGATACTGTGTGTATACTGTATATATACAGTGGGTACGGAAAGTATTCAGACCCCCTTAAATTTTTCACTCTTTGTTATATTGCAGCCATTTGCTAAAATCATTTAAGTTCATTCTTCTTCCTCATGAATGTACACATAGCACCCCATACTGACAGAAAAACACAGAATTGTTGACATTGTTGCAGATTTATTAAAAAAGAAAAACTGAAATATCACATGGTCCTAAGTATTCAGACCCTTTGCTCAGTATTTAGTAGAAGCCCTCTTTTGATCTAATACAGCCAGGAGTCTTTTTGTGAAAGATGCAACAAGTCTTTCACATCTGGATTTGGGGATCCTCTGCCATTCCTCCTTGCAGATCCTCTCTAGTTCTGTCAGGTTGGATGGTAAACGTTGGTGGACAGCCATTTTTAGGTCTCTCCAGAGATGCTCAATTGGGTTTAAGTCAGGGCTCTGGCTGGGCCATTCAAGAACAGTCACGGAGTTGTTGTGAAGCCACTCCTTCGTTATTTTAGCTGTGTGCTTAGGGTCATTGTCTTGTTGGAAGGTAAACCTTCGGCCCAGTCTGAGGTCCAGAGAACTCTGGAGAAGGTTTTTGTCCAGGGGGTCTGAATACTTTCCGTACCCACTGTATACACACACACACACACACACACACACACACACACACACACACACAGTATCTCACAAAAGTGAGTACATCCCTCACATTTTTGTAAATATTTTGTTATATCTTTTCGTGAGACAACACTGAAGAAATTACACTTTGCTACAATGTAAAGTAGGGAGTGTACAGCTTGTATAACAGTGTAAAATTTGCTTTCCCCTCAAAATAACTCAACACACCACAGCCATTAATGTCTAAACCACTGGCAACAAAAGTGAGTACACCCTTAACTGAAAATGTCCAAACTGGAGGCAAAGTGTCAATGTTTTGTGTGGCCACCATTATTTTCCAGCACTGCGTTAACCCTCTTGGGCAAAGAGTTCACCAAAGCTTCACAGGTTGCCATTGGAGTCCTCTTCCACTCCTTCATGACGACATCACGGAGCTAGTGGCTGTTAGAGACCTTGCGCTCCTCCACCTTCCATTTGAGGATGCCCCACAGATGCTCAATAGGGCTTAGGTCTGGAGACATGCTTGGCAAGTCCATCACCTTTACCCTCAGCTTCTTTAGCAAGGTAGTGGTTGTCTTGGGAGGTGTGTTTGGGTCGTTATCATGTTGGAATACTGTCCTGCAGCCCAGTCTTCGAAGGGAGGGGATCATGCTCTGCTACAGTATGTCACAGTCAGGGCAGGTTTTAGACTTAGTGTGGCCCTGGGCAAACCTAAAAGTGGGGCCCCAAATTTTTTTATATTCTACCAAAAATATAGGCGCATTTAATCAATTTAGCCAAATAAAACATACAACTACATGAAAATATGCTTTAATTATATAACATTAAATAGAATAAATAAAATATAACAAAATCAATGCAACTATGAATAACTGACAATTCTGTAAAGTGCATGTAAATCAAATAGTTGTAGCACAAAACAAATCTTGGAACATAAATATTAACTTAACAAAAGGAGAGAGAGAGAGAGAGAAAGGATATATATATATAGAGAGAGAGAGAGAGAAAGGAGAGAGAAAGGAGAGAAAGGAGGGGCAGAGAGGGAGGGAGAGAGAGAGAGAGAGAGAGAGAGAGAGAGAGAAAGGAGAGAGAGCGAGAGAGAGAGAGAGAAAGGAGAGAGAGAGAAAGGAGAGAGAGAGAGAAAGGAGAGAGAGAGAGGGAGGGGGAGAGAGGGAGAAAAGAGGGAGAGAGAGAGAGAGAGAGAGAGAGAGAGAGAGAGAGATGAATTGTAACCGGGAGAGATTTCTATTCACTAAAAAGGCAGGTACCATTTTACCAGTACCACATGAAAAATAAAAAAAAATGTATGTATGCCTAGCTACCTATGACCAAATACATATGGCTACCTTAGACTCACCTTGAAGCACACAATGTGCTGTGCAGCTGTGGCAGGCAGGCAGGGCACTGTGTTGTCGCTGAGGGCGGCTGACCTTGAACTTGAGGCCGAGGTGCCACTTTCTCCCTTCAGGAAAAACCGATGCGATTTTTCGATTGTGCTATAAATGAAAAAAGAGCGTCAATTTTGAAAAAAAAGGAAAAAAAACAGTAGTATTTCTCACTTTTTGCTATATAATATTACCTAGAGCGCTATACAGATAAACTAAAAGTAGGGGGGGCAGTGCCACATTAAAAAAATAATAATGAAAAAACAGCGTCAATTTTGAAAAAATTCCAGTTCAAGCTCAGTCACCCTCAGCGCCAACACAGTGCCCTGCTTGCCTGCCACAGCTGCACAGCACATTGTGTGCTTCTAGCTGAGTCTAAGGTAGCCATATGCATTTGGTCATATCATAGGTAGCTAGGCATAAATACATTTTTTTTTTTTAATGTGGTACTGGCCCGGCCCCAATAAATGCAGAGTGATCAGTGTGCCCCCATAAATGTAGAGTGACCAGCGTGGCATGGGTTTGCCTTTCGGCCAATCAGGAAACAGGTCTCGGGCCGCTTCCTGATTGGCCAGGAGGAGGATTCGTGTGACAATGGCGAATATTCACACAATTGTCACACAAATGGGTGGGCTAGGGCGCAGTGCTCTGCGCCCCGGACCCACCCTTTTCTAAAGCCTATTAGAGCCTCTGGCTCTAATCAGGTGCTTCAGAAAAAAAACCCCATTGAACCCCATGCGTCCGGTGCCCCGCATGTAGATTAGGGGGCCGGACGCATGGATAGGGGGGGGCAGCTCCCCTGCACCCCCAACACACCAGCCGCCACTGGCTGCTACTCTCCTATAATGTGCTGGGCCTGTGTGCAGCTGGGTGGCAGGCAGGGGCAGGCACTGTGGTGGCAGGCGGGCAGGCCCTGTGGTGGCAGGCGCTGTAGTGGCAGGCGGGCAGGCCCTGTGGTGGCAGGTGGGCAGGCCTTGTGGTGGCAGGCAGGCAGGCCTTGTGGTAGCAGGTGGGCAGGCGCTGTGGTAGCAGGCGCTGTGGTGTCAGGCGGGCAGGCGCTGTAGTGGCAGGCGCTGTGGTGGCAGGCGGGCAGGCGCTGTGGTGGCAGGCAGGCAGGCCCTGTGGTGGCAGGCCGCCTGCGGCCTGCCACCACAGGGCCTGCCCGCCTGCCACCACAGCACCTGCTACCACAGCGCCTGCAACCACAGCGCCTGCTACCACAGCGCCTGCCACCACAGCGCCTGCCACTACAGCGCCTGCCACCACAGCGCCTGCCCGCCTGCCACCACAGGACCTGCCCGCCTGCCACCACAGCACCTGCCACTACAGCGCCTGCCCGCCTGCCACCACAGCGCCTGCCCGCCTGCCAACACAGGCTGAGCCTGCCCGCCTGCCACCACAGCGCCTGCCGCAGGCACTGTGGTGGCAGGCGGGCAGGCGCAGCCTGTGTTGGCAGGCGGGCAGGCCCTGTGGTGGCAGGCGGGCAGGCCCTGTGGTGGCAGGCGGGCAGGTGCTGTGGTGGGCAGAGGGCACTGTGGGGTCGGTCAGGTGTCGCTGAGGCCTGAGGGCGGCTGAGGCAGTGAGGCCTGGCTGAGTGAGTGAGCTTCAATAAAATTGTTATTGTCATTTTCTTTGTCAATGTACCTTACCTGAAGCAGTGAAGCAGCAGACCAGACCAGATGCCAGTTTCTTCAGGGGCAGGGCACAGTACTTCTTCTTGTTCTCCTCTTCTCTTCAGGCCAGGCACCACCGAGGCACGTCACGCGGTCTTCTTCTTTCTTTCTTCTCAGGGGCTCCTCCAATGCACAGCGCGCCGCTGGAGTAGGTGGGGGTGGAGCGCCAGCCCGCCCCAACACTGTTTACTTGCGGCGGCGGACGCGGAGGAATAAGTTCCTCCTCCACTCTCTGAATGCTGGGGCGGCGGGCCGGCCCGGGCATATGACGTCACTGGTTGCTAGACGCTAAGCGGCCCTAGCATAGCAACCAGTGATACAGCAGGCCCGCCGCCCGGGACTGTCTGGATAGATCGTGGAGGAGAAAGAAGAGAGGCTGCGGCTGCGCTGCCGCCCGGGCTTGGGAAGCGGGTTAGAGGGGAGCGGGCCGGGTAATAGTGAGCCCGCTGCTGACAGTGACACGGGGCCCCTGGACATTCGGGACTCTGGGCAGTTGCCCAGGTTGCCCCCCCTAACGCCGGCCCTGGTCACAGTACATGTTGGCATTCCTGATTCCCTCAATGAACTGTAGTTCCCAAGTGCTGGCAGCACTCATTGAGCCCCAGACTATGACACTCCCACCACCATGCTTGACTGTAGGCAAGACACACTTGTCTTTGTACTCCTCACCTGGTACAACAACTTTAGGTTTTTCTGGTAAGGCCTTATTAAGCGTGTGATCATTTTTTAAAATGTGCCTGTGTCTTTCTATTATTTGCTAAATACTTTTATATTGGGTGGAAAATCAGGTGACAAAAGGTGAGGTAAAAGAGGAATTGGTATTATTAGACTGTGTCTTGGTCTGTAGTAAAACAGACCTATCCACAGAGTCAACAGTTCTCAAGGTATCAGCTAAAAAGGAGCTATCATACCCCTTGTCAACAAATCTTAGTGAGAACTTGTGACTGGGAAATAAAATACTTGTGATCCGTACAGTTCCTCTTAAATCTAATATACTGTCCCTTCGGGACAGCTCGAAGCCATGGATCATGGTGGCAACTGTCAATAGGAATGTACAAATTCCTGTCCGTGGATTTGAAATATGTTGTAGTAACAAACCTGTTGCAGTTAATTGCAATAGTCAAATCCAAAAAATTGATGGTATTTTGGCTTGCCTCAAAGGTTAGATAGATATCCCTACTAGTGTTATGATTTAAATGTTCCATAAAAGATCTGTTTTGGTCCCATTCCAGAGGAGGAGGACGTCATCAATGTACCTCGCCCAGAGCATTATCTGAGGTTGGTTACAACCATAGATGACGTCCTCCTCCCACTAGGCCATAAACAGATTAGCCAGGCTGGGGGCATACTTGGCCCCCATAGCGACTCCTCTGTCTTGGCGAAAGAATTGGTCATTGAACCAAAAATAATTTGACTTGGTATCGAACTGTAGAAGTTCCATAACAAATTCAATCTGAAGATCAGGAACCTCTGAGTCTCTATCTAGAAAGAGTTTTACTGCTTCCAGTCCTAAATTGTGGGGAATTATAGTATACAAGGATGTGACGTCCGCAAGTCACCATCCACAACCCATCAATAGGAACCAGGTTAGACAACAAATTGATTACATGCCTGGTATCCTTAATGTAGGAAGGGGTAAGTTGGACCAATGGCTGAAGAAAAGAGTCAAAGTACTTCCCTACACGGGACGTCACAGAGTCGATGCCACTGACTATGGGACGACCCGGGGGGGAAGTCAGACTCTTATGTATCTTAGGCAAATAGTATATAATAGGTGTCCGTGGACACCTGGGCACCAAAAAAGCTCTTTCTTTTTTATTGAGGATATTTAAAGAAAAACTCTTTGAAACTATTGTCTCCAACTCCTTTTTATATTGGAAAAATGAATCTCGTGGTAAGGGGGTATAGGTGTGCCTGTCACTCAGAATGCGCTGCATTTCTGCCATATAGTCACATCTATCAAGCACAAATATACCCCCCCACTTTATCCGCCGGTCTAATCACCAGATCCTTATTGTTGCATAAGGAATCTAGGCCTGTGGCGAGATCTTTATTCAACCTGTTTTTCCGTATTTGAATATCATTCAAATCTCTCAGAACAACATCTCGAAAAACTTTGAGAGATGGTGCTAAAGAGCCTGGTGGATTGAATAGTGATGCATTTGATAAACTAGAATGCTTAAATTGTGTGGAAATAATCCTATTCTCCTTGACCGGATTACTCAACATATATTTTTGAATGTTAATTTTTCTGACAAATTTATGGACATCCATATATGTCTGGAATTTGTTTATACATTTAGGGGGTGCAAATTTAAGTCCCTTATCGAGGATCTGTTAGTACACTATGGCTCAGATTGAAGATACCGGTACCGCCTACGTTTTTTTTCTTCCTCTTAGATTGTATCCTCCTCCCTCCTCTAACCCGTCTTGTGGTTCTAACGGATGTTTTAGGCCTTGCTTGGCCTTGTAAAAACCCCATCCAGGGTAGCTCTGATTAGACTGACTCTGGGAGGGTTGTTCATCTAATTCAATAATTCTAGATTCATGGGAGTTATTTGCAGAAGGGGACCTAGACCCGGACTGGTTTTCTGACTGTCTTTCTCTAGGATGTTGGTTATCCTTCAAAGGAAAAAAATTGGTTACGTATAGGGACATTATAATAATAATTGGAGCATCGATAAGGAGAATTCTCACCTCTCTGGTGTGGGGACCAATCGCGGTTTTGATATCCGTATTGAGATTGGTAATTCTGTCCCTGATTTCTGGGCGTGATTTACCTCTACCTCTACCCCTACCTCGCCCTCTAAACGGTGACTTATTGGACGGGTAATTGCCCTTATTTTGTTGTGCATTGACATGTACTGTGACATACTGAAGCACAGCATGATCCCCTCCCTTTCGGAGACTGGGCCACAGGGCAGTATTCCAACATAACGACCCCAAACATACCTCCAAGACGACCACTGCCTTGCTAAAAAAGCTGAGGGTAAAGGTGATGGACTGGCCAAGCATGTCTCCAGACCTAAACCCTATTGAGCATCTGTGGGGCATCCTCAAACAGAAAGTGGAGGAGTAAAAGGTCTCTAACATCCACCAGCTCCTTGATGTCGTTATGGAGGAGTGGAAGAGGAATCCAGTGGCAAACTGTAAAGCTCTGGTGAACTCCATGCTCAAGAGGGTTAAGGCAGTGCTGGAAAATATTGGTGGCCACACAAAATATTGACACTTTGGCCCCATTTGGAAATTATAACTTAGGGGTGTACTCACTTGTGTTGCCAGCGGTTTAGACATTAATGGCTGTGTATTGAGTAATTTTGAGGTGACAGCAAATTTACAATGTTATACAAGTTGTACACTCACTACTTTACATTGTAGCAAAGTATAATTTCTTCAGTGTTGTCACATAAAAGATAAAATAACATATTTACAAAAATGTGAGGGGTGTACTCACTTTTGTGAGATATTGTATGTGTAGCACCCTCCTAGGTAGGTGCTAGAGAGAGAGTATAGTTTTTTAATCATGTCTGCTTACCAGAGAGATTACAGGTAAATCTATATTGTTTTCTGCCTACCAGAGAGCAGGATCTGCTGGTGAGCTCTGTTCAATGTGCTCAGGTGCAGCTCAAGTTTTTCTGAAGTGACCTACTGATTTAATAGGGAGGCATATTGGACAGTGGGAGGAAACCTGACCAATGAGTGCACAGGAGTTTAATACAGCCCTGGTGATTTGGCAGAGGAAAGTGCCTTGGTGCATGCTGGGATACTGTATAAATGCCAGGAGCACATGTGCTCAGGGACTTTCATCCGGATAGCAGAGTCCCGGAGGGAGGGGGCGGCTGCCTCCTCCTCTGTAGGGGTGCCATGCTGCCTCAGGTAGTCAACCTGAGGGCCTAAAGAGCTAGAGAGGAACTGAACCCAGGGGACCTGAAGAGCTGACTGAGAGGGGAGAAACTGGAAGATCTGATTCTGCAGTACAGTGAGCACAGATCAATGTAAAGGGGCCTGACCTGAGGGTCAATGGAAGAGTCAATGGATGGGTGTAAGTAAAGGTGATGCTAGTGAGTATCCGGAAGAGAATGTACAGTGCATTGCGAAAGTATTCAGCCCCCTTGAACTTTTCGACCTTTTGCCACATTTCATGCTACAAACATAAAGATATAAAACTGTATTTTTTTTTTTTTTGAAGAATCAACAACAAGCGGGACACAATCATGAAGTGGAACGAAATTTATTGGATATTTCAAACTTTTTTAACAAATAAAAAACTGAAAAATTGGGCGTTCAAAATTATTCAGTCCCCTTAAGTTAATACTTTGTAGCGCCACCTTTTGCTGCCATTACAGCTGTAAGTCACTTGGGGTATATCTCTATCAGTTTTCCACATCAAGAGACTAAAATTTTTGCCCATTCCTCCTTGCAAAAAAGCTCGAGCTTTTTTGTTTTTGTTTTGGATCATTGTCTTGTTGGAAGACAAATCTCCGTCCCAGTCTCAGGTCTTTTGCAGACTTTATCAGGTTTTATTACAGAATGGTCCTGTATTTGGCTCCATCCATCTTCCCATCAATTTTAACCATCTTCCCTGTCCCTGCTGAAGAAAAGCAGGCCAAAACCATGATGCTGCCACCACCATGTTTGACAGTGGGGATGGTGTGTTCAGGGTGATGAGCTGTGTTGCTTTTACTCCAAACATAACGTTTTGCATTGTTGCCAAAAAGTTTGATTTTGGTTTCATCTGACCAGAGCACCTTCTTCCACATGTTTGGTGTGTCTCCCAGGTGGCTTGTGGCAAACTTTAAACGACACTTTTTATGGATATCTTTAAGAAATGGCTTTCTTCTTGCCACTCTTCCATAAAGGCCAGATTTGTGCAGTATACGACTGATTGTTGTCCTATGGACAGAGTCTCCCACCTCAGCTGTAGATCTCTGCAGTTCATCCAGAGTGATCATGGGCCTCTTGGCTGCATCTTTGATCAGTCTTCTCCTTGTATGAGCTGAAAGTTTAGAGGGACGGCCAGGTCTTCCTAGATTTACAGTGGTCTGATACTCCTTCCATTTCAATATAATAGCTTGCACAGTGCTCCTTGGGATGTTTAAAGCTTGGGAAATCTTTTTGTATCCAAATCCGGCTTTAAACTTCTCCACAACAGTATCTCGGACCTGCCTGGTGTGTTCCTTGTTCTTCATGATGCTCTCTGCGCTTTAAACGGACCTCTGAGACTATCACAGTGCAGGTGCATTTATACGGAGACTTGATTACACACAGGTGTATTCTATTTATCATCATTAGTCATTTAGGTCAACATTGGATCATTCAGAGATCCTCACTGAACTTCTGGAGAGAGTTTGCTGCACTGAAAGCAAAGGGGCTGAATAATTTTCCACGCCCAATGTTTCAGTTTTTTATTTGTTAAAGTTTGAAATATCCAATAAATTTCGTTCCACTTCTTGATTGTGTCCCACTTGTTGTTGATTCTTCAAAAAAAATTATAGTTTTATATCTTTATGTTTGAAGCCTGAAATGTGGCAAAAGGTTGAAAAGTTCAAGAGGGCCGAATATTTTTGCAATGCACTCTAGATAAGTCTATTGCTGAAGAGCGAGAGCAAGGAGACTTAACCCCAGTGGTGGCCGGCCCCCTAATCTACATGCAGGGGTGCAGGACGCATGAAGTTCTATGGGGGTTTTTTTCCATCACCTGATTAGAGCCAGAGGCTCTAATAGGGCGATGCAAAGGGTGGACCCGGGGCGCAGAGCAGTGCGTCCCAAGCCCACCCATTGTGTTACAATAGCGAATGAAAATTCGCTATTGTCACACCGATCCTCCTCCTGGCCAATCAGGATACCACGTCCGATACACGCTTCCTGATTGGCCGCAAGGCAAACCCCATGCCATTTGCCAAGGAGGAGGCGGGACTGGAGGAGACGCGCCAGGACCGAGGAGGAGAAGCCGTTCGGGGGACTGAGGAGAAGCCGTTCGCTGCCGCTGCTGCTCCAGGTAAGTAAGGGGGCACGCGCGCTGATCTCTGCATTGGGGACATGTATACTGGTCACTGCATTGGAGGCACGCACGCTGATCTCTGCATTGGGGACATGTATACTGGTCACTGCATTGGAGGCATGCACGCTGATCTCTGCATTGGGGACATGTATACTGGTCACTGCATTGGAGGCACGCACGCTGATCTCTGCATTGGGGACATGTATCCTGGTCACTGCATTGGGGACATGTATAATGGTCACTGCATTGGAGGCACGCAAGCTGATCTCTGCATTGGGGACATGTATACTGGTCACTGCATTGGAGGCATGCACGCGGACCTCTGCATTGGGGACATGTATACTGGTCACTGCATTGGGGGCATGTATACTGGTCACTGCATTGGGGGCATGTATGCTGGTCACTGCATTGGGGGCATGTATGCTGGTCACTGCATTGGGGGCATGTATACTGGTCACTGCATTGGGGGCATGTATACTGGTCACTGCATTGGGGGCATGTATGCTGGTCACTGCATTGGGGGCATGTATGCTGGTCACTACATTGGGGCATGTATGCTGGTCACTGCATTGAAGGGGGCACGCACGCTGGTCACTGCATTGGGGGCATGTATGCTGGTCACTGCATTGGGGGGCATGTACGCTGGTCACTGCATTGAGGGCATGTACGCTGGTCACTGCATTGGGGGCATGTACGCTGATCTCTGCAAGGAAAGGGGGCATGTATGCTAGTCTCTGCATTGAAGGGGGCATGTACGCTGGTCACTGCATTGAAGGGGGCATGTACGCTGGTCACTGCATTGAAGGGGGCATGTACACTGGTCACTGTGCATTGAAAGGGGGTACGCTGGTCACTGTGCATTAATAGGGGGCACGCTGGTCACTGTGCATTGAAAGGGGGCACGCTGGTCTCTCAGCATTGAAAGGGGGCACGCTGGTCTCTCTGCATTGAAAGGAGGCACACTATACCTTAATTACTAAAGGCCCCTTTCACACTTTTGCGACCTCAAAGTCACGTCATTTTTTACAGCGTTTTTTGCCGCAAAGCAATGCCTATTACATTTTTCTGTTTGCGCCCCCCCCCCCCCAAAAAAGAATTTTGAGCACCAGCCGCCACTGCTTAACCCTTTCCATACATGTGGCAGTAAGGTTTAACCGCTTGCCGCCCGCCCGCCGTCATATGACGGCGGAGCGGAGCGACCATTATCCTGGGCCGCCGTCATATGACGGCGGCACTTTAAGCAGGGCAGGCGCGCGATCGCGTGCGCGCCGCCCTGCACTGCCGGTGTCGGGGTGTCCCCGGGACACCCCCCGTCACCGGCAGGGGGGAAACAGCCAATGGGCGTGGCTGTTTCCCACGTAATCGGCTGTGTTCCAATGACACAGCCGATCACAATGAAGGCGCCCACCAGATGACCGCGCATGCGCGAACGGGAGCGCGCAGCGCGGTCGTGTCGGTGGCACTGTGTTCCGTAGGAACACAGCTGTCACCGGCGGTAGTAAACAGTCACTGACAGTGACTGTTTACTATGTGATCGGCTGTGAATCCATTCACAGCCGATCACAAAATGTAAACAAAGAGCAGTAACTCAGTGTTACTAGCTCTGCTCCCCTCATACAGTTTCCAGTGTGAGGGGAGAAGAGCTAGAAATAGTGAGTTACTGCTCTGTACACATGTAACAAAGTAAAAGTCACACTAATAAAGGTCCCCACACAGTCCTCAGCCCCCCCCAATGTCACCTGTCACCCAACAGTCACCTCATCAGTGCCCAGAAATTGACACCCATAACGTTCACATGTGAGCGCAGCGATCGCGGGCAGAATCACTGCGATTCTGCCCGCGATCCGGAAATCATTGCAAATCGCGGGACGCCTGTGCATTGCCCCTGATTTGCAATAGCACCCCAAACGCTGTGCGATGTTGCCGCCATTTCCGCCTGCCGAATCGCGGTAACATCACGCAAACATCGCATGACGCCCAAAAAAGGTACAAGAGTTTCTTTGGGGCGTCATGGGTTGTTTGCGCGATGTTACCGCGATTCGGCAGGCGGAAATGGCGGCAACATCGCACAGCGTTTGGGGTGCTATTGCAAATCACGGACAACGCACAGGCGCCCCGCAATTTGCAATGATTTCTGGATCACGGGCAGAATCGCAGTGATTCTGCCCGTGATCGCTACGCTCACATGTGAACATAGCCTAAAGTTCACCGGTCACCAGAGACTGCCATCAGTACCGCCGTGCACCATCGCCCGTCACCTGTCACCCATCAGTGACCATCGCCCGTCACCTGTCACCCCATCAATCACCGTCACCTGTCACCCAATCAGTCATCGTCACCTGTCACCCCATCAGTCATCGTCACTTGACACCCCATCAGTGATCGTCACTTGTCACCCCATCAATCATCGTCACATGTCACCCCGTCAGTGACTGTCATCTGTCACCCCATCAATCATCGTCACCTGTCACCCCATCAATCATCATCACCTGTCACCTCATCAATCATCGTCACCTGTCACCCCATCAATCATCGTCACCTGTCACCTCATCAATCATCATCACCTGTCACCTCATCAATCATCGTCACCTGTCACCCCATCAGTCATCGTCACCTGTCACCCCATCAGTCATCGTCACCTGTTTGCCATATACATGCAATCACTTACTGACCGCCTAACGACAATATGCGTCGGCCATTAAAAGCTAAATACTGGGGTTATGGCAGCAGATAGCCCCCATAACCCCGGTATTTTTTGAAACGGCGGGCGGTC
Source organism: Pelophylax lessonae (assembly GCF_965119305.1). Lineage (NCBI taxonomy): Eukaryota > Metazoa > Chordata > Amphibia > Anura > Ranidae > Pelophylax > Pelophylax lessonae. The sequence continues at coordinate 471,662,900 of NC_138770.1, read as the reverse complement.
GGCTTTCAGATAAGGGTGGTCCCAGTGGCGGATTCACCGCGGAATTACCCTTACGGTGCAGGGGAAGAGGTGCCCCCCCCCTCCTGCCGCGTCCCAGACGTTTTCCCAGCTTACCGGACCCGCCGGCAGCGGGGAAAACTATCCGGTCCCGGATCCTCAGAGACAGGAAGTCGAGTGAGGGCAAGATGGCCCTCACTCAACTCTATGGTCTTGGAGGACCGGAGCTACGTCAAAAGACGTTGCCTAGCAACCGGTTTAAAGGGCCGCTTTTTTTTTTTGCTTTTTTTTTTTCCTCTTTCAACAATTTTTTTTTTTTTTTTTTTCTTTTTTAGTGTAGTTGTGAGGTGTGAGGTCTTTTTGACCCCAGATCTCACAATAAAGAGGACCTGTCATGCCTATTTCTATTACAAGGGATGTTTACATTCCTTGTAATAGGAATAAAAATGATCAAAACATTTTTTTTTTTTTAAACTGTGTAAAAATAAAAAAATAATAAAAAAAATAAATAGGAAAAAAAAAAAAAAAAAAAAATTAAAGCGCCCTGTCCCCGTTAGCTCGCGCGCAGAAGCAAACGCATACGCAAGTCCCGCCCACATATGTAAACGGTGTTCAAACCATACATGTGAGGTATCGCCACGATCGTTAGAGCGAGTGCAATAATTTGAGCCCTAGACCTCCTCTGTAACTCTAAGCTAGTAACCTGCAGAAATTTTTAAAATGTTGCCTATGGGGATTTTTAAGTACCAATGTTTGGCGCCATTCTGTGAGCATGCGCAATTTTGAAGCATGACATGTTGGGTATCTAATTACTCGGCGTAACATTATCTTTCACATTATGGAAAAAAATTGGGCTAAATTTACTGTTTTCTTATTTTTTAGTTCAAAAAAGTGAATTTTTTTCAAAAAAATCGCATTTGGAAGACTGCTGCGCAAATATGGTGTGATAAAAAATATTGCAACGATCTCCATTTTATTCTCTAGGGTCTCTGCTAAAAAAAATATATAATGTTTGGGGGTTCAAAGTAGTTTTCTAGCAAAAAAAATGATTTTAGCTTGTAAACACCAAGTGTCAAAAATAGGCCCAGTCTTAAAGTGGATAAATGGACAACTTTGTGTAAAGCGCTACTTGGATGTGAGGCCTATGTATGTGGCCAGGCTGTGAAAAAGTGTTACACATGTGGTATCGCCATACTCAGGAGGAATAGCAGAATGTATTTTGGGGTGCAAGTTTTGCTATGTACATGCGATGTGTTAGAAATATTGCATAAATGGACAGCTTTGTGTAAAAAAAATGTGTTTTCATTTTCTTTCCACATTTTCCAAAAACTTGTGGAAAAAAATGACATATTCAAAAGACTCATTATGCCTCAAAAATTATACGTTGGGCTGTTTGCTTTCCAAAATGGGGTCATTTTATGGGGGTTTCCATTGTCCTGGTGCTCCAGGGCCTTCAAAAGTGCGATAGGTTGTCAGGAAATGATATGTGTAATTTGTGCTCCTAGAATGCCGGACGCTGCTACTCGGATGTTAGGCCTCTGTATGTGGCCAGGCTGTGAAAAAGTCTCACACATGTGGTATCGCCATACTCAGGCGGAGTAGTAGAATGTGTTTTGGGGTGTAGTTGCAAGTATACATGTGCTGTGTGAGAGAAATAACCTGTTAATACGGCAATTTGTAAAAAAAAAAAAATAAAAAAAAAAAAATCTTCATTTTGCAAAGCATTGTGGGAAAAAATGACAACTTCAAAAAACTCATCATGCCCCTTATTAAATACCTTGGAATGTTAACTTTCCAAAAAGGGGTCATTTGGGGGGTATTTGTACTTTCCTGACCTTTTAGTGTCTCAAGAAATGAGATAGGCCTTCAGTACATCAGGTGTGATCAAGTGTGATCAATTTTCAATGAATAGCACCATAACTTGTGGACTCTATAACTTTCACAAAGACCAAATAATATACACTTATTTGGGTTTTTTTACCAAAGATAAGTAGCAGTATAAATTTTGGCCAAAATTTGTGAAGAAAAATTACTAATTTGCAAAATTTTATGACAGAAACAAAGAAAAATGCGTTTTTTCACGATATTTTCAGTCTTTTTTTATTTATAGCACAAAAAATAAAAAACCCAGTATTGATCAAATACCATCAAAAGAAAGCTCTATTTGTGTGAAAAAAAGGACACAATTTTTGTATGGGTACAGTGTTGCATGACTGAGTAATTCTCAGTCAAAGTGTGAGAGCGCTGAAAGCTGAAAATCGGTCTGGGCAGGAAGGGGATGAAAGTGCACTGTAGGCAAGTGGTTAAGCACTGTGACTGCTTCCACAAGCAACCTGGTGAGGCCAAGTGAAAGTTGTCCTAATTCTCCCATCCAAGTTCCAGAATAAGTACTAAAAACCAATACCCCTGGACTGTTTATTGAGCAATGAGCCATTGGGAATAAGGATGAATGTGTGAACTGCACCCTAAGTGACTATTTGCTGGTAATCAGAGGAGGCCCAATTAGTCATCATACAACAAGCCCTATGGGGACAGTGCTACATTTGGGGGTGTCGTCCGGGATTTCCTCTGAGTTACAGCAGCGGTTGCTACTGGCAAACTGCCGAGTATTTGCCCAAGTAACACTATGTCTTATCAAACAAAGTACTGGAGTGTCAGTGGAGAAAGTAATGTCTGCTCTACAGTAATCAGTGCAAGTGTGCTTCCAAGTAATGGTCACGGCAGTGGTTCCTATCGGCAACGACCAGACATTTACCTAAGAAACACTATGACTTTTTAAGTAAAGTGCTGGGGTGTGGATGGAGAAAGTAATGCCTGCTCTACAGTGATCAGTGCAAGTGTGCTAACAATTCATGGTCACTGCAGTGGTTGCTATCAGCGATGACTGGACATTTACTTAGGAAACATTATATCTTCTCAAGTAAAGTGCTGGAGTGTTGATGGAGAAAAGGTGTGCTGTATTGTAGGAGAAAATCGTGTCTGCTTTACAGTAACCTGTGCAAGCGTGCTTTCAAGTTATGGTTAAGAAAGCAGTGACCCGGGACGCGGGTTTGGCGCATCAGGGGTTGTGTCTGTACATGTGCTGTGCAGGAACATGTTTGCGGTGCAATCGGTTACAGCGGGACAATTTCTAACAGCAGCGAGGGAGTTTGGTTGGCCTGTGAATGGGAAAGTGCAACTGAAGCTCAAGTACGGACAGAAGGCAGATGTATGTGTAGTATCTGTGCCAGGGAACACAATCTGCATTGCAGGACTATTCATGCAGGCTGGGCAGCGTTATGGCAGCAGCGAAGGGGTTACTGCCCCGCGCGGGAGAGAGTGCGCCAAAGAGATCTGCCCTACAGGAAGAGCCACTGCCAGAGAGTCGGCTAGTCTGGGGCCTTGGGCTGAGTCGCCATCCGCCAGCCTGAATGGAGGAAGGGAGCTGAGCCGTCACTTCCACCATCGGGTGTAGCTTAGGAGCAGACACATGTGTGGAGGAGCAAGATGGCGAATGCCAGAGTGAGCCGGAGCGCAGGGACTATGCCACGTGTTGGCGGAGAACCTGTGGAGCGGACTGAGTTTGACCCTGAGGTTAGTGCACAAAGGAAGTCTGGGCTTGTGCAACAGAGGGGACACGGAGCATCTAGGACTTGTATGTAGCAGATGCCTGAATATGTCCATGTGGCGAAATGTTGTTGCAGATAGAACTAAGTGATTGCCAGCCCAGAAGACTGTATGTGAACTGGGAAGCAGGAACCACTCATGTATTACTGACACCTAGAGTGGCTATTCCTGTTGAAAGAGGATGGAGAGTGCCAAAAGTACTGCTGGGGCTGGGACCAGTGATGCAAACCTACACTACTATCTGCAAAACCAGGGAGAGCCACATCTCAGGGGTGCAGTGCACGCAAGTTGTGAGGGCCGAGCAGCGGCCGCAAGATGCATTAGTGACAGTCGCAACAACTAACATGCCCGCTTTTACAGAGGCAGAGGGGAGTCAATGGGCCCAAAAGTTGAAGGCTTCCAGTTTGCCCAGTGAGGGGGAGGCCCAGGCCATAAATGTAGGGTCACCCAGTTTCCAGCATCGTTGTGTGTCCCTAGAAGAGGGAATCGATGACTGGAGGTCACAAGTGGAGACTGAATGGGACTGGGGAACTGAGGAGAGGAGAAGCCCTATGAGTTCCAGTTTGTTTAGTGAAGAAACAGAGGCAGCAGTTGTTTGCTTGCAGTGCGCAAGGAACTTGGGGTTCTGTGAGGCCAATGCCACTAGGGTCCCAGATCTATCCCCATCTTGCCCTTTGCCCGGGCTCGGGCACAGAACGATGCCTACTCCAGTCTGATTAAGAAAGTGGAGACCCTGTAGACTCCACCTGGGAGAGGAGACAGGCAAAAGCTTCCCAGGTTCTCACACTTTCAACGCCTTGTCCAAAGGAAGGTGGCCATGGAGTACGAATACGATTATCCATATGCTCCAAGGGGGATAATTTAGGAAATCGAGAGCAAGAGAGGGGCCTGGTGTGAAAAAGCAGTTTAGGACCCATCCAAACCTTATTTGTAGGACACCTTCCTGTCAATCAAGGCGAATTGGAATCTGGGCAGTCCATCTACATTGACAGAGTAGAGGTCAACCGTCCAGATGGAAAAGGCCAAACTGGGCCATCCTGAGTCCTGAAGGCAATATCGTCAGCATACCTCATCCTGACCATTACTACTGAGGTGTGCCGAGTTCTTGTTCCTATGGGACAGTTGAGTTACCAAGGGGCTAGTTAGCCTGAAGAGTGTGATGTATTGACTGAAAAGTGTTACAAAGGGGCTGGTGTGCCTGAAGAGTCCCTTTGACTCTAAAGTTGCTGTTAGGGCTGGAGGCCCTGTTCCCAAATCTCCTTCCCTTCTATCCTTGCAAAAGAAGATTGGGATCAGCGAAACTGCTACAGTTTCTTCATTTGAGAGAAGAACTTTGGCCGCAAAGGACTTCTCTTGTTAAAGCCAGGGGCTGCTACCTGGAGGGGCAAACCCCCTAGTTTACAGAGACATCCTAATAAAGGACCCTTTATGAGGATCTTCTTTGCCTTGGACCACTATTGTTGCAAAAAGGAGTGCTGAGAAAGGACACTTTGTGAAGATACTTTGTTTAAAGGACACTTTGCAAAGATCCTTTGATCCAATGGGCCAGAGTAATGCTGAAAGGAAACTTTGTGCGAGTTGCTACCTTGTGAGAAAAGGGTAGCGGGTCCTTGCCTCTTCAGAGAGAGGGATGCCAGAGTGAAGGATCCCTTGAAGAGTTCTTACAGAGACTCACAAGTAAGGCAAGCTTTGCTCAGGCTCCAGCAAGAATAGCTTGCTGCCAGGAGAAGATGTGTTGCCTTGGCGTTACAGAAGGACACTCTAAACACCAGTCGGGTGGACTCCGTATTTTCTTCATCCTAACTTGTGGGTCTGACTAGAATAGCAAAGAGTCAGTGCCCTGGTATCTGAGAGGGACTGTGCCTATTGCTAATCAAAAATGGTTCCCAGATGGAATCTGTGATAATGTGTTAGTTTGTTAGATTGTCAGAAATTGTTCTGTTTTGTCTATTACAGGTGCACAACAAAGTGACGAGTCAAGTGTACCCTTAGGGGGCTGGCAGTGTTGGAGATCTCTACAGGAATGTTAGCGTCAGAGATTTTGTGGGTGAGAAGTTTGCCTCTACGGAGAGGGCAGTCTCACCATAAGTAGGTAGGATGCTTAAATTGCTATGTACTTATCCTTTCCTTTGCAGGCTTACAGAGGACCTTTTGGCCTTAGAAAGGCCATCCACTGTCTATATTTGTACATATGTAAAATTTGCTATTTGTAGTTTAGTCAGTTAGGATGTTTTATCTTCATCTGTCAGACAGATTTTTGTTTGGTGGGTGGTGCATTGGTTCATATGCAACCGGTACCTCCCTATGTGTAAATATTGTACAGCAGGGACATATATTTTTTCACTTCATTTATTGTATACACTGGCCACATATGGGGTATGTCCAATGGCCCTGTACATGTGTTATTTCCTCTTTTCCAAGTTTGTGGGATACTCCTTGTAAATTTTGTACAGGTATTTTTGTATGGGGAAAGGGCCCAGAGCCATTGATGTCATGGCTCAGTTTGGCAGGAGGGGAGGATGTAGCACCCTCCTAGGTAGGTGCTAGAGAGAGAGCATAGTTTTGAATCCTGTCTGCTTATCAGAGGGATTGCAGGTAAATCTATATTGTTCTCTGCCTACCAGAGAGCAGGATCTGCTAGTGAGGTCTGCTCAATGTGCTCAGGTGCAACTCAGTTCGTCTGCAGTGTTTCACACTGGTCCAATAGGAAGGCATATTGGACGGTGGGAGGAAACCTGACAAATGAGTGCACAGGCGTTTAATACAGCCCTGGTGACTTGGCAGAGGAAAGTGCCATGGTGCATGCTAAGATACTGTATAAATGTCAGGAGCACATGTGCTTGGGTCTTTCGGATAGTGGAGTCCCGAAGGGAGGGGGCGGCTGCCTCCTCCTCTGTAGAGGTACCATGCGGCCTCAGTTAGTTGACCTGAGGGCCTAAAGAGCTAGAGAGAAACTGAACCCAGAGGTCCTGTGGAGCAGACAGAGGGAAGACACTGGAGGATCTGATTCTGCAATACAATGAGTACAGATCTGTGTCAAGGGGCTTGACCTGAGGGGAGCCACCCCTGCAGCTAGAAGAGTAAGTGGACGGGTGTGAGTAAAGGGGATGCTAGTGAGTATCCTGAAGAGAATGTAGATCACCAAGTCTATTGCTGGAGAAAGAGCAAGGAGACTTAACCCTTTCGATACATGTGGCAGTATGGTTTAAGCACTGTAACTGCTTCCACGAGCAACCTGGTGAGGCTAAGTGAGAGTTATCCTAATCCAATGTACATAGTTCTAGTCGGAGTATCTCACTATTACCTTCTCCCACCCATCCAAGTTCAACAATAAATACTAAAAACCAATACCCTTGGACTGTTTATTGAGCAACGAGCCATTGGAAGTAAGCCTGAATGTGTGAACTGTACCCTAAGTCAGTGGTCCTCAACCCTGGCCTACAGGGCCCACTAACAGGCCAGATTTTGGGTATTACCTTGGGGAGATGCAGACTAGAGTACTGCAATCACTGAGCAGCAAATGATATCACCTGGGATGTATTTCTGTTATCTTGCAAATCTGGCCTGTTAGTGGGCCCTGTAGGCCAGGGTTGAGGACCACTGCCCTAAGTGACTGCTGGTAATCAGAGGAGGCTCAATAAGTCATCATACAACAAGCCCTATGGGGACAGTGCTATATATATATATATATTGTGACAGGAAGTCAGGTAAATCTATGGGTGTTGTCACAGACGGGAGATACATTTCTGCTTGGTTTAGACAATTCACCATTTACTATCAGGTGTCGGCTGCAGAGGTAGGCAGGAAGGTGTACGGAAGTTGAAAAACTTTCAGCTGTTCAGAATGAGGCAATTAAGACCTCTATAATTTGTCCAAAGGGAGTCTATTGATTGCTGTCTCCTGAGGCTGTGTGAGCTGGGGAGAGCAGTCAGATGAGAGACTTCTAAAGGTGAGGTGTTGAACTTTTTTCTGTGTAAAGGAAACACAAATGGACATTTGAGTGTCTGCTGTAGGATCAGCAGTGTCTGCCCAACAGTAGGTTGGGAAGACTCCTTAGGTAGGTTCCTGTGTGTGAGAAGGTAGACGCCCACAGCGGCCAGGATTTATTTTGTGTTTTATTTTGATTTTTTGATGTTTTTGCTGCATGCACTTGTTTGAAGAAATTGGAAGAATAAACCATAAACTGTTGTTTTTCAACCACTCCTCGGCTATCTCCCTGTGTGGCGAACACCCCCAAAGGGGTCATCCACACCCGCTACCGAGCTAATCCTTTTACAATATATATATATATATCTCTTATGTTTGTATAAAAAATTTTAGTGATTGGCCAGAAAAAATATATCAGGTAGCATTGAGGAATGCTTTAAGGGGCTATAATTTTGCTAATTTTTTTTTCTTGTCCTAAGAACATTTGTTTAATTTTCGAAGTGTTGGGGTCAAATGGGTGTTCGCTTTCAATCGCAACGATGAGAAAATTCAGAGGAGCAGGAATTTTCTCAAATGAACACATTTTTAACAGTGTATTTTAATTTTTTTTTTAATTATTAATTTTTTTTACAATTTTGTGTACAAATTTTTGTTTGAAAATCTACAAGACATATATATGTTCCCTGCTCTGACAATAAATAGCTAATATTTGGCTAATGTACTCTTATTTCTCTGAGCACCTTTTGTAGTAGATTGTGCTAGTTTTCTTTACCCAGAAATGCATGCTTTTGACTCCCACACACTCAATGATCACAAAACTTGACACACTGTAGATGAAAATTGTACTTTGTATGAAGAGCATTCTTTCTGCTTTTAAATTAAAATAACTACTAAATGGATTTGGTTTGTGGTAATGTATATTATTTTTGTAAAATCTGTATGTGCAAACTATATGTTAAGATTTGTAAAGTGTTCTGAAAACTGGTTGAAGTGCTCTGTGCTTTTGACCTTGCTGTTTTCCTGCTAACTCAAGCGTCTTTGGCAAAGTGATTCAGCACCATTATAAAAGCATACAGAAGGGAAAAAACAACACTAGTATATTTTCAGCTTTGTAAAAGCCATGTGTGAGAGAGAAACAGAGAGAGAGAATTAATAGCTGGGAAACAGTTTTAAAAAAGAAACAAGTAATAGTAACACAAATGCCCTATGGGAGAGGGCGGAATACGCCTGAGTATGAAGAGCACAAAGACAGAGAAGGAGATTTCTGGAAGTACTTGGCTTTCCTCAGCATACTTCACTAATTATTAACCACTTTTCCTCCATTAACATAGAAAGGAGATCCACACACCCTAACCTTTCTGCACTTCGAAATGTTATGCAGTTTAAATAAAGCATGAGTACACATGCTCCTTGTTCAAGGTTAAAGTACAATCTGTCAGGTTACACTGAAGAAGGCAATGTTAACCAAAATTCAATCTACAAAAGCACAGTATTGCATTCTAAAAATGTACAGATCTTCAGGTTTATATATCTCTTATACGCCTCCAGAGGCAAACTGCATCCATAAGTGTAGGTTTATAGCACAGATTTGAACAGACCACCACCTCAAAAAATAAACTGTTTGCATCTGGCTTCAGCACCCAACCTCTCCCACCACTGGTGTTTTCATTGCTTTTTATATCTTTTTGATGCTTTCTCGCCTAGGCACAAATGACGTTGCGCTCAATATACGCGTGCATAGACATGCTGAAAGGTTTTGTCCCACACAAGTAGGTACAGGACTTCCGCATGGTCTATACATGTGCCTTTCAGGTTCCACATGCAATAGACCATTAAAGATGGTGGTGCCAGTAAGGGGGCGTGAGACCAGCAGTAAGGGGACTGAAAGTGGTTGTAAAGTCAGAAGGTTTTTTTACCTTAATGTATTCTATGAATTAAGATAAAAACGCCTTCTGTGTGCAGCAGCCCCCCTCACCCCCCCCTCCTTAATGCTTACCTGAACCCCCTTTCGATCCAGCGATGTCCACGACTGTCTCAGCTGTCTGGGACTTCCATCCTCATTGGCTAAGGTAGAGCAGCGGCACCATTGGCTCCCGCTGCTGTCAAAGTCAGTTAGCCAATGAGGAGAGAGAGGGGTGGGGCCAAATCGCAGCTCCGTGTCTGAATGGATACACGGAGCTGTGCCTCGGCTCGGGTGCCCCCACAGCAAGCAGCTTGCAGTGGGGGCACTCAAATGGAGGGAGGGGCCAGGAGAGTCGAAAAGGGACCTGAGAAGAGGAGGCTCCGGGCTGCTCTGTGCATAACCAACTGCACAGAGCAGGTAAGTATAACATGTTTGTTATTTTTATTGAAAAAAAAATGAGACTTTGCAATCACTTAAAGTTCCTCTAAGGAAAGCAAAATCGAAGAGGCATTTTTGCCAACTTGCATACAGTTTTATCAGGCTTGTTAGAGGCAATCAGTACAAGACAGGTGGAAAGAAAAGGTGGTGATGTCACAATCCCAACCTGGTCCAATCAGAGAATGCCTTGCATTCATTTTAAAAAATAAAAGGCATACTGTGAACCGTGGCAGTGCCAAGTGAGCCACCCCCTGTGGTACTACTAATGTAATTGTCAGCTTCCCTATCAGTTAAAGATATGCATACTTACATTGTTCCATGCTGAAAGATCATACCTTGAATTCAGCTTTAAAGGGTTAATTCATTCAAATTTGATGATTTCGCTATAGGTTAAGTCTGGCAGGCAGCCACCTACTGGCTACTTACAATGTACAGTACATTTATTTGGGACTTCAGCAGGTTCTCCCTCTCTGTGGGCTTCTTTGAGCTTTCTTCTTACTGCAGGAAGGAGCTCCAAGATTTCCATATTAACACGTCTTAAAGGAGTTTATTTCACTAATGCATTACATTGCACCTCTAAAAAGTGTGAATGGGCACTTTAAAAGGTACATTAAAAAATACATACATAACCATCCAAAAAATATACCTACTATTAGGTCCCACATAGAGGTATAAGAGTAAGTAGCAATTTGTCCTTTTTTTTCTGTTTTTGCAGGTTGTTTATTTTCTGAAAAGTAACCCAAGGTGAATCACTTTTGAGAGGTGCAGCTATGAGGCCGATGTCAGAATTTCAGGTGATATTGCTGTCTGCTTAATGTCTGGGGGTTTTTTTCCTGAAAAAAAAATTTTCAATTTCTTGGCATTTTTGGTTGTGGTGCATTCCTATTGGATTGCATGCGCAAGTCTGACATGCAGCGTTAAACTTGTCATGGACTGATGCATGTGAACAGCCCCCTCTAGATGATTTGTAGGCTTTAGGTGAGTATTTGGGGGACAGTAAAACCGTTGCTCAAACACCTGTTTTTACCACCTGTCGGTTGTCCGTGTAAACTCAGTAACATGGCTTTATCAGCACACAGCTTATCAGTGATTGCTCCACTGTCTCTCTGTATTTTTAAAACTTGTGTGTGACTCCATATAGCTGTGTATTACATGATGCCATTATGTGTTTATTATTTATGCAGGTTTTTCAGAGGATTGTCCTCATCACCTGTATTATGCTGAGCAGATATTATGCTTGTACACCAACCAAACCACCATAATTTGCAAGATCCTTGTTGTCACCTAGCAGGCATTCAAAAAGGAATCGTAACACGTTTGAACATCAATTCATTACCATGAAAGAAGAATGTCAGTGCAATGCTGAGAGCAGAAATAAAAATCCCACTGTGTGGTCACCCCTATCTTTTATTAATGCTCACCACAACATTAGTAATTGGTATTATAAAGTATATGTGTGTGTTCTGACTGTGCTTTGCCTGTTTGTTGCGTTATGTATCATCTTTCTATGTGCTGTGTCTGAGTGTCTTCTTTTTGTGTGTAGCACCCTCCTAGGTAGGTGCTAGAGAGAGAGAAAGAGTATATTTTTGGATCTTTTCTGCTTACCAGAGAGATTGCAGGTAAATCTATATTGTTCTCTGCCTACCAGAGAGCAGGATCTGCTTGTGAGGTCTGGTCATGGTGCTCAGGTGCAGCTCAGTTTGCCTGAAGTGTTTCACACTGGTCCAATAGGGAGGCATATTGGACAGTGGGAGGAAACCTGACAAATGAGTGCACATGCGTTTAGTACAGCCCTGGTGATTGGCAGAAGAATATGCCTCAGTGCATGCTGGGATACTGTATAAATGCCAAGGGCACATGTGCTCAGGGTCTTTTCAGCTGGAGAGCAGGGTCCCGGAAGGAGGGGGCGGCTACCCCTCCCCTGAAGAGGTTGCCATGCAGCCTGAGGGCCGGAGTGTTAGAAAGGAACTGAACCCGGAGGTCCTGCAGAGCTAACTAGAAGGGAGATACTGGAAAGGATCTTATTCTGAATACAGTGAGTCTGGCAGATCTGTGACTTGGGGCCTGTCCCGAGAGGGCCATTCCTTCAGCTAGAAGAGTCAGTGGACAGATGTCAGTAAAGTGGATGCTAGAGAGTGTCCTGAATATAATGTAGTTTGTCAAGTCTGTTGCTGGAGAGAGCAAGAAGACTTAACCCTATCCATACAAGTGGCAGTATAGTTAAAGCAGTGTGACTGCTTCCACATGTAACCTGGTGAGGCCAAGTAAGAGTTGTCCTGATCAACTGTGAAATAGTTCAAGTTGGAGTCTCCCACTATTCCCTTCTCCCATCCAAGTTCCACAATAAATACCAAAACCCCTTGACTGTTTATTGAGCAACGAGCCATTGGGAGTAAGGATGGATGTGTGAACGGTCCCACAGTGACTTTCTGCAGGTAATCAGAGAAGGCCCAAGAAGTCATAATACAGCAAGCCCTACAGGGACAGTGCTACATGTGTCTAAACCAACAGTGTGTTTTCTGGTTCTGTGGGGCACATTAAGGCTGGGTTTGTGACTAGGCTCATGTTCAGCTGCGATTTAGGTCTGAATTTTTGCCTATATTCGTACCTGAACCGGACCCAAACTGGCTCAATTGAGAGCCGGTCACACTTGCCTGTCATGCAAATTGGATGCGGTGATACCCACATCCAATTCGCATATGTGTGAACACAGCCTTACTAAGCAAATTATTGCAATAATTAGGCGCAAATAAGGCTGGCTTTCATTTAGTAGAGTCTTTGCAACTGTTTTTTTATTTGCCACCCCTGCACCTAGAATAATGGGAATTCAACTGCGACAGATTATCGGTCTGAACTGATGCACAATTAGAAAGTGATGAGGGGTTTGTATATTGGCATTGATTGGATGTGTTGAGTCTTTGCCCTGGCACTGTGTGTGTGTCTGTTGTGTACATGTTAGGAATTTTCCCCGGGGATTGAACAAGAGAAATCAATAAATTCCCCAATCCATAGACAGTATAGATTGAGGAATCTCACATGCTGTCTATTGTATTCTGACAGCCACTGTTCTCATGCCTGTTAGAATACCTGAAGAATGATTTCATCTGTTTGGCTGCAGTCACTGTTCAGCTGAGCATTTTTAGTCCCACTCCTTTGATTTTCAGATCCTGGCTCAAATTTGACTGATTCTCGCTGGCAAACACATAAACATAAAGGCAGTGAGAAACAAGTAAAAAACACAGTAAAGCCTTCTTAAAATATACAATATCTCACAAAAGTGAGTACACCCCTCACATTTTTGTAAATATTTTATTCTATCTTTTCATGTGACAACACTGAAGAAAGGACACTTTACAATGTAAAGCAGTGAGTGTACAGCTTGTATAACAGTGTAAATTTTCTGTCCCCTCAAAATAACTCAACACACAGCCCTTAATGTCTAAACTGCAGGCAACAAAAGTGAGAACACTCCTAAGTGAAAATATCCAAATTGGGCCCAATTAGCGATATTCCCTCCCAGTGTTATCTGAGTTATTACTGTTACAAGGTCTCAGGTGTGAATGGGGTGTTAAATTTGATGTTATTGCTTAGGGATACAAACAGTGGAATAAACACTTTGCAGCCTCAGTGAACGTGACCAAAACTTCAATTCTTTTATCCTTGACATGTTACAATATATACTGAACTACAACGTTTCCACCTTTGGAGGCAACTACTACATTCAAACCTGTGGGGTGGCGATGGGAACCAGCTGCGCCCCCTCCTACGCCAACGTCTATCTAGGCTCATGGGAACAAGAGTTCCTATCTAATGAAGACAATACCATTTATACGGACAGGATCCTCACATGGCAAAGGTATATTGATGACATACTGATTATATGGAACGGGCCCGAACATATGATACCCCAATTACTAAACAGGATGAACCAAAACGAATATAACATGTTTTTTACAATGACTTACAACAAGCAACAAATACCTTTCCTTGACACCCTAATATATAAAGAACCCACCGGAAAAATCTCCACCACCCTCTACAGAAAGGACACAGCAGGCAACTCCATCCTCCATGCCTCCAGCTTTCACCCACCACCCCTCATTCACTCCATACCCTACAGTCAATACCTAAGATTAAAAAGAAACTGCACCGATCCAGCCAAATTTCAATTGGAAGCTGATGCACTAACCTCCCGACTTTTAAAGAGAGGCTACACAAAAACATCACTACGCAAAGCATTCAATCGTGCCAACAATTTTGACAGAGAAACACTCCTCTTCAAAAACAAGGAACCAACCAAAACGGGACCGGACACCCGTATCATTACTAGATTCACCAATGAACATCAAGAAGTCAGAAAAATTCTCACAAAAAATTGTCCGATTCTTATGGAAGAACCAAGCACCTCCAAGCTTTTACCACAACGCCCACTCATCACCTTTAGAAAGGCAGGTTCCCTACAACAGAAACTAGTACGCAGCGAATTTCAGGAAGGATCTACAAAAGATCCATGTAAAAACAAAGGCACCTACCCTTGTGGGAGCTGTGCCCAATGCTATGTCATCCGCAAAACAACCAATACCATCCTACCTAATGGAGAACCATACCAACCGAAACATTTCTGCAACTGCAAAACGAGAGGAATAGTATACCTGATGACTTGTGAATGCGGGTCTTTCTATGTAGGAAAGACCCGACAAGAGTTTGGGAAAAGGGTCAATCAACATCTTCAAACCATGCAGGTTGGCAACTTCTATGTACCACTAGGTAGACACGTGAGAGACGACCATAACTACAAAATACCAAAGATCAACTTTATGGCACTGGACAGGATTCACATCCCCCTACGCGGTGGTGATTGGAACAAAACATTGCTACAATTAGAAATGCGATGGATTACATATCTCAAAGCTACCATTCCACCAGGATTAAACGAAGCACAAAGCTTCCGCCCCTTTCTCCCAGGCTTCTCATCCGGAAAAAAAGACTAAATCCCATAAAAATTAACCCCCCCCTCCCCCCCCCTTTTTTTCTCTCCCCTACCACTTCCCCCTCACCTACCAGAAAAACTATCACATACCATTGATACCCTCCCCTCCACCAACTACATACTTTTACCAATCGTTCAGATTGCTCAAATTGTCCAAATTGATCACCACTTACCATCCAATCTTTTTTAAAAATCTTTTAAAACCTTGCTACACAATTGGCATATGCCTGACTTCGATTTTTTCCCCCAAACCCAATCCAGACTCTCCCACAACTGTGTCTCCCATTCCACCACTACATTGCTGCATCCTCTATTTATAATTTATGTCCTAAATTATACTGATATACAATGTTCTTATTATGCTATTGTACTTCAAGGTGATTACTTTCAAGTAAAGTATCACCTCAATATAAGACTGTTCAATCCATTTTCCTTTTTGTTTTTCCAGCATACTCCGGGAACTCCCGGCACGGTAAGACCCGAATCCTCTCTGGATCGGGGCATTCTAAAGCCGATTGGTCGGTCTCAGACCTTCCATCATCCCCATTGGGGATCTCAGCTTTTACTCCGTGTCGGCGGCCGTCTGGGCACGTCCGCACGGTCACAAGGGATGCAGCTTCCGCATCGCGCAGGCGCACCCCCCACCTGACCACGCACGCCGCTCATTGGCGTCACGCAGCGCACTACTGCCCATGCGCGACAGCCTTTAAAAGGCCGGGGAACATCTCCGAGTCCTCAGTCTCTCCCGGACCAAGGGAGGAGAGGACCTGGAGACTACGTGCTGTGATACCTTATCGAACCACGCATCAAGCAAATGTAAGTATAGACTCAGAGAAGATTATCACATATCTTCTGACCAAGTCTAACTACTTACTGCACCCTACTTCCAAACTTGCACATCTCGGAACCCATGATGTATTACTCATTACAAGTACTATTTTATATTTTATTATAGAGGACCCTTATCGATGTGGACTCTCACCTATCCTGACCACATTGCATCTTGGACCCAAAAAAGCGTGGCCCAATAAGTAAAAATACTAATTTTCTTTTATATTTAGTACTCCCAATTTGCAAAAATTTGGCAAACCTTAATATATATCCTCTCATCCAATACAGCACTGTTCCTGCAGCTCCCGGAGACATTCCGGAAAAACAATATTTTAGGAATTGGACAAAAAATATGTATGTAACACCACATTTTTTTATGAACAAATTATGTTGATTACAGCCATATACTGTTACCACTGACATTTTTTTCATCTACCTTAGAATCGGTAAAAATCCTTGATAAAGGCCGCTACAGGCCGAAACATGTCGGAAATACCGATCAAGCCCGTTCTCTGCAATCATTCCTAATCTTGGATATGAGGAACAGTAGAACAGGACCAATTACTAATTGTTTCTTTAAAGTCACTCAATTCACGTTCAACACAACTTACTATTCTTCTTCACTATCACTATGGGACTGTACCCATTAACTCACTTGTGTTATGTATACAACCTTAACATGGAATAAATTCTACTTTTTATTTAAATTGTACTATTATTGTGTACTTGTTTACTCCTGCCCTTAAAATCCCATACTTGACTTGAGGCACCACAGACCGACATACTATAACCCTGGGATGGTGGCAGAAACTACCTTTTCTATCCAGTTCAGATCCAAAAACCTATTCTTTCGGTCACTGGAAGTTTAACCACTTTACTACCGCTTACGGGAATACTACTGCGGCAGAGTGGCTCGTTCCCGTCCAGTCACGTAGTATTAACGTGACTGGACTCCTCCCCTTCTGGGCGGCGCTTGCGCGCCGCCGGAGGCTCGCTCCCGCTGTTTTCATTCACAGCGGGAGTCGGGCCAGGGGAGGAGCAGCGGCGATCGCCGCTGCTCTTACCCGATCGTCGGGGATCGAGTCTGGAGATCCGCCCGCTGTGTGTAAACACAGCGGGCGGATCTCCATAGTGACAGGGAGTGACAGATCGGACTGTTCAGCATAGCTGGACATCCGATCTGTCCATGAATCACATAGTCACCTCCCCCCCTACACGTCAGTAAGCACCAGGCATACATTAACCCCTCCCTCTCCAATAAAATTAACCCCTTCCCTGCCAGTGTCATTTTTACAGTAACAGTGCATATATATAGCACTGATTACTGCAGTAATGTCACTGGTACCCCCAAAAGTGTCAAAAATGTCAGTCAGGGGTCCGGTCTGTCCGCCGCAATGTCGCAGTCCCGCAAAAAAAATCGCAGATCGCCGCCATTACGCGTTAAAAAAAAAACACCAAAAATGACAGAAATCTTTCCCTTTGTTAGTAAACGCAATAACTTTTGCGCAAACCAATCAAAATACGCTTATTGCGATTTTTTTTACCAAACATATGTAGCATAAAACAAATTGGCAAAAAACTTTTAAAAAAATTGGTTTTTACATCTTTTTTGGGGGGAATTTCATATAAAAAAATGTGAAAAATATTGTTATTTTTTCAAAATAAACGCTCTTTTTTTGTTTATAGCGCAAAAAGTAAAAATCGCACAGGTGATCAAATACCACCAAAAGAAAGCTCTGTTTGTGGGAGAAAAAGGACGTAAATTTCGTTTGGGTACGGCGTCGCACGACCGCGCAATTGTCAGTTGAAGTCGCACAGCGCCGAATCGCAAAAAGTGGCCTGGACGGAAGACAGCAAAATCCTCCGGTTGTAAAGTGGTTAAAATGGCCCCTCATGGCAAAGAACTCTCTGAGGATCTGAAAAAAAGAATTGTTGCTCCATAAAGATGGCCTAGGCTATAAGAAGATTGCCAAGACCCTGAAACTTAGCTGCAGCATGGTGGCCAAGACCATACAGTGGTTTAACAGGACAGGTTCCACTCAGAACAGGCCTCACTATGGTCGACCACAGAAGTTAAGTGCATGTTCTCAGCGTCATATCCAGAGGTTGTTTTTGGGAAAAAGATGTATGAGTGCTTCCATCACTGCTGCAGAGGTTGAAGGGGTGGGTGGGTCAGCCTGTCAGTGCTCAGACCATAAGCCGCATCGTATTGCTCTGCATGGCTGTCTTCCCAGAAGGAAGCCTCCTCTAAAGATGATGCACAAGAAAGCCTGCAAACATTTTGCTGAAGACAAGCAGACAAAGGACATGGATTACTGGAACCATGTCCTGTGGTCTGATAGACCAAGATAAACTTATTTGGTTCACATGGTGTCAAGCATGTGTGGCGGCAACCAGGAGAGGAGTACAAAGACAAGTGTGCCTTGCCTAGAGTCAAGCATGGTAGTGGGAGTGTCATGGTCTGGGGCTGCATGAGTTCTGCCGGGACTAGGGAGCTACAGTTCATTGAGGGAACCATGAATGCCAACTATTCTATTAGAATATCTCCCTGATGAAGACACGTGACCCTGTGTCGATACGCGTAGTGGAGGGGCAAGGACAGTGACGGCACCCGGCGGCTAGGCAGAACCAGCTCCCAGGAGTGTAGACTGATGGCTTGCAGGCACGAACGAAACTGCTGTAGGAGGATATTTTATGTTTAGACTGGTGCACTGGAAGCACCAGCAAAATGTGAGTACCCATACTATGGTTTTTAATAAAGATATGCTTTTAAGGGTATAAGCACTATTGAATTATTTCTTCTTATGTGGCATTCCAACGGTGCTGTGGAGGAGTGGAGTGAGAAGACAAGCTGTACGTATTGGGGCTAACTGGATGCTCATCCCCAGCCCGGGGAGAGGCAAAAAAGGTGTTATTAAGACTGAGCTTAGTTGCGAGGTCAAATAATTTGAGGTGAGAACCCAACTATAAGGAGGGGAGCACTCATCATGGTGGCACATGGATGTGCTCATTTAACTGCACGTAAGGAGAAGGAAAAGTGAGCACCCTATCCAACACGGATGTCGGTGGCGGGAAGGATCATCACAATATATTAACACAAAATTTGCATAGTTGTGGACTTTATGTTTTTAAAGAAGCATCTGATTATATCACAAGTATTAATAATTTGCATGTTATTTATAGTATAGCACACACTTGTCACAACTGACGTTTTAGCAGTTGTTATTATTCATTAGTTTTTCATTGTTTTATATGATATTATTTAACGCAGCACTAAGGTTTGTTTTATTATAGCAAAATGACACTGTTATACAAGCTGTGCACTCACGACTACATTGTAGCAAAGTGTAATTTCTTTAGTGTTGTCACATGAAAAGATATAATAAAATATTTACAAAAATGTGAGGGGTGTACTCACTTTTGTAAGATACTATAAGCTATTTGCATGTCTCAATTTCATTACAGATCCAAAATAGATAAATAAATAAAATGGTTTATTCATCATTTTAGGATAGTGGGCAGAGCCATGCAAATCATTATTTTATTCCCCTTTGTCCAAATGTACATCACGAACCAATGTGTTATAGTACATTTAGAGCAGGGGTGGGGAACCTTTTTTCTGCCAAGGGCCATTTGGGTATTTATAAAATCATTCGGGGGCCGTGCAAAATTATCAACTTAAAAATGTGCCTGTTATATTTGGTAAAACATTTAATTAACTCACACCTAATGTGATAGCTGCAACTGCTTCTCTTTGGTGAGGTGTGTGATGTTAGCTGGTATTGATGATGTTGCTACACGCAACTGGTCTTCCAGGTTTGCGTCGGTCAGTCTGGAGCGCAGTCGACTCCTTGTGGTGGTAAGTTTTGAAAAGTATTGCTGGCGGGTACTGCTGGTGGGTATAGCTGGCTGGTTCTGTGCTGTGGGTACTGCTGGCTCAGGCTGGTACTACTGGCTAGTACTGCTGTGGGTACTGCTGGCTGATACTGCTGTGGGTACTGCTGGCTGGTATTGCTGTGGGTACTGCTGACTCAGGCTGGTACTGCTGGCTGGTTCTGCTGTGGGTACTGCTGGCTGGTACTGTTGTGGGTACTGGTGGCTCTGGCTGGTACTGCTGTTGGTTCTGCTGTGGGTACTGCTGGCTCTGGCTAGTACTGCTGTGAGTACTGCTGGCTCTGGCTGGTACTGTTGGTTCTGGCTGGTACTGTTGTGAATACTGCTGGCTCTGGCTGGTACCGCTGTGGGTACTGCTGGTTCTGGCTGGTACTGCTGTGAGTACTGCTGGTTCTGGCTGGTACTGCTGGCTCTGGCTGGTACTGCTGTGGGTAATGCTGGCTCTGGCTTCTACTGCTGTGAGTACTGCTGGTCCTGGCTGGTACTGCAGTGAGTACTGCTGGCTCTGGCTAGTACAGCTGGTTCTGGCTGGTACTGCTGGCTCTGGCTGGTACTACTGTGAGTACTGCTGGCTCTGGCTGGCACTGCTGGCTCTGGCTGTTACTGCTGTGAGTACTGCTGGTTCTGGCTGGTACTGCTGTGTGTGCTGCTGGAGGGAAATGCTGGCTAGCAGCGGCTCCGCACTGGAGGAAGAGGGGATGTTTCCTGTATTGGTCACAGGCTGAGTGCATTTGATATCACTCCGGCTGTGACTCACTCAGACTGTCAGAACGGAGCCGGAACTATACAGGAAGCATCGGCTCCATTCTGACAGATCAGCTGAGAGACACAGACTCAGCTACACGGGGGGCCGGACCAAATCATTTCGAGGGCCGCATATGGCCCCCGGGACATAGGTTCCCCACCCCTGATTTAGAGTCTAATATGCTAGAATCCTGAGGTAAATGGACACAAATCTGTCTGCATCCCCCAGCCTGTAGATCCAAACATACTGTATGTTGACAACAGTCCCCTGTCAAAATCCAGGCAGCAAAAAAACAAACAAAAAACAATCGGCACAGATGTCACAAAACTGACACCCATCTAGTTCTTCTCAAGATTCAGCAGGGAATCTGCTCAAGGATCCCCTACTGAACAAAGCAGAGCGCTCCCATGTGAATGTATCCTAAGGGCACTAATGTCACTGGCATCCCGCCCCTTTTTTAGTGTGTGCTGCGGGGCAATGACTGACACAGCCTGCAGCCAATTTGGCCTAAAAAAAAAAAGAGCACAACTATTAACTTTGGGTAGAAAAAATGGATTTTTGTAAAATCTTACCGTAAAATCCTTTTCTCTTAAGCTCATTGACAGACGTAGTCCTCGTTGATTAATAACAACTCGGGTTATACTGCCCTCTACAGGAGTAGGACTAGACAGGAAAGAAAACGTTCTGGCCACACCCTAGGGGCAGTCCCAGAGGGTTTATCCTCTCACTTCCTGCTACAGCAAATCAGTTATGTCACAAAGCAGTGTTTAGAGAATTTAACCCAACCCAACTCAAAACCAGAGGGGCAGGTACTACGTCTGTCAATGAGCTTAAGAGAAAAGGATTTTACGGTAAGATTTTACAAAAATCCATTTTTCTGTCGCTCATTGACAGACGTAGTCCTCGTTGATTAATAACAACTCGGGACGTCCCAAAGCAGTACCACAAATGAGGGGTGGGATAACAGAAATCAAAATCCAGAAGGCCCAACCGGAGCCAACCAGAAGCATTAAGGACTCATCGAGCAAAAAGATGAGACCTAAGTGAAAAACCCAACAAACCCTTGAGGTAGACCAACAGTCTCCTCAGATTGCGGCCTGCAGAACCTTGCGGCCAAAAGAGGCATCTGACGATGCCATCACATCAACTTTATAAAATGATGTAAAGGTATGAACCGACGATCAAGTCATCGCCTTGAAAACCTGGATCGCTGACGCCTGATGGCGGAAGACCCAGGAAACACTAGGCGCCTGAGTAGAGTGCGCCTTAACAGGGAACGGAGGATTCCGACCCTTAATAGAATAAGCCTGTACCACCGTCTGACTGGTCCATCTAGATATGGTCGCGGCAGACACAGGCAACCCCCTTCTAGGGCTATCCGTGATCACAAAAAGTGAGTCCGTCTTACGAAACAAGTTCGTAGTAGTCAAGTGTACCCTGATTGTCTGAACCCCATCCAAGGAGTGTAATGCAAACTCCCAAGGATGGCTAGTCTTAGGACACGGGGAAGGTAACACAATATTTTTATTCAGATGAAAACTCTGAAAACCACTTTAGGAAGAAAGGATGGATTCGGAAGAAGAACCACCTTATCCCTATGAACCACCAGATATGGGGAACGACAAGATAATGCGGCCAGTTCTGACACCCTGCGTGCAGAAGTAATGGCCACCAAGAAGGCCACCTTCTGGGATAATGTAAGCAAGGGAATCTCCCTAATATCTTCAAAGAGAAGTTTCTGAAGAACCGACCACACTAATTTAAGATCCCAGGCGGTAAGGGTGCACGCACTGGCGGAGCCAGATGTCGCACCCCCTGGATGAAATTCCGCACCAAGGAATGATTAGCCAAAGGTTTCTGAAAGAAGATTGCTAACGCTGAAACCTGACCCTTGATAGTGCTCAAGGACAGTTTCTGCTCAACCCCTTGTTGCAGACAGACCAAGATTCGGGTCACCGAATAGGTATGTGGGGGAAATCCAAGAGATTCACACCACGCAATATACGACTTCCATGTGCTAGAAGTCGCTTTCATTGCTTTAACTAGAGGTAGGAATAACTGAAGATGACACTCCCTTGTCCTTCAGTACCTGGGTCTCAATGGCCAGGCCATTAAGCCAGCGATTGTAAAGCAAGATGGAAGATCGGTCCCTGAGACCGCAAATCCTCCCTGAGAGGAAGTCTCCAAGGAGCGTCCGCGACTAGCCTCACCAAGTCGGCGTACCAGGCTCGACGAGGTCAGTCCGGAATTTCCAGAATAACTGGAATTCCCTCCATCTCTATCCTGTGAAGAAGTTCCCGCAGTAACTTGAGAGGATGGAAGGCATGCCGTAGCGGATACTGCCCCCACGGGGCGATCAGCGTTTCTGCTGCGTCCGCTAGAGGATCGCGGGTGCGAGCTACAAACCTCCGCACCTTCCTGTTGAGCCAAGGTGCCAACAGATCCACATCCGGGGTGCCCCAATGAAGGGACAGCTAGTGAAAAACCTCTGGATGAAGAGGCCATACCCCTTGATCCAGAATCTGATGGCTGAAATAATCTCCCTGCCGATTTCCCACCCCCGGAGTGAACACTGCGGGGAGATCCGGAACAAACCGTTCCGTCCAACGAAAGATGCTAGTCGTTTCGATGGCCACCAGGACACTCTAAGTGCCCCTTTCTTGACATAAGTCACGACCGTGGCATTGTGCGATTGGATCGGAATCGGGCTGCTCTAGAGCTGCTCGGTCCAGTAAATCAGACAAAATCTGATCGCTCTCAGTTCCGATACCCTTATTGGTAACCTGGATACTATCGGAAGGAATGACTTCCCCTGGTTGAGCATCGGAGACTCCCTGGTCCGCTCGCTCAACCGGATCCGATTGTCCAGGGAATCGGAATTCTGATTCCATTAGAAAAGAATCTCCTTCAGGAGAATTCGGGTATGAGACTGGGTATACGGTACTGCCTCTAAGAAGGCCACCATCAGTCCCAGCCAATTGACGGACAGCAACATCCGAATCGTTGACTGAACCTTCTGGAGTTTCTCCGCTAGGAGAAACTCTCTTGCCCAGGATGTATCCAACATTAGGCCCAGATAGTTCAGTCTCCTGGTGGGAACCAGGGATGATCTTTGGGAAAGCGAAGAAAACGCTGATGTCCTGCGATGATGGGGATATAAAGATAGGCATCCTAAATGTCTATGGACGCCAGGAAATCCCCCTGATGCAGGGAGGCCACCACTGTTCGGATGGACTCCATCTTTCTCCAAGTCCAGAAATTGGAAGCACCTTGCCCTCTTTCCTGGGCATTGTGAACAGGTTCGAATAGAACCCCTGAAACCGTTCAATGTTAGAAGGGAAGAATCGCACCGGTGGAAGTGATCGAAAACTCGATCCTGTATCCTGACCGTATGACCTCGCGAACCCCTTAGTCCGGGGTTCTGGCAAGCCATGGATCCGGAAACCGGTGAAGACATCCCCCCACCCCAGAGATGGGTAGGGGCGCATCAGGCTGTATTCTTCAGGCTTGGCTGAGCCGGACTTTTTGTTTAGCCGACCAGCGCCCTTTGAAAACCCTCTGAAGGGGGTTTGGAGGGTTTCGCCTTATCGCCCGCCCTCGCGGAACGAACAAACTCTTTATGAGCAGAAAAGGAAGGTCCTCGTTAATAGGTCCTTTTATCCTAACAGTCTGTGGCAAGACCGTGCTCTTGCCCCTAGTGAGATCCTTTATAATCTCAACCAAACTAAATGGCAACCACTGGCCTAAGGGTTGACCCTATCAGGGAAAAAATGACGCGGGATTCCGCTTCCACTTTTTCGATCCACCGGATCCCTAAAGGACGCAGCGTCCTCCAACGGGATAACGGTGGCTTTATTTGGAAATCGGTGAGTCCACTACAGGTGGTACCGTCTATCCTTTAAAGAGGGATTCCTCAAACGGATAGCGCCTAGCCATGCGTTTGGAAATAGCAGGGGTTCGTTTCAAAACGACCCCATTTGGGTAAAGGAAAATCCTTCGCCCTTTTTGGTAGGCTAACAAGTACCAAAAAGGAATCTCAGTCTCAGCTACCTCTGCCGGTGTAACCTCAAGACTAAAGGTTTCCCGGACGGACACAACTAGTGCATCCACCACTCTAGTGCTATGGCGGAGGCAGAAACGTTCTCCTCACTGCTGAGGAGACATTACCTGAGACAACAGCCCCATAAGAAGGACCTGCAGCTGCATTGACCAGCTCCGAATCCGTATCTGAAGTATCAGATAAAAAATAGGGGTAGGCGGGGGTTGCTTCTTGACCCCCATCCCTGACAGGCCACCTCCACCCGGGATACCAAAGACTCCAAAACCCGAAAATGCATTAAAACAAGTGGGGTACTGGAGGGTCCTGCGGCCACCTTGAGGGGATCAGGTAGGGATACATATGCGGCAGGGTCAATGATTATACAAGACATTTGCCAGCGACAAAAAAAAAAAATGACAAAGTAAAAAACTTTTTTTTTTTTTTTTGTAATCCCCCAGCGCAACAGCGCCCCTCAGTGTTACCTGCCTTTTTGGACCCCACAGAGAGAGAGAGACCCCAAGGCTCATCCCTGATGCACAGAAGTTTTCTATCAGCCTGCTCAGTGCTGTCCTGTTACAGACAGGAAGTCTTTGGCCCTTTTTCCTGGGTAAAGGAGGCGGCTCCGCCCCTTAACACGCCTTCCGGCGCCTCGCCCTGGCTCCACGAGGTGTTTGGTCACCTCAAACATGGCCGCCCCCATGCTAGAGACACGAGGCTACGCCAATATGGCGGCCTCGTGTGATCTGCAAGACAATGGCGGCGGCCTGTTAGGATAGCGGCGGCTAGCAGCGGCCTGCGGGATGCTGTATTCGGCCTAGCGGCCTGCGGGAGTGCATCGGCCCCACAAACTTCACCCTGGATGGTGATAAGCCTGGCCGACGGTACAGGACCCTGGCGGGCCGTATGCGGTCCGTGGGTCGTCGGGAGATGCCACAAAACAGTGCTGTGCAGCCCGTGGAAGCTGGAGGAATGGCGATCTGGACTGCAGTACTCAGGCATAGGCATCAGCCTGTGTACCTCTGACAGGTAGGATACCTTTTACTTCAATAGTAACGCCCCTTTTAGTGCTGCCACTGACTTCAGTCATCCTTACAGACTTACAATGACTTTAGATCGTCAGCTCCCAAACCAAGCCTCCTGGTTATTTTTCACAAAAATCACACTCAAATTGGGGGATCTGTGACTTATTATAGGATAGAGGGGAGATCCATCCTACCATCCCAGAGAGGGGCCCGCATCCACCACAAACCCGACAGGGGGAGAGGGGGAACATACTACTCACCATACCGGAACCAGGCGGGCGCCAACTCCTGACAAAACCCCTCTCCACCGGGGTGGGGGGGCTGTCGACCAATATGGATGCCGTGACTCTGTTGGTCATTGGCGTCCAGGCGAGACGTTTAACTCGCAGGGTCAGTCCCTGTCCAGTGGGACTATGTCGCGGCCGACCCAGCGCGGAGCTATGGCCTGCACGCGCTCGTAGGCTGAACTGGGGTGACCACTGGATCTCAACATCCAGCCCGTCGCCCAGTTCCAGCTTACTTGCTTGAAGATCTCACAGGAAACTGGAGAAAAGAGCTGTCTAAAAAATCTTTCTAAGAAAAAAAATCCTGCCAGGACCGAAGATCCCAGCAAGGCATCTAGGTCCTTACTCCTAACTAGACAGAAAAAAACTGATTTGCTGTAGCAGGAAGTGAGAGGATATACCCTCTGGGACTGCCCCTAGGGTGTGGCCAGAACGTTTTCTTTCCTGTCTAGTCCTACTCCTGTAGAGGGCAGTATAACCCGAGTTGTTATTAATCAACGAGAGAAATATAGTGACTATAAAGTCTCATTTTGTTTAAAATTTAGAAATAGCAGACATATACTTATCTGCTCCGTGAAGTGGGTTTGCACAGAGCAGCCCAGATCCTTCTCTTCTCGGGTCCCTCTTTGGCTCTCCTGGCTCCTTCCTCTTGTCGAGTGCCCCCACAGCAAGCAGCTTGCTTTGGGGGCACCCGAGCCAAGCCACTGCTATGTGTGTCCATTCAGACACAGAGCCGAGGTTCTCTCTCCTCATGGCTGACTTTAATTGACAGCAGTGGGAGCCAATGACACCGCTGCTATGTCTCAGCCAATCAGAAGAGAGAATCCCAGAAGGCCAAATCTCTCCTACAACATCATTGGATAGAGATGGGCTCAGGTAGTATTGGGGAGTTGCTGCGCAAAGAAGGTTTTTTCTTAATACATAATATGCATTAAGATAAAAAACCTTCTGCCTTTACAATCACTTTAAATAATTTGTATTCCATAAGCCCTACTCCATAAAAGTTGTGGTTTCCATACATTGCATTGATGATGGCCAACTAGCCTAAACTGCTGTATGCCTTTTGGAAGTAATGGCTCTATAATATTAGGCTGTATCTGTGCTATAAAACATTGTTTCTGGATGTATATTTGGCTCTGAAGGCATAAAGGGACAGTGTGCGTCTGCGGCCATGAACGGATGTCAGATTGGGAGCAGCATCGGTGCCTATGCAGCTGCTGTGTTCCCATTGACATCAATGGAACTGCTGCACAGGGATGCATGTAACTAACAGTGTTAGTTACAACTGTTAGCAAACTAACAAAAAACTAACAGTGTAGCACACGGGGGTAAACAATGCTGTTTTTTTAACTGATCTGAAATGAGATGCACGTGTCTATGGGACATTGCACACAGTAATATAGTGTTGAGTAGGGATGATAGAACTTTTCAAAAGTTCGGTTCGACCAGAACACCCGAACTTCCCAAAAGTTCGGCCCGGATTTCAGAACCCCATTGAAATCAATGGGACCCGAACTTCGGTAATCAAAAAACATCATTTTGAAGCCCTAAAACCCAATAAATGCCCCTAAAAAGTGCCTAGGGTTCTGGGTCATGCCCCAGGGACTATTAATCGCACAAAAAAAAGTTCTTAAAAATTGTCATTTTTGATATAGAGCCAATTATTGAAAAAATTAGTGAAAAAAAGAGATTTCTTTGGATTTAGTGTCTGGGGGGTCTAAAAAGTGTACCTGTGAAGTTTCAGCTCTGTAGCATGTCCAGAACCAGAAAAAAAAAAGATAGTTTGTATTAGAACACTTATAGAACAGGGATATGGCTCCGCTATTTTCACACCTTGCCGGTTTTGTAGCAAGCGTTTTTTTGGGCATTTTTTGGGGGTCTTTGGAGGCAGGCATGACATCTGAACTTCTGTATAGGGGTATATATACACACACACATGTATGTATATATACACCTACACACATATAGGTGTGAAAATAGCAGAACACTATGCTTGCGCTAATGAAATAATTAACACCAATATGTCTCCGCTCCTATCACACCTATATATGTGTATGTGTATATATACATATAAGTGTGCGTGTATATATACCCCTACACAGAAGTTCAGATGTTTTGCCTGCCTCCAAAGACCCCCAAAAAATGCCCAAAAAAACGCCTGCGCCAAAAAAAAAACGCCCAGGTGTGTTATTGCAGGGTTTTTTTTTGGGCATTTTTTTGGGGTCTTTGGAGGCAGGCAAAACATCTGAACTTCTGTATAGGGGTATATATACACACACACTTATATGTATTTTACTCATACACATATATAGGTGTGATAGGAGCAGAGACATATTGGTGTTAATTATTTCATTAGCGCAAGCATAGTGTTCTGCTATTTTCACACCTATATGTGTGTAGGTGTATACATGCATACATGTGTGTGTATATATACCCCTATACAGAAGTTCAGATGTCATGCCTGCCTCCAAAGACCCCCAAAAAATGCCCAAAAAAAGCCTGCAATAACACACCTGGGCGTTTTTTTTGGGCGTCTTTGGAGGCAGGCATGAGATCTGAACTTCTGTATAGGGGTATATATACACACACATGTATGTATATATACACCTACACACATATAGGTGTGAAAATAGCAGAACACTATGCTTGCGCTAATGAAATAATTAACACCAATATGTCTCCGCTCCTATCACACCTATATGTGTGTATGTGTATATATACATATAAGTGTGTGTGTATATATATCCCTACACAGAAGTTCAGATGTTTTGCAAAACATCTGAAATTCTGTATAGGGGTATATATACACACACACTTATATGTATTTTACACATACACATATATAGGTGTGATAGGAGCGGAGACATATGCCTGTTAATTATTTCATTAGCGCAAGCATAGTGTTCTGCTACTTTCATACCTATGTATGTGTAGGTGTATATATACATACATGTGTGTGTATATATACCCCTATACAGAAGTTCAGATGTCATGCCTGACTCCAAACATGTCCTCAAAAAAGCCCTATAAACGCCTGCAACAAAAAGCTGGGTGACAGGGGAGAAGCCACCATTCTGTTCTGGAAGTGTTCTAAGAGAACCAAACTTTTCTCTATAGCGGTCACCCTGAAATGGAAGGGTTTGGTCACCCTGCCATAGTAGTCAGAGTCAGTTAATCCTACACTACACTACGGTCCCCTTACACTTAACACTTTCCCTACAGAAACTAGATTATTAAATCTAACTATAGTGGAAAATAGTACCCTAACTACACTAGATATCCCTCTCCTCACACTAATAATTGCTAAATGACACTTTGAAGCAGAAGTAACAGAACTGCTTCCACTCTCTTCCACAGCCCTGTATTAAAATGCTAGAGATTTGGCGGGGCTATCTTATATACTGGGGGCGTATTCACTAATGATTGGCCTCTGGACCCCCTAGTCACTCCAATCACATTCCTAGCATTCTCCTGTCCCCTCAATTGGTTTTTACTGATGGTTCTGGTCCAATCACTGGCTTTTAAAGCCCATTTCCTGTCCCATTGCATTTTGGTCGGTTCTGGTTGCCCGAATTCCGAACTTTTTCAGCAAAAAGTTCGGAATTCGGCCGAACCTCGAACAGCCAATGTTCGGGTCGAACCGATGGTCGACCCGAACCATTCGATCATCCCTAGTGTTTAGTACACTCCAAAACTGCAATCATGGGTATGGTTTTGATGCATTTTTCATCATTTTTAATAAGGGGGTTATAGCGCAAAAAATAAAAATCGCACAGGTGATCAAATACCACCAAAAGAAAGCTCTATTTGTGGGGAAAAGGGACATTAATTTTTTTGTTGATACAGCATCACACGACCGCGCAATTGTCCATTAAAGTAACGCAGTGCCGAATCGCAAAATAGGGCCTGGTCAGGAAGGGGGCAAATCCTTCCGGTCTTAAAGTGGTTAAAGCTTGTCTATGCTGTCAGAAAAAAGGGGCAGAGATCTGAAGTTGCACTCTGCAGAGTTCAGTGAAGAGAGGTCTGAGAGTTGCTTGAAGGGAAGGGACACCCCCCCCCCCTTCTCTATGCAGGAACAGAGCTGAGGCTGTCAAACATCTAGAACTTCCTCCCCTGTCACCTTTTCCCCCCCTGGTGTCAGGAAAAGTTGTCAGAAATTATTTATCCAGATAGCAGAGGAATGAAGCAGCAGACGGAAATGACACTTAGTGCCCTTAATTGAGAAAAGTACATACTATAGAGGGATATGTTTAGTTCATATTTCATGTCTGCTGTTTACAACTAGTTTAACCACTTGCTGACCAGCCGCCACACATACACTGCAGCAGGTCGGCTCTATTACTGGAAACGAAGCACCTGTACATTGTTTTGTGTAATAGCCAGAGGAGGCAGGGGTACACACGCGCTGATTGGCCAGAAGGGGAGCCAATCAGCCGGTCTGGCGGATGCGATGTCTGCTGGCCACCTGCGATCGCTCCCCATAGAGACAGAATGGCTGTCTGACTATGTAAACAAGGCAGACCGCCGTTTTGTCACATGAACACTGGGATCCTGTGTTCCTGCTATTTAGGTCTCTGTGTTCATCTAGTGAGTCCATCCCGCACAAATAGAAATCACCCCCCCTAGGGACACACTTAACCCTTTGATCGCCCTTGGTGTTAACCCCTTCCCTGCCAGTGTCATTAGTACAGTAACAGTGCATATTTTTAGCACCGATTACTGTAGTAACGTCACTGGTCCCCCCAAAAGTGTCAGTTAGGTGTACGATCTGTTCGTCGCAATGTCTCAGTCCCTCTAAAAAAATCGCTGATCACCATTACAAGTAAAAACATTAATAAATAAATAAAAATGCCATAAATCTATCCCATAGTTTGTAGACACGATAACTTTTGTGCAATCCAATCAATATACATTTATTGGGAATTTTTTTACAAAAAATATTTGGCAGAATACAAATTGGCCTAAAATGATGAAAAAAATTGATTTTGTAATTTTTTTATTGTTTTACAGCAGAAAGTAAAAAATATATATATTTGTTTTTTCAGAATTGTCGCTTTTTTTGTTTATAGTGCAATAAAAAAAAAAAAAACGAAGAGGTGATCAAATATCAGCAAAAGAAAGCTCTATTTGTGGAAAAAAAAAGGCCATCAATTTTATTTGGGTACAGCATTGCACGACCGCGCAATTGTCCGGTAAAGTAACGCAGTGTCGTATCGCAAAAAAAATGACCTGATCATTAACCACTTTCAGACCGCATGCCACAGTTTTTACATTGGTATTTTGACAGTAAATACCGGTGTTATGGCAGCAGGTAGTTGCCATAACACCTATATTTTCTTACACGGCCCTCTTTCCTCCCGCTGCTTCCCTGTCTTTTTCTTCACTTATCGGAGCCGTCGGTTTTTTGTTTTTTTTTTGCATTTAAGGGTAGATGTGAGAGCTGAGGTCTTTTTGACCCCAGATCTCACATTAAAGAGGACCTGTCTGTCCTGCTTGTTTCTTTTACAAGGGATGTTTAAATTCCTTGTAATAAGAATAAAAGTGAGAATTGTTTTTTTTAAAGGCACAGTGTAAAAATAAAAGGTCAATTAACCACTTAAGCCCCAGGCCTATTTCGGACACTTTTTGCTTACAAGTTAAAATCAGTATTTTTTCCTAGAAAGCTACCTAGAACCCCCAAACATTATATATATTTTTTTAGCAAAGACTCTGGAGAATAAAATGTCGGTCATTGCAATATTTTTTGTCACGCGGTATTTGCGCAGCGGTCTTTAAAACGCCATTTTTTTGGGAAAAATTACGAAAAATCACATTTCCCTGCATTTAAAAAATACTGAACAGTAAAGTTAGCCCATTTTTTGTATATTGTGAAAGATGATGTTACGCCGAGTAAATAGATACCCAACATGTTACGGTTTAAAATTGCACACACCCGTGGAATGGCAACAAACTACGGTCAATAGAAATCTCAATAGGCGACGCTTTAAATTTTTTTAACGGTTACCAGTTTAGAGTTAGAGTGTAGCTCTTTTTTTTTTTTTAAATTATTGCTCACGCTCTGGCGATCACGGTGATACCTCACATGTGTGGTTTGAACAGCGATTTCATTCGCGTCTCGACTTCCCGTATATGTTTTCTTTCGTGCGCGAGCGAAAGGTGAAGGGGCAGCTAAAATTTTTTTTTTTCCTTTTTATTTTATTTTTTAACTTTATTACAGGTTTTTAAGAAAAAAAAAAATCTGATCACTTTTATTGCTGTCACAAGCAATGTAAACATCCCTTGTGACACCAATATGCAGTGACAGGTACTCTTTATGGAGGGATCGAGGGTCAAAAAGACCCCAAACCCCTCCACTACACGTCATTTTTGCATACAGTAGTTTTTTAAATTTTGCGCCTTTTGCAGCAGAGTAACCCAGAAGTGACATCATGGACGCCGCCTCCGGGTTACGTCATCGGAGACCCGATTGAAGCTGCTTCCAGCTTAGATCAGGACTCCATCCAGCCGGCGGACGCGTCGGCTGGATGCTCGGGTCTCCCTGGGGGATGGGAGGCCCGGGCAAAGTCACGGAAGGCGGCGGGAGGGGGGGGACGGGGACGTCCCCTCCCGCTCACCCGGGTAACGATCGAGCGGCTCCCGAGCCGCATCGGTCATTACCGACGGAAAGCCGACCGTTCAGACCACACATGTGCGGTATTGCCACGATCATTAGAGTGAGAGCAATAATTTTAGCACTAGACCTCCTCTGTAACTCTAAACTAGTATCCTGTAGAAATTTTTAAAGAGCCGCCTATGGAGATTTTTAAGTACCAATGTTTGTCGCAATTCAATGAGCGTGTGCAATTTTGAAGTTGGATGTCTATTTACTCAGTGTAACATTCTCTTTCACATTATAGAAAATTATTGGGCTAACTTTACTGTTTTTTTTTTTTATTCAAAAAAGTGTATTTTTAACAAAACAATTGCGTTTGTAAGACCACTGTGCAAATACAGTGTGACAAAGTATTGCAATGATCTCCATTTTATTCTCTACGGTCTCTGTTAAAAAAAAAAGTATATATATATATATATATATATATATATATATATATATACACACACACACACACAGGGAGTGCAGAATTATTAGGCAAATGAGTATTTTGACCACATCATCCTCTTTATGCATGTTGTCTTACTCCAAGCTGTATAGGCTCGAAAGCCTACTACCAATTAAGCATATTAGGTGATGTACATCTCTGTAATGAGAAGGGGTGTGGTCTAATGACATCAACACCCTATATCAGGTGTGCATAATTATTAGGCAACTTCCTTTCCTTGGGCAAAATGGGTCAAAAGAAGGACTTGACAGGCTCAGAAAAGTCAAAAATAGTGAGATATCTTGCAGAGGGATGCAGCACTCTTAAAATTGCAAAGCTTCTGAAGCGTGATCAGAACACAAGGTGTGCAATACTCAGACATGGCCAAGGTAAGAAAGGCTGAAAGACGACCACCACTGAACAAGACACACAAGCTAAATCGTCAAGACTGGGCCAAGAAATATCTCAAGACTGATTTTTCAAAGGTTTTATGGACTGATGAAATGAGAGTGAGTCTTGATGGGCCAGATGGATGGGCCCGTGGCTGGATTGGTAAAGGGCAGAGAGCTCCAGTCCGACTCAGACGCCAGCAAGGTGGAGGTGGAGTACTGGTTTGGGCTGGTATCAGCAAAGATGAGCTTGTGGGGCCTTTTCGGGTTGAGGATGGAGTCAAGCTCAACTCCCAGTCCTACTGCCAGTTTCTGGAAGACACCTTCTTCAAGCAGTGGTACAGGAAGAAGTCTGCATCCTTCAAGAAAAACATGATTTTCATGCAGGACAATGCTCCATCACACGTGTCCAAGTACTCCACAGCGTGGCTGGCAAGAACGGGTATAAAAGAAGAAAAGCTAATGACATGGCCTCCTTGTTTACCTGATCTGAACCCCATTGAGAACCTGTGGTTCATCATCAAATGTGAGATTTACAAGGAGGGAAAATAGTACACCTTTCTGAACAGTGTCTGGGAGGCTGTGGTTGCTGCTGCACGCAATGTTGATGGTGAACAGATCAAAACACTGACAGAATCCATGGATGGCAGGCTTTTGAGTGTCCTTGCAAAGAAAGGTGGCTATATTGGTCACTGATTTGTTTTTGTTTTGTTTTTGAATGTCAGAAATGTATATTTGTGAATGTTGAGATGTTATATTGGTTTCACTGGTAAAAATAAATAATTGAAATGGGTACACTGTACTGTATATTTGATTTTTGTTAAGTTGCCTAATAATTATGCACAGTAATAGTCACCTGCACACACAGATATCCCCCTAAAATAGCTAAAACTACTTCCAAAAATAGTCAGCTTTGATATTGAGTTTTTTGGGTTCATTGAGAACATGGTTGTTGTTCAATAATAAAATTAATCCTCAAAAATACTCATTTGCCTAATAATTCTGCACTCCCTGTGTATATATATATATATATATAATGTTTGGGGGTTCCAAGTGATTTCTAGCAAAAAAAAAAAAAAAAAGATTTTAACAAGTGTCAGGAATAGGCCTGGTCCTTAAAGTGGTTGTAAACCCACCTTTAGAACTTTTTTTTACCTCTAGGTACAGTAGGCCTTTAATAAGGCTTACATATAGGTACTGTAAATATCTCCTAAACTTGCACCGTTTAGGAGATATTTACATTGTATGCAGCCCATGACGTCACCGGCGCATGTGCTCTGAAGAAACGGCCGCCCGCGCCATTTCTTCGGAGCCCTGTGCCGTGACCGGCGGCTCCTGCTCACATGCGTGGGAGTGACATAATTTGGCTCAGGCCAGTAATACAGCCGCAGACCCGGAAGGAAGACAGGTGAAGGTGGATGCGGCCGCCAGCTGGGACAACGCAGGCTTCGTTGCAGGTAAGTGCCACATAATGTGCTAGTATGCGATGTATACTAGCACATTATGCATTTACTTTGCAGGGGAAAAAACAGGAAGCGTTTGCTTCCTCTTTAAGTGGGGGGGGGGGGGTAAAACCGTCAAGTCAGTGACATTTACATCATCATCATCGCCTGGGAAAAGTGAATAATCTGGATTACAATGCCTGAGACAGCAATAAGGTTATCCATCACCGTCCCCTATCCCCTGAGGACTCATTCATGGCTCCATCTCCAAAGCAGGAGTTTCTCTTTAATCGTGTGAAGGCCTCTGTTTGCATCACACGCACATAATCTTTCCCTCCCCCCTCCTCTCCCTTACAGCAAGGCATAGTAACCGTCTGAGTCAGTGGTTCTTCTGCAGCAGCAGCTCTTGTTTGTTGTCTTGGCAGCAGTTCAAAGAATTGAGGAGGAGGAGGGGAACGAGCGAGGAAACGTGGGCGTGTGCGCTCAATGACAGTTACTGCGCCTGCGCAGAAGGGAGGCGGTGGTGGCTGGACGGGGACTGTCGAAGAATCAAGTAAATAGAGAACTGGAATCACAACGGTTGGCTCGGCCGTGACGTCATCGCTTTGCCAGCAAGGCTTGTCAGGGAGGCGGGAAAAGAAAAAGTGAGCCCGTTTTACCGCGATGCAAGACTTTGGCTTACGGCCGGACGGTTTGTTGCTCGGCGTAGGATGGGGTTAAACTTGGAGTTGTTGTGAGCTTTTGGCAGCCGTCTAGTGAGGGGGGCTCCTCTGGTGACTGAAGCCGCAGCCAATAGAAAAGGCGCATCCCTTCCCCCTTTTTTTTTATCACTCCTCCCCTTCTCCCTCCCTCCTGAGAGCGGTGCAGCTGAGGAAAGCGAGAGAAGCCGTGGATAGAGAATAATTGTCCCGGGTTCCAGGGCGTAGTGTACATGACTGAAGCCGGACCGAAGAGCAGCCTAGGCGGAGGGCGCTGCCGCCTATTTCCCCAGGGCTGAGTGTGTTCTCCTCCCCTCCCCCCTCGTTCTCGGCATAGTGCGGCTTGCTCTTTATTGCTATGTCATCCGCCACCATAGCCGCCTCCCGGAGACAGTCGTGTTACCTGTGTGACCTGCCCCGCATGCCATGGGCGATGATTTGGGACTTTACAGAGCCCGTATGTCGGGGCTGTGTGAATTACGAAGGAGCGGATCGTATTGAGTTCGTCATAGAGACGGCCCGGCACCTGAAGCGGGCTCATGGCTTCCAGGAGGGGAGGTCTCCTGGGCCTCAGAGCTCCTCATCCTCCTCAGTGAAGCCTCAGCTTAGTGTGAAGGAGATGGCGCAGATTGGACACCCTGTGGGGGGGCCGGAAGGGGTTTCTAGGGCCTCTCAGCAATGCTTGGACCGCTATCCTCTGGTAGGAGAAAGGCCGCCGCCCCGCCTGGCCTCGGATTATAGCGTCGGCCGGCCGGTTAATGGCATTCTTCTTCCTAATGGTTTCCCTAAACCTGAGGAACCGCCGGAGCTGAATCGTCAGAGCCCCAATCCTCGCAGGACTAACGCTGTGCCCGCTTCTCTGGGTGCCCTCATGAACGGGGCACGGCCTCCTCCTATGGGCATTGCCTCTACATCCGGGGATAAGAGGCCCGGATCGGTGTCCAGCACTGAGCATGATTCTAAGGAGAAGCAC
Organism: Pelophylax lessonae; assembly: GCF_965119305.1. Taxonomy (NCBI): domain Eukaryota; kingdom Metazoa; phylum Chordata; class Amphibia; order Anura; family Ranidae; genus Pelophylax; species Pelophylax lessonae. The sequence goes on along the minus strand of NC_138770.1, from coordinate 471,626,643 downwards.
CGGGCGGATAGTTACTCTGACCTAGGAGACAACCATAAAGGGAGGCCGGAGGAATGGATCAGTAAGCCGAAGACGGTGCGGGACACCTTGATGGCCATGCAGCACAACCACTCGCCCTTCGACACCAAATTCAAGAAGGACCCAGCAACAGGGAGGGCATTGGGCTTCGAGGCTGGCAACCCCTCATCCAAATCCGGTACGGACTGCTGTTTTTCCACCATTCCTGGCTGGGTACACAGGGGGGGGGGGGGGATTTCAGGGTGCAACCCTTCTTCTAGAAGCAGAGGCTTGAAGTGGGTGGGATGAAGAAGAGCCCCATGTAAGGACATCCTACCAGCATGGAGGGACTGTGCAACGTGTTATTCCACTCATTGGAAGGCTAAGCACACGCTGTGCAATCCTCTTATTTGTCATCACCATACCTGTTTCCTGCCCAAATCCCCTAATCGAACTGGCACAGCCATGCAATGAGTGACAGATAGTGATGGATTCTATCAACACAAAATCATTGGTTGTGGTGGGGAAAGGTCTAACATACAAAGGAGATTGATGGCTTAAGTGCTCATATCTTGATCGGGGGTCTCCAAACTTTCTAAAAGGGCCAGTTTACTGTCCTTCAAACTTTAGGGGGGCTGCAATGTGGCCAGTGGTAGAGCCTGTCCTGGCATCAACGGGAGTAAACTGTTCATCCTCGCCGTGGGTGTCGGTGGAAAGGGGGTGGCGCCCTATTGCTGTGGGTGTCAGTGGAAAGGGGGTGGCGCCCTATTGCTGTGGGTGTCAGTGGAAAGGGGGTGGCGCCCTATTGCTGTGGGTGTCAGTGGAAAGGGGGTAGCGCCCTATCGCTGTGGGTGTCAGTGGAAAGAGTGTGGCACCCTATAGCTGTGGGTGGAAAGGGGGTGGCCCCCAATCGCTGTGGGTGTCAGTGGAAAGGGGGTAGCACCCTATCGCTGTGGGTGTCGGTGGAAAGGGGGTAGCACCCTATCGCTGTGGGTGTCGGTGGAAAAGGGGTAGCGCCCTATCGCTGTGGGTGTCGGCGGAAAGGGGGTAGCGCCCTATCGCTGTGGGGGTCGGCGGAAAGGGGGTAGCGCCCTATCGCTGTGGGGGTCGGCGGAAAGGGGGTAGCGCCCTATCGCTGTGGGGGTCGGCGGAAAGGGGGTAGCGCCCAATCGCTGTGGGGGTCGGCGGAAAGGGGGTAGCGCCCTATCGCTGTGGGTGTCGGCGGAAAGGGGGTAGCGCCCTATCGCTGTGGGTGTCGGCGGAAAGGGGGTAGCGCCCTATCGCTGTGGGTGTCGGCGGAAAGGGGGTAGCGCCCTATCGCTGTGGGTGTCGGCGGAAAGGGGGTAGCGCCCTATCGCTGTGGGTGTCGGCGGAAAGGGGGTAGCGCCCTATCGCTGTGGGTGTCGGCGGAAAGGGGGTAGCGCCCTATCGCTGTGGGTGTCGGTGGAAAGGGGGTAGCGCCCTATCGCTGTGGGTGTCGGTGGAAAGGGGGTAGTGCCCTATCGCTGTTGGTGTCGGTGGAAAGGGGGTAGCGCCCTATCGATGTGGGTGTCGGTGGCAGGAACTATACCACACTGTTGCTGGCAGTGGGAGGAATCGTGCCCAAGGGCTGGATAAAAGCACGCAAATGGTCAGTTTGGAGATGACTGACCTTCATCAAACATAAGGCTACGTTCACATGGGTTAGCATATCGGATCGCGGGCAGAATCACCACGATCCGGAAATCATTGAAAATCGCAGGCCGTCTGTGCGTTGCCTGTGATTTGCAATGGCACCCCAAACGCTGTGCGATGTTGCAGCTATTTCCGCCTGACGAATCACGGTAACATCGTGCAAACAAAATTGCGGGACGCATGATGCCCAAAAAAGGTACAAGAGCTTCTTTGGGGCGTCATGCGTCCCGCGATTTTGTTTGCGCAATGTTACCGTGATTCGTCAGGCGGAAATCGCGGCAACATCGCACAGCGTTTGGGGTGCCATTGCAAATCACGGGCAATGCACAGACGTCCCGCGATTTGCAATGATTTCCGGATCGCAGGGGCGCAATCGCAGTGATTATGCCCGCGATCCGCTACGCCCACATGGGAACGTAGCCTAAGTGATTCACTAGGATACAAAAACATTGCAAGGATCAAACGTGTAGACCCCAAAACTCCTTCCCTTATTTTTTCACCTACAATCCTTTGACATGGGGCGATCTACTTCATCACTATCTGTCGCATGGCCAAGTCCTTGTCACCTTGCTTGATCAATGTTTGATACATCAATACAAAATGATATTTTGCTTAGGTTTGTCGTCCTATATATAGTTTGGGAAGTCTAAAGGAGTTTGTACAATCAGATTATTCTATCTTTAGGTCTACCAACTATGTAATGTAAGGGCAAGCACAGGTTGGATATGCACCTATTAGATTGTATGGTGATCCTAAAGATGGCCATACTGTATACAATCTTATTGTACAATTTTCCTTCAAACCTGAACAACTTCTTTTTCCTTCAGGCAGGCCCTTGCACTATAGTTATGATTCTAAAGATTTGTACAGAAATTGTATAATGGATATGCAGAAATGCAGTTTCCCTTTTTGTGAATTGCATAGATATCTGCCTTTCTAGCTATTTTCCATTGACTACCCTGTGATGGAGAATATGATATGCTTTGGCTCATATTAGTAGAGCAGACTTGGGTGATAACCAGGACTCCCTCCATAGGTAGGTACTAGAATGAGGTAGCCACCCAGAGAAATGAAGTGTTATTAGCAGGAGAAAATAGAGCAAATGCAACCACTACACCAAGGACTAGTATGCTGCCATGTATTACATTTTTGGTTTTGGGTTTACTTTTTAAAGTGGAATTCTAGACTTTGCTTTAAGTGGTTCTATTAAATGTTTCAACCACTGTGTACGTTGTAATGGACTGAAGTAGTATTGGTTACGTACAGTATGCGGTTCTGTCTTCAGTAGAAGTACAGGCAACTTAATGTCTACTGTTGGAATTAGAGAGTCGTTTGCCATTCAGGAGAAGCCTTGTACTTTCAATAAATACAAGACTCCCTCTGGCTGAGTTGGAGAGGTGGGTGAATGTCATAATTTCCCTCTCGTCCTATCAGGAGAAGCTTTTGTATTCATTGATAAAAGTACAAGGGTTGTCCCGAATGGCAGACGGGCACTCAGCCTAACTCTGCTATTCCCGCAGCAAATAGTTGCTTGCACTGTATACTGTATGTAGCTAATGCTACTCTGGGCCATTACTGCGCACACAAGTGACCACATGGTTTAGTAACAGAAATAGTTTGGGACATCAACTATTTTAAAGATAATTGAAATCTGGCGTTCTACTATACCTTGGTCCAGGATATCATGAATTGAAGACACTTCATTTAAAGTGAGCAAGTAGTTTTTCTTGTATATTTAAGCCAACGATTTTTGTGCTGATTGAGTTGTGTGTGTGTGTGTGTGTGTGTGTGTGTGTGTTTTTTTTTTTTTTTTTTTTTTTTTTCATAAGTTTATAGTTTCTTAAAATATTTCACTTTTAGGAACATGTTGCATGTTTCACCTGTTTTTAAGGTGGAACATGTAACTTCTCCTCCTGCAGCCTTTCTCTGATTCCCATTATAATTGTGAGTGTTCTGGGGATCTTCTCCCCCACGCCTGCTGTCAGTTTGAAAAGATAGTCTTCTCCCGGGGCTCCACCCCCCACAGCCGCATCATTCATTCAGACTTCCGGGAATGAACTAAAAGTACCAGCAGCCTTTGCAGCTGGTGGTTTCAGGGTGCTGGTGAGCATTCTAGTAGTTCATTGATGCTGCCTGCCTGTACCGGCAGATAGCTACAGTCTGCAGGAGCCCCAGATTGCACCTATAAAGCATTTTTTTTTTTTTTTGGAAGGTGAGCCTCCTCTTAAAAGGGACGTATGGGTTTGTGTTTTTCCAGTGTTATTCTTGCGTGGATGCAGAATCGATCCGATGATGCACCTCTACACTGAGAACTGAGCGATCGAACAGCGCCGATCGCTTGGTTCTCGCAGCTCCTTAAGTAGAGAGCTGCTGACTGTCAGCAGCGCTCTGCCCTGCCCCCCACCTCGCTCACTTGCAACGCTGGACTGTGAAGGGGGCAAATCGGCCGGCTCAGGCTCTCAGCGGCTCGCTGCAAGGCTGAGCTGGGTGTCAGTCCAGGCACCTGGCGGATCACGACTTCCATTGTCGCGGTGCCGGGACTGATGTCTGTGACCTGTTTTCAGCAGAGAGCAGGCTGCAGAGGTCACAGGAGTCGGAACAAACCACTTCTGTGATCTATAGATATACAGCCAAAGGAGCGTTGGCTGTACTCCTTTTTAAGGTGGCTCGTTATTTTGAATACATGCAGACCAAATCTGTGACCGCTGTGCATAGTAACTAGAGGTGAACTAAATTAACACGTTGGTGACCAAACCGAAATTTCAGGATGCATGTGAAAATTAGTTTAAAAAAAAAATATATATATATATAATTTTTTTACACACATATATAATGTATATATGTGCGCACACACACAACTTTTTAATTACTAACATGAAATTAAACAATTATGCATTTTTTGTCGGTCATTAGTGGTGCCTTTAGTGCAAGAAAAGCTTATGAAAAAAGCATTCCTTCAAAACTCTTATGTATGTCTTCACACTGGTCCGTTGCACTTCCAATGTGTTAGAAATCCTGCTTGCGGCATTTTTGGTCAGTTAAAAAAAAACACACCTCCCTGTTGAAATGCATTAAAAACGCTGCAAGAACAGATCAATAATGCACCCATGTTAAGTTTTTGATGTGTTATTTGAGCCACATGAAAAATATCTATTTGTTCTCAGCTGTATAAAGGGCTTGGAGAAACAGCCGTAGACTAATCTTCCGAGTAACTGGCGGGGCAATCGGCCCAAGTTCTATCATTGGAGGACGTGCAGGCTGTTCTCCAACGCAGCCAAATACCTGACAAGACTGGGATGGATGTTCTGTCATGCCTAGCGTGCTCAGTGTAAAAAAGGAGCGCAGGAGGAATGGTAGGATCCCCAGGTATTTCACACAATTGAAGCAGTGCAAAGCCAACAGGATACTTTTTACCACCAGTACATTGTACAAGAGACGCATATCAGGAATATGGAATGTTAGGGTAACCTTCTGTAATTTTAGAGTAATCCTCTTCTAGAACGATCTTGGTAGCTGCTTAAGTGTTGCAACAAATATGGATTAGGACAGCAGAAAACTGCTTTGCATTTTATGGAATGAAACGGGCAAAAAGTAAATTGGCTAGTGTCTGCTGTCAGTGTACACTTGTACTACACGATATAGCGGTTTCACTAGCCAAGAGGAATATGGTATTGACAATAGCCAATACTCTATACCTCCCTGCAGCTAGACCATTACCCACAGCTTCCACCCCACCCCCCACTCTCAAGCAGTCTATGGTCCTGATCCATAACCCTGCAGTGGATGAGATGACAGAGGGACAGTCCACTGTGGGAGCATCCTCTGCCAGGGGAGTGTAGGACCAGGTAGGTAGAATGGTTTTTCTCCTCTCCCCTAGACAACCCTTGCATTAAGGGTGCAACCCCACTGCAAGGGATAATTGTTAAAATTGGCTGGAGTTGGGATTTAAAACTGCTGTGCTTTTTAAATTGAGTTCTTCTACCTTTGCCCTCTAAACATGGCCCTGATGCCTGCTGTTGCTTGGTTGCAGTTTGTGTGACTCAGGGCTGCTGTGTTCTGCCTTAAGCGTAGTACACAAGGGCTGAATGGCTGGAGACATCGGTCGGTTCAATAAAAACCGGCCAACATTCGGCCATGTGTATGGCAGCTGGTCCAACAAAGCCGACTACTTGCCTGGCTTTTGTTAGACGTACATGCTGGGAAACTATTGGGGAACACAGTAAAAAAGCAGGGGCGATCGTTGTACTAACATCGGATTGTTAGTGCAGCAGCTCCAACCGAAGCTGTCAGTTTTTTTTTTTTTTTTTTGTCGTGAAACCTACTGGTTTGGAAGCAATAAATAAAAATGGTGAGGTGTATTAGGCTTAAGGAGAAACTGCTCCTGGTCTCATAACCTGAATGGATTTTACAGAAGGAAGAAGTAAGTGCAACCTCACTGCAGCTGGTCACATGACCTGCCCACAGCCGGTTATTAGCAGGAGCAGATATGCTCCCCTGCGGTGTTCGTCTGATGTGCAGGTAGGTATTGTACAGAAGATGGTTTCTTCTCTGGCAAAATCAGTCCTTTGTCCCCACCCAAAACACACCCATGGAATCTTTCCACATTGATTAATGCAGATGTAGGAATCCTGGGAGATGCAGTTTTCCACTAGGCACACGTCACTAGAAACACCCCCATCTGCTCTATTGACCGGCTGTCTGATATCCTGTGATGACCTCCGTTTCTTTAAGGTATTCTCTTGACATGGGCATTAGAAGCTTTGTAAATATATTTGTTTCTTGGGACAAATGAGGAATAACCTGAACTGAACAAAAATTGCGCTGCCTGTTAAGCTTTAAATAATTTTAATAAACTGCTAAAATGGTGTCGCTTGCAAGGTTACAACACTAAAGTCTGATTCCCATAGCTGTAAACTGACCAGAAAGGGTTTTTTTTTTTATTTGTTCACTTGCCTACTGGGCACTTTCACCCCCTTCCTGCCAAGGCCAGCTTTCAGTGCTGTTGGACTTTGACAATCGGGCGGTCATGCAACACTGTACCCATATAACCTTTTTATCGCTTTGAGACAGCGCTTTCTTTTGGTGATATTTAATCACTACTGGGATTTTTAATTTTGAAAAACGAGACTGAATTTTTTTTTTGAAGAAAATTATTTTGGTTAAAAAATTGTTTAATTTTCCCCCTTCACTGATTATTGGTGTAAACGTGTCTGCCAGAATTGCCTGTTACTGGTTCTCCTTTCCTCACGCCGTGACGGTGTATAAGGAAAGTACTGCTGATAACCGTCAAGTCTGTTTAAAGCAGGGCTTGACAAATTTTCCTGAAATCTAGGAGCCAGTTTTTTTTTTTTTTTAAACTAACAACCAAGCTTTATTTAATAAAACGGATACTAAATTTACACATAAATACGACTAGAACCCCACTCTCCTCTATAGTGCAATTGGATGAAAACAGACTGTCTGTCTCTTTCCATCCGATGCCATCTGATCCGATCCACGGGATGGATAGAAAATAGAACCACCATCCGTCTGTTTTTGGCGGACAGGATCAGATGGCGGCAGATTACTGCTCCATAGAGGAGAATGAAGGGTCCGATCAGGTCTGCCTGAAAAACTGACAGGCGGACCTGATCAGACAGCCCGTGTGGAAGGGGCCTTCGACTGTGGCATGGCGATGAGGAAAAAAAAAAGATATATATATATATATATATAATTAATTTTTTTACATTTAAAAAATAAATTAAATTAATAATAATAACCACACTCCCTGTCAAAGGTAACTAACTGGACAGGGAGATGGTAATGCATTGAGAACAAACAGGCAGTGGAAACAGTCATTACAACAGTCACTACTCCCGGCCACCACAAGAGGGCGCCAGTTCCCCATTGGAAGCCTCTCATCTCAAGTAGGCCGAAAAGCCGGGGCCTCAATTTTCAGACGGCGCGGAAGTCCGTGCACTCCGTGCAAAAATGACAGGACACCTTCTGCAGGGCACCCCAGGCGCCAGGTCGCTAATTCTAGTCGCAAAAGCGACCTGGCGCCTGGGGATTGTCGAGCCCTGGTTTAAAGTGTGATCAGTTGCGATTGGACACAGCTGATCACATGGTAAAGGGCCACTGTGATTGGCCCTTTAATCTGTTATCAGCTGTGTCCGCTGGAGGTGGGATTCTGAAAGGACATTAATAGAGGCCCTTCCAGAACTAGCCAACTTTGCGGGCGACAACCATGGGGCTTCATGTTTGTAGCATCGGGCAGTAGTAATTGCTCACGCTTGGGAATGGGCTGACAAGACTAGGCACTAGGACACCATTTCTGGTCACCATTGCAACCTGGCCCCTGGGTTTATCGAGCCCTGGAAAATAAAAAAATATAAAATCTAAAGCCTAACGTTTTGACTTTGGGTAAAGTGGGAGTGATGGGTAGAACCTTTGCCAGGTTTGTATTGCTGTATGTGTCCTGCTGGGAACTTCACGCTTTTAGCCAGAGGTCTATTGTCACTTAGCCTCAAAGTGAGAGAAAATGTCACTGGAACAGCAGGGTAAATCTTCCAATGCAGACACTAGTTCCATTGACCGCTAAGAGGCTAAAGCTGTTCATGTATTAGATTTTCGTATGAATATTTGTAGGAAAATTCTTAGTACATTTGATGGCTTGATGAATTCTGCCCCAACGTACTTTTTAAAGTTTTTGTATTTAAAGCATTTTGTTTACCCCCCCCCCCCCCCCCAACACTTCATATTCCTGATTTGTGCCTGCTGTACCAATAACTTGTATGAAAGTATCCGGTTTCCTTTGTTTTGCTTCCTTTTATGTGAAATCCCTGGTGATCCTGCCAGTCCCTCTGCTTTCCTAATAATAAAAACTGGCCACACCGTGACACCAAGCAGGAGAGCACAACGTGGTCAGTTCTCTAGCTATGCTGGGAACTGTGTGCTCTCCTCCAATTATCAGACTGAGACTCGCCTCATGCACAGCCAATTCACTGGGAAGCTCTGTGCGTTGCTGCCCCCCCCCCCCCCCCCCCCCCCGGCTGTAATGCAGCTGAGAACAGAACAAGAACAATCAAAACAAAAATGTGAACTAAATTCTCCTAGTTTATGGCTAGCTTAGGCCTCATGCGCACTGGGTGTTAAGCCCCAGTGCATGAGACTTCAGCAGGCTGACAGCTAGTGGATGGTGCACCTAGCAGTACTTGCATTTTTAGGGCAGTATGCGACCAAAGGTGAGTGCTTGGAACATAAGAATACACAAAGGGACACTGATTCATTATTTATGTAATATATATATATATATATATATATATCGGCAAGGCCGATGTTAACGTTTGCTGATATATATGTATCGGCCCCCGGAACTGGCCGATATTCCAAATATTGCTCATGTAAGGGTAAAATGTCACATAGGATAATTCCATTTACATATGTTGTTGAATATGCCACTCACATATGTACAAATTAAAGATCTAAGCAATTCCACATTGGCAGATCAGTATATCTCACCACTTGCCATAAGTGATACCTGAGTGATACCGCTCCGTTCGGCATTACAGTGCCGATCTTGGAGGTCACATGGTCACGCCGGGCTTGACCACGCACGTGACCTCCGAGATCGTATGCCAGATGGAACGGTATCACTTCAGGCAAGTGGATATGCCTTCCCAGACCATCATTGACCCACCACCAAAACCGGTCATGCTGAATGTTACAGGCAGCATAACCTTCTCCACGACTTCTCCAGACCCTTTCACTTATGTCACATACTCGAGGTAAACCTGCTCTCATCTGAAAAAAGCACAGGGTGCCAGTGGCGGAGCTGGCAGTTCTGGTGTTTAATGGCAAATGCCAATCAAGCACCATGCTGCCGGGCAGTAAGCACATTGCCCACTAGAGGACATCTTACCCTCAGGCTTTCTTCATGAAGTGGTTTTGATTGGGCAGAGACATCCACACGTGGCCTGCTGGAGGCCATTTTGTAGGGCTCTGGCAGTGCTCATCCATCCTCCTTGCACAAAGGAGCAGATACAGGTTCTGCTGATGAGTTAAGGACCACCTATGGCCCTATCCAGCTCTCCTAGAGTAACTCGCTGTCTCCTGGAATCTCCTCCATGCTCTTGAGATTGTGCTGGGAGATGCAGCAAACTTTTTGGCAATGGCACATATTGATGTGCCAGTTAGACTGCCTGTGCAACCTCTATAGGGTCCAGGTATCACCTAATGCTACCAGTAGTGACACTGACCTTAGCAAAATGCAATACTAGTGAAAAACATCAGCAGGGGAAACAAATGGCAGTGGTTTCCACTTGTAAAACCATTCAGGTTTTGGAGGTTCTCATTGTTGCCCATCTAGTGCCCCTGTTAAGTTAACGCCAAAGCATCTCAAACTAACAGCCCCCTCTGCTACTTACTGACCAGATCAATATCTTAGGAGTTTGACTTGATGCTATACTGTGATTAAAAAGTGTTCTTTTAATTTTTTTTTGGAGCTGTGCATGTATGCCTTTATTGTGAAATGTGGTCATTCGAGCAGCCTAAAGGACTCATTCATTTTATATATTTTTCTTTTTTCTTTCTATTGTATGAAGCCCTAAAATGCCAGTTTGCCATGCCTGACTTAATGAAAACAGTAGTGCTTCTCTATGGTTAAAAATACCGAGGTATGTGGGTGGTGCCTTCAGACCTAGTCATTAATCATTTTTAGTGATGACTAATGCTGCAAGGAGTAGAGCTTGCTTGGTGAAAGAATTATTGCTACTTTCACTTCTGCGTGTGTAATTTTTTTTTTTGGCTGACATAATTTGAAAGCTTACCACTGAATGAAGTGATATTCTTGCAGCTCTGTTCAGTTAGCGTTACCCCCCCCCCCCCCCACACTCAAAAAATCATACACACTATTTTGCTTTAATTGTTACCATATTCAGCCACTTCTATTCTTTTGTGACAAACCCCTCCTCCATGCACCCACCAAAACTACAATAAGGGCTCATGTACACAGGGCGGATGAAAATCTTTTCTGTAGAAACAATCAGCAGAGCAGGGGTTCCCATTGGTGGATTACCTCTCCATTCCGGTTTGACAGCTCAAGATTTTGGCTTTTTCTTGCTTTAGTTCTGGGGTCACCAGGACAAAGGGTGTGAATGTTCCTAACTGGGACACAGACAGCAAAAAATAATTTAGTGGTACTTACCCCGAACAACTCTATCCAAAGCCAACAATTTTTGACCCAGGATGCACAGGTGTTTCCTGAATTCACGTGCAGGCATTCCTATTCATGTCAGGTGGGGGACACCAGAATTTTGACATTTGCGTGCAGCTCACTGATTGCACACTGTCTGCATTCAGGGAATTGGGAGTAGCAGCTGCATCCCAGTTCACATGAATGGGACTGCCTGCATTCAGATGCACAGAACACTTTATGTAGGCAACACAGCCCTCCCATGGGTGTATGATTAACCACTTCTCGACCACCCATTTTAAATACGGTATACGTCAGTACTTGGGTGTTAAATTCCGGGGTTATGGCAGCAGATAGCTGCTCTAACCCCGGTATTTTTTGTAAATGACGGTTGGTCCGCTTTAACATAAAGGTGGTCCCAGCAGGGGGTTTGCCGCGGGATCACCTTTTATGGGCGGCGAGAGAGGTGCCCCCCTCCCTCCGTTTCCTGGTCGTTTTTTCCCGCCTACCGTAGCCTTCGGTAGGCGGGAAAACGATCCAGACCTTTCTCCTCCCAGGCAGGAAGTCGAGTGAGGACAAGATGGCCTCCACTCGACTGTATGACCTTGAAAGGACTGAAGCGACGTCATACGTCCCTTCCTCCCAACTAGGCATGTGACGGTATCCAATTTCCATGCTACAATTAATTAAGGTTTTGCCATGATATACGGTATAAAAAAAATGCAGTGGCCTTGAAATCCATCCTGCTATTGCACCATGTGACTTACCTGCAGTTCCTGCTCTGCATTTTTATATATACGTGGGCCCAGCATTTAAAAACAGTTTGCCTGTGCAGGAACTGCAGGTAATTCACATGGTGCAAAAGAAGGATGGATTTCACGGCCACTGCATTTTTTTTAAATTCTGCATGCACCTTTTTTCTGCGGAAAACGCAGGCATAGCAGACTATTCAAATCAATGGGCTGCTATGCCTGTGCAAATGTGGGTCGCCAACCTGCATACATGTGAACCAGGCCTAAAATAAGCCATCAAGCAGTGTCAGGCCTACCTGGTGATTGGTCCTGGCACTCGGCTCCGATCCGATGACCTGGTCATTAAGGGGGCATCATGCCTTCTCCTCCATGTCTTGTCTCCATGCCTTGTCTCATCCTTCATGTCATGAAGGATACAAGGCACGATGGAAGCATGGCATGAACAAGAGGTGGCTTGGCTACATAGGTAGAGGTGTTGAAGGGTACAGGGGGACCCATCTTCGGTTACCTTTGTGTTTGTCACGTGTGTTCTTCACAATCACATGCTGGTCCCATCCATCCCCCACCTCTCATCAGCATGTGGAAGGATTGATTCCAGGCAGGGGACTCCCGACTGACAGGATAGCTGCAGGTGTCAGAGTGCAGTGGCCCGCTGTTTAGCAAATCGTGTCATGGCTCCTTCTGTCATAGTGCAATATTACTGAATCTGACTGTGACAGGAGGAGCCGAACTTTACAGGATGGAAGCAGTGGCGCCGCTCAATTCTTGACTGACAGGTTCACTGACGGCTGACAAATCCAGCCGGTATATCGGGCTGCGCTTGCGGGTGTCAGTGAGCCGCAGGCATAATGAGGGAGGCCTGACGGCGACCCACTGGAATGCAGCACGCGTTTGGGAACTCCTGGTTTAGATACTTTTATCTAACGCGGTATTTTAAATTGCCCACGATAACACGGTATTATTCATTACCACCATTTATCGCATTACCGAAAACCCGCACATCTCTATTCCCAACTGCCTTTATGTGGATGTGAGATCTGAGGTCTTTTTGACCCCAGATCTCACATTAAGAGGACCTGTCCTGCTTATTTCTATTACAAGGGATGTTTACATTCCTTGTAATAGGAATTAAAGTGATCAAAATTTTTTTTTTTTTAAAACGGACAGTGTAAAAATAAAAGAGAAAATAAATAGGAAAAAAAAAGTTAAAGAGCCTTGTCCCTGTTAGCTCGCGCGCAGAAGCGAACACATACGCAAGTCTCTCCCACATATGTAAACAGTGTCCTCTGTAAGCCCCCGTTCACACTGGGGCGACCTGTCAGGCGACCTGGTCGCCTGACAGGTCGCCGTAGGTCGCCTTCCATAGAGAAGCTGCGGACCCGTTCTAATAGGAGCGACACAAGTCGCTCCGACTTAGAAAAAGGGTCCGGAGCTTCTTTGGGGCGACCCGGAGCGACCTGCATAGACTTCAATGTTATGAAGTCCGTCCCGGCCGCTCCGAGGTCGCGGGGCGAGCAGCGCGCCGCGACCTATGAGGTCGCCTGGCAAAGTAGCATCGCCCCAGTGTGAACGGGGCCTCAATCTAAACTGGTAACCTGTAGAAATTTTTAAAGTGTCGCCTATGGAGATTATGAAGTACCATTGTTTGTCGCCATTCCACAGTTTTGAAGCATGACATGTTGGGTATCTATTTACTCGGCATAACATTATCTTTCACATTCTAGAAAAAAATTGGGCTAACTTTACTGTACTGTTTTTTTTCTTATTTTTCAATTCAAAAAAGTGTATTAAAAAAAAAAATTACGTTTGTAAGACCGCTGCGCATGTACGGTGTGATAAAAATATTGCAACAATCTCCATTTTATTCTCCAGGGTATCTGCTAAAAAAGTATGTGTATGTCTATATACAAACCCGATTTCCAAAAAAGTTGGGACAGAACAAATTGTGAATAAAAACAGAATGCAATGATGTGGAAGTTTCAAATTTCAATAGTTTATTCAGAATACAACATAGATGACATATCAAATGTTTAAACTGAGAAAATGTATCATTTTAAGGGAAAAATACGTTTATTTTAAATTTCATGGCATCAACACATCTCAAAAAAGTGGGACAGAGCCATGTTTACCACTGTGTGGCATCCCCTCTTCTATAACAGTCTGCAAACGTCTGGGGACTGATAAGAAAGGTTGCTCAAGTTTAGGAATAGGAATGTTGTCCCATTCTTGTCTAATACAGGCTTCTAGTTCTCAACTGTCTTAGGTCGCGTCTTCCTCTTTATGATGCGCCAAATGTTTTCTATGAGTGAAAGATCTGGACTGCAGACTGGCCATTTCAGTACCCGGATCCTTCTTCTATGTAGCCATGATGTTGTAATTGTTGCAGTATATGGTCTGGCATTGTCATGTTGGAAAATGCAAGGTCTTCCCTGCAAGAGACGACGTCTGGATGGGAGCATATGTTGTTCTAGAAATTGGATATACCTTTCAGCATTGATGGTGCCTTTCCAGATGTGTAAGCTGCCCGTGCGTCACGCACTCATGCAACCCCATACCATAAGAGATGCAGGCTTCTGAACTGAGCGCTGATAACAACTTGGGCTGTCCTTGTCCTCTTTAGTCCGGATGACATGGCGTCCCATTTTTTTCACATAGAACTTCAAATTTTCATTCGTCTGACCACAGAACAGTTTTCCACTTTGTCACAGTTCATTTTAAATGAGCCTTGGCCCAGAGAAAATGCCTGCGCTTCTGGATCATGTTTAGATATGACTTTTTTGGCATATAGTTGGCACGGTGGATTGTGATCACCGACAATGTTTTCTGGAAGTATTCCTGAGCCCATGTTGTGATTTCCATTACAGTAGCATTCCTGTATGTGATGCAGTGCCGTCTAAGGGCCCGAAGATCACGGGCATTCTGTATGGTTTTCCGGCCTTGACCCTTACGCACAAAGATTGTTCCAGATTCTCTGAATCTTTGGATGATATTATGCACTGTAGATGATGATAACTTCAAACTCTGCAATTTTTCTCTGAGAAACTCCTTTCTGATATCGCTCCACTATTTTTCGCCGCAGCATTGGAGGAATTGGTGATCCTCTGCCCAGCTTGACTTCTGAGGGGCTCTTTTTATACCCAATCATGTTGCCAATTGACCTAATAAGTTGCAAATTGGTCCTCCAGCTGTTCCTTATATGTACATTTAACTTTTCTGGCTTCTTATTGCTCCCTATCCCAACTTTTTTGAAATGGGTAGCTCTCATGAAATCCAAAATGAGCCAATATTTGGCATGACATTTCAAAATGTCTCACTTTCAACATTTGATATGTTATCTATATTATATTGTGAATAAAATATAAGTTTATGAGATGTGTAAATTAGTCTATTCCTTTTTCACTCACAATTTGTTCAGTGTCCCAACTCTTTTTGGAATTGGGTTGGTGTGTGTTTTTTGTTTTAGGGGTTCTAAGTAGTTTTCGAGCAAAAAACTGATTTTAACCAAGAAGTGTCAGAAAATAGGCCCAGTCCTTAAGTGGTTAACCATGTCTGATGTTTAGTTGTGGGTGGAGTGCACAGATGCCCAGTCCAGCTATGTTGCTGGCAGTCTGCCAAATCATGAGAAGCTGACCTCTTCTGCACCAGGGCAGTGAACGTTTAGGGCAGTATGTGCCAAGGGATGAATATTTGGATTGCAGACTTCTTGCGTGGTCAGTTAATGTAACAGTAAGCCTATAATTAATTTGCACACCAAAAAATAGTCTCCAGCCTACCAAAATATAAACGGACAGCGCTTATGAATTTTTAAAGCGAAGTTCCACCCTGGGAATAGTTTTTTTAATAAAAATACCCCCGGGACAGTCAGGGCTAGTACATTCCACAATGGCTAGCCTCTGATCTGTCCCGGGTTGCACTTACCTTTTAGGACAAATACTTACCTTGAAAAAGTATTGTCCAGCGCTGCCATCTCAGGTGTGGGCAGCTTGAAGCCAGCGCGAACCTCTTCTGCGTCCTCTTCGGTCCCACGATGCACTGCACCGGCCCCGACGTCACTTCCGCTGCGCGCGCGTCATCCCTCCACAGCTTCTGGGCATGCCCAGAAGCTGTTTAGAAGGGAATGACGCGCCTGCACCGGAACTGGGCCGGTGCAGGCGCAATGATTCCTGGGAGCGATGACGTTCAGCTCCCAGGAATCATTGCAAAGCCAGGAAGTGACAACAGCCCGTGGCCGCTGAGGAGGAAGGAAGTAAGGTAAGTATATTTTCTTCTATACGAGGGAAGTAAAAAAAAAAAAATGCGATTATCCATTTGTTTTTCAGGTGACCCGGAGCGAGAAGATGGAGGTAAGTATAAAATTAGGGTGGAACTCCACTTTAATAATAACAAATGAAAGAATAACCGTGCAAGAAACATTTACCATTCAGAAAAAGTGTATATCTATCTTTTAACATTGTTAAAGATTTTTCATAGTGCCGTATTTCTTCATCATAAGGCCCCTATTCACACCAAACCATGTGAAAATCTCGCTTTCATGCACGTTTCCTGCGCTGCATTGAAAATGCACTGCATTTGAAATCTGCAGTAGGTGTCAATGTTATCGACACCCTAAATGCTGGTTGCACTGGGTTTGCCTGCATCACATTGCATAATACCGAAGTACCCTGTATTCTGGTTGTAGTGAGTTTCCTAATTTGTGATTTGAGCCCATTCAAAATGACTGGCATTGTGCGGTTCCTAGTGTGAACTGGTCCTAAAACTTAACACACCTCCACCAGCAATAGGGGAATTTCACTCACCCTCTCATCAGCCTCCTTCAAGACAGACAAAAGCCCCCCCCCCCCCCCCCAAACTAGTTTATCCATTATAGTAGAATAATTTCCAGCAAAGCAAGATCCCAGGTGACAGGCTCCTTAAATTGACTCCCCTATTTAGCACATCACCTTATAAACCGAAAGCAGAAAAAAAAACACAATGGTTTAAAATATCTTCACAGCTGCACTTAAAAATAGTGCAAATTAGCACTATATAAAACATGCAGTAACTTGGACTTCATTTCTTATCATGCAGCTTTCCACAATCTCTTTAATCCCCTGTTCCATGCTGAGGATTTGCTCACCATTGCCTCCAGCCTGCATGCAATCTAATGGTTTCTATGTTAGAGGTGACATAATGATCACATGAGGAGGATCTACTCTGATTCCTGATCTTCAATGGGGACCTGACAGCTGGCAAATGCTGGAAGTGGTAGTTGCTGGCCTTTTGTAAGCACATTATAAATGTGTCCTGCATGGGCATATTGACAGGAAACCTAAATATTCAAATTGCAGTCAAGAAAAGGCTATTCATAGTCTAGGCAGAGGTGCACATTAAGTCACATTTTCTGCCAGCTGGATTGTAAAGTGCATGCAGGAATGGGAAAATGATCTCATGTAAAAGCGCTTTAGTGATAATTCTTGTGGAATGTGGTGGTTCTAAAGTATTTTAGCCTGGAATACATGCTCTGCATTAAGGTAAAACACTTTCTGTGATCAAGATTCTCTCTCTCTCTCCCCCCCCCCCCCCCCCACAATCCCTATAACGCCTGAACCTGTTCTCAATCCTTCACTGTGCTCAAGTGCAACAGCTCTTGTCTGACAGTACAGAGGCACAGCCAAGCCGTGCTGTCTGTATCTATGGATGCAGGCATTGCGGCTCGGGATCAAGTTCTTACAAGTGCTCCCATAGCAAGCAGCTTGCTAAGGGGGCACTTGCCAAAGGAAGAGCCAGGAGTGTTGTTGGGTGGGTTTGTGCAAAAAGCCAGTCTAAAAATACAGTAGTTGCATATATCCTGGAGGTGCTGAGACTACCAATCCTTACAATCTGTCTCTCCTTGCAAACCTCATGCTGCTTTTTTTTTTTTTTTTTTTTTTTTTTTTTTTGTTTCTCCTTCACCCCTGTTATCTGCATCGGACTCTCTGGCAATTAACCCTCTCCTTGGATGCTAGGGGAGGACTGTGCTCATTTAAAGTGCTACTTACATAAATGGTTAAATGATTAACTCTTCACAGCTTAACATCTGCAGGCTTTGGCTTCTGGTATGAATGGCATTTGTGCCTGCTTGTATATCTGGTTAACCCTTCATAGCTACCTGGGACTATATGGCTAATGCTGCCTTCTGACATATGAAGAAAAGTGTAGTTTCTGATTTAGGCGCCTTTCACACAGGGAGTCTGTTCAGATCCGCCTATCGTTTTTTTGGCGGATCTGAACGGACGCCCCATGCATCTCTATGGGGCATCGGATGTCAGCGGAGACATGTCCGCTGACATCCGATCTGTCAAACCCGGACGGATGGAAACCCTATTTTCCATCGGTCTGGCGGATCGGATCAGACCGGACAGACAGTCCGTTCCCATCCAATTCCCCCATAGAGAAGAATGGGGACCTGACAGCTGTGTCTCCGCACACAGCGCGGAGACGGAGCTGCCATCCGCCTGCTCGGCAGAGGATCGGTGGATCAATCCCCCGCTGAGAAAAACTGAGTCCGCCTGACGGACTCCGTGTGTGTGTGTGAAAGGAGCCTTATAGATCAGTCTGGATTTTGTCTATCCTGCTGACTACATAAGACTGACTGACTGCTTTTATTTTTTATTTCTTTTTTTTTTTTTTGTCCATTTAAGTACACAGACTATTCAGAGTGAACAGTCCAGTTTGCTGAAGAAGCCAATGATTTTGCCCTGCCTCCTTATGATCTACCCGAACTCTGCTGTGCCTGCTCCATCAGCCCCCGTCTATACTCCACCCACTAATGCGCACACACGCTTTCTGTGTGTATGTTAAGGTGTGCAGGACAGGTGACAAATTGGAGTACATGCACATTAGAGGCTGGAAAATTGGTGAATTTAAACATCACCTCTCCCCTTGACAATTGCACGAATGCTCCCTCTGCTATGAGTCTCTGATTAAAAAAGACTGCCGCTCCTCCTCTAAAAAGCAATCCGCACAGATTTATTTTCAGAGACAATTGACAGGCAGTAAGGAGGCGATATGGCCACGTAAATGCTGTAGCATGGACCCTTTTATTTGAATGGGTTGCGTTCAGTAGTAGCGGGTTGTAATTCTTGAGTAGGTGCATCAATTATGGCAGGCTTATAGGGGCTCCAGTGCATTACTTTGCCCAGGGTCCTAAGATGTTTGGGTGGGAAATTTAAAGCCCAACAGCCAATAAATGGAGGGGGGGCGGCACCCGACTCCTAACTTTTTTTTTTTTTTTTTTTTTTTTTTTTATATACTGGCTCCTATATTCAAAGCACATTTTGTCAAGCCCTGCCCTAATGCATAGAATGCAGTAAGGTGAAAAACCTTGAGACTTTACAATTCCTTTTTAATAAAACATGCTGAAATCCAAACATTTTTGGTGCTGGACAATTTTCTATGGTCTCTTTGATGTGATATGGTCAGGCAACTGGGTCACCTACAATACTGACTGACACTTTTTCAAGTGTTTGTGATGGCTCTATTGTTAACTTCACATGCATTCCTAGGAAGTGATCATGGGAATGTTGTATTTGAACAGTGCTTGTACTAGAGCAAGAAGTTATGAAACAAACTGCAATCTCATGTTAGATGTCTCAATGTGCATGTTTCAGTGTGTCTCGTTATGTCACAAGATTGATGTTGCATTACCAGAATAACCAGTTTGCTACCAGAGCAATTGTTTTTTGCACACAAGTTCATCTGCATTTTTGGCTTCCAAAAAAGGTTCTGACGGATTGTCCCTTTGAAGGGGACCGCTTGTTTGGAAGAGATCATAAAAGGTCTCACGGGAGGCAAGAGCACTTTGTTTGTGCATGGTTCTAAGAACAGAGTGCCTTGGCGCAAACGTGGTCCTGTTTTTTTGGCCCACAAGCATACCCTTTCGTCCCACAGGGTCACAGGACAAAGGTTCTAAATCCTCTCGCCACTTCACAGGGGTTTCCAGGAGACACTGGGGTGGGAAGTCAAAGGCGGGCACCTCTGGCCTCACGGATAAGCCCTCCTCCGCTGGAAGGGATGCCCTCACCGGTACTAGAGGTGGGGGGGACCTCTTTGTTTCTTTCCGGACCCATGGACCTTGTTTATCCAAGACAAATGGGGTATTCCGAGTTGATTTGGTCCAGTTACAAGATCAAGTTTGGATCCTTGCCCCCGGCAAGGTTCTTCCCTTCCAATTTGCATCTGTCCACAGATCAGCTTCAAGGCCTTCTAGGAGTGGTACAGGATTTGTTGTTACAAGGGGTCATAGTCCCAGTTCCAGAGTCAGAACGTTTTCAGGGGTTTTATTCAAACCTCTTAATGATCCCCAGGAAGGAGGGGAAGGTTTGTCCAATTCTGGGATCTCAAGGCCCTGAACCACTTTGTTCGGGTTCAGAAATTCAGAATGGAATCCATTCACACAGTTGTGGCTTCCCTTCATCAAGGGGACTTTCTAGCCTCCATCGACATCAAGGACGCTTACCTTCATGTCCTGTTCTACATCGGGCATCAACGTTTGCTTTGCCATAGGCAAGGAGCACTATCAAATCGTGGCATTACCCTTTGGTCTCCCCTCAGCTCCTCGGGTGTTCAAAAAAGTTTTGGCTCCGGAAATTTGAGTGATCAGGCTTTGCCTGTCCCAGTGGATGGATCATCTGCAGGGGTGTCTGGTAAGGATTCAGTCAGAAAACTCCACGGCTGTGGCATATATCAATCACCAAGGGTGATTGATGGCCAAAGTGGCCAAGTGTTCTAAGGTGGGCAGAACGCCTTCTTCCAGCGCTCTGCTGTGCACATTCCAGGGGTGGAAAATTGGCAGGCGAACAACCTCAGTCATCAGGCACTGTGTCCAGACGAATGGTCCATTCACCCAGGAGATTTTCAGCAACTGTGTCTCCGGTGGAGGACCCCTGATGTGGACCTGTTGGCCTCACGTCTCAACTGAAAGGTTTCAAGATTTTTTGCGAGGTCTCTGGATCCTCTGGCAGACAAGGTGGCCCCTTGGGGGCCGGTATTGTCTGATTTATGCTTTTCCTCCAATACAACTTCTGCCGAGACTTCTGCGCAGCATCGAGGTAGAAGGGATTCCAGTTATTCTGGTGGCCCAGACTGGCCTCATCGGTCCTGGTACGCAGGCCTGGTAAGACTGGTAGCTTATGCCCCTTGGCGGCTTCCTCTGAGAAGATCTTCTGTCTCAAGGATGAATCTTCCATCCTGCTTCACGGTCGCTGGCTTTAATGGCCTTGCTATTGAAAGCCAGATACTGAAGGATAGGGGGTTGTCTGAATCGGAGATTCCTACTCTGTTAAAAGCTAGGAAATCTACTTCTCGGAAGATTCACCATTGAGTTTGGAAATCATATAATACTTTGTGTGAAAGATGGGGGGGTTTGGGGGGGTTCCCCTGCGCTCCTTTTTGATATCAAGTCTGTTGGAGTTTCTACAAAAAGATGTAGATCAGCGTTTGGCTCTGGGCACCATTAAGGGCCAGTTTTCAGCTTTCACAATTTTCTTCCAAGGACCGTTGGCAACAAATTCCTTGGTTTACACCTTTGTGCAGGGAGTTCGTCATTTGACCCCTCCGGTGCGGTCCCTAGTGCCTCTGTGGGATCTTAACCTGGTACTGTCGCTTCTTTAAAGACCGCCCTTTGAGAATATTCATGAAATTCCTCTACTATTCACAGAAAGTGGCTTTCTTGGTGGCCATCGCTTCTGCACGCAGGGTCTCAGAGCTGGCTGCGTTGTCCTGTAGATCGCCTTACCTGGTGGTTCACAGGGACAAAGCGGTGCTCCGTAAGGTCGTGATTAGCGTGACACCATGAGTCTACATTATTTAACTTTTTCACAATATTCAAGTTTTCTGAGATGCTGAATTTTGGGGTTTCGCTAGCTGTAAGCCATAATCAAAATTTAAAAATAAATGCTTGAAGTGTGTGTGTGTGTGTGTGTTGAATCTAATGAGTTTCACTTTTTTTTTTTTTTTTTATTTGAATTGCTGAAATTTTTAACTTTTTTTTTTTTGATTTTTCTAATTTTTTGAGCTGCATCTGTACAATGAAACCAAAACAAGTTCAGAAATTACGTTTATGTGTAATAAAATGGAATGACACAGGAATAAAGTACTTAGACACTCTAACCTAAATGTAATACTTCATACAAAATCCTTTGTTGGCAATGACTGCTTCAAGATGCCTCCCGTATGGAGAAGCTAGTCACATGCAGTGCTCAGGTGTGATTTTTGGATCATTCTACACAGTCTTTGCATCTTGAAGGTTCCATGGGCCTCTTCTATGAACTTTGATCTTTTTAGTGTGTGTTTTTTTTTTTTCCCCATAGTTTTTCTATTGGATTCAAGTCAGGTTGGTTGGCCATTCTAGTAGCTTCATTTTCCTTCTTTGAAACCAATTGAGTTTCCTTAGCTTTGTGTTTTTGTCTTGCTGAAATGTCCACCCTTGTCTCATCTTCATCGTCCTTGTAGAAGACAGCTGATTTTTATCAAGAATGTCTTGGTACATTTTTCTATTCATCCCTACATGACATGAAGTTTGCCAGTACCGTATGCTGAAAGTCCCACACCATGAAGCTCTCCACATACCGAACATTTACTCTTGGTATAGTTTTTTGGGGTGATGTGCAGTGCCATTTGACCTCCAAACATGGTGTGTGTATTCTAGCATCCAAGGAGTTCAATTTTGGTCTCATCTGACCAGACTATATTCTCCCAGTATTTCACAGGCTTGCCTAAATGTTGTGCAGCAAACTTAAAACTAACTTCAACATGCGTTTTTTTTTTTTTTCTTCAGAAATGGAGTCTTGCGTGTGGAGTGTGCATACAGGCCATGGTGGTTGAGTGCATTACTTATTTTATGTGAAAGAAATGTACCTGCTATTTCCAGGTCTTTCTAAAGCTCTCAACAAGTGGTCATTGGTTCTTGGACAACTCTTCTGATGATAATTTTCACTCTCTCAGAAATCCTGCAGGTAGCACATGGTCGTGGCTGATTTTTCACCAAAAAAAGTCTTTTCACTTCCGGTATGTGTGTATTTATAGTATAAATTACAGCTCAAAAAATTAAAGGAATGCTAATTCCTTAAAATTAAAGGAACACTGATAGAATCAGATCTCAATGCCACATTGTTAAATGAATATTAACCTACAGAGGGCTGAATTTTAAAGACACCCCAAAAATCAAAGTAAAAAATTATGCAGCAGGCTAGTCCATTTTGCTTTCATTGCAGCAACTCAAAATGGTACTCAGTAGTTTGTATGGCCCCCAAAAGAAGATAAGTGCTATATAGCACCCCCTTTTTTCCTGCGCTCGGAACCTGGTCCTCAGGCTGCCTCAATCCCGGAACTCGTGCTAATATTAGGCATCCATGATGGCTAGGCTTTGCTGCCCCTTACGACCAGGGCGGTCGACCAAACACTGAAAATACAAAGCAAAGAAAAGGGCGCACCAGCCTAGCGCATTATCCTCAGCGAGTTTATTTAGATAAAAATAAAAATCAGCTACTCACAAACAATCGTAAAATTCAGGCACATCAATTCCATACATCTGGCTCTTGCCAGAAGATCAACGTCCTTTACTGGAAGCAGAGGGCTGACGCGTTTCGAGGCCGTGCCTCTTCCTCAGAGCCTGGAGGCCATGGTTTGTATGGCCCCCACATGCTTTTATGCATGCTTGACAACGTTGGGGCAGCTTCCTCATGGGACGACCTATGGTGCCCTTGAGTATTTTCTTCCAGATCTGGTTCAAGGCATCGTTGAGCTCCTGAACAGATTTGAGTTGCAACCTGTCGACATCTGTTGGACCGAAACGTAATATCCCACAAGTGTTCTATTAGATTTATGTCAGGCAAGTGTGTGGGCCATTCAATGGCCTCAATTTCCTAATCCGCCACATGAGGCCGGGCATTGTCGTGCACCTGGAGGTACCCAGGACCCAGTGCACTAGAATAGGGTCTGAATGGATCCAAGGGCTTCATCCCCAATACTGTAGCCCAGGTGCCATTGTCTAGCCTGTAGAGGTCTTGTGCGTCCCTCCATCAATATGCCTCCCCAGACAATCACTGACCCACCCCCTAATCCGCTCATGCTGACCAATGTTACAGGCAGCATATTGTTCTCCACCGCTTCTCCAGACCCTTTCACGTCTGTCACGTGCTCTAGGGTGAACCTGCGGTCATCTGTGAGAAGCACAGTGCGCCAGTGGCGGACCTGCCATTTCTGGTGTTCAATGGCAAATGCCAATCGAGCTCCATGGCGCCAGGCAGTGAGCACAGGGCCCACTAGAGAACGTCGGGCCTTCAGACCACCCTCATGAAGTTTGTTTCTGATCGTTTTGGTCAGAGACATTCACACCAGTGGCCTGCTGGAGGTCATTTTGTAGGACTCTGGCAGTGCTTATCCTGTTCATTCATTCTTGCACAAAGGAGCAGATACCAGTCCTGATGGGTTTTAGGACCTTTCTTTGTCCCTGTCCAGCGCTCCTAGAGTAACTGCCTGTCTGCTGGAATCTCCTCTATGCTCTTGCTGTGCTGAGAGACACAGTGAACCTTCTGGCAATGGCACGTATTGATGTTCCATCCTGGAGGAGTTGGACTGCCTGTGCAACCTCTATAGGGTCCAAGTATTGCATCATGCTACCAGTAGTGACACACTGACCCTAGCCAAATGCAAAACTAGTGAAAAACTGTCAAAGATGCGTAGGGAAAAAAATGTCAGTGGCCTGTAAAACCATTCATTTTTTTTGAGGTTCTCATTGTTGCCCATCTAGTGCACCTGTTAAATTCATTAACACCAAAGCAGTTGAAACTGATTAACAACCCCCTCTTCTACTTAACTAGCCAGATCAATATCCCAGGAGTTTAAAGCGGAGTTCCAGCCTCAAAATCGACAATCGATTTTGGGCCATCCGCTTGCTCTGGGTCACCTGAAAAATAAATGGATATTTACGATTTATTTTTTTTTTGTTTACTTACCTTGATATTGAAAAAAATCTACTCCCTTCCTCCCTCTGCGGCCACGGCCGGCGCCATCACTTCCTCTTTGCATTGATTCCTGGGAGCTGAACGTCATCGCTCACAGGAATCAATGCGCCTGCACTGGCCCCGCTCGTCAGTTCCGATGCGGGTGCGTCATTCCCTGCTAAACAGCTTCTTGGCATGCCCAGAAGCTGTGGAGGGATGACGCGCCCGCACCGAAGTGATGAACAGGGCCGGTGCAGGAGCATTCTGGGAGAAGAGGACCCACTGGCTTCAGCTGCCCACACCTGAGATGGCAGCGCTAGAGAAGAAATTTTCCAGGTAAGTATTTCTTCTAAAAGGTAAGTGCGACTCGGGACAGTTCAGAGGCTATCCATTGTGGAATGTACTAGCCATGACTGTCCCGGGGGTATTTTTATCTAAATTTCACCCCTGAGGCCGGAACTCCGCTTTAATTGACTTGATGTAATACTCTGATTAAAGTGTGTTCCTCTCATTTTTTTTTTTTTTTTTTTGAACAGTGGATTTACTTGGCACGACCACATATTTAAAAAAAATAAAAATGGGTATTGAATTTTGTTTGTGTGTACTAGGTAACTTTTTCAAAGAGGCCGATTTTTGTGTGGAGAGAAAAAAATTAGAAATTGCCTTCTATGCGAAGTGGTTAAAAATACCTGTTTTGTTAACCAATTTGTTCCTAATTCCTTTTTTGATGACTGACAGTGCTGTTCTGCCCTGAAATCTTGAGCTTTGACTCCTAAAGGCCCGTACACACGTGCAGATTGTCGGCCGAAAAGCTTTGGCCGACGACCGATCGGCCGATTGTAGGCTTGTTAGTATGATGCTTCCGACAGCCGACAGCGCACTTTCGGCCGAACAGAATCTGTCGTGCAAGCATTAAAATTTTTGTATGCCGACACCAGAGCGGCCGATTGTTCGCCAGTCAATACAGAATTCGGCCAACAGACAGCAGATTTGCAAGACTGGGCATGCTCAGAAAAGAAAAAACACAGGGAAAGTTAACCATCACATGAAATCACTTCTGCATTCGGCTGTAGTCGGCGGACAAAATTCTTGTGCAGTCTTTTGCACTTTTCAACAGACATGACAGCCCGGGAACAAAAGACGGCCGATCGTTCGGCCGACGATCTGCACGTGTGTACAGGGCATTAGAGCTTGGTCACACGGCAATTTACTAAAATGAATGCACACAGAATCTGGTGCAGCTGTGCACAGTAAGCAATCTGCATCTAAATACAGCTTGTTCAATTAGGCTTTGATCATAAGCCCTTGTTCACATTGAACATGGCTTTGAAACCGTGTGACTTCCTGAACTTGCACGATTTCAAAGCCGCATTTCAGTCCGGCTTTTGGGGCAACTTGGAAGACATCTGTGCAGGTTCATGCACAGATGTCTATTGACGTTGCCCTCAAAGTCGCCAAAAGTAGTGCAGGATCTACTTTTGTAAATATGTGGTGCCACAAAGTCAATGTTGCATTGATTAGAATGGTACAGGGGGCCACATTTCACGCCACAAATACTGTGCTACATAACCTGCTTTATAGGAACAAGATCCATTTTTTTTTTTTTTTTTTTGGGGTAACATACTTTTAGCGTCCTTTTACACAGGTTTTCCGCCTGGCGGACTCCGTTTTGTTAAGCTTGGATCGATCCGCTGAGCAGGCGGATGACGGCTCCGTCTACTCTTATTTGCAGAGACGGAGCTGTCAGATCGCCGCTCCTCTCTATGGAAGATGGGGTGAAAACCAACTGCCTGTTTTCAGCAGCGGGTGTCAGCGGACAAATCACCGCTGACATCCGCTGCCCCATAGAGGTACATGGAGCATCCAGTTGGGTCCGCCTGAAAAAACTGACAGACGGACCTGATCGGAAAGCCTTGTGAAAGGTGCCTTAAGGTTAGCAAATCCTTTTGCAAATTAAGAATTAAGCCAAAGCGGTGTAACGACTGCCACAAGTAGCCCCATTCTACAGATTCCAATTCTTTGCTGCATCCAGACTTGCCATGGTCTTGGTGCCCTCCATGTCATAGGGGCTTGTAAATTCATGAACAAAGGTCTTGCATTAAATGAGATGGTTTTTACCAGGCATAAAGTAAGTTTTGATCAGGGTGTGGTTTGCTTAGCTTGATTAAGCCTGAGGGAAAGGATTTTCGCTAACATGTTAACCTTTTGTGGTAAAGATATAGGTCTTGGGTGCCAGATCAGGAGGGTCTTTTTTTTTTTTTTTCTTGGCGATAAGAATAAGCTCTCGAGATGGTATAAAAGTCGCATATGTTCAT
Source organism: Pelophylax lessonae (assembly GCF_965119305.1). Lineage (NCBI taxonomy): Eukaryota > Metazoa > Chordata > Amphibia > Anura > Ranidae > Pelophylax > Pelophylax lessonae. The sequence continues at coordinate 471,599,771 of NC_138770.1, read as the reverse complement.
ATAAAGCCAGGTGCCAAGGATCTCTGTATAAGTGACATAGAACTCTATTGGTAAACCATAGATTCTGGAGGCCTTAGCCTTGACAAATTTTGGATATGGAAAGCTGAACCTTTGTAAGGGTAAAAGGCACCTCCCAGCATTGTGATCTGTTTAGGTGCCAGTTGTGGCAAAAACTTTGTTGGCATTGGGAGGTTTACTCAATTGTGTAAGTGGACTAATTTTCCTCATGTTTTATCCAGTAAACTTTAAGACTCCGTTCACACTGGGGCGACCTGGTCACCTGACAGGTCGCCTGCCATAGAGTAGCTGTGGACCCGTTCTAATAGGAGCGACACAAATCGCTCCGACTTGGAAAAAGGGTCCGGAGCTTCTTTGGGGCGACCTGGAGCGACCCGCATTGACTTCAATGATATGAAGTCCTTGCCGGCCTCTCCGACGGGGTCGCGGTGCGAGCTGCGCACCGCGACTTGTGAGGTCGCCCCGGCAAGTAGCGTCGCCCCAGTGTGAATGGGGTCTAAATCTTTGTTCAAAGAGTGGCTATAGATACATTTTGTATACTTGATTAAATGACACATAAATATGACATGGGGCATTCATTCTCCTTATCTGTAAATTTAACTTGTCTTGACTTGTCAAGCAAGGGGGAAAAAAAGAGTACACTCCTATATTTGCCATCACTTTCAAATCCATGAAACGAAGATCGGGTAGATGTCTTTTTAACAGGATAATGATCTGAAGCACCCCTACAAATGCACAAAGGAATGGTCCAAAACGAAATGGAAGGTTATGAAATGGTTTGATTGCAGTCGGTCTTTGAATCCTATTGCAATTTTGTGGGGTAATGTCATAGGCAGTCCATGCAAATGAACCCACAAACCTCTTGCAGCTGAAGGAATTTTTCCTGGAGGAATAGGCAGGTTATGCAAAACACTTACAAGAAGCCATTTCTCCTAGAGGCAATGCTGGCTTCGGAGAATGTGTCCTTATTTTTTCCACTGCACATCATTGCATCTATTTCTTAATAATATTATTAAAAATAATAATAGTATTATGCATTTCTTTCGTTCATTGACGGACACAGCTCCTGTATTCATAACCATTGGTTATACTGACCCCTACAGGAGTAGGACACTAGGCAGAAAAAAATTCTGGGTAGTCCCAGGGGTATACTCCCTCTCCCTACTATAGTAACTAAGTTTGTTCTGCCTAGTCAGGAATAAGGACCTAGTTCCTTGCTGGGATCTTTGGTCCTGGCAACATTTTTTAGGCAGAAATTTTTTTTTTTTTTTTTTTTTCCTCCTGGATTTTTCCTGTGAGATCTACAATCAACTGCCAGACACGGCGACGGGCTGGATGAATCTAGATCCAGTGGTCACCCCAGTTTGGCCAGCGCGCGTGTAGACCTCATCTCCTCGCTAGGTCGGCTGCGACATAGCCCCACTAGAATGGGGCTGGCCTGTGAGTTAAACGCCTTGTGAGGTCGGCCCGAATCGCAGCGTTCCACCTGGCTGACAGACCTCTCCCCCCCCCCCCCCCCCCCCCATTTCGATGGAGAGGGGTTCTGTTTGAAGCGGTGCCTGACTGGTATGGTGATTAGCTGTCTCCCCCTGGAGGGTTTTGGGGTGGGCTTGGGCCCCTCGTTGGAGCAGTTGGACCCTCGGGTTCCCCTCCTTCAGGCACCCCTCCCCCTTTCTGAGTCCCTTATGGACAGCCTTAGTCAAATTCTTAACTTTGATTCCTATAGAAACTTTGTTGGGTTGATTTTGAAATGGGTAGCTCATGCATGGGAACACACAATCTTGCAACTGAAGCAAAATTTTACACCAAGGTGGTCACACATTTTAATATCCGAGACTGATGGGCAATTATACAAAATCTTGTAAAAGTAGTAATTTCTGCTAAAAGGGAGATTTCCTCAGCCACCGTTACAACTGATATTTTTGTTATATAAATGATCAAAAAGGCAAAATTTTCTTTTGTTTTTATTCACATTATAACACCTTAATCTGTATTCACTGTTGAATAAAGAGCCAATGCTCCCCTGTTCAAATGTTAAAAAAAAATAAAAAATGTCCACTGAAGTTACCCATTTTTCACATGACTGTCGAGTCATTTTATGAAAATCCTTTTTTTTTTAAATTTGACTTCACTTCACTTAATCTCGGGACATATTGTTGCAAAATAGAAAAAACAAACCATGGCGTATGCGTTTTCTGTCCTCCTTTTCCTCCTGCACAAACTCATTTCAGGGAGGTGGCACTCCGCGCCGCCGCGCCCTTCCCGTGCCACCCCCCCCCCCCCCAACCAATTTAACACAACTATAGGATGCTCAAATTAAATGGAATCAGTATACCGAGGTTTACTTCTTCTGAGAGATATTAAAATTAAAGATAATATTAACACGCAGAGCACAGCTTAGCCAGTGATCAGCCCTTGTAGAAATGTCCCCACCAGCCCAGTAATGAGCCCCAGTCTGCAATGACTCTCATATTACAGACATCTGTGGGCTGTACTACAAGTCCCAGCATGGCCTAGCATAGACCCTCCATTGCACTAATACTTGCCCCATAATCAGTGTGTAATAAGAGAAATAATCCCAGACCTCCTTATACCTGGTGCTGTGCGATTCTCTGCCTCTCCCCTCTGTTCCCGCCCACTTCAAACTTTTCAGTTTTCTCCTAGGCAGTCAGGGACTCGGCAGCGCCATATACCAACAGCAAACCACATTCACCCTTCCCTAAGAAGATAGCCCTCAATCAACCACGCCATATTTCCAGATAATAATATTATTCACATCACCAACGGCAGTCATGGTACGTTAGGACGTTTCAGGTAAAGGTTAACACTAGCACTAACGTCATGTTAACTATCGCCCTGTAAGGACTCCTCGGGTCTTGAAGTCTGCATGGAACGCATGTGTGAGTTTGTGCGTTCCACGCTGCCAGGTAGTCGGCTCGGCGTGGGGAAGCTGAATGTGGTTTTGCTTCGGTATCTGTCCAGAGATGACTTCAGAGTGCTCACCGCAGTATGTGTGCGTTTTCTAGAGAGGGGAGGATGGGCGGCAGGCTTGTGACTACACTGGGAGTTCTGTGTGTACTTGTGAGAGGTGAAGACATCCTAAGTCTCCCGCGGCAGCCGGGAGATTGCACGGCACTTGCGGGTGTCCGTGAGCCAGTGCCAAAAGGTGGGAGACTCCCGCAAGTTGCGGGAGACTTGGGATGTCTGCCTTGTTTCTAAACCATTCTTTGCGTTCCGTAGCGCGCTCTGGATCATTATTGTATTAAGAAGACTCCTTTTTGTGTTTTTTGCTTTAAGGTTGAACGAAAAGCGGACATTTCGATCCATGTATGGTTAGATTTACAGTGACTACATATTTTTAACTTTGATCAGTCTTCAGAATGTTGGGGAAAAACCTGACCTTTGCCTATAGTTTATGACAAACTGTAGTCCTGCTCTAATGTTTTAGACAGCAGAAGCTTTTTCTTAACATACTGCACCTGCAGATTAAACTGTGCAGTATCTTTATGAAGGGAGAGGCATGTCCAGGGCTTGACAAACCCCAGACGCCAAGTCGCTATGGCAACAAGAAGTTTCATTACTGGCGCCTGGGCTGCTGCTTGCATGCCCCCCGCTATGTATTGTTGGCTCGGCTGTGGGCCTGAGAGTGGCATAGCGGGTGCTGCCAGGTAGAGAGGGGAAGGCGAGTGGACACACATCCGCTCTCCTCCCCTTCTAGTTGTTGACTCGGAAGTGATGTCACTTCCAGGTCCATGTTAAAGATTTCCCTGGCTATCAAGGTTAGGAAAGAATGTAATGCAGTAAGATTTGCATTACATTCAGTGGAGCACAGGGGAGACATGCACTGTCTTTAGACTCAATGTCTCATTAAAGGAAACTGTAGCATGTAACTTAGGATGAGTTATTGGGGTGAAACGTTCCTACTGCTGCATCTGCTCCCCACGGCCCTCTCTCCCTGTGACAGTACGGGGAACGTCTCCCCATACTGCTATCTGTCACTTTTTAAAAACAGCGTGGCCGTGTCATTCATTCAGAGTTCTGTGTCTGAAACATACTACAAGCTAACAGCTGCAAAGAATGTCTGTACTTGTAGTTCAATGATTTACCATGGTGCTGTGGTAGTTCAAGTCTGTCAGTGTGAAACTCCCTGGCTGTACAATGTACAGGTCAGACAGCTTGCACCAGCGATGCCATGCAGGTGTCCTGCAGAGTGTAACACTTCCAGGCTGCCTCCTTTTTTTTTTTTTTTTTTTTTTTTTCTTTTTTTCCTTGCCAAAAAAGTGCATTTATTTATTTATTTTAAAGGAAACTTCTCCTTTAAGTCAGAATCCTGCAGCAGCTGTGCAGTAGTAGTTGGCTTGTTTGAAAATGAAAGCTATTGGCTGCCATGCAGAGCTGCTCCAGATTCTAACGTGTGTGTTTGTTTTTTTTTTTTTTTTTTCTCTAAGGGCAAAAGCTTTTTGCAAAAATGCTCAATCTATTCAGTGAAAATGCAGAGCAGTTGATGACAAATGTGGAACTTTCATGTTCCCAGTCCCTGACTTCTCTCTGTGGATGTTAAACTACTGATTTGTAGAAGTCCAGCATTTAAACTGTAACCCTCCATAACACCAGTGTCATCTATGACAAAAATGACATGCTGAAAAGCTAATATGTGGGCTGTTTTGGTGGTAGTAAGGTGCAAGGAATAAAGTTTTCTGTTCTTCGAGGTCTTGTCAGCTGCTGTTTGGTCAAATGTAGTGGAGCAGGACAGTGATCCTAAGTTTTTATTTATTTTTTTTTTTTTTACATATTCTATATGGTGAAAACCCTGAAATAGAGAGTGATTTGATTTCATTGCTGGACCTTTCCAAGCTTAACTGGTGTGTAGAACTGTTTTACCTGTTGATTTCACTCTAGTAGAACCGTCTGAACACTGTTTCTACACAGGGGAGAATGACAGGCGGCTTGTTTACATCAGCCGCCTGACTTTCTCCCTCTGTACCGGCGATCGGCGAGTGATCGGCGGACATCGGGTCCACCGGTCACACGCACTAACTTCCCTGTGAACAAGCCGTGGCTGCCGCGGCCGCGGACGCGCGCTCGCCCGCTATTGGCTCACAAGGAAGTGACAGGCAAGTGACGTACCGGTACGTCACTCTGCCTGGCCGGGGCTGACCGCCGCAGTATATAGTCGTGCGGCGGTCGGCAAACCGGTTAATGGAGAATCTTCCCAGTGGAACCACAGATAGCTGCTGTTTAAATCCCCCCCCCCCCCCCCCTTCATATCTGTGAAGACTCATTCTCAGCAGATGTGTTTTAACTACACTGGCTGTGATTTCCAATGCATAGACAAGGCAAAATACATTTGTTTACAATGCTATCAATTCACATCCCAGCATTGCTTTGGTATGCACTGAAGAGGGTAGTGCATGGTTGCAGTGCTTAACCCTATAGCATTGCCACTGCAATGAATATAACTTATTTGAAATGTCACTGCTGAAGGGCTCATTTGGTTGTGTATGCAAATGTGCAGATGTGACACTGCTTGTCTGAACTACAATTAAATACTCATGTAATTATAACTGTAGGTATAAAGAGAAGAAAAAGGGGGGGGGGGGGGGTTATAGTTTGGAAGTAGAGGTAGGTGTCATCCCTGTAGTTTTGGAAAAGAGCAAATTCCCCACTGATTGGGACTATAATAACCTACATGTAGAGTATAGAGAGTAAGTTTAGAAATTTGTATAAAAATATGAATTTTATTTGGTAAAAGCATGTATATATTCAAAAACAGAACGTAGTTCATACAGCAAAGACAAACATGTCTGGTACATGAATGCAAAACCTAATCAGCCATTATCTTGTATGGAGAACACAAGGATGGGAAAAAATGTAGCTCAGAGGCTGACAGACCCAACACGTTTCGAAATAATTGATTATTCCTTCTTCAGGGGTATCATACGTCTTGTAATAGCCTGATTGCTTCTATAGAAAAAATAATTGTATTTTAGAACAAGTAGATGCATAATGAACTATGTAGAGCTGCTACTCTCATAGCAACCAACACAGCATCTGGTGGCAACCATGTATACTTACATAATGAAAGTTTTTAGAAGCATTAAGAACACACCACAAATTAAAACCATAAACGGGATGGTTGGCAACAGACAGATATAGAAAAGATGTTGGAAATTCCAATCCCAGCACCCCCCCCCCCCCCCTCGCAAACAGTCACTCCAACAAGACCAGGCACTTGGCAGCAAGCAACACGAGTGCGAGGAGGTCAGTCTCCCAGGACTGCTGAGCAGTGTGTGCACTAAGCCCGAAACCAGCCGGTGTAAGGATGAAAGGACTCTGCTGTAGTTCCGTAGCGGTGACATCAGCCAGACAGGCGCCACTTGCGGGGAAGTACCAGGAACCAGGGTGGACCACAAGCGATATGGTTGCCATGACTACATGTTTCGCGCTATGCGCTTTATCAAGTCTGAGGGACTAAACTAGTCCCCTAGTTTAGTAGCGCAGGTCCCCCATAGATCCCCCCCCTTTAGTAGAGCAGGTCCCCTCATAGATCCCCCCTTTAGAGCAGGCCACATAGGGTCCTCCCATATATTCCCTTTAGAGCAAACAAGGCACTAGGCAGGGTCCCCCACTTCTCCTTTAATGATCCATTCCAATTTTAAAGTCTGGAATCGCTGTTATAGGACACTTGCAATGCAGAATGAATGAAGAGTTGATTTACTCACGTGACGTCTCTTATGAGAAGCTGGAACCCGGGCGGGCTGGGGCATGCTGCGCACTGCTGAGACCGATCATGGCAGGCACGGGCATCAGGTTAGAGTTACCTGATGCTAGTTGTAGTACCGTAGGCCCTGCTAAGGAGGAATGCTGGGCTCTGTAGTGCCCCTAGTTGTAGTATAGCATGCTCTGGTAAAGAGGAATGCTGGGCTCTGTAGTGCCCCTAGTTGTAGTAGAACACCCTCTGGTAAGGAGGAATGCTGTACAGAGCCCGGCATTCCTCCTTACCAGGGCCTACTGTACTACAACTAGGGAGACTACAGAGCCCAGCATTCCTCCTTACCAGGGCCTACTGTACTACAACTAGGAGGACTACAGAGCCCAGCATTCCTCCTTACCAGGGCCTACTGTACTACAGCTAGGGGGACTACAGAGCCCAGCATTCCTCCTTACCAGGGCCTACTGTACTACAACTAGGAGGACTACAGAGCCCAGAATTCCTCTTTACCAGGGCCTACTGTACTACAACTAGGGACTACAGAGCCCAGCATTCCTCCTTACCAGGGCCTGTTATACTACAACTAGGGGGACTAAAGAGCCCGTCATTCCTCCTTACCAGGGCCTACTGTACTACAGCTAGGGGCACTACAGAGCCCAGCATTCCTCCTTACCAGGGCCTACTGTACTACAACTAGGGGGACTACAGAGCCCAGCATTCCTCTTTACCAGGGCCTACTGTACTACAACTAGGGGGACTACAGAGCCCAGCATTCCTCCTTACCAGGGCCTGTTATACTACAACTAGGGGGACTAAAGAGTCTGTAGTCCCCCTAGTTGTAGTATAACAGGCCCTGGTAAGGAGTAATGCTGGGCCCTGTAGTGCCCCGACTTACCAGGAAGCAGAGCTGCAGCCAGTTGTGGGTGAAGTAGCGGTAGGTGTATGGAGTAGGGCTCGGACAGGTCCTGGGTGAGGAGCCTCATGTCGGGCATTTGGAGCTCGGACTCGTAGCGGATATCGTGCAGTGCACGGTACAGGCGGAAAGCAGGGCCTCCTCGGCCAGTCCATTGGGGGGATGGCAGTCTGCGGGTCGGGTTGCTCTGCAGGCTCCGCTCTCCTCCTCTCCTCTCCCACGAGGAACTCCATGTTCCGCAAGCCCGGCCGCCGCGGCCACTCTCATCAAGCGCCAGCGCCACCCACCCCCGGAAGTGACGTCAAGCTAATCGATTGTGCAGTCAACCCGAATCGATGCAGAATCGCGAAGGGTCGCATCGCGATGCATCGATTCGGCGATTATATTCCGCAGGCCTACAGACAGCCTACAATTTTTTTTTTTTTTTTCTCTCCGTACTTTTCAAACTGATATAAAAGGCTCCCTCTTGTATATTTTTAACAGATCAAAAGGCAGAAAATGAGGACAGGTTTTTATACAATTGATTGAAGAGGTACAGACTTCACCTTTTTCATAGTGTGGGGCTAGACAGGGCGGGGGGGGGGGGGGGTATAGGGGTAATGGGTCATAAGGCCTCTTTATTTGTTTGACTTTATTTAGCAAAAAAAATAAAAATAAACCCAGTGGTAATTGGATACCACCAAAAAAGCTCCTCTTAAGTCATCACTATTGGGTATTGACTTCGCTCCGCAGGAGTAGCTGGGCATAAGACTTCTTCAAAAGAACAAAGGCATTTGCATATACACACCCATGGGGGCTGTCCCATCTGGTCAATACCCCCCTGCAGTGACCACTCCCAACTCAGTTTCTTTCTGCCTAGCGTCAGGAGTAGTTAGGTTACCCTGTGCTGGGGCTCCAGTCTCAGCCTTTCTAATCTTTTTTTTTTTTATTTGATTTTCTTTGAAAATGTCAGTTTTTTTTTTTTCTTTACTAGCTGTTTATTTTGTCAGCTTTTAGGTTTTTAGTCGGTTCTTCGGATGAAGATGGATTCATGCGGAGCTGGGAATCGGACTGACCGCCCTGGTTCTCCAGGGCAGAGGGTCAGAGGGACCCCCAGCCCGCCATCGAGCGTTCAGCTGTGGTTTGTCCTGGCATTATGAACGACCCATCCCTGCTCGCAGCAGGGATGCAGCCGTGAGGTGGCCACTTCACTGGACACATCTGCGGTGCTGCAGTGTAATGTCCTTGGCTAACATCATTCCCTGTCAGATGAGGACAGCGGCTTTCCGTTCTGAGAGGCTCCCCACGCCATCTGGTACAGGTAAGTCCTGTGTGGGGCCTCTGTCTGGGGTGGCAGTCCTGTGTTGCTGTGTGTCCCCCATGTCTGTGCCGGTGTGGGACTCCCTGCTGTGATCCCTGCGGGGGTCTTTTGTACATACGCTGCGCTATGGTGCTGTGTGTTTGTGGGAGCCCCTTTTTTCCTGTGTCACTTAGGTGTTTTCACTGGGGGTGCAGACGATGTGTGTGGCGGCCGCAGCGGGGAAAAACCGCGCCGTCCGCCATCTTTAATGTGGGCAAGCATGTCTGGCTTCTCTGTGGGCTGATTTACATGCTGTTTAGGGGCCATCCGGCGCCATCTTGCGTGTGGCAGAACGATCGTTCCATGCACATGTCGGCGGCCATTTTCCCTGAGTCTCCCATTCAGTTCTATGGGCAGCCATTTTCCCTGGGTCATTTGCAGCTTATAGTTCAGCCTCTCATGACCTCACTTCCTTTTCCTCTGAAGCAGCGATCTAGGTGGTAACACGCTGGGGCTCTGCAGACTTTCTCTTCCATAACCTTCTGTTTTGTCATTTCTGGCTCAGTTTTCTTCTCCTATTGGGGGGTCTTTTGTCACTGTACATATAGCGGTGGGCTGCACACTCCGCAGCAGTTTTAAAGGGACAGTACCCTTTTTATTGCGCTGTTATTTTCACCTTGGGCAATGGAATCTCAGGACAGCAAATTCCCTCCAGCCCTGGTGGGGGACCCCAGTTCTGCTGTGGTCCCTGTTATGCCTGATTTGACCGCTGTAGTGGCGTCCTTTTTGTCCAAATGGAGGTGCTGATGGCTGAACGTGCTGCTAGGAAGAGGCCCAGATTCTCTCTCTCCTCTGATTCAGATGGTGATATGGCTGCTGCGGCGGGTTTGCCCTTTTCAGGGTCTCGCTCATACTTAGACCCGCTGGGGTCTGAGGGGGAGGCGGAGGTGGAGGGGTTGATGATTCTCCCCCGGGGTCACCTGAAGAACGCACGACCATGGATGAGTTGATTGTTTCTGTAAAGGAAACTCTACGTTTGGAGGATGAGCCCAGTCCTCCGGGCATTGTGTCCTCATTTGGGACACACAGGACCCGCAAGTCGGCGCAGGTTTTTCCCTGCCCCGCTGAGTTTCATTACACTATTAATGAACTGTGGCGCACTTTAAAATGTCCATTCATGGTACCTAGTCGGTTTAAGTTACTTTATCCCTTTGCACCGGCTACGGTATCGCGATGGTGTGTGCCTCCACAGGTGGATCACACTGTGGCAGTTTTGAACAAGGCTACCTTGATTCCTATTGAGGAGACCCCGGTTTTTCGGGATCCCACGGACAGGAGGTTGGAGTCTCTGGCCCGCCATTCCTACACAGTGGCGGGTTCCTTGCTCAAACCTGTTTTTGTGTCCGTTCTGGTGGCTCAGGCGGTGGCTGATTGGACTAAGGTGCTTAGGAGCAACCTTGTGTCTGATTCTGTTCCACCTGCCAGGCTGGCTATGGTGGATCAAATTCACCAAGGAGTCATGTATTTGTGCGATGCGGCCCCTTAAATGAGGCCCCTTTGGTAGCACGCCTATCTAGTGTCGGGGTGCTTAACCGTCGACTGATCTGGCTGAAGAGCTGGTCGCGTGACCAGACATCACGGAAAACTGTTGCTGATTTTCCCTATGCTGGTTCTCGCCTTTTTGGCGAGGCGTTGGGATACCTTGGTAAAAGGCGTCACGGGGGGCAAGAGCACCATGTTGCCCCAGAACCCGAAGCACAAGTCCTTTCCGGGGTTACGCCAGCTAACCATATAGCTTGATCAGAGACTGGAACCGCCCTGATCATCTCTGGTTTAAGAAACTGGAAGCACCAAGTATTATGCCACTTCCGGTTTCCCCGGTTGTAAACAAACCATCACTGGTTTGAAAAAAGCAATGGCTCAGTACTGATCTTGGTATGATTTTAAAGCTTTTAAGGTCTTGTACACACAATCAGATTTTCGGACGTGTATTCTAGTTTTTTTGTTGCATGCTAGTCTCATATGGAAAGTGAAGAGGTTACTTTCATATGAAAATTCTCGTACGACAGAATTCAACTTCAGAAGTGATTTCATGGAAGTGATTTCATGTGTTGAATTGTTTTTGTATGTTTTCTTTAGTTTCTGAGCATGCCTAGTCTTGCTCTTATGATCTTTTTTTGACGACAAACTGCACTAAATTAAATAAAAATCGGACGTTGTGCTCACATACGATTAAAAAATGTATAGCCTGCTCATCCAGTTTTTGTCGTACGAAAATTCGTAATCTGCTGTCAAAAGCAATATACTAACGATCTGAAAATCAACAGATCTTTGGGATTCAATTTTAAATCCGATTTTCTTATTGTGTGTATGGGCCTTAAGGGCAAAGGAGACAGCTGAGGTCAAAAGCAGCGGCTGTAAAAACATCCAGTGTGCATGAGGCCTAGGGCACGATGGCCGTTTTTACAGCTGCTGTTTTTAGCTTCAGATGTTTTTTTTTTTTTTTCTGCAGCCAGTAAACTCCCCAGCATGTTAACCTACAGTGGGTACGGAAAGTATTCAGACCCACTTAAATTTTTCACTCTTTGTTATATTGCAGCCATTTGCTAAAATAATTTAAGTTCATTCTTCTTCCTCATGAATGTACACATAGCACCCCATACTGACAGAAAAACACAGAATTGTTGACATTGTTGCAGATTTATTAAAAAAGAAAAACTGAAATATCACATGGTCCTAAGTATTCAGACCCTTTGCTCAGTATTTAGTAGAAGCCCCCTTTTGATCTAATACAGCCAGGAGTCTTTTTGGGAAAGATGCAACAAGTCTTTCACACCTGGATTTGGGGATCCTCTGCCATTCCTCCTTGCAGATCCTCTCCAGTTCTGTCAGGTTGGATGGTAAACGTTGGTGGACAGCCATTTTTAGGTCTCTCCAGAGATGCTCAATTGGGTTTAAGTCAGGGCTCTGGCTGGGCCATTCAAGAACAGTCACGGAGTTGTTGTGAAGCCACTCCTTCGTTATTTTAGCTGTGTGCTTAGGGTCATTGTCTTGTTGGAAGGTAAACCTTCGGCCCAGTCTGAGGTCCAGAGCACTCTGGAGAAGGTTTTTGTCCAGGATATCCCTGTACTTGGCCGCATTCATCTTTCCCTCGATTGCAACCAGTCGTCCTGTCCCTGCAGCTGAAAAACACCCCCACAGCATGATGCTGCCACCACCATGCTTCACTGTTGGGACTGTATTGGACAGGTGATGAGCAGTGCCTGGTTTTCTCCACACATACCGCTTAGAATTAAGGCCAAAAAGTTCTATTTTGGTCTCATCAGACCAGAGAATCTTATTTCTCACCATCTTGGGAGTCCTTCAGGTGTTTTTTTTAGCAAACTCCATGCAGGCTTTCATGTGTCTTACACTGAGGAGAGGCTTCCGTCGGGCCACTCTGCCATAAAGCCCCGACTGGTGGAGGGCTGCAGTGATGGTTGATTTTCTACAACTTTCTCCTGACTGCATCTCTGGAGCTCAGCCACAGTGATCTTTGGGTTCTTCTTTACCTCTCTCACCAAGGCTCTTCTCCCCCGATAGCTCAGTTTGGCCGGACAGCCAGCTCTAGGAAGGGTTCTGGTCGTCCCAAACGTCTTCCATTTGAGGATTATGGAGGCCACTGTGCTCTTAGGAACCTTAAGTGCAGCAGAAATCTTTTTGTAACCTTGGCCAGATCTGTGCCTTGCCACAATTCTGTCTCTGAGCTCTTCAGGCAGTTCCTTTTGACCTCATGATTCTCATTTGCTCTGACATGCATTGTGATCTGGAAGGTCTTATATAGACAGGTGTGTGGCTTTCCTAATCAAGTCCAATTAGTATAATCAAACACAGCTGGACTCAAATGAAGGTGTAGAACCATCTCAAGGTTGATCAGAAGAAATGGAAAGCACCTGAGTTAAATATATGAGTGTCACAGCAAAGGGTCTGAATACTTAGGACCATGTGATATTTCAGTTTTTCTTTTTTAATAAATCTGCAACAATGTCAACAATTCTGTGTTTTTCTGTCAGTATGGGGTGCTATGTGTACATTCATGAGGAAGAAGAATGAACTTAAATGATTTTAGCAAATGGCTGCAATATAACAAAGAGTGAAAAATTTATGGGGGTCTGAATACTTTCCGTACCCACTGTATGTGTCCATGCACACATAGGCTGTTATCAGCAGTTTTTGGCAGGGGCGTTTTTCTGGCTGGAAAAAAACCCCAGAACTAGTGGGTTTTGAGAGTATTTTTTCAGCTGTAAAAACGCGCTAACTCTGATTAAAGCTAAAAAACACGGCTCTTCTGTGTTCAGATTTTTTTGAACCATAAGCTTTTGTGGGAGTATAGTTTTGCTAACAAACCTTAAAAAAAAAAAAATGCTGCAGCTGAAAAACTCCTTTTTATAGCTACAGCTTTCTACTGGCGTTTTGATAACGACCATGAGGCCTAATAGATTAATTTTCACAAGGAATATGTACATTCCTTGTTATAAAAAAAAAAAAAAAAAAAAATTGAAAGGTACAGAAGAAAAATGAAGTGGAAAAAAGGCGCAGTGGATTCCCAAACTGTATAGACAAACACATGCGTCATATGTAAACAGTGATTTATCACCGTGAACGGCAGATGGCGAACAATTCTAGCACCAGATCACCTATGTAAATCTTAAATGGTAACCACTAATATGGATAAAATAAATTTTTTATGGATAAAATAATTTACGTGATTTGTAGCTGTACCATGAGCATGTCATTTTAAAACCTGACCTGTTTCTTATCTGATTTACTCTGTATAACAACATTTTATATCTTATTAAACAATTGGGTATTGTGTTTTTTGTGCATTTAAAATTCATTAAAGTGTGTTTATTTCCAAAAAAGTGCATTTTAAAAAAAAAAAAAAAAAAAAAAAAACTGCTCAAATACTGCGTGACCTAAAAAATTGCAGCACCCACCATTTTATTCTGTAGTCTAGGGCCTCTGCTTTTAAAAAAAAAAAAAGTATGTATATGTGTATGTGTGTATATATATATATATATATATATATATATATATATATATATATATATATATATATATATATATATATATATATATATATATATATATATATATATATATATATATATATATATATATATACACGTGTGTGTGGAGAGATAGATAGATATGTGTTTGGAGTTTTACATGTATGAGAGGAATGTCAAAATTTGCCTGGTTTTGAAGTGGTTAAACTCTCTGAATTTCGATCCATGTATGGCTGACTTTTTACCAATGATCTGCTGGAAAATTGACTTGGCATTGCAGCACTGTATTCTGACAGGAAGGAGGGGTAGTCTATCCACTGTCAGAATACAATGACACTGTGGGGAGGATTCCCGCCTCCACACCAAATGTGTGGATGGGGGAATCCGTTTAATTTCTTTTCTTTCAGCGAGCTAAGAAACAAAAGGGGGGGGGGGGGAGAAATAAAAACTGAACCATGTATAGGCAATTTAAGCTGACCTTTTGGAACATGTTATACGCTCTATGTTCCGGCGATATATGCCTACCTTCTCGCAGCTGCTGTCGCATTTTAATGTTGACATGGGCTCTGCCCTCACAGCCGCGTCATTCATTTACAGGGATCTGCAAATAAACAAAGTCCCATCAAAGGGCTTGTAGTCCTCAGTGCACGGAGTGTGCTGATGGCACGCTAACAATCCATTCATAATTCATCCGGCTTTCTAGCTGAAAGCCTGTACCGAGGTACGAGCATGAAGCTGGAGGGAGAGTGTGCAGGAGCCTGACATTGCATCCATGATTCACTGATCACAGGTTCAATGCTTTGCAGACCTCTGTAGGGGAAAAACTTTTTTTTTTTTCTCTTCTGCAAAAATGTGCACCCCCCCCCCCCTCCCTCTTTAACATAAACTTTGCCTTTAATTGTTAAAAGGGTGTTTTTTGTTATGGTTGTTGCTATACTGTAATTTAAGCCTATTTTAATTTAGGGCGTGGACAGTTTGGTAAATTTGGAGTATAAACATCAAGAGGATTGACCCTTTTTCCTTAAGGGACATTCACTTTCTTTCATACAAAGGAGTGCTGCATATGTATTTTGAATGGGCTGTGTACCACAAGCACAAAAAAAAGTACATGCACCCTGTTTTTATTTCCGCACAGTCTGTCAAAGTTAATGGAGATGTACAGCCAAAGCTCGTTTGGCTTTACCTCTCCTATGGATCACAGGAGTGCAATTCTTTGTGCACTTCTGTGACCGGTTTTCAGCAGAGAGCAGACTGAAGTCCGCTCTATGCTTATGTCAGAGATGTCATTCCAGGCACCAACTCATTGCGACAATGGAAGCCAGGATCCGCCAGGTGCTTGGACTGACACCTGGCTCAGCCTCTCAGCAAGCCAGGGAGTCTTAGCTGGCCGCTCCCCGACCCTCCACAGCTCAGCGCTCCAGTGAGCGAGGAGGGGGCAGGGCACTGAGCTGCTGACAGTAGCTCTCTGTTCAGGGAGTTGTCAGAACCGAGCGATCCACGGTGTTCGATTGCTCAGGCCTCAGTGTCGGGGAGACAGATGAGCATCGGACTGATGCATCAACCTAGATAAGTAGAATTGGGGGGGGTGGAGCCATACATCTTTTACTACATGTGCATTGTAATGGACTGGTTTGGATTTGTTACCCAGAATAAATGGGCTGTTTAAGTTGATTCCAAGGCAAAAAAGATCAATAAACTCTCCAGCGCAGTCTTCCCCCCCGTTTTTATTTATTTTTTGTTAAACACTGCAAGTACAGAAAATTGATCAAATAATTGATCTTGCTAAAATTGCAGAACACCCTTGTCTAAAGCTGACACTGCAGCTCATTCATAGATTCTGTACAGTGAAATATCATTGTCATCACCATAGGATGGTCAGGCAGAGGCCTACGTAGAATCACTAGGAAAAAAGGGAATACAGAAAACTCACACAAACACCAAATTTAAAGGCTGGTATGTTGCCATAAATTACACTTTCTTTTGTTTTTTTTTCTCGGGTTTAGATGCACTTTAACCACTTGCCGACTGCCTAACGACGATTTACGTCGGCAGTCAGCCCCTCACAAGCAAAGTGACGTAGGGGTACGTCACTAGCCTGTGAGGGTCTAGGGAGCGAGTGCGCGCCCCCGCATGGTCACGGACCGCGCGCGCGTGACCGGCGGACCCGATGTCCGCCGGTCACTCTGCGTGCGATCGCCGCTGCAGAGGGAGAAAGTCAGGCGGCTAGTGTAAACAAGCCGCCTGTCATTCTCCCCTGTGTAGAAACAATGATCATACGGTTCTACTATGTAGGACCGTTGATCATTGTTCCTACAGCCCAAGCCACAGCCAATCACAGAATCACGCCCCTAGGGACACACACAGCCCCTCCCTCTCAAAAAAGTTAACCCTTCACTGCCGGTGTAATTTTACAGTAACAGTGCATATGTATAGCACTGATTACTGTAGAAATGTCACTGGTAACCCCAAAAGTGACAATGTCAGTCAAGGGTCCGATCTGTCCGCCCCAATGTCTCAGTCCCGCAAAAAAAAATCACAGATCGCCGCCATTACGCGTTAAAAAAAAACAACAAAAATGACAAAAATCTTTCCCTTTGTTAGTAAACGCGATAACTTTTGCGCAAACCAATCAAAATACGCTTTTTGCGTTTTTTTTTGTGAATTTTATATAAAAAAATTTGAAAAATATTGCTATTTTTGCAAAATTGACGCTCCTTTTTTTGCTTATAGCACATGATCAAAAAATCGCACAGGTGATCAAATACCACCAAAAGAAAGCTCTGTTTGTGGGAAAAAAAGGACGTCAAATTCGTTTAGGTACAGCGTCGCACGACCGCGCAATTGTCCGTTAAAGTCACGCAGTGCCGAATCGCAAAATACCCCCTGGTCAGGAAGGGGGTAAAATCTTCCGGGGCTTAAGTGGTTAAAGAAGTATAGCCAAAGCTATTTTGGCTATGCTTCTCTTATGGATCACAGGAGTTCTGTTCGTTCTGCACTCTGACTTGTTTTCAGCTGACAGCTGGCAAATGCCAAGAACTTGATGGTCACTCTAACAGAGCTCCAGCATTTCTCTGTGGAGGGAGTAGAATCTTCCAGAACAACCATCTCTGCAGCACTCCACCAATCAGGCTTGTATGGTACAGTGGCCAGACGGAAGCCACTCCTCAGTAAAAGGCACATGACAGCCCGGCTGGAGTTTCCAAAAATACCCCCCTAAGGACTCTGACCATGAGAAACCAAATTCTCTGGTGTGATGAAACAAAGATTGAACTCTTTGGCCTGAATGGCAAGTGTCATGTCTGGAGGAAACCAGGCACCGCTCATCACCTGGCCAATACCATCCCTACAGTGAAGCAAGGTGCTTCAACAAAGTATTGAGCAAACACTTTGAATACTTATGTCCATGGGCTTTTTAAAAAAAATTAATAAAAATTTTGCAAAGATGTAAAAAAAAACCTTCTTTCATGTTGTCACTATGGGGTATGGTTTGTAGAATTTAGAGGACATGAATGAATTTAATCTGTTTTGGAGTAAGGCTGTAACAAAGTCCTGTCCTGTGAATACTTTCTGGATGCACTGTATATTGCCTTTTATTGAAAGTCATATCTGGCCCTCATGGATAAGCCAACCAATAAAGGTAATCTGGAGCAGCATCTTCTCCAGTATTGTTAATTGTTTGAGCCTTTTTTTAATTACTTTTTAAAGTGATTTCTGCAGCTTACATTTTCTTGGCGGTGGGAAACCCCAGATTTCTCCATAAAGAGGACCTGTCATACTTTTTTTTTTTTTTTTTTTAAAGGGACAGTGGACAAAAAAAATTTAACTAAAAAAATAAATTTAAACCACCCCCGCCCCCACGTGCAGTAGTGAACGCATACGTAGGTCATGGCCACACATGTGAGGTATCAACCCGAACGTCTGAACTGGTAACCTATAGAAATGTTTAAAGTGTCGGCTATGGAGATTAAGTACTGTAGCTTGGCGCCATTCCACGAGCATGCAAAATTTTAACGCATAATGTTATGTATCCATTTGGTGTAACCTCATCTTATACAAACAAATTGGAGTACATTATTTTTTTTTTTTTTTTTAATTCGTTAGTGTATTTTCTCCCAAAAAAGTTGCCCAAAATCGTTGTGAAAAATTTCAACGACTGCTGTTTTATTCTCTAGGCACATGTAGGCGTTTTGGGGCATTTTTCAGCTCTAAGGATCAGCCTAAACGCCCAACAAGACCAATCCTATTCATTTCAATGGCCCCTGTTCACATCTGAGCGTTCCGACGCCTTAAGCAAAACGCCCCATGAGCTTCTTTTTGGACAGATTACAGGCGTTTTTGCCCCATAGACTTAATGCAAACGCTGGAAAGGCGATATAGAGCATTTTTACAGGCGTTTTACCTGTAAAACGTTTGTAAAAACGCCTGTAAAATAGCAATGCCTAGATGTGAACGTAGCCTTAAGGTCTCTGCTAAAAATATATATACAGTATCTCACAAAAGTGAGTACACCCTTATATTTTTATATTTTTTCATGTGAAAACACTGAAGAAATTACACTTTGCTACATTGTAAAGTAGTGAGTGTACAGCTTGTAGAACAGTGTAATTTTGCTGTCCCTTCAGCGCACAACACACAGCCATTCATTTCTAAACCGCGGGCAACAAAAGTGAGTACACCCCTAAATAAAAAAGTCCAAATTGGGCCCATTTAGCCATTTTCCCTCCCCGTTGTCATGTGACTCGTTAGTGTTACAAGGTCTCAGGTGTGAATGGGGAGCAGGTGTGTTAAATTTGGTGTTATCGCTCTCTCTCCCATACTGGTCACTGGAAGTTCAACATGGCACCTCATGGCAAAGACTCAACTCTGAGATCTGAAAAAAAGAATTGTTGCTCTACATAAAGATGGCTTAGGCTATAGGAAGATTGCCAAGACCCTGAAACTGCAGCACGGTGGCCAAGACCATACAGTGGTTTAACAGGACAGGTTCCGCTAAAAACAGGCCTCGCCATGGGCGACCAAAGAATTTGAATGCACATGCTCAGCGTCTCCCATAGGAAATCATAGTCTGCTTCATTCGCAAGTGTGCAGAAGCCCGATACTTTTTTTTTTTTTTCCCCTGGCCACCCTTCAGGCAGATAGGCCGATATTGGGTTCCGATATTCTGTACATTTAGCATTTTTATTTTACACTGTCCTTTTACTTTTTTTGATTACTTTTATTGCTGTCACAAGGAATGTAAACATCCCTTGTGACAGTAATAGGCAGTAACAGGTACTCTTTTTATGGCGGGAAATGGGGTCTATAAGACCCCAAACCCCTCCTCTGCACTTAAAAGCATTCAAAACGCCAAATTTGGCTGTTTTGAATACTGTAATTTTTTTTTCAAATCTGGTGCGTTTAAGGCTTCAGTAACCGGAAGTTATGTCATGACATCGCTTTCGGATTACTACATTGGAGACCAAAGAGACAATTCTGGCTTTGTTCGGATCTTTGGCCAGCCGGCAGATCACTCGGGCCTCTTGGTGGGACGAGCAACCCGGGTGGAGTGGTAGGATGGGAGGGATGTCCCCTCCCGCTGCTTGTAATAACAGTCGAGCGGCTGCTTAGCCGCATCGGTTGGTATTAATAGCCAACCGGTGGCTCTAAAACAAAAAATGGTACTGAGGTGGTGCCTGCAGCTGCAGGCATCACTCTATATAACTACTTGAAGCAATATTGGACATATCGGCAAGATTGTTACAGGTACTTAAAAAAAAAAAAAAGTGAATATCTGCTGCACCAATCTGTCGATCCCTAGTTTGTTGTTGTGCCCACTCTTGACCCCTACACTCTGCAAGGAATGCTT
The DNA here is from genome assembly GCF_965119305.1 of Pelophylax lessonae. NCBI lineage: Eukaryota > Metazoa > Chordata > Amphibia > Anura > Ranidae > Pelophylax > Pelophylax lessonae. Next base: position 471,579,956 of record NC_138770.1, on the reverse strand, counting down.
TACATTACATTAGGGCTGAACGATAGTCGATATGATATCGACTATCGTTCTGCGGGCATGGGCGATATTTAGATCGCCGAAGACACGATATTTAGCATTAGGCAGGGAGGCGGGGGGAGGACTCAGTGATTTACATCCATCCCACACGTTCAGCGGTGAGCAGTGCGCCGTGAGCAGCTGCACAGCTAACCAATCACGCCTGCCTGCACACCTGATTGGTTCCCTGTGCCGCTACTCACGGCGTGATTGGTTCGCTGTGCCATTGAAGAAAACTAGCTGCAGGGCGGAGACTGAACGTGGGGCTGCACAGAAGTTGAGTGAGTCACTGTATGGCTGTGTTCTTCTACCGGCTCCTAGTCCTCCTACCACCACTGTGAGTCCCGAGAGTGAGAGACTGTGAATAATCCACACAATTGCACGCTGACTGTCGCTGAGAGTATACCATTATTAACCCTGGCCTGCCCTGTATCTGCAATTACAATCAGAAGGCTGTGCTGCTGCCTGCATGCCCTGCTGCAATATGATTTCCATCCACTCCCAGCATCCTTCCCTACAGTGTCAGTAACATTAACCCTGGCTGTTCCGGACTCCCAGTGCAGTATATATACAATCAGAAGAAGGGCTGCTGCAAAACTCATCTCATCCCTACAGTAACATTAACCCTGGCTGTCCCTTGTACAATCAGAAGGCTGCACTACTTCCCTACCCTACAGTAACATTAACCCTATAATGTGTAAGGTACAAGACTGCAGTGTGCACTGAATCCCTACAGTAACATTAACCCTGTACCTGTCTCTCAATATCGCAATATATATTGTTGAAAAAAAAATATCGCAATATATTTTTTTTCCAATATCGTGCAGGCCTACATTACATAGTCCCTAGCATTGCTGACTGCTGCTCATCTAATCCTTAATTTTACATTTCTCTTACGTCCTCCGACAGTCGCCGCCCACTCACAAGTCTTCACCAATGGGTATTGACCTTTGCTCCGCAGGAGTAGCTAGGCAACAAGAATTGTTAATACAAAGCTTTTAACATAGACACACCCCTAGGGGCTGTCCCCTCAGTCAATACCTCCCTGCACCAGCATTCCCAACTCAGTTTGACTTTGCCTAGCTTAGGAGTAGCTGGCTATCCTGTGCTGGGGCTCAGTCTCAGCCTTCTACCCTTTCTTTGATTTTATTTCAAGTATTTTTCTCTTTTCCTTGCTAGCTGTTATTTTGTCAGCCTTAGTTTAGGGATCTTCTGATGAAGAATCATGCGGAGCTGGGTCTCGGACTGGTCGCCCTTGATCCTAGGGCTGAGAGCCAGATGGATCCCCAGCCTACCATCGAGCGTTCAGCTTAGGTTTTACCCTGGCACATTGAACGACCCATCCCTGTTCGCTGCAGGGATGCTGCCTGTGAGGTGGCTACCTCACTGGATGCCATGACTGCGGTCCACAAGCGTCCTGGCTGCGGCACTCCCTGTCTGCCCTGATAGCGGTTTGTCGCTGGAGACGGCTCCCCACGCCATCTGGTACGGTAAGCACCTTCTGTGTGGGGACCTTCTGTATGGGTGTCAGTCTGTGGCTGTGTATTACCCTCCATGTCTGTGTAACTGCGGGCTCCCTGTCTGATCCCTGTGTGGCTGGGCTGCGGGGGCCATCCTGCTCTGCTGTTTATTATGCTCTGGGTGCAGTTTGTGTGCAGACATGTGTGTGTGCGGAGGTCGCTGTGGCGATCCGCCATTTTATTTGCCTGTATACTGTGACCGGCCTTGACCCTATGCAGCGCCGTGTTTTGGCGCCATTCGCCGCCATTTTGGCGGGCGATACTCATCATGCACATGGCGGCGCCATTTTATTGTAGCCTTTTTCCTCGGCCGAGCGGCCATTTTGCTGGAGCCTTCCATAGGCTATATCAGTCGGTCAGCATTGCATCACTTCCTCTTTCTCTGGGAACAGAGATCGGTGGCAGCAGTCTGGTGTGATCTCCCCAGGTTTTTACCTTCTTGTCCTGTCATTCCTTGCTCAGTATTGTCTATCCCTGCGGGGTCAGTGCATACAGCAGTGTGCGGTGGGCTGCGCTCACCGTGGTATTAAAGGGCCAGTTCCTTTATACTTTTCTGTACTGGGGCATGGATTCTCAGGATAGCAAGTTTCCCCCCGCCCTGGTGGGGGACCAGGGGGCTGCTGCACCCCCCGAGGGGGCCGATCTGATCACTGTAGTGGCTTCCTTGGTGTCTCAGGTGCAGATGCTGCTGGCTGAACGATCCGCAAAAAGGGCCAGGTTATCCATTTCCTCTGATTCAGAGGGCGATGTGGCTGCTGTGGCTGGCGTACCCTTCTCGGGGTCCCGCTCATCTTTGGACCTTATGGGGTCTGAGGGGGAGCCTGAAGTGGAGGGGGGTTGATGTTTCTCCCCCTGGCTCGCCTGAAGAGCTTGCACTCATGAATGAGCTGATTGCTTCCATAAAGGACACCTTGCACCTGGAGGATGAGCCTACTCCTCCTGCTAGGATGTCTTCCTTTGGAACACAGAGGGTTCGCAAATCAGCGCAGGTTTTTCCCTGTCCTGCTGAATTTCACCATACGGTTAATGAACAGTGGCGCAATTTAAAGAAGCCCTTTACTGTGCCAAATAAGTTTAAATTGCTTTATCCGTTTGCACCTGCCACCGACGAGCGTTGGTGTGTGGCGCCTCCGGTGGATCACGCGGTAGCCGTTTTGAACAAAGCTACTGCGGTGCCTTCCGAGGATACCCCGGTTTTCCGGGACCCTACGGACAGGAGAATAGAGTCTCTTGCCCGTCATGCCTATATGGTGGCTGGTTCTATGCTGAAGCCTATTTTTGCTTCCATTATGGCGGCACAGGCTGTTGCTGATTGGACCAAGATGCTCAGGCGCACCTTGGCGGCTGATTCCGCTCCGCCTACCACGTTGGCTATGGTGGACCAGATCCATCAGGGTGTCATGTACTTGTGCGATGCGGACTTGAATTTAGCTCCCTTGGCTGCACGCCTGTCTAGCGTGGCGGTACTGAACCGTCGTCTGATTTGGCTGAAGAATTGGTCGGTCGACCAATCTTCTCGCAAGACGCTGGCGGATTTTCCCTACGCGGGGTCTCGCCTTTTTGGCGAGCCTTTGGATACCCTGATAAAAGGGGTTACGGGGGGCAAGAGTACTCTCCTGCCCCAGTCTTTCAAGCATAAGTCTTTCCGTGGTAAGCGGAATTCCTCGTCTAGGCCCTCTCAGGGGTCCTTTCGTGCCTTTCGGTCGCAGTCCAAGGGCAAGCCCTTCAAGGGCCAAGGCTCCCAGAAGAAGCCGTGGGCAGGAAAGCAGAAGTCCGGTTTAACTTCCCATACCACTTCCGCCTGAAGGGGCGCCCTCCCCCGTTTCTGGGGTGGGGGGACGTCTGCGCGGTTTCCTACAACCTTGGCTGGCCCGCGTTCGGGACAGGTGGGTTCAGGAAATCGTTCGATCTGGTTACAAGATCGAATTTCTCTCTCGGCCGGCGGGCAGATTTTTTCCCTCAAATCTTCAGCTGTCTCCGGTGGGCTTGCAGGATTTGCACCTGGCGGTGCGGGACCTGCGGGCCCAGGGGTGGTGGTTCCGGTGCCTCATCGGGACAGATTTCGGGGGTTTTACTCCAATCTGTTCACTGTGCCCAGAAAGGAGGGCAAAGTGCGTCCGATTCTGGACTTGAAAGCTCTGAACCGCTTTGTGCGGGTTCGCAAGTTTCGCATGGAATCCCTGCGCTCAGTGGTGGCTGCCCTGAGTCCGGGGGAATTCATGGCCTCCATCGATCTGAAGGATGCGTACCTACACATCCCCATTTTCGAGGGTCACCAGAGATACCTTCGATTCGCCATTGCGGAGGATCATTACCAATTCGTGACGTTACCTTTCGGTCTCGCTTCGGCTCCACGGGTTTTTACCAAAGTGCCGGCACCGGTTCTGGCCCTGTTGCGAGCACAGGGCATTGCTGTCTTGGGGTATCTGGACGATATCCTGATAAGGTCAAACGCCAGTCAGAGCCTGGTGACCGACCTGTCCACCACGATGCGGACTCTGCAGGAGTTCGGTTGGACCATAAACATTCCGAAGTCGACTGTGTCCTTCGGTTCGCCTTCCCTACCTGGGAATGATTCTGGACTCTGTCCAAGCGAAGGTCTTCCTGCCGGAGGACAAGCTTCGGACTCTTCAGGACGAGGTCAGGTCCCTCAGGGACAACCGACAATCGTCTCTCCGGACATGCATGAGATGTCTAGGTTTAATGGTCTCGTCTTCCGAGGCGATCCCTTTTGCCCAGTTTCACACGCGGGGTCTCCAGGCGGAGATTCTGACCGAGTGGGACGGGCGGCCGCAATCCCTGGATCTGCTGATCTCGTTGAGCCACGACACCAGAAGGGATCTTCTGTGGTGGCTCCAGTCCTCGGCGGTGTCGGGGGGGCAAGTCTTTTTCGTCCATTATCGTGGACGGTGCTCACCACGGATGCCAGCCTGTCGGACTGGGGTGGTGTTCTGGGCGTTCTGTCCGCCCAGGGAACTTGGTCGGAGGAGGAGTCCTCCCTCCCGATCAACATTCTGGAATTGAGAGCGATAAAGCCTTCTGAGATGGACGGACCGGCTTCGGGGCCGTCCGGTTCGGGTTCAGATGAACAATGCCACCGCGGTGGTTTACATCAACCACCAAGGGGGCACCAGGAGTGCCCGAGCGGCTCGGGAAGTAGCCGACATTTTGTCTTGGGCCGAGACGCACGTCCCGGCGATAACGGCAGTTCACATTCCGGGGGTGGAGAACTGGCAGGCGGATTATCTGAGTCGCCAGACCCTGGACCAGGGAGAATGGTCCCTTCACCCGGATGTCTTCCAGATGTTGTGCGCGAAGTGGGGTTTCTCAGATGTGGACCTGTTCGCGTCTCTTCTGAACAACAATGTGGAAAGGTTCGGGCAGACGCCTCAGATGCGTTAGTGGCGCCCTGGCATCAGTATCGTCTGATGTATGCCTTTCCACCGATTCAGCTGCTGTCCAGGCTTCTTCGCAGGTTAGCCTCGGAACCGCACACGGTGATTCTGGTGGCACCGGACTGGCCTCGCCGGTCCTGGTATGCAGACCTCGTAAATCTGGCGGTCGACGCTCCGTGGCATCTGTCACTTTGAGAAGATCTCCTGTCTCAAGGGCCGATATTCCATCCTGCTTTACAGTCGCTGGCTTTAACGGCCTGGCTGTTGAAAGCCAGGTCCTGAAGGATAGGGGTCTCTCACCTGAGGTCATTCCCACTTTGATCAAGGCTAGGAAAGCCTCTTCGGGGAAGATTTACTACCGTACTTGGAAAGTGTATTTTGCCTGGTGTGAGTCCAGGGGGTATTCCCCTCGCTCATACTCGGTGTCGAGAGTGTTGGCTTTTCTTCAAACGGGCGTGGACCAGCGTTTGGCGTTGGCCACGATTAAGGGTCAGATTTCTGCGCTGGCCGTTCTTTTCCAACGCCCTGTGGCGTCTAATTCATTGGTTAGCTTTGTTCACCTTTGGGTGCGACATTTTGGCCCCTCCTAGGAGGGACCCTTTACCTCCATGGGACTTGAACTTGGTTCTGTCCGTGTTGCAACAGGCTCCCTTTGAAAAGATCATGGAGATCTCGTCTCTGTTGTCCAAGAAGGTTGCCTTTTTGGTGGCAATCACTTCGGCTCGCAGGGTGTTGGAGCTGGCAGCTTTGTCCTGCAATTCTCCCTACCTGGTGGTCCACAAGGATAAGGTGGTCCTGCGGCCTAACCCATCTTTTCTTCCGAAAAGGATATCGGAATTTCACCTGAATGAGGACATTGTCTTGCCTTCGCTCTGCGCGAAGCCTAAGCATCCAAAGGAGGTTGCCTTACATTCCTTGGATGTTGTCCGGGCGATCAGAGTTTATCTGTCGTCCACTAAATCTTTTCGCAAGTTGGATTCCCTCTTTGTCCTTCCTGAGGGACCTCGAAAGGGCATGGCGGCGTCGGCTGCGACCATCGCCAAATGGATCAGACAGATCATTGAACAAGCCTATGCCTTGAAGGGGAAGGTTACTCCCTTCCCTGTGAAAGCGCACTCTACCAGGTCTTTGAGTACGTCTTGGGCTTACCGTCATCAGGCTTCTGTGGCCCAGGTGTGTATGGCGGCGACTTGGTCATCCGTTCACACCTTCTCAAAGTTCTATAAGGTGGATGTTCAGGCATCGGCTGATGCCTCCTTTGGCCGTAAAGTTCTCAGTGCGGCAGTCTCCTCCTAGGGACCCTTGTTTTCATGGGCCCTTGGTTGTTGGGGTGTTTTTACCCCTGGGTTACTTGTTTTTCCTGGGTTGTTGCTCCTGTTGAGCACGTTTTTTCCTGTTGCCCAGTTGGTTCTCTTACTGTGGTAAGGTTCCTTTCTCTGATGTGGGTACTGCGTTGCCTTTCTACGGTTGCGTCTCCCACCCCTCATGTCTACACTGCTTTGGGACATCCCATTGGTGAAGACTTGTGAGTGGGCGGCGACTGTCGGAGGACGTAAGAGAAAACTGAATTTTTGTAAAATCTTACCGTAAAATTCCTTTCTCCGAGTCCTCCTACAGTCGCCGCCCCCTGCCCCTCTTTTGGGGTTTTTGTGTACTCTTACTGCTATGCTACCAAACTGAGTTGGGAATGCTGGTGCAGGGAGGTATTGACTGAGGGGACAGCCCCTAGGGGTGTGTCTATGTTAAAAGCTTTGTATTAACAATTCTTGTTGCCTAGCTACTCCTACGTAGCAAAGGTCAATACCCATTGGTGAAGACTTGTGAGTGGGCGGCGACTGTCGGAGGACTCAGAGAAAGAAATTTTACGGTAAGTTTTTACAAAAATTCCGTTATTCCTAGTGTGTTGACATGGACTTTATAGGAATGACTAAGTTATTTGCACAGAAGTGAATCTGCAGACATTGACCTATTCAAACTCAGGACTTTTAAGTAAGGAAGCTTTTAATGTTATGAAAGAATGTGACGAACACATTTGCAAATATAGACATTGACTACTCAAATGGTTATCTGTTTATAGACTTGTAGGTACATAAAAGCAATATTGCAAAATTAAGTTTCCCTGTGAAAGGACAATTACTATTTTAATGGGTAGGTGTATAGGTAGGTGACTGTTTAGTTGCCTTTTGCAGAGAGGTTTTTGGGAAATTTTACATTTCTGTTTTGTTCATTGACGGACACAGCTCCTTATCTTAACCATTGATAGAACACTAGGCAGATAAAAACTTAACTATATGGTGCGCTATAGGTAAATTATCATGGACAAATGAATGTGATGGAAAACACACCTATTTATAATACAATAATCTACATATTGACTAAAACAAAAGTGTATATCTTAGTGATATAAATTCCCAATTGGGAGTGGTACAAATGGTCTCAAAAATTCAACTCAAAGTCCAAATGTGCGAAGTGTGATAAACATGAAAAACGATGAAATAAACTGGTGCTGAAAAAAGGCAAAGAGTGATCCAACATAGGATGTGACAGTTTCCCACCACCTCACAGGTTTGCTTCTTACCAGCAAATGCAGTGTAAAGGGCATGTAGAAAGGCAGAAACTAATTCAGGGAGAACCTCTTGTGACAAGCCAGAATAGGAGTGATCAATTCCCACACCTTTATACAAAGGGGCTTGTTACCAGATCCCAAATTTCTAAGGCTATGAGGTATACTCCTTCCGTCTCACCTGAAAACTTTTGGTTGAATAGGATGAGTCTACTTGCTCACACGCTCAGTTCGATGTCCAAGTATTCACTTGGAAATATACTTGTCCTTCCCACATGGGACTAGTGATGTCTCTGGTGGCTGCTCCATGTGTTCATCCCTTGATCTATTAGGAAAGCCTTGTCCCTCTGGCAAAGCGTAACCTGTGTGTGTGTATGTCTATGTTCCTGGGGTCCCGGCTCTCCCTCTCCCCCATCAATAAATGGAAGTCTGTGTATGGTGGAGCAGTCTACATTTACACTGATAGAAGGCCTTCTATCACAGCAGTTACTTCAAGGGGTGATTGTTTTGGTTCCGACATTTTCAAGGTTTTTTACTCAAACCTGTTTACAGTTCCCAGAAAGGAAGGCAAGGTGCGTCCCATTCTGGACCTCAAGGCGCTAAACTGTTTTGTGTGGGTACAGAAGTTCCGAATGGATTTAGTGACGTCCTTACATTAGGGGGGCTTCCTTGCCTCCATCAACATCAAGGACCCCTACCTTCACATTCCAATTTTCCACGACCCACCAGCGCTTCCTCCACTTTGCCGTGGGCGAGGAGCATTATCAGTTTGTGGTGTTACTCTTTGGTTGCTCCTCGGGTATTCACAAAAGTATTGGCCCCTGGTGCTAGCATTGCTGCGTCAGCAGAAGATAGCGGTACTGGGGTATCTGGATGATCTGCTTTTGCGAGCAGAGTCTTCGACTGCTCTTGGAGATTACTCTGCGAACTCTGAAGGAGTTCGGTTGGATTCTGAATCTTCAGAAGTCTGTTCGGATTCCGTCCACAAGTCTGGACTATCTGGGTCTGACACTGGACATGGCCTCAGCCGGAGTGTTTCTTCCTCAGGAAAATTCAATTCAGGCAATTCAGCTTCTGCTATCCAGCAGACGGTCATCTCTTCAGACTTGCATGCAGGTGCTGGGCCTGATGGTGTCTACCACCTACGAGGCGGTTCCATTTGCACAGTTCCACGTGAGATCTCTGCAAAAGGAGATTCTGGTGAAATGGAACAAGGATCCTCCAGTCTCTAGACCAGTGTTTCTCAACTCCAGTCCCCAGGGCACACTTAACAGGCCAGGTTTACAAGAAAACTGAAATGCATCACAGCTGATATAATTTGCTGCTCAGTGATTGCAGTATTCTAGTCTGCATCTCTCCAAGGTAATACTTAAAATCTGGCCTGTTAGTGTGCCCTGAGGACCAGAGTTGAGAAACACTGCTCTAAACAATTTGATCGTGTTGAGCCGGAGTATGAGGAGGTCCATGGTTTGGTGGCTTCGTTCCCCTGCACTTCGTCAGGGAAAATAATAAATTTCTTACCCTGTACGGGACGGTTGTCACCACAGATGCCAGCCTGTCCAGGTGGGGAGGCGTCCTCGGCACAGAGTGTACTCGGGGGGGGGGGGGGGGGGGGTCTGGATTTTGGAGAGTCCAAGCCTACCGATCAATGTACTGGAGCTCCGAGCGATCAGTTTGTCTGGATCATTGAACAAGTCATCTCCATGGGTGTCTGCTACGGATTCAATCAGACAATGCTATGGCTGTGGTCTGTCAATCACCAAGGGGGCACAAGAAGTGTCCTGGCAGCTCAGAAAGTAGCCGGTATTCTAAAGTGGGCAGAACAAATTGTTCCAGCCCTCTCTGCTGTACACATTCCAGGGGTGGAAAATTGGCAGGCGGATTACCACAGTCGACAGGCGTTGGGCCACGGGGAATGGTCACTTCATCTTGAGGCGTTTTTATTGTTGGGTCTCTGGTGGGGTACTCCTGAGATGGATCTGTTGACCTCTCATCTCGGCAGGAAAGTGCAGAGGTTTGTGGCACGGTCTCGGGATCCTCTAACAGACGCATTGGTGGCTCCTTGGAGTCGGCACTGTCTGATTTATGCCTTTCCTCCTCTAAAGCTTCTACCGAGACTCCTGCACAGGATCGAGGCAGAAGGAATTCTGGTCATCCTAGTGGCTCCAGACTGGCCTTGCCGGTCTTTGTACGCTGATCTGGTAGGGCTGGTTGAAGATGCTCTTTGTAGAGATTTCCTCTCGGGGGAAGATCTGCTGTCCCAAGGGCCAATCTTCCATCCTGCTTTACAGTTGCTTGGTTTGGCTGTTGAAAGACAGGTGCTGAAGGATAGAGGGTTGTCTGAAAGAGTGATTCCTACGCTGTTAAAAGCTAGAAAATATACTTCTAGGCTAGATTTACCATCGCACTTGAAAGTTGTACATTGGTTGGTGTGAATTCCTCAGGGTTCACCCTCGCTCCCTTTTCGGTGACTTGAATCTTGGCATTCCTCCAAGGGGTTGAGCAGCGTCTGGCCTTTAGTACCATCAACAACAAGCCTTGGTGGTTTACTTTCAACGTCCGTTGGCCACACATTCCTTGGTGTGTACCTCTCTTATCCAAAGAGTGAGACACTTGGTTCCTCCAGTGCAGTCTCCGTTGCTGCTGTGGGACCTCAATTTAGTGTTGACTGTTCTCCAGAAGCCTCTCTTTGGAAATATTCAGGAGGTTCCCCTGCTTAACCACTTTACCACTAGAGCATTTTGCTGTCTTACGTCTGGGCCACTTTTTGCGATTCGGCGCTGTGCGACTTTAACTGACAATTGCGCGGTCGTGCGACGCCGTACCCAAACGAAATTGACATCCTTTTTTTTTTCCCACAAACAGAGCTTTCTTTTGGTGGTATTTGATCACCTGTGCGATTTTTACTTTTTGCGCTATAAACAAAAAAAGAGCGTTTATTTTGAGAAAATAACAATATTTTTCACTTTTTTTTTTTTTTTTTATATGAAATTCCCCCCAAAAAAGATGTAAACCATTTTTTTTTAAATTTTTGGGCAATTTGTTTTCTGCTACCTATGTTTGGTAAAAAAAATCACAATAAGCGTATTTTGATTGGTTTGCGCAAAAGTTATTGCGTTTACTAACAAAGGGAAAGATTTTTGTCATTTTTGGTGTTTTTTTTTTTTTTTTTTTTTTTTACGCGTAATGGCGGCGATCTGCGATTTTTTTTTTTTTTTTTTTTTTTTATGCTGAACAGTCCGATCTGTCACTCCCTGTCACTGAGGAGATCTGCCCGCTTGTGTTTACACAGGCGGGCGGATCTCCACACTAAATCCCCGACGATCGGGGCAGAGCAGCGGCGATCGCCGCTGCTCCTCCCCTGGCCCGACTCCCGCTGTGAATGAAAACAGCGGGAGCGCCGCCTACAGGGGAGGAGTCTGACGACGTAGGTCTACGTCGTCAGACGGGAACGAGCCACTTTGCCGCAGTACTATTACAGTACTTAGCGGTAAAGTGGTTAAGTTATCCCAGAATGTGGCCTTTATGGTGGCTATTGCTTCTGCGTGCAGGGTGTCAGGAGCTGGCGAAGCTGTCTTGTCCACTATACCTGGTGGTTCAAAAGGATAAGGTGGTTCTTTGTCCATGTCCGTTGTTCCTTCTAAAGGTTGTCTTTTCATTTGAATGAAGACAGTGTTTCCTTCCCTGTGTCCCAGGTCTAAACATCTCAAGGAAATTGATTTGCATTCCCTGGATATGGTTCGGGCAATAAGGGTGTACCTGGCAGCTATGGAGTCTTTTAGAAAGTCAGACTCGCTATTTTTCCTCACGGATGAACCCTCTGCTGTGACCATTTCCAGATGGCTCAGACAGACTGGTTCAGGCTTATTCCATTAAGGGTCAGGTTCCTCCTTTACCTGTTAAGGTGCACTGTACCCAGGCACTTAGTGCCTCCAGGGCCTTCTGTCATCAGGTGTCAGTGATGCAGGTTTTAAAGGAGGCCAACTTGTCGTTTTTATGCACATGTTCACAAAGTTTTATAAGGTGGTGGATGTGTTGGCATTTACAGATGCTTCCTTCAGCCGCAAGGTTTTGCAGGCTGCTGTTTAGGACCTGGTCCTCTTTGAGTGTGTATTTTTTTAGGTGGGCTCCAGTTGTTTATGGTTGAGCTCCATGTTACCTGGTTGGCTACGATTTAACATTGGGGAATTTTTTCTTGTTCCCACCCCTCACGTTTGACACTGCTTTCGGACATCCCAATGGTCAAGATAAGGAGCTGTGTCCGTCATTGAACGAAAGAGAAAATGGGATCTTTGACTTTCTCTAATATCCATTTCTCTGATCATTGACAGACTCAGCACCCGCCCCTCTATGGAGTTGGGTTTCTTTTCTTCTGACACTGCTTGTAACAAAACTGAATACCTATAGCAGAGAGTGGGAGTATACTCCCTGGGACTGCCCCATAGGTGTATTTTTTGTCTGCCTAGTGTCCTACTCCTGTAGGGGGCAGTATAACCCAATGGTCAAGAGCATAAGGAGCTGTGTCTGAAGCAAACCTACCACAGATAAATGGGGTCTTTGACTTACTGTAAAATCCATTTCTCTGATGTTCATTGACAAAGTGTAAGTTCACCTCTTGGTAACTTGTGTGTTAAAAAAAAAAAAGATTTTTCTTTTTGTAATCTATTTAGACTCTTAAGAGTCGGAGGCCTAATGGTGACACTAGATATTCCGAATACAATTGTTTTGTTCTTTCATGGAATTGACTGTCTCCATAAACCAGTGTAGTACACTTTTTTCCATGTGTTCCCTTACATTTAGTTTTATAGCGTAACCGGAAATAAGCTTAACAGTTAAAAACCATGGACACCTATGGAAACGCTACTGATATACCTTTGACCATGGTGTCTATCAAACCTGTGCCCAGATTTTGGACATTAACATATGTACATATTCTAAACAATCCTTCACTGATTTTGTAGCTGCTGACAATGTGGAACTTTTCATCCTCGATGTTCTCTCAAAGCAGTGAAATTTGTTAGTGTCCAATTTTCGGATTTGGCATTCTGTCGCTGATGTAAACACAGTTCAGGTTTACTGAGAGCAAAGGAATGGCAAAATGAGCTGACCTGCTGTATATGCAACTTTAAGGATGAGTTACTTCACAGTGCATGCTGCTCAGCTGCTACAGAGGTCAGTAAAGGATTGCTATGAAGGTCCTTTAGAAATGTGGACATTTGTTCTTTAAATAAAAATGCCTAACTAACTCCTGGATTTTAGATTTTGTCTGTCTCTATGTATGTGTATACCAAATGGATTTAAACCATTTCAAGTATAGTATTTAAATTCTAATCGCTTGTTTTTCCCCACAGGTGCCCGTGCAGCTCGGAAGCGAAAGACCTCTCCTGAGCCTGAAGAAGGAGGTTCTGTTAAAATGAATGGTGAAGGACAGTCCTGGTTACCAGCAGCAGATAGTCTTAAGATTACTACAATGACTGGTTCTTCATTCATATCCTCACCTGCAACAGTTTCTCCTCATTCCAACCGCACCACACCACCTGAAGCTGCACAAAATGGCCAGTCTCCAATGGCTGCCTTAATATTAGTGGCTGATAATGCTGGTGGCAGCCATGCCTCTAAAGATGCCAACCAGGTTCACTCTACAACTAGGAGAAACAGCACCAGTCCACCTTCACCTTCCTCTATGAACCAAAGAAGAATGGCTCCAAGGGAAGTTCCAAGCCAACTTCCTGGTGGTGGAACATCTTCCCATACAGGAATGGAACAAGTGCACCCCCAAAGCATTCCTGATTCTTCCATACCAAACAGTATACCACTGTGTTGCACTCTATGCCATGAGCGTCTTGAGGACACACATTTTGTGCAGTGCCCTTCAGTACCTTCTCACAAATTTTGCTTTCCATGTTCAAGGCAAAGTATTAAACAACAAGGTTCATCAGGTGAAGTGTATTGTCCAAGTGGGGAAAAATGTCCCCTGGTGGGATCAAATGTACCATGGGCATTCATGCAGGGAGAAATTGCAACAATTCTTGCTGGGGATGTCAAAGTGAAAAAGGAGAGGGACTCTTGACTGTACAATTTTTTTTTTATTTTTGCTTTATAGCCACCATAATCTTACTAAACCTCTTACAGTGTGTTTGTGTGTGTGATATGTAGAAAATATATATTTACACACACAACGTATAGACTGCTTAAACATCGCTGTATACTTCTTAATTTCTGAATACAATGTGTTTTTTTTTTTTTTTGGTTTTTTTTTTCTTTGTTGTTTTTTTTCTTTGTTTTTTTTTTTTTTTGATTTTTTTTTTTTTTTTTTTGTTCCTTTCCTGAAAACAAAAGGTATGTACTGATCAGAAAGGTATTCTTAATGTTATATTGCAAGTGTTTGTTCTTATACAGTGACAGTGACTGTTCAGTGTAGGCTGTGACTTGAGATGCTTTTTAGAGCACTTGGAAAAACAGATATGCTTTTAGCTGTATTTGTATGCACTTGTTAAAAAAAAACGCCAAATACATTTTATGACATTGTAAATTGTCTCTGGTTACTCATTTTCTTTGAGATTATTCTTCTTTTTTTTTTTTAATTGTAAAATTTATTGATGTAATTTGAACCACTGGGTGATGTTTATTAAAAAAAAATCTTGTTCACCAAAGCACTGTTCAGAGTATACTAGTTATTTGTTATGAGCCATGTGATAGTATAGAAATGAAGTTAAACTGCTTTTGATAACAGATGTGTACATTTATTTTTTCACTGTATACTGGTGTTCTGAAATTTTAGAATCCCAAACCTTTTTTTTTTTTATTTATTTATTTATTTTTTTAATACAAGTGCTTAACTTTTTTAAAACTCAAGATTCCATCAAATGGATTAAAAAAAATAGTCAATACCTAAATGCTGTAGATGGCTATCATATCTTGAAATAAACCTAATTTGTATTGCCACTTTTCTCTATCATCCGTCGACAGACGCAGCCTCATTTCCATGAACTGAGTGGGTTTATGCTCCTCCCATCAGGAGTAGTCTAGGCATTAATAAAATTAAATATACACGCCCCGGGAGGCTGTCCCTCTCTGCATAAACCCCCCACTGCATGACTCAGCACATCAGTTTGTTTCTGCCTAGAGGAGCAGGACCTAGGTTTCTTGCTGGGACCCTGGTCTCAGGTTATTCTTTTCAGAATATTTTCTTTTATTTCTCTTTACTCACTTTCTAGCTAGTGTTCAGGGAAGAAATTTCCTGGTAATGTACAAGCAACGATGCCGGCTGGGGCTTCGTACTGGATACTCTAGATCCTTATGGTCCCCCCCAGTCTGGCCTACGAGCGTGAGCCGGTTATAGTTCCCGGCCTAGGCCTAGCCACGACTGAGCCCCCTGGTCCGGAGGGGGACGAGCCAGTGAGCGTATGCCTCGCTGGGATGCATCAACCTGGAACGCCCTGAGTCGCAGCATACCCATCGGCTGGCAGCACCCCCACTTCGGGTGGGAGGCAGTCTGCCCAGAGTGGAGCCCACCCACCCGGTCCATGGTATGGTGAGTAAATGTACCCCCCTTTGCCCCTGCTGGCCTTGGGGGGGATGTGGGCCCTCCCCTGGGGATAATGGGATTTGTTCCTCCCAAGAGATCCCTCTGGTCTGTCCGATGTCCTTCCCTGTTGCTCTGGCACTCTTTCGGGGGGGGATGGTACCTTGGGCTTGCTGGTCCCTGTTGTTCCTGAGGCCTGCATGTGTCGGTCCCTAGCCGCATGGTAAGCCATGGGCGCCGCCATCTTAAGTGTGGGCAAAGCATTTTTCCCCCATAGACTTGTATGGGGCAGCCAGTTTCCCTGCAGCTTCCTATTACTTTGTATGGGCGTCCAGCTTTGTGTAGCCCTGGTGCTATACTCGGCAGTACTTCCCTATCAGGCAACATCACTTCCTGTGTGGTAATTTCCTGCTGCAGTGCAGAGGTCACTTCCTGCTTTTCTCTCATGCTGGGATGAATTCAGGAGGAAGAGTGTCTGAGGTGGTAACGTAATTGGGGGTCCCTGCGGGCGTATACCTATACTTTTGATATCAGTTTGGGTTAAAGGGGTCCCCTGCAGAACGCTGCGCTTGGCTCTTAAAGCGATAGTACTCCATTTTTTTACAATTTGCATAATGGAGTCCCTAGCTGGAAAATCACCCTCAGAGCCACTTTGTGCGACTCCCGGACAGTCCGGATCGCAGTCGCTGGCCTCATTTTCAGCTGCACTGGAAAGCCTGGTGACTAAAGTTGATTTAGTCATGAAAAAGGTTGATAGCCGATTACGCTGCCTTCTCCTATAGAGGTGTCCTTTGATTCAGAGGCTGATGGGGTCTCCCCGGACGCACCACCTGAGGGGTCGCTGTCCTCGTAGTCAGATGGTGAAGAGGACCTGTTTTCTTCAGCTGCGGCGCAGAAACACGCTTTAGTGGAATCCCTGATTATTTCAGTGTGGGATACTTTAAAATTGGCTGATGAGCCAACGTTGGCTGGGAGCCAAAAGCCAACCGCATCCCTAATGCCCCATACACACGTGCAGATTATCTGCAGACTTTTGTCTGCAGACTTACCAAAACCATATAATATGAGGTCAAACCTAAACATTTTCAATTTGTATGCAATCCGGCAGGCCCTTGCACTACATAGAAAAGGTAAGTCTGCAGACAAAAGTCTGCAGATAATCTGCACGTGTGTATGGGGCATAAGTCACAGAAATCTGGCAAGGTTTTCCCTTGTCCTGACACCTTTCACGATTATCGTGAATGACTAATGACAGCGCATGTTAGTGGTGCTAAAACGCTTTAAACGCCGATTATCCTTTTGGACGGTGCCACCTAGAGTGGACCATACTTTTTTCAGATTGAACAAATCTACCCTTGTGCCTGTGGAGGATTCCCCAGTTTTGATGGATCATGTGCTGGCGGGTTCCATTTTGAGACCTGTTTCACAGACAGTGACAGAATGGATTAGGGGGTTGCGGGAGTCTTTGGAACCCGAGACTGTTCCTCTGGAACTGTTGGACCAGGTGATCCAGGCTCTGGTGTTCCTGTGTGATGCGTCTATGGATGCGGCTTCCCTGGTTGCCAGGGTTTTTGGCCGTGGGTATTGTTTTAAGGCGCATGGTTTGGTTGAAGAACTGGTCGGCTGACCAAGCTTCTAAAAAGGCCTTAGCTGATCTCCCCTTTTTGGGAGACAGGTTGTTTGCTGACTCATTGGATGAGGTCATCAAAGGACTGACTGGTGGGAAGAGTACTCTTCCTCAATCCTCCAAGGGTAAGACGCCCCGTGCTAAGCAGGGTCCCTCCTTTTTCTGCTCCCAAACATTTTTTCTCTTGCGTCCCCTGACAAGACGCAACCCTTCCAAGTGTTCTTCACTATTGCGTAATGGCCCCATCTGCAGGAGCAGGCTAGGTAGTGAAAACTTCATTAAAAGCTTTTACTTGGACACACCTTAGGGCTGTCCCTCGAGACATTACCCTCAGACCTCGGATCTACTATAAAGTTTCTTGCTACCTAGCTCAGGAGTAGGACCTAGGATACCCTGCTGGGACTCCGGTCTCAGTTTTATTTTTTCTTTGAAAAATGTTTTTTTTTTCTTACTAACGCTAACTAGTCAGGGGGATCTTCTGGAGGGATGCATCAACCCTGGAACGCCCTGTGTTGCAGCGTCCCCTCTTGGCTGACTTCTCCCCCACTCGGGGTGGGAGGTGACCTGTATCGGAGCGGAGTCCGTGGTATGGTGAGTGATGCCACCCCCCGTGTCCCTGGGACAGTCATCTGGGGGGGGGGGGGGGGGGGGTGATGTGGGCCCACTCCATGGGGATGTCAGAGCTGTGTCTCTGGTGTCTGGTCTGGACGGTCTCTGCCTCCCTGCTCCTTCTGGGGCACTCTGGTGGCGCCCGCTGCGTGGGGGTGGGGATATTACCTTGTCCTGGGGGGCGTCCTAGCGGTGGCCAGCGCGTTCCTGGGCTCCTGACTGTCGGCCGCCATTTTGGGTGAGGGCAAGCCTGGCTGCATCACAGTATGGGCAGCAGCCATTTTTTGTCCAACATGCTTTTGGTGCCATCTTGGATGTGGGCAGCCGCATTGGAAGGGCGGTGGCAATTTTCCCTGTGCTTTTCTCCATATACTTCTATTGGCATCCATGTTTTGTGTGGCTCAGGGCACTGTTCGGCCTCTAGTGGATTAAGTAACTTCATCCATCTTTTAGTTGCTGCAGAGGAATCGTGGAGAGTGGTCTGTTTTTCTATCTCTTTAGCACTATAAGGTTTTTTTATTGCTTTAGGCATTATTCCTTAAGGCACTTGCTTGCACAGTTGTTCTCATGTTATAAAGGGGGTCTCCGACGGCAGTGCGGGATCTCAGTGTGGACTGCAATCGCTGATTTAAAGGGCCAGTGTTCCTTTTTTGTAAATTTGCCAAATGGAGTCCCAGGGTGACAATTTCCCCAGAGATATTTTTTGTGCATCCGGGACATCCAGATCACCTTCCCTAGCTTCCTTATCTGCAGCCATTGAAACTTTGGCGTCCAAAAGTGGATCTTATGATGTCACTAGATAATCAAAAAGGGCCGATGCCCTCTGTCTTCTGATTCAGAGCCTGATTTGGTTGCCACGGACACTGCGCTTCCCTGAGGGTTCCCTGTCCGCACACTGAAGATGGGGAGGAGGAGGAGTCATCCTCCGCTGTAGAGAGGGAACGCGCTTTAGTTGAAACACTTGTTCGAACCATTAGGGAGACTTTGAACATTGATGATGAGCCCACCCAGTCAGGTAAGCGGGTTTCCTTCAGATCCTGCAAAGCCCAGAAGTCAGGTCAGGTTTCCCCTGCCCGGAGGAGTTTCACGATATCGTGAATGAACAGTGGCGTCGCGTGAAGCACGTGCTGGCGGTGCCTAGGCGTTTTCAACGCCGTTACCCCTTTGCGGATCCGGTTTCCAATCACTGGATGGTGTCACCTAGAGTGGACCACACTGTCTCCAGGTTAAATAAATCCACGGTGGTGCCTGTGGAAGACTCCCTGGTGTTTAAGGACCCCATGGATAGGCGCATGGAGTCACTTTCCCGCCACATTTACTTGGTGGCGGGCTCACTCCTCAAGCCTGTGTTCGCTTCCGTGCTGGTTTCTCAGACGGTTACAGAGTGGATTAAGGTGCTTATGCGCAATTTGGTGTCAGTTCCTCCAACTTTCTTTGAGCTCATGGACTAAATGGCTCAGGCCATGGTGTACCTGTGTGACGCGGCCCTGGATGAGCCTCCCCTGGTCGCAAGATTGTCTGCGGTGGGAGTTGCACTCCGCCGCATGGTGTGGCTAAAGAGCTGGTTGGCAGACAATGCCTCAAAAAAGACCGTGTCTGATACCCTCTATTTGGGGGAATGCCTTTTTGGGGAATCCTTGGATGAGATTGTCAAGGATATCACAGGGGGAAAAGTACTCCTACCCCAAACCGCTAAGGGTAGAACACCCCACGCACGGCGGGGTCCTTCCTTCAAGGATTATCAGGGGCCCTTTTTGCCTCAGGGACGCAGGAAAAAGGGAAGTCCTTCAAAGCCCTCGGCGGTAACAAGAAGTCCTGGTCTGGTAAGCCCAAGGCCGGTCAGTCCGGTGCTACGGCCCAGTCTTCTTCCGCATGAAGGGACGTTCTCACCCGTTTCAGGTCTCGCCCCGCAGACAGGTTCTTTCTATCATATCTCCGTCTGTCTCCTGATTACTTAACAGATCTCAGGGGAGCTGTGCAAGACCTTCTTGCCCACGGCATTATTATCCCGGTTCCGCAGCGGGTGAGATTTTGCGGGTTTTATTCAAACCTGTTCACAGTGCCCAGGAAGGAGGGCAAGGTTTGTCTGATCCTGGACCTCAAGTCCCTGAACTGCTTTGTGTGGGTGCAGAAGTTCCGGATGGAATCCATCCGGTCGGTGGTGACGCCTTTAAAGCGCAGTTCCACCCAAAAGTGGAACTTCGCTTTAGGTAGTTCTAACCCCCTGACATGCCACATTTGGCTTGTCATTTTTTGTGGGGGGGGGGCAGGTACCTAGTTTTGACAGGTACCCGCTCCCACTTCTGCTCGGGGCGCCCTGAGCGGAAGTTCTCCTCTCCCCCTCCCTCCCTCCCTGCAATCTTCTGGGACATGTCAGAGATCCCAGAAAGTTGCCGGCCAATCGCGACGCGTAGCGCAACTCGCACCTGGCTGTGAAGCCGCAAATTGTCACAGCCGGGTGCCCACATTAGTGATGCCAGCGCCGCAGAGCAGAGAGGGAGAAGACGGTGCATCGCTGGACCGTGGGACAGGTGAGTGCGTGTTTAGGCTGGAACTCCGCTTTAAGTCAAGGGGATTTTCTGGCCTCCATCGATTTTGAAGGATGCGTATCTGCACATCCCTATCTACAAAGGTCAACAGCGGTATCTCCGTTTTCCAGTGGCGGAGGAGCACTTTCGATTTGTGGCATTACCCTTTGGTCTAGCTTTGGCTCCCAGGGTCTTCACCAAGGTTTTGGCCCCCAGTGCTGGTTCTGCTGCGCAAGAAGGGGATTGCAGTCCTCAGTTATCTGGACGATTTCTTGTTGATGGCGCGCTCGTGTGCCACTCTGTCGGGCGATCTGACAATCACGGGTCAGGCGCTCCACGAGTTCGGGTAGACCATCAACTTCCAAAAGTCGGCACTGCAGTATCGGAGAATGTCCTCCGGGAGAAAAACCAGGACCAAACTCCAGACCTTGCAGGGCGAGATCAGGTCCCTCGGGTACATCGATCTCTCCTCCCTGCGGAACTGCATGAGGTCCCTGGGGCTGATGGTTTCGGCTTTCGAGGCAATACCATTAGCCCAGTTTCACACAAGGACTGTGCAAGCAAATTGTTGCCAAATGGGACAAGAATCCCCTATCCTTGGACAGGATGGTGTGTTTGAGCCGTCTCGCGAGGACGGAGATTTCTTGGTGGCTTCTGTCACCCACTCTGAACCAGGGCAGGTCTTTTCTGCCCCTGTTGTGGACGGTCTTCACCGCAGATGCCAGCCTGACGGGCTGGGGTGGAGTACTGGACACTCTTTGTGCCCAGGGGACGTGGTCATTGGAGGAATTCTCCCTGCCGATAAATGTTCTGGAGCTCAGGGCGATAAAACTGTGCCTGCTTCATTGGGCGACTCAGTTGCGCGGTCGCCCAGTTTGGTTTCAAACCGCCAATGCTGCTGCAGTGGCTTACATCAATCACCAAGGGGGCACCAGGGCGGCCAAGATTCTGTCTTGGGCCGAGCCACACGTTCCAGCTATCTCTGCTGTTCACATTCCCGGAGTGGAGAACTGGCAGGCGGACTATCTAAGTCGTCAGTCCTTGGATCAGGGGGAATGGTCCCTGCATCCCGAGGCGTTTTGGCTCCTGTGTGCCCGGTGGGGGACTCCGGACGTGGATCTGTTTGCGTCTCGTCTCAACAAGAAGGTAGTCTGGTTCATGGCCAGAGCTCGAGATCCTCTGGCAGATGCCACGGATGCGTTGGTTGTGCCTTGGCACCGGTATCAGCTGATTTATGCCTTTCCCCTGATTCAACTGTTGTCCAGGTTCCTCCGCAGGTTAGTGTTGGAACAGGTGCAAGTGATTCTGGTGGCCCCAGACTGGCCTCTTCGGTCTTGGTACGCAGACATCGTCAAGCCTCCCTGGCGGCTACCTCTGAGAGATCTGCTGTCTCGGGCCGATCTTCCATCCTGCTTTACGGCCTCTGGCTTTAACTGCATGGCGGTTGAAGGCCAGGTGTTGAGAGACAGAGGTCTCTGATGCTGCTGTTCCTACCTTGCAGAGAGCTTGGAAGGCTACCTCCCAGAAAGATTTATCATTGTATCTGGAAGGCCTACATTGCCTGGTGTGAGTCACAGGGGTTGCATCCTTGCTCCTTTTCGGTGGCAAGGGTGTTTGGCTTTTTTGCAGCAAGGTGTGGAACAACGTTTGGCACGATTAAAGGTCAGGTGTAGGCCTTGGCCATTTTCTTCCAGTGTCCCTTGGCGACTAATTCCTTGATTCACACCTTTAATTCAAGGAGTGCGTCATCTGGCTCCCCCATGGAAGGCCCATTTGCCTCCGTGGAATTTGAATTTGGTTTTTGTCCGTTTTGCAACGACCTCCCTTTGAAAATATCAGAGAAATTCCTCTGCCTGTGTTGTCCCAGAAAGTTGCCTTTCTGGTGGCTATCACCTCTGCCCACACAGGGTCTGAATTGGCGGCTCTGTCCTGCCGTTAGCCTTACCTGGTCGTTCATGGGGATAAGGTTGTTCTGCAACCCAACCAGTCTTTTCTCCCTAAGGTGGTGTCTGCCTTTGACCTCAATGAAGATATTGTTTTGCCTTCACTTTGTGCGAAGCCTAGGCATCCCAAGGAATTTGCCTTGCATTCTTTGGATGCCCTGTTTGTCCTTCCTGAGGGACCTCGGAAGGGTTCTGCTGCGTCCGCTGCAACCATTGCAATATGACTCAGACAGACTATTGTTCAGGCCTATTCACTTAAGGGTCAGGTGCCTCCTTTCCCTGTGAGGGCACATTCTACTAGAGCTGTGAGTGCCTCTTGGGCTTTTCGCCATCAGGCTTCATTGGCTCAGGTGTGCAAAGCGGCGACCTGGTCGTCTTGTGCATACTTTTTTACAAAATTCTACAAGATTGACATGATGGCATCCTCCGATGCTTCCTTTTGGCCGCAGAGTTTTGAGCGCTGCCGTTTGTTGAAGAGACATGTTTTCCCGGGGTGAATTTGTTGTTTTGGGGTTAGCTCCTGTTGGTTGAGCTTTTGTTGCCCTGTTGGCCACGTTTTTGTTCTGGCCTTGTTGGCACGTTACCGTTCTGTTGATTACATCTTGTCCCACCCCTCACACCTGCCCTGCTTTTGGGACATCCCAATAGTGAAGAACACTTGGAAGGGCAGCGTCTGTCAGAGGACGTAAGAGAAAAAATAAGCTTTCTATTTGAACCTGTTCACTGTGCCCAGAAAAGGGAAAAATAAAAAACTTAAACAGCTTTTTAAAGCCTTTGTGTCCAGGAAAGGGGGAAATATTCCTCCTGTATTGTAAATGAGAGGGGGAAAAAAATGCTTTTCGGCCCCTGTATTTTCTGGGCAGTCAGACTATTTATTGTCCCTGGAAGGCTGCATTATTCATTTGAGCAGGGTTAGCAATGTGCTTGGCAGTCTGGAAAGAGAGTCCCAGAAGATGATCCCTTGTCCTCCTGGTCTTAAGAAAATGCTTAGATGAAAGTCCACTCCAATTCAGCCACCATCAGCAAATCATCCGCGTTGTCCTGATTGTGGATGTAGAAATACGGGGCAGCTTAGGAAACAGTGACCATAGGTCAATTAGTTTCAGTATAAATCATGGAAATAGGAAACTCAAGGGTATTACAAGGACACTGAACTGTGCTCTATGCTAAACGATATTAAATGTGAAAAATAAAGTGCTTTAAGAACATACTGAATAAAGGTATTGGCCAGTGTATTCCAACAGGGTAAAAGTTTTTAAAAGAGCTAAAAATAAACCCTGGGTGGCTAAACTCCAACGTAAAAATGCATATAAAAACTAAAGAAAGGCTTTCCAAAAATACAAGGCTGAGGGCGTCAGTGGCAGAATTCCAAAATTACAAAGAATGCAATAAGAAATGTAAGCATGAAATCAGGGCAGCTAAAATAGAACAGGAAAGGCACATAGCGAATGAGAGTAAAAAAGAACCCCCCCCAGAAATTCTTTAACCACTTCACAACCGCCGCACGACGATCTACGTCGGCAGTCAGCCCCGGCCAGGCAAAGTGATGTAGGTCTACGTCGCTACTTCCCGCCCGGTCTGGTGCGCGCGCCCCCACCGCCGATGGCTTGATTGGTTCTGAACCCAATCAGTCATCAGGTCCAGGCCAATGATTTTTGGCCTGGACCTGTTGATCGGTCCTGCCCTTTCAGATTCCATGCTGAGCCTGTGTAATGTAAACGCAGGCTCAGAAAAGATGTGCCCTCCCCTCCCATGATCCTTTGGATTCATCTCGAGAGGAGAGCACATCTAACTGTAAGTACTGCACCAAGCACACTCGTACACTTAGATAGGCACATTTAACCCCCGATCGTGCCCCCCCCCCAGTTAACCCCTACACCCCCTGTCACAACACACACACTGTATACAGCATATAGCATTTTCTTATATGCCTGTATAAGTGTGATTTGTGACCAGGTGTAGCGCTTTTTTTCTGTATTTTGTATTAGTGCGATTGTGACTTGACTTGGCGCTAGCGACTTAGTTTCTATCCCAAGTAGGTTTTAGGTCCCTGCCACCCCCCCCCCCAATAAATATTTACCCCCCTGATCACCCCTACACCCCCTGTCACCACACACACTGTAAAGATTTAACCCCCTGATCACATCCAGTTATCCCCTTCCCCCCTGTCACATTGCACACAAATACACACTTAATATAGTGTTTTACTGTATTTTGTATTAGTGTGATTGTGACTTGAGTTTGCGCTACCGAGTTAGTTTCTAACCCAAAGGTTTAGGGTCCCCGCCACCCCCCCAATAAAGATTTAACCCCCTGACCCCCCCCCCCCATCACCCCCAGTTAACACTTTCATTGCCCTGTCAGTGTCACTTTTATAGTGTACAGTTTTTTTTCTGATCACTATTATTAGTGACACAAGTGACATTAGCTAGTGTTAGTGTCAGTCTAAAATAGCGCAGATCCCTGGCACATAGTTAGAAATAACCCCTTGATTACCACACACGCACGCATATACACTTCCATTACTAGTATAGTGTTTGAACAGATCAATATCTGATTTGATCAGAACTATACTAGCGTCCCCATAGTTTAGGGTTCCCAAAACGCAGTTTTTGCACGATCAGCACTGATTCCTGCCAGCACCTGCGTTTAACCCCTCTGCTCAGCCCACCCCACCCAGGCAAGTGTAGTAATCAATAGATTACTGTCACTTACAAAAAAAACACAACACACAAAACCGCTGTGTTAGCAGAGTCAGGCCTGATAAAACTGCATTAGCAGTTTTTTTTGGTAGCGCTTGAAATAGTCCTCGACAACCAGGTTCTTTTATTACCTAGTAGTCACACTACTGTGCCGGTAAATTTAGTTACCAAAATGTCTAAACGTTTGTACAGTAGTGCAGAGGCTTTTAGTATACTGGCCATGTCAGATGAGAGCGATTGGGAAGCCTCATTGGCAGAATCGGGGTCAGTATACGAACCTGATGACGGCAGCGGCTCCCTGACAGATAGCTCCGACGACTGATGGGTCCCTGTTAGACCCAGGCGTACCCGACCCCATTCTGGAGTTGTTGAGATGCAGGAATCGCAGGGTGCTCGTATGGAGCAGAGTGTTGGTACTATGGCAGCTCATCCTTCTGGTGACCTGGCAAGCACCAGCGGCCTAGTACACCATGGACCTAGTACAACCAGCACTGCAGTAACACTTGGTGACGTGGCGAGTCCCATAAGTGCAGTTGAAGCTGGTGCGGTGGCTAGCACGAGTAGTGGCCCGCAGCCACTGATTCTACAGCGCCAGTACTTCCCCCATTCACTGCCCAACTTGGAATCCACGTGGAGATAGCTGGTTTTATGCCCCTGAACTTTTTTGAGCTGTTATTCACGGAAGATTTTTTCAGATCTATTGTGGATCAATCAAATTTATACGCACAACAATTCATCTCCGCCAACCCAAATTCGCCCTTTGCAGCTGGAAATCAATAACTGTTTCCGATTTTAAAATCTTTCTGGGCCTTTCCCTCAACATGGGCATAAGCAAACAGAGTGAATTGCGGCTATTTTGGTCCACTAGCCCACTTCACTATATGCGCATGTACTCTGCCTCATGTCCAGGGCGAGATACGAGCAAATTCTGGGATTTATGCATTTCAACGACAATGAAATCTGTCGTTCTCGGGGAGACCCTGCATATGATCGGCTCCACAAAATTCGGCCCCTCATAGACCACTTCAATCAGCGGTTTGCAGCCTTGTTCACCCCCGAACAAGTTGTCTGCGTTGACTAGTCCCTGATTAAATTTACTGGCCGCCTTGCTATGAAACAGTACCTCCCCAGCATGTGTGCCAAGTACGGGGTCAAGCTGTATAAACTGTGTGACAGGGCCACAGGTTATACAGTTAGTTTCCGGGTCTATGAGGGAGCCCCCCAACTGCCCAGACTACATAGGGAGCAGCGGCAAGATAGTTTGGGACTTGGGTGTCACCCTTATCCGGAAAGGGGTACCATTTGTACGTGGACAACTTTTACAATAGCGTGCCACTATTTAGTCATCTCCTCTGATTACAAATTGGCGCATGTGGCACTGTGCAACCTAATCGCCGGGGCTTCCCCCAACAGCTTGTAGATTCCCGTCTTAGTCAAGGGGGAGAGAGCCTGCTTGAAAACGGACAAATTGCTTGCAGTGAAGTGGAGGGATACACAGGATGTTTTCGTTCTGTCCTCCCTTCATGCAGACACGACGATCCAAATTCCTACGGCAACTGGCGTTATGGAGAAACCTCTGTGTCCACGACTACAACCTTAAAGAGGTTGTAAACTGTTAAATTTTTTTTTTTTTTTTTACAAGCTGAAAGAGAAACACATAATGAGCTAGTATGCTTACCTTAGAACGAGCCCCCGCCGTGCCGTCCGCTCACCTCTGACGGGCGACATGTACAGTTGCCCGTCTTCTGGGATCGCGGCATCCAGCCATCTGATTGGCCGGAGCCGCGGTGACGTTCTTCAGAGGCCGTTCTTCAGAGCGCATGCGCCAGTGACGTCACTGGCTGCATGTAAGGTAAATATCTCCTAAACGCTACATGTTTAGGAGATATTTACAGTACCTATAGGTAAGCTTTATCATAGGCTTACCTATAGGTAAAAGTGTCAGATGAGGGTTTACTTCCTCTTTAATATGGGAGGGGTGGACCTTAACTACCAGCTTTTGGCGCCGTATTTAGTTGCCCGTAAAGCCAGACTCTGGTCCAAAAAAGTGTCTGTTTATTTATTCCAATTGGCTATGCTGAACACCTTTGTCCTATACAGGACGTCAGGACGAACTGGATCCTTCCAGGAATTCCTGTACATGGAAAGGATCCCCCTAATTGGGACTATAGCGGGTAACGACACAGGTAAATATCAAAAAAGAATATTTATTTTGTATAAACAGTGTGTACAGAAATTGGCAAGAGAGCAAAATTATACACAATTGCACAATTGAAAAATGTTAAAAAACATAAACGACTCTTTTGCAATATCAGATTAAAAGTGACTATTCCAACATGGAGGAACCTGAGGTATGGTGCTGGAGACCCTACGCGTTTCAATATCAATCTTCCTCAGGGGTCTTTTTGACCGTGGTCCCAATTTTTTATACACAATTGTTTTAACAATATTCTATGAAGGGATGAGAACAAAAGATTAGTTTTGCATTATAGTACACATTATATTCATTATCTAATATCCTTTAGATATCATTTATTATATATCACCATCCACATACCATGTATTTTTTGTCACTGAATCTGAAAGAGTCGTCTTGATTAAAAAATCGATCGTTTAGGCACCACCAGGGAGAGCATACCAGGAGATGTCAAGGACAGTCACACTGAACGTCCTGATCCCTCCCACTCAGTCCGAGGAGGAGAGTGTGGGCCGATCAGTGCTGGGTGTGAAGCTGAAAAGGAGACGGACGGAAGGGACAGACCGTCATAGCATCACACGGGGTCCATACCCAAGATGCACCAAATCCTCCAATTTGCGATTCTGAAAAAATTAGATCAAAATATGTGTAATGTTATATCTGTACTATTGAGAGTTTGAGTCAGCAATATGTGACAGCAAAAATAGCTGTTTATTAGATTTTTTTGAAAGGATTTAAATTTTATACCTTCACATCTATTCACATTATTCCACAGCATGCATCTCATGCATAGGTATATATGTCTAGTATTAGATATGATCTATATCAGAAAATGTTTCTAATATTGTTTCTAAAAGCACATATGCATTGAAATATATACCCACCTTTAATTGCTATATTTGAGGGAAAAGGTGGAGGGGAGGAGGCAAAATGGAAATGATCACACTTGCAATCTGATTTTCCAATAGGTGTGGTGTTTCCAAGGAGGAAGAAAAACCATCTGTTTTAAATACAAAAAATATATATATGTCTAATGAGGGAAAGTATTAACCAGTATCCCAATATGTCATAAACAGCAGGACAGACCTACATGTAGTATTGTTGGTAATTTATCAATATATTATTTACCTCCTTTGGATCGTCAAGCAAGTCGCAAGTGTGTGTCCCTCTCCTCCCAGGTGGAGAGCCTTAATGCTACTGGGGAAACTAACCTTGTTTTTATGTGCCAGATAGTAATTGCAGAGTTGGAGCAGGTGTCTGTTGGAGGGTCCCCTGAGTGGGCTGTGCGGAGGGCGGCCCCACGGAGCGCAAACCAATCGGGGCCGAGTGCCATGACAAGTCTGTACAGCGTCCAGACTGTTGCCATGGCAACCCCGTTGTATACACTCCCGGGGTCTCGATCCGCATCACCCGCTCACCGACGCACAGAGAAGGGAGGAGGCGTTCGATTCGACCATCCCAACCCGCATTGCCATCCATCTCCAAAGGCAATGGGTTGCCAGAGAATGGATGGCCTACGTGCGCCGGGCGATGCCAATGAGGAACGCCCACCCCGAAATCGCTCTGCCCCAGCTCCTCCCAGCGGACGTGATGTAAAGAAACAGTGCGGCGCCCCGAGGCATCCCCCCGCATACAAGTCCCAGAATGCATCTTACTTGCCAAACGATCTTCCAATCTATCTTTAAAAGAACACTAAAGGAGAGAGAAAAAGTACACAGAGTGGATATGGGGCATAAACACATTCGAGAACAGATCTCATAACATAGTTGTGACCTTGTATTAACTGTTATTTTACACATGTCCTTATTTGATTGTTTTATCATTATCTTATTGCTTACAAATCAAATCTCTCCCCTCCTCACCTCCACCTCCCCCCCAGGCCTAAATGAGAAGATCTCATATAAACCCTTCTTAGAAGGCTTTGTGTCGAGAAAATCAGAATGGAAAATGACATAAAAATCCCTTCATATAATCTTCCGTTTCTCCCCTTCCCCTTTTCCCCTTACTGAAAACCCATGGGTGAATAGGTCAAACTATGTAATACCCAGAAGCTCAAGCTGTGATGTCATGGTCGATATATGCAATCTAGCTCATATCACTTCAAATGTTCCGAATGACAACTCTGTTTAAATTTAGATAAAGCTATTAAAATAACCTCCCAAATGATTTAGAAAAAAGCCATTTGGGACATGAAGTTGGCATAGTACTAATATATGTCTTATATATACAACAACATATAAAAGAATTTTGTGCTGACTGTTTGATATTAAAAAATCAACAGAGCGGCACAAATATTATTTGAAGGGCTAGTGACATTTGTGCTTGAGCTTGTTTGGTAAAGCTGAAAATATGTAGAAAGCCTGTGTAATCTATCACATGTATACATAATCATTGTTAACATGTTTTAGTATAAAATTATACGTCTGTCAATAGATGCTTTTGTGATACTACAGCTAATATGATTTAAATGTTATATCCTTATGTATACCAACTATTCTATGTTTGATTTGTAAGCAATAAGATAATGATAAAACAATCAAATAAGGACATGTGTGAAATAACAGTTAATACAAGGTCACAACTATGTTATGAGATCTGTTCTCGAATGTGTTTATGCCCCATATCCACTCTGTGTACTTTTTCTCTCTCCTTTAGTGTTCTTTTAAAGATAGATTGGAAGATCGTTTGGCAAGTAAGATGCATTCTGGGACTTGTATGCAGGGGAATGCCTCGGGGCGCCGCACTGTTTCTTTACATCACGTCCGCTGGGAGGAGCTGGGGCGGAGCGATTTCGGGGTGGGCGTTCCTCATTGGCATCGCCCGGCGCACGTAGGCCATCCATTCTCTGGCAATCCATTGCCTTTGGAGATGGATGGCAATGCGGGTTGGGATGGTCGAATCGACCGCCTCCTCCCTCCTCTGTGCGTTGGTGAGCGGGTGATGCGGATCGAGACCCCGGGAGTGTATACAACGGGGTTGCCATGGCAACAGTCTGGACGCTGTACAGACTTGTCATGGCACTCGGCCCCGATTGGTTTGCGCTCCGTGGGGCCGCCCTCCGCACCGCCCACTCAGGGGACCCTCCAACAGACACCTGCTCCAACTCTGCAATTACTATCTGGCACATACAAACAAGGTTAGTTTCCCCAGTAGCATTAAGGCTCTCCACCTGGGAGGAGAGGGACACACACTTGTGACTTGCTTGACGATCTAAAGGAGATAAATAATATATTGATTACCAGCAATACTACATGTAGCTCTGTCCTGCTGTTTATGACATATTGGGATACTGGTTAATACCTTCCCTCATTAGACATATATATATTTTTTGTATTTAAAACAGATGGTTTTTCTTCCTCCTTGGAAACACCACACCTATTGGAAAATCAGATTGCAAGTGTGATCATTTCCATTTTGCCTCCTCCCCTCCACCTTTTCCCTCAAATATAGCAATTAAAGGTGGATATATATTTCAATGCATATGTGCTTTTAGAAACAATATTAGAAACATTTTCTGATATAGATCATATCTAATGCTAGACATATATACCTATGCATGATATGCATGCTGTGGAATAATGTGAATAGATGTGAAGGTATAAAATTTAAATCCTTTCAAAAAAATTAATAACAAACAGCTATTTTTGCTGTCACATATTGCTGACTCATACTCTCAATAGTACAGATATAACATTACACATATTTTGATCTAATTTTTTCAGAATTACAAATTGGAGGATTTGGTGCATCTTGGGTATGGACCCCGTGTGATGCTATGACAGTCTGTCCCTTCTGTCCGTCTCCTTTTCAGCTTCACACCCAGCACTGATCGGCCCACACTCTCCTCCTCGGACTGAGTGGGAGGGATCAGGACTTTCAGTGTGGCTCTCCGGGACATCTCCTGGTATGCTCTCCCTGGTGGTGCCTAAACGATCGATTTTTTAATCAAGACGACTCTTTCAGATTCAGTGACAAAAAATACATGGTATGTGGATGGTGATGTATAATAAATGATATCTAAAGGATATTAGATGATAATGAATATAATGTGTACTATAATGCAAAACTAATCTTTTGTTCTCATCCCTTCATAGAATATTGTTAAAACAATTGTGTATAAAAAAATTGGGACCACGGTCAAAAAGACCCCTGAGGAAGATTGATATTAAAACGCGTAGGGTCTCCAGCACCATACCTCGGGTTCCTCCATGTTGGAATAGTCACTTTTAATCTGATATTGCAAAAGAGTCGTTTATGTTTTTTAACATTTTTCAATTGTGCAATTGTGTATAATTTTGCTCTCTTGCCAATTTCTGTACACACTGTTTATACAAAATAAATATTCTTTTTTGATATTTACCTGTGTCGTTACCCGCTATAGTCCCAATTAGGGGGATCCTTTCCATGTACATGCTTTTTATTAGCTAAGGGATGAGGGTACAATCGACTCAGCACCTCTTCTAATACATCCAATCCCACACCCCCTTTTGCTTCCAGGAATTCCAGGAAGAGATCATCCTTGCCTACCTGTACCCAGGAGGCATGCCTGCCCAACTTCCCCTTCCAGATGCAGTGAGCCGGCTGCATGAGAGACCTTTTCCACATGTCCTCCTGCGTACCCCTACCCAAACTTACCCCCAAAGAAGATGTCGTGTCTGTAGCAGGTGCGGATTTAGGCGTGACGCCCGCTATTATTGTCCCAGATGTCCTGACCAACCTGGTCTCTGCATCGGGGAATGTTTCGAGCGCTACCATACACTAGTAGAGTATTAGTGTAGGGCACACAATTACAGGTTCTCGAAAGATGTTGAATGGCTATCGACATTTTGAGAGACCCAAGCTGGAAAATCGCAGTTCACAAAAAAAAAATGTTCCAAAAACAAAAATCCAAAAACAGTTGTCGTGTCAGTCATTTTTTATGTTCTTCTACTCTTTTTACTGTACTTTGTTTTTCATTCTTTTGTTAACCTGTTTCTCTTGCAGGTACTCGTCGGCTGCCACATTGATTTTTATATATTCTGACACAAACAGTGTTTGCGCTTAGCATATATGGATACCTTTGCTGGCAGCAGCTGTGGTGATAGGCTGATTTCAGCACTGCAGTTAAAATACCTTTTAGGTATACGTGGAATATTGTCATGTATACCCATCATTAAATTCAGTGGGTGGCTGTTTGGGCGGTTAATGATGAGAAATACTACACAATATTCCTGTGCTGATTTCTGTTAGGTTCTCTTTTTTTTTTTCGTTCAGCCCACAGGCCTTCCGTTGTTTTTCTCGGGCTCTCCTGTCCCACCGGTTAACCCGAGAGTGCAGCCGGTGGTTCAATTATCTAACTATAGAGCTGATTGGAGATGAGAATGGCTCCAATCATCTCTATGGCCTAAGATACCGGAAGCTACGAGCATTTCATGACTTCTCACCCCAGCCAGCCTACGAGCGTGTGCAGGCCCTATCTCCACGCTGGGTCGGCCGCGACATAGTCCCACTGGACGGGGACTGGCCCCGCGAGTTAAACATCTCGCCAGGTCGCCTACGACCAGTCAGGAAACTGAGTCGCGGCGTCCGTATTGGTCGACAGCCCCCCACCTCGGTGGAGAGGGGTTCTGTTAGGAGTGGGTGCGTGGGAGGATGGTGAGTAGAATGTTCCCCCTCTCCCCCTGTCGGGTTTTGGGAATAGATGCGGGCCCCTCTGTGGATGGTCGGACCCTCATGATCCGGGGTTCCCCTCCATCCAGTGACACACTTCACAGATCTCCCCCTTGCTAGTGTGAGTGGTGAGTAAGGTATACCATTCCAGGAGGCTTGGTTTGGGAGCTGACAATCTATACGAGTCTGTCACTGCAAGGAAAGTCTGCATTGTAAAAATAGCATTCCAGGTGGCTCAGCAAGTAGAGTCATTGGCAGACAAACTGGAGCTCCCAGGGGACTAAGGATCCATGACTGATGCGGTCAGGGATGGAGACAGGGCGCCGCTGGCGTTACTGTTAAAACAGTCGTGCAGAGGGGTGATACTATCAGGCACCTACCTATCGCACGGGAGTCCTCTAATAGCGATGCAGCTGTATCACGGAGCCGCCATACTGCCGCAGGCCGCGCGGGGCTGCCATACTTCTCCGGGGCCGCCATTTTGGCTTGGCCTAATGTCTCCTGTATGGCGGCGGCCATCTTGGACACCCAGCTACCTCGAGGAGTAGCGGTGGGAGTGCCGGAAGGCGTGTAAAGGGGCTG